>NC_053458.1:10876323-11476323 GCF_015227805.2 Hirundo rustica
AATAAACAGTCAGAGCTTTACACATGCAAGCATCCCTCTGTACCTTTCTTTGCCAGCAAACACGGAAAACCCTCATCCTTTGATTACATGACAAAGCTTTTGGATATACTGCAGCATCTATCACTTAAAAGTTCACCACTGACTGCCAGACATTTAACCACTGCCACGCCTGTCCTAACAACCTTCTCCAGGAGGGGATCCACAGCAGGACAGTGCCCCAAGTCCTGTGTGGTGTTAGGCTACATGTACCATGGCTGGGAGGAGGGCACCCTGGCAAACTCCATCACACAATCTGCAAGTGCCCATCATCCTGCAGCTTCCTCCAGAGCCTTCACTGCCCAGCAGCACCAGCACTACAAGTGGAGCCAGCAGGACTCCATTTTTCAGCTGTGCAAACAGGAAAGGGAAAGCAGATCAAACCACTGCCTGAAGGGAGGATGAACGGGAAGGCAAGTGAAACTACAGGCACAGCCGACTGAGGCAGCAGCCATTGTTAAGACCAAAACTAGATAAATGACAGTCCTTTGCATGAACCATGCAAAGCTGATTATTTTTTTCCAGCAGACCAACTACCCTGGGAAAGCCCACCATCCCCAAAACCTTTTTCCACCAACTGTCCAAAAGAGTTGCTTGCAAATTACCGGAGGCACAAAAGCTGCAGACGCTTGGCTCTTTATCTTCGAAAGCATGCCACTTGAATTTATCACACTACATGCAAGCCAAACTTTATTTAGCTGAACGAGAATCCTATAAGCCCCCTTTTCCTCACCAGAGAGTGAGAACAAGCAGAACAGCTAGTGCCATCTTGCTTTACTGAATTCATTATATTAAACCAAAAGCAATGTCATCTTAACTTGAAAGGACTTTTAAAAGAGCTTGAAGCAATTCTGCTGCTGTAGCATTTTTATATTTTGGATTAACTACAAGCCCTCTTAACCCCTCCAAGTTTGTAACAGCACATACTCATATCCTCTCAAGCTTTCAGAGCAGCCAGTAACCTCTGAGCTGTTAGCAAGCTGAGAGTTAAGGCACACACCATGCACAACTATTGTAATTTGACTCCTCTACAAGTTAAAAAAGTCCAAGTTTTAGGTATTTTTGTCCACAAGAAAGGACCTGCAGAATCTGGTAAATTATCTCAGACATTCCTCATGTCTCATGTGCAATTTCCCTGATTAATAACCCAGGCTCACAGGGGCAATGAAAAGGTCAAAATCCTACTACAGGCAACAGTGCTAAAATATTACTAAATGTTACCTTTAAAACATTCCAATAAGCATTAATATAGAAAGATTTCTATCACGAGATATTCTGTAAATTCATAATTATCATCACTGACTTTTTAGAGTGTTTTTCAAACAGGAATTTTTGAGTTCTTTCTTTTTTTTTTTTCCCCTTTTTTTCCAATAGAGTGCATTAGAAGCTATAGGAAACACCTTAGCAGCAACTTTCTTGAAATGAAATATTAAAAAAAACACCCTGCTACCAATAACTGGTTCTGTTTGATGTAGTTTGTCATTTTTCTGGACAGCTGAAAGCCTTAGGCAAATGTGCAGAGAAAAACAGTGAACCATCTCATCCATCTTTTGTTTATTAAACCCTGAGTTTATTCAAGTGGCTTTGAATCCTGAACTACACAAAGTCTTCTGAACCATTCCACGCTCAGCAATTGAATCTAGGGGGCAGAGAGAATGCAAAATGTCCTTTACATTTATTAACTTCTGGAGAAAGTATCAGAAAACAAACCCTTTCATCTCAGCTCACACAGCTGAAGAACAGTGAGAAACAACAATGGCCACAACCAGACCAGCACCAGCATGGCGCTACCAGAAAATCCTCGTCAGGGGTTTGATACAGCCCCTGCTGAGAGCACCTCTGTCACTCCTGGGCTCTCTTACCCTGCCCGTGGGGGAAACCATTTACAAAACAACCGAAGAGCCATTAATAAGCACTTTCAAGCTTTTTTCTGACTCTGCTGTGTTTTCAGAGCAACGGCTGCATCTCAGGGACAGCCGTACGTGCGCTGGAGATGAAAGGCTGCCAAGCAGTGCCAAGTTATCTCAGACTAATAGTATCTAGGGGAGATGGAGATGGATGGAGTCACAAGATCAAACTGCAAACACTCCCAGTTCAACCTGGTTTAAAAAGGGCTCTGTCCATTCACAAAAACATAGGGAAGAGAAAAGGCATTTTTATATACAAAATTGTATTACAAGAATGCCCTAGAGGCCACTGTATCATTCATTTTCATACTAAATTCAATAAAAATACACCGTTCTAATTTAGATTAAACAGGTGCAGCACCAAGGGGTCTCGCAGCAGCATTTAAGACCTTGTTGAGAGCATGGCCTGCCCTAATCAAGGCAACCAGCCTAATCAGGAAGCCAACACGGGCAATTTGACTGCAGTAGGTCTAGCCCCAGAGGTCCCATATATCACTGCCTATGTCTGCATTTCCCCTCGCTTTGCTCTCTTTCCTCACGCATTTCCTAATGCTTCAGCGTATACCAAGACAGTTGAGTGGATGCAATTTGTAATCTCAATTAGGCACAACATGAGGTAGCCAAGTTGATTAAGAAAGAAGGGGCCTAAATTAGCTTACTGCCCCTTTACAAGAATTAATTTCTATTCCAGCAGTGCCTATGGCGGTGTGTCCAGTCCAAACATGTAACAAAGTAAACAGATGCACCCGAGAGAGACTGACGTTTTTCATGTGGCATGGCAGGGGAGCTGCGTGCCTGTGAGGGCGCATGCACTTCAGCTTACCTGATGCATTAGTGCTGGCTCAATGACAAGGAAAGTACAGCCCTTCCTTCCCTTAAGTAAGACACTTATCTATTACAACCCTGCAAGCTAAGGTAATTAATCAAAAGTCTATCATACCATATAAAATGAAAATGGCTCAAAGATGTGCCTGTTCACATCAATTAATTATTAAAGGAGCATTAGCTGAAGCTTTTCACCTGCCATTTAAAAGTTCAGGCTAACATGACGTGACACACACACAACCACTGCAGCACAGTGGACGCCTCCATTCACCCACCCAGCTGTCCCAGCTGTGCCTGTACCTGCTCTGTTTCTGCAGACTGGTTCCAGCAACGCCCCAAGAGCAGCCAGAGCCTGCCTGCTAGGGATGCTCAGTATGTACAGCAGGTAGTCCCTCCAAACGGCAATCATAACAAGCATTTGCCCATGTTTGCCTGACATTTCCTCCTCTGTTTCAAAATAAAGTTCTCAAGCAACAAGGCGAGGGCTTGGTAAAGGTAGCGCAAGCGTTGCGAGAAACCACCAACCGCGTTGTTTTCAGCTGTGTTCATGCTGCTGTAATCAATGGAGGCACTTAGCAGTGATGAGCGCATACCGGCACGAAAAAACACCCCATCCTTTATGCCATGGTTGTTATCTTCTTCCAGACCAACCAATGAATCAAGATCACTGACTGCACTAAGAGGCAAAGCACTGGGAGGGCTGGTGCTTAATTAAGCTGAAGTAAATACACGCTGGCTCAGGAGCAGACTAGAATCACCTCTGCAGCACGTAAACCAAGAGCAGACAAGAGCATAGCAGCGTCAGACCTGCTCATATTTCTACCACTTAGGACCCAAGCTTTAGTCTAATTGCACAAATTGAAGAATGATTGTCAGTTGTGCGGACATTAACTGCCCTGCTGATATAACCAAAACAGATTTGCATTATTCAGAACGATTACATAAGGCCATAGATGTGAAACTAGAATGAATCAAAACAGAAACATACACTAAAAACACAAAGCATCACCCCGTCAACGAGGGGGATGGCAAAACAGTCTAAGTAATAATTTAAAAGCCACACTCTAACATCATGCTTTCTAAAACTGGAGATGCAGGCATCTTTTTCATGAAACACCATAAATCCACAACAGCAGTGCTCTCAGCCTTTACAATCTCTAAAATTAACTTTTATGGCTATAAATACTTATGAAATTCACCCCGCCTATGTTTTGCACGAGGCTACGTAAGACTTCATATCCAATTTTATGATAAATTTGTATTTCTGCTGAGAAGTGTTACGCACAACTCAAGATCAGCAGAAATACTGGGTCAAGCTGGACATCAACTTCCATGAGCTGTGGGAAGTGAGTGCTAAGTGCAACTCTGACAGACCACAGCTGCCTGTGCTGAAACAACTTTACAGTACAACACTCTCTAATAAACTACAAAACAGGCACCAGCAACCCTGGTGTTGTTTGGAAATTAAATAGTAAGCTACAACTTTAAACATTTTTGCCTCACCTCCCGTTTCTCACAGATGCTCCTCTTCACAGCTTATCTCCAAGTGGAATGGTGAGAAAAGAGGGGATCCCAGACTGGCTGCCAGCCAGCCTTTTCAGGCTTCATTTTTAATACCATTACCTATGAATACATTACATTTACTCGGCCTCCAGTCACCTCATTAACCCTGGCAGCAAAGCAAGTAACAAATACAGCTAACAATACCTACTTAGTAAGAAAGCCTCACAATTTTCCTTAGCACTTCATCTGAAGAGAAAAATCTCGGGATGTAAGTTTGTAGCTACTAACCAGCTATTTCCCTCTCCCCACAGAGGAAAAAATTGTTTTTCTCTGACAGCAGCAATATATGATGGTACTGTCATTACAGCTGTTTTAGAACAGCTTTAAACGACACTTGTGTTTCACAACTACCTGCCAGAGCCCTTGTTCAAAACGTTCATCTCTCAATATATTGTTTCAAGGGAAGCTTTTAGTTTCAACTGTCCAAGTCATCAAGTATAAAAAAGAATATGCATGCTTAAAGGTAGAGGATACAAACCCACTCACTGTATTCAAAATACAATTTGCAAGCCCCTCCCCTGGGGCCTTCCCAGACTGGATGACCAGATTTTGTCCATGCTATGAGACAGCAGCACAGGGCTATAAAATCTCAGAAAAGGCTCCCTAAAGGCAGGGATGAGCCAGGGAGGACCTGGTTAGGCTTTTCCTGCACTGAGATTGCAGCCTCAGATGTGGTGACTCCCCACCAGACCTTACTTGACCAGCAGATCTCACTTCTTCTACTTGACTCCAATAGAAATCTAAGAGTTTCTTCCCAAAGGACTTTTAAACGTGATGTGCACACATATTCACACATCATTTGTGTGTATTTTACATCTGTATCCACATATTTCTGTAAAAATGACACCACACATGTATTTTATGGTGAATGCATTGTAATTTTCTTCTGAAAATTTCCAACACCCTGTTGTGCTTTGCTTTTCCATCTGATACGGTGGAGCAGAGTGTCTGTTTTCACAGAAGCCAAGCAGATCCAGAGCTCCAACGCCACCTTCAAGGGCAAGGACTCTCACAGACTTGTCAAGTGCCTTCACCTCTGCACCTTGCACTCCCCAACTATAAAGTGATAACACTCTGCCTCCCTGACACTATTCAGTGATAGCAGATTTTAAAAACCAGAAAAATAAACAAACAAAATCTACTACGAAACTCTGAAGACCAAATACTGCTATCTTGAAAACATAGATGCTTACTCCAGCTACCAGGAATCTCTAAAAATAAAATTACCCTGCAAACATTTTCTGGACTAATTTTCATCTTAAAATTCCATTAAACCTTTCGTTTTAAGTGCTACAGTTTACACCACAACTTAGGAGAGAAAGGCTGCAAACCATTTGACTTCAAGTTTTTCTACCTTGAGAAAAGCCTAAAAATATACAGTTTCTCTCTTATAATCCTGTAGCAACAAGAGGTTTTGCCCTTGCAGAACAATGAGATATGAAATCAAAATAGTCATCTATCCACTGATAGCGCATAAACACTATATTTATTAGAGCTTTCACATACTGATTTTAGACTAACCTCTCTCTCACAACAGTAACAGCATAAATGACCATTTCAGGAACACTGTCATCCAAATGTCACAAAACAAAAGAGAACAAATGATACATCTACTTCCCCGTGTCTCCTCTGGCATTTAGAAGCTGGCACGTGAGGAGAATAATCCAGCTCCTGTGCCTCATCTCACCCTTCAATGCCAAGGTAGCTCCGGGACGGAGCGAGCTGGGAGCTGCACCAGGAGGTCCTGCCAGTACTCCCCATCTCTGCAGCACTTCCTCCATTTTGCACAAGAGGGTCCACTCAGCACTCATCTTCCTAATTACACACCAACAATTAGCTGGAATCTTGTTGGACTGTGCATGTCACCTGGTAACAGGGCCCCGTGAAAAAGGGCTAAAACTGGATGTGGCAGATGGAGCTATATATCCTGTCCATCTCTGGAGAGCGGATTTGTAATGCAAAACACTGAATTCAAGATGAGACCCGTGGATACATGGACGTAATCAGAACCAAACTGATTAAATAAGACCGGGTCTCAGCACAGCAGATAGAATTCTAAACAGAAACAAAGATACCCCAGTGAGGGAAACAGACCATGCGTGGAGTCACACACCAGCCCAATCCCTCTTCAGAAAAATCAGACAATTCTAAAAACTCACCAAAGCCAGAAACATCCACATCCCAGTCATTCCATTTCAGGTCCACACAGAGGAAAACCCAGGGTTCTTGAGTTGCCTGCTTTATAATGGGGAAGCCCAGGGCAGTGCTGCTGTGATCCACATGACCAAAGACAGCTACGCTTGTTGCACACCCCTCCAGTTCAGATTTACAGCACCCCAAGTCAGAAGACTTGTCTGGACTATTAGCCCAGCCTCTCACAACTTGGGCACACGACATTTCATGCAACTACCACTATCCTCAACCCAAATCCCATTTGACTTGAGCAAATCTGGAGTCAAAATCTCGTCTTGTTTGGGCTCTTTTAAGACTCCAGTATGGGAGGAATCCGGACTGATGCCCAGTACAGATGTCACAACATGGAAGGGATGCACTACTCTGTATCTGCCCTGCCACAAGACCTCAAGAGATGCGCTTTGATTCCAGCCCAAGTACTGCTGGCTCCCACACCCAGTCACACCTTCTTGCTCTGCTTTTCATGCAGTATTAAAAGAGAGTTTTTAAATCCTTGCATTGGGAACTGTGTTTTCCCTTATCAACACTGATCTGGCTTCACAGACCTCCCACTCGTTTTGCTTCATGGGCTAATGGAAGACAAGAATTTAACAGACCTCTGAGCTCCTGAAGCAGCTCTCTTACAAATACTCCACTGACACACACACATTTCTCAGCAACACCCTTGCTCAAAAAAACACCAGGAAAAGCATAATTTAGATTTTTAACACTTTCTCCAATGAAGCACAAAAAATCAATCACCCTTAAAGCTGGTTTTGTTTTGCTTTCTCTCTGCAAAATGCTTAGCCCTTGGACAGCTGCAAACAACCTCATACACTCTTCTGCTGTCTTACACCTCCCTGCTACGTGGATGATGTCACACAATCTCACAAGAATAAACATATCCTGACACACACCAAAAAATGAACCAATTAACCCATAAGCAAAGACCGTTTACGTAATGCTTCGCAGACACCTTTACACTGCCTGGACATCATAGCCAGTTTTGTTTGGAGCTTGTTTTTAAGCCAAGGTTTAGAGAGAAGGGAAAAAAAAAACCAAAAAAACTTTCAAATACCAGCACAGTGCTTGCCCACTGACTTAGCAAAGCACGTACTGCCAAGCTGCTGCACAGCTTGAATGCCTCAGTGACCAAGCACTTTTGGAAAATTCTTGTTATATGCACACATACACACACAAAGGAGCAATCTAATCATCAAAATATTCAGAGACACATTATTCAGAGACACTCATATGGCCTCTAGAAGCACCCTTCTTGATCTGCGTGAACTGACTTCAGATATAAAAAGATTCTGTGCCTCCACTTCTCCTCTCCTCCCCTGCAGATCTCTTCGGGTTTTAGGGGTTTCATTTTTTATTTATTGCCTTTCTCTTAGCTTCACAGAAAGTTTGTTATTCCACCAGATTTTAGCCCTTTCTGTTTGGCAAATGTTGATTCTCCCCCATCCTCCTACTACATTAATGTAATGTCTTACATTAAATTGCCTCAGCCTCCTTTGTGCAAGAAAAAAAAAAAAAAGATTAAAAAATTGTGTACCTTTATCTTACCCCCAAATCTCCTGGTTCAACAACATCAGCACTGCCTGGCCATGAGAATTCAGTGTCTAAGTGAACCAAAGAAACTGCAGCTCACTGTTCCTCGCAAGCCAAGGCGCAGCAGAGCCACCAGCTGTGCTGGTGCTGAGAAGGTGACAGAGCCCCATGTCCAAGGGCTGGGCGCGATGGCCTCGTCCCCCTTGTGCCCTCCCAAAGCACATCACTGCTCCCACACCACATACACAACTTGAAACTGATGCCCCTATAAGCTCTTGGCTGATGTCATTGTAGGGGCATATAACAAAGCAGCCTTAAAACAGCTAACAGGCTCCCCCCACATCTAATGAAGGAAAAGCAACAATAATTCTACTCATGACCTGTAGACACTAATGCCTAATCTTTCTCTCAGGGGGTATGGAGCAATAGCGTGAAGAAGAGAAGACAGGCATTGGTGGTGATACCTTTACTCCACAAGTTTCTCCCAAGTAAAGCATGATGACATTGTGCCAGGCACTGCCTCAACACTACAACCCCAAACAAGACAAGATATAATAAAATAATAATAATAACAACAACAACAAATTTAGTTGTTGCTCTTTTAAGACATTCCTAAATACTGAAGATGCTGCTCCACTTCTGCATTCCAGAGCTCTGCTACCTGTAAACAAGAGTTAGGACCAGTACTGTGCAATGTCAAGTTCAGATCTTTGGATGGGAGGTAAAAAGCAAAGTAATATTACACAGTACAGCATGATATCTCTCATATAAACAACTTAAAAATCACCATTTAATGATAAATCTCATCATGAGGAGCATCAAGCACAGCGTGACTGTGCCAAAGGAGTGGGGAGCTGATAAAGGTAGGATATCTTCTCTTTCTTGACACTTTTAATAAAAATGTAGCAATGAGATTTTAATAAAAATGTAGCAATTTGCTAGGAAATCTGCAGAATAGAATGATTGCTATTACTACATCCTGATGCTTTACACATGTATGAGTGTAGTCACTTGAGATTCAGCACAGATCTGCTCTTGAAGTTAAAAAACCATGTCCCTACTTCTTCTTCAAGAGAGGGCACAATCAGCCAGCTTCCAGTTAATATGGACAAATATTATTTTAGCTTTATTCATCACTCCAATTTTAATAATGAAATGAAAATTATCCCTCAAGCTAAAAGTTTAAAAATCTAACTGCCTCCTATTACTTGCCAGTCTTCTAGAAGTTGATGTCCTCCAGGAAATTTAATGGACAACAAAAGACTCTTCACTGCCCATCTCAAAACACTAAGGCACTATTCCTGTAATGACTAGTTGTCTCCTTGGATAACACTGACAGCAAGATGCAAATGCAACCATCAGTGAATACACTTTCTGGAAAAAATACCTGCAAGATCTTTTCAAGTTGAAATTTTATCAATCACAAACCTTCAACGCAGAGCCATTATATCAATCTGTTCTGAGGTTACATCTTTTATAGTTCAAATATTTTAAACTGAAATCTAGAGTTCATCCAAAAAAAGCTTTAAGCGATAGTATCACTGGCAAATCACTGAGAACATTACTAAAAGCCAACTGCCCAATATCTACAAAGGAGAGGGGGAAAACAGAAGAAGAATTCTTTTTTTTCATTTGACTTCATGGTGCCAAAACTCTTCAGTAAGAGAGGTTAGTACTAGCATTGATACCTTTGAGAGCGCAACCATGTGCTTTCAGATAATTTAACTTTTATTTCAATGCTTCCAAAGCCCACAGCAGGTTCTTTTAAGAGAAGCAGAGGACTCCTGGACATCAACAGGGCTCACTACTACCAGGGCACATAGCCTCGAAGTTTTCACAACAGTCTCTAGTGTAACAGCATATTCATCTTTTATAATCAAAGCAATAATTTGCTAAGCACATCTTCCAGCAACACTGAGGGCTTAAGCAGTGACAGTGTCCAAGTTCAGCCACCTCCCCAGCTGCATCAATAGTTCTGTGCCATGGACTGGATCGGGAAACCAGTCCAAGTTAAAAATAAATAAGAAGGAGAAAAAGAACACAATTCTCTTTGACCTGAAGCATTATTATTATCCTGATTTACTACCCTGCTGCTAGTGACAAAACAGGTTTAGAGTAAGCAGGAGGAGATGGACAGAGACTGGTGAAGCCCAGATCATCTCTGCAAGAAAGGTTCCATCAAACACAGCAGCCCAATTACTGCCTACTGTATAACCTCTAAAAAAATATTTCAAGGCAGTGTTTTGATTGATTTTCCTTTGTGAAACAATCTTCCACCTAGGGTCTGTGGTTACATTTCAATAACATCAGAAAAAAATAATTTAAAAACCCACATCGTTCTGCAGAAAACAACCTTTAAGGAAAACCCCAGCACTCTTCCACATACAGAACAACGCTCTTCCCTCATCAACACTGCCAGGAAGTAAAAGCCTTTGCCAGATTTTCAGATGGACAATCTTCCCGTAAGTGTTGAGTTTCAGCAAATCACTTTCTATTTCTCTTTCAGACCAGAGTCACTGCCACATGCTTCCTCACCTTTTATGAGAAACTTCATAGAGACGGCAGTTTTCAGAATTTACAGTTCACCTGGACCAAGTTCCTTCAAGCAGTACATATGATAAAGACCTATTAACGAGGATAGCCCCTTTTTGAAAAGATACCTTTGAGGATTTGTCTCCTTTCTCAGTCAGACCAAAGGCTGTTGTCTGTGCTCTGTCCTCTGACCCAGGAATCACAACTGATGGCAGTGCAGAGGCAAGACAGAACCTGTAGTTCCCTAACAACTGGGGAAAACCACAGAGAACAACCCACAGGGAGTGGATTATATATTCTCAAAAGTTCTTAAAACATTTTCCCATTTATTCTGGGAAGTGGTTCAGAGCAAACTGTTCATCAGAAAACTGACAAGAACAACATGAGGTAGCACACGATTCACATCTGATCCTTAGATGTTGCCTTCTAGACAAGTGTTCAAGGCAACAAGGCTGCACCCTACCAAAATGCTCGTTTTTATAAAGCTTTAATAGAATGTTAAGTCACAATAATCAGGGCTCCTTTCCCATTATCAGGGCCTACAAACTGCTGGTCAACATTAAAAAAAGTATTTTTTTAAACTAAATAACCTGAAGAATATTTTATTTCTCTCTTCCATTACCAAATGATTAAACAGAGACCTCAGAGGCTCAGATTTGAGCAACAGACCCTTTATTTTAAAGTCTTAACTCTTCCTGGCAAAACTCTGGTATTTCACAAGATTGTCTTACTGATCAAAACAAGAATATGTATCCCAGGTAACTTTTGCTTAGAAAGAACGAGATTGTAACCTGACTTGCAACATAGCTGTTACTCCTGTATCACCAATGAGCACACTGTTACTATCAGGTTCGGAAATCTTTGAACAATCTGGATCCTCAGCACTGTGTAGTTTGCACTCACAGTGGCACCAAAGTGTCTCCTCTTAAAATGCCATTCCCAGTTCAAAACTGTTGCAGTGTATTTAAAAACTATACAAGGAAAGAAAATGAGCTGCACTGTACAGCTTTCTTGCACTCCATAATTGACGTAATAATTTCCATAAACCCCAGTGAGAAGTTACCGGTTTGTCAATCTGTACTCTTCCACATAGCAGATTTTGGGAAAATGCTTTGAAAAGGTTGATTTACTAATTCTGCCCTAGCTACCACTTCAGTAGCAGATGTCATCTAGCCCAGGAGAATCATCTCATTTAGAAGAGCAAAATGCAGCTATACAAAGCTAGTCTAAATTTAGATCCACCACCAAGGAACATTTATGAGGACACGGGAAAGGTTTGTGTTACCAGTATGGATGCAACCTAAATATCTCATCTACACCAACATGAGTTGCTACTAGGTGTAAAATAAAATACTGAATTATGTATATACACAGAGCCTACTATATCTTGGTATGATTGCTAGAAACTCCATTAAGGTCATAAATACAGAGATAGCTGACAAGAAGCTCAACAGAAGGATAAATGTTCTCCCAGTAGGAGAAAGTACTCTTAACAACTACCTGTGGGATTATGAAAATAAGGCTACTTAAGTATCTGCTGCTATTAGTGATACTGTTCTGCCTGCCAGATGCCTGAGTTTTCATTTTGAATGCATGCTTAGAATGCTTCTTCTTTTATCAAGAGAATATAAACACCAGTCTTTGGGGAGGACAAACAAAGCATGTCCCCAGGACAGACAGCAGACACACTCAGAAGACCAGGAAGAGCATTTGTGGTGTCAGCATGTTAAAGAGGACACAGTCACTAAGTCACAGTCACTAAATCACTACAATTGTAACTTGTGAGCACAAATGGCCTAGACAGGGTTGTCTTGAACACAAAGACATCTCCAACCCAGGGACTTCACCAACCACACAAAGAAAAGGAGATTGAACGTCCTGGGAAGCAATGAAGGAGTCCTCTAAACACCACTCCTGAAAGTGTTCAAAGAAAGAAAATTATGCCTAACCATCACATGTGATTCTTTTCCCTAAAATTACACATTTTTCTTGTATTTGTACACTAATTTGACCTTTCTTTTCTCCTTTACTTGTGAAGGAGCTACTATATTCAAGTGTTTACAACTTACCATTTTTCTCACTCTTTCAACCCTGCCATGTCATTTTCATAAAACTCCCTCTTGATTCCAAAAATACTTTATACAACCCTGTTGGGTTCACATGAAGAATTTGAGGACCATCAATAAGATAAAGGAGTGAAAGTTGCATCCACTACACCAAAATTACACACTGCATCCTAGGTTTCTAAAAAACAAAGGTTTGAGTGATTAACACATAATGATTTCTAAAATTAAATAATTGCAGAGAAACAGTGCTGCTTAAAGAAACTGAGAATTCCATGCTAACAAAAATTAGAGGTAATTATAATGTGTATGTAAAGGGCACAGCATTCTGAGTGTTAAATCACCTTTAATTATGTTTTCTGGATTTGTAACACTGACATTTGAATTCCTAACACTGCACTGATCCAGCACATTAAATCAAACATGCCAACAGCTCTATTTTGAATCACCTTGAAGGCTTGCAAAACAGGGCTGTGTTTGAACACATTTATCTTTTTCCTTACGCTCTTTCAGCTATTGAGTGAGACCACAATGTATACTTCTGGAGTCATAATTGGTCACCAAAGCAACAGCTTGGATGCCAAAAAGCAGGATTTCAACTCGACTGCACAGGGGGGTGGAAAGAGAAAGGTGATCACAATACCTCCATTGTAGCCTTGATCCTGTGACTCAGACCCCCGGTGAACTACAAGTCGTTCATGCACTGAATCCAAAATGAATAGCTGAGAAAGCAACTGAAAACAAGACTTTGTTTTCTTTTAACTTCTGTTCCTTGTACTAATGGCCTTTAAGGGGTCTGGGCATTAATCCTGGATTGCAACAAGAGAGCTGAAAAAGATCCCTGGCTAGATTTTCTTCCAAGTGGGCAAAAAAAAAAGTTTTTAAAAAAGTATTTCTAATAAATTCTCTGAAAGTTGTCCAACCCTTAGAAAAGGAGGTCTGCACCATAGTTAGTGCACAGTACTGACAGTAGATTTGGAGCTCTTTTACCACAAGTGAAACCAGACATTTACACACCAGAGGCCTTTTCTCATGTTGTCAGCAAACTGTGGCTATATGGATGGTGAAAAAATATCCACTTCTCATAATGTTATTGCTTAACCTCTTATAAAGAGCTTAGGTTTCTTCCCAGCTCATGTTCTGCTATAAGAGGACTGAGATAGGATATTTGTTTTCGAGTCTTTTCCCCCTTTTTAGTGATTCCCTTTTCCTCCCATATGCTAAGGCAGCTGTTTACCAAGTTTCACAATCCAGCTAAAAGAGGCTAAATTAAGAAATTTTGTTTGCTTGCCTCCTCTGTTTTAAAGGTGTTACATTATTCCCTTTGCAGTTTGTTGTTCAAGAACTGCACCTGTTAGAAAATAAAAAATATTTATGCACAAACACTTTCTTGAAAATATTTACATTAATTCAATTGTGATACAGAATCCTGTCCAGCTAGATCCCTGGTCACTGTGGCTCAACTTTGTTGCAGAGCTGGCAAGCCCAGGGCTGAGGACGGGGAGTGTTTCACCAGCACGCTTCCCGTGTGCCCGCCCTGACAAAGCACCAGCACACTCGAACCACCCCAGTGCCTGAGCAGCAGTGAATATCCTTCTCCATCAAATCCATCCAGATGCTCTGCTGCTGCTGCTAGGGAGTAAGGAAGGATGAAGGGAGACAGCACTGTGAGGGCAAAGCGTCCCTCCAGGCAGAGGTCAGCAGCACGCTGGGCATGCAGAAGGACAAGAGCAGCAGGGCTAGGCAGCGAGCTCCAGGAGCAGCGAGGTGCTGCCAACCCCAGGGCTCTGCTGGCCGTGTTCATCACTGTCCTGGGTGTAGTGAAAGCCTTCCTATGGACCTCAGGCTGACAGCACAGCTTTGGGGAAGGTGTCTAGCACATAACGTTTGCACTTCCAAAACCTCCTAGCAACTCCCAGCTGCTCCTTTCAAACCTGCCACGTGGCATATATTTCCTCTGTTTCCCACATAAGAAGAGGGCTGCAGACACACAGCACCAAACACTCCAGCAGCAAAAAGCTCCTGCTGTAACAACTGTAAACAGAAAGATGGTTTGTCAATGAAGTGACCAGTGTTAACCCTGACTGCCGCAGAAATTCCAGGCACTGAGGAATGATACAAAGAATTAAAAGTCAATCTTGAAGGATTTCAGAAGTGTATTGCCCACTGCTTTGCCTCTCTGAGGTTTTTTAAATGTTGAAAGCACAGAGACTTAACTAGCAGAGCAAGACCAAAAAGCAAAGCCTATAAAATATCTCCATAAAAAATCTGCAAGAGTTGCAGCATGCATTGCAAGCAAAAGACAGGTTAGGCCAGGATTTCTCAGTTTTCACTTTGTGATGACCTAAAAAAGGTGAAAGTTTTACCTATATAGATAAGACAACAGGCAATTACCTCACTCTTATGAGTAACATTTAATAAAGATTTGATTTGACCTCATTTTTGCTGCATTGGAGAAAGGCATCTCAGCATCAGTAAAGACAAAACAGTTAACACCAGCACTCACTGAAATGCTTCTGTATCTGTCAAACTTAAATACCTTACCGTCTGCTAATGGGATGGTCTTATTGTTTTTAAGTACACATAGACATGTATTTCTTAATTATACTTTAAACCAAGAACAAAGGTCTCACATATGCTCTCAGCAAGAGACAGCTATCCAGTCCCTATGTTCTGTAAACAACTCCCATCACTTCAACCATTACCAGCAGACCTTTAGACTTCTGCATCTCTTGGCCCCTTTCATATTGGAAAAACATCATTAAAATAGATTAAAACTGCTATTCCAGTCAGACTGCTTATCTAAAGCTTGAAGAAAATATGTACCTGCACTGCTCCTTCAAAACAAATGATAAAATCGACTGTTATTTCAGACTCTTAATCTCGGAAAAAATATTCTCTCTAATCAGAGACTACTAAATCTACTCTCTCTTCTGGTAAAACTATATATTTACATAATCACAGAACTGCTTCAAAGATACATTTTTAGGATGGATACACAGAGCCCTTATACGTGTTCATATATGCTGAACTGGATCAAATAACTTCAATAAGAAAAGAGTGTACATAAAGTACAGTTTTACAATTAATATCTGCTTTATTTCTTTTTTGTGAGATGACATTTAAGCTATAAGCATGTATCAGAGCCCTTTATCTCACAATGCCATTTTCCCCCAGTGCATTCGTGTCTCACTTCAATAAAATATCAGTACGCTTGGGCTTGAAACTGGCTTTACCTGCAACAGAGACAATTCCCAGACTATCAATTTGTAAAAACATTGGAAAAGCAGTGAGAACAATATTGACAGATGGGCTCTCCCACACTTTCCCTGCAAAAGCCTCTGCTCCGCAGCCACTTTCCTCACAAATTAGTCTTGGGAGAGTTAATAGATAACCACCCATTTCAGTCTTTGAGACTTCAAAAAAGTGGGCATGGGGTATTTGGGGTTTTGGGGTAGGTCTTTTTGTTTCCCCCATCCCCCTTTCCCTAAAGTAAATTAAACTTTGAACCATGCTTTCAGGAAAAGGTAAACTTAGCCATCAGCACAAATTCACTTCTTTCTCTGGAACTTCAATTACATTCACGGTTTTTACTCAATGGGTAAGATGATATCCAGAACTTCAGAAGTCTGAAGATACAACCCATGGGCAATGCTCATCCATAAGCAGCACCTCGGCTGTTTGCCAAGTCTGGGGATCACACAATCACCAAGCCTACACTTTTGGTTCAAAGTACTTTCATCTCATTTGCTTTCCCTCTTTATATCTGAAGAAACAGACATAGCTTTAGGTCTTCTGTGAAAAGGTCCTGCTGTAGCACTATAAATTAAGGACAAAAGAATACCAACTCAGTTCAACAGGACAGAATCTATCATACTTACAATTCTCAGAGGAAGCCAGAGACGTACTCGGGGAATGGAGCTGTCCACTCCCACCTTATCTGTGGACTGTGGTTTTAACCTTGAGCCTATATTTAAATTGAGGGCTCATTTTAAGCAGCAATGAGCACTCCCAACCTCAGGACATCAGTGTCCTCGGCAGCAGAAGGTACAGCATGTCTGCTGTCATTACCAGGTGTGCTTTAATTACTGCTATTACCAGCAGCCAGGGAAGGGCTGCAAGGCAGCTACTCTTCAAAGAAAAAAGGCAGAGCAGGGCAGCAGAGATTACTCCAGCAACTGTAAATACTTTGCCATCCGCAGAGTCACTGGAATTAAATAACGATTTTGAAAATGTTCACTTATTCTCTGGCCACATCATGCACGCAGGCACCTAAGCTGACCATACTGCCATGGCATCCTCAGCATCTCCACACCTGCCTGATCCATAGGCCACACAAAGTAAATACAAAGAAATGTAAGCAGAGGCATACTCATGGGTGGAGCAAAGGTTCACCTATACATAAAAACAAACAATACTTCAACCAACTGTTATTTTTATCTGTATGTAAACAGAATCACACAGAGAAAGTAAATCTTTTGCCTGGCTCTTTGCTGTAAGACTACAAGAAGAGAAATACCTAGTATGGCAAAGGAAAGCAAATTTCTTAAGAGCCAAGTTGAAAATCCAAGCCCTGCACAGAAGGTGGGCTGAAGCACACCAGTGTAAGAGAGCCAGCCACAGAAAGGACTCCTGCAGATAAAACAATATCCAAACAATCAGGCCATTCTTCAATGGATACAGCTGCCAGCATCTGCTCTGATGCCAGGAAGCAGTGGAGAGTTTGGAGTCAACACCAAATCTCTAGGCAGTGCTAGGGACTGCACTGGAAATGCACATGGCTTTCAAAAAAAAGGTATATGAATTTCTGAAAAATTCTATGGTATGGTACCAGGATCAACAAATTCAGTGAGAAGAAGTCAGGCAAGACCTCCTGGGCCTTTAAGGGAAGCCTTGCTTTTGTCACCAAAATTAGTACATGATAAAAAACTGCAATTCAGAAACTCTCTCCTGTTCCTGAGCAGAGATCAGGGGTTTTTCTCTTTGCAGGACACATGACTTGCTCTGATCTCATTTGGCTTTTGGAAGACAGTGAGAAGCCCTGACTTTCAAACAAGTAAGTTTAACAGATCTTCTGTGCTTCAAAGTAGGTGGGTTAAGCTACAAAGAATTACTCATTCTCCATAGTCACTGGCCACCGCCATTCCTTTAACAATGGAATACCCATCTAACACAAACAGACATCAATAGACATTAATTTAATCCACAGGTCCCTCTGCCCCTGGATAAAAGGCCAACTTTAACCCTACGCTACTGCCGGAAGGACAAGAAAAGCTCTGGAGGAGCAATGGAAAGAACTTGTTTCTCCACCTGAAAGCACCCATAATTAGGAAGTGATGGATGTTGCTAGTAAAAGTGAGTGATGTTTTTCAGGAGGTCTCTCATCTGTAACAGCACTGTTTTCAGATAAAATAACCCTTTCTGTCAGGCAGTGTCAGGAATGTCTACAGCCGATCAGTCACTGCTATCCAGAAAAAAATATGACGTTTTTGTCATAATATCTGCAGTGTACACTGTATGAGCCCTTCTTCATTGTCTGCCTCATCAGTCAGGGTCTCCACCCTGGCAACACCAATAATTGGTGCTTCTGAGATAAACAGATAAATTGAAATTTTCGGAACACATGCATCCTACTGCATGTGTTACAGAACGCCTTTTGAACAAAACACCTTTTACAAGAGCACATAATCATATTTGCCATCTGGAGTTAATGACTACCAAGTAAAACTCAGGCGGAAGACCTGCTTGCCACTCCTGCATGCTGGCCTACAAAGCGGAACCACCACGAGAAACAGCTTGGAAGCAAGTCAACAAGATAAGCGGGATCATTTCCAACTCGGACACCATAAAATTTCACACTGTAACAACTTCATTTACAAGACTTTGACAAACATTAAACAAGGAGAACAAATATCTAACACAACTGAGATTACACATATGGCCTAAAGTCTCCGTGCCACTGTGCAAGTGCCAGGAGAGACTGTCCCAACTGGGAAAATGGGTCACTACATGACCCTACAGACTGTCACAGTATCACAGAAAATAACCCCTGGACCTCACAGCTCTGAACAAGGTGGCCTTGTCAGCTTCAAAATCAAAGCAAAACCAAAAACTCCATCAACATGATTAAGGAAATGGGACAGATGAGATAAACAGACCCTGAGCCTTTGGGAATTCTTTATGTCATCCCTGTCGAGTAGCCTGGCTATGTTTTCAACTGATTAAATCAGACCTTGACAGAAGTTTTAAGTATCAATTTCTCAATATTATAATAATTGCATGGAATTCTTGCTAATTCATGCAACAGATGACCACCCTGGTGACAGCAGAATCCCTTTCTACAGGCCACTCTAAAAAATTCAATGGAGCTTGAGAGTTAACGTTTCATTACCTAGAAAACCATTCTTGATCTTTAAACACAGCCAATGTATATTAATATTTAACCACAGCATGTTAGAGATTACATATCACTATTACAAGCTCATAGCTATTACTTTTGCAAAGCACTAAGAAAAAAAATAGATGCTGATGTCACTGATCACATGTTTCCTATTTATTGTGATGGGAAATAATCAGCTTCTCTGATTAGGTATATATTTATTGTATTATAAGGCAACAATTTCCTTCAAGTACCCAATCCAATCCACGTGCTTGACACAAACGTTTCTTAAAGGCGACGAATTTAAACCCCTTTGTCCTAGAAAATACACTGGTGCTTCTAACAAAGAAAGTGCTGAAGCGTAGAAGAAATTTAAGCATTTGATTACTTGTTTCCTCTTGACACCTGATTGAGAAAACAAACATTTTATGTTATTAAAAGACACTAGGGGAAGCAATCCCAGTAGTATTTGGCCCTTCTGAACCACTGATTACCTGGAGAAGCACTGTCACTCACCTGAGACACATATTATTCAAAAATTTCATCCTCTAAAGATAAAGAGGAAGGAAGTAGCTTATTAAAACTCTGAATAAAGCAGGTGGCAAAGGACCTCAGCATGTTCAAATCCATGTTTAAAGCAGGAGTAACTCTGAAGTCAGACCATGCTTTCCAGAGTCTTGCCCAGTTGATTTCTGAATACCTTCTAAAATGGAAGCACTACAAGCTCTCCGGACTTTTGCTCAGTGCTCTTTTGCTCTGAAGCTGAGCTATAGGAACTTCCCTTGCTGCACCCCACGCACTTTCCCTCTTTTCCTTTCACTGCAATCCCGCTGGAAAACCTGGACACTACTATCATCCCACCCATCTGCCCAGGGTGGGTGACCATGCTCAGTCCGTCCCTCCCCCACGCTTAGGAACCACTGCTCCCCTGGACCCCACTCACACATCTCCTGATCTAGTCCCCAGCCACCCACAGTCTTCTGCCTGAATCATCTGGTTTTGGCACCTTGCTTGACTTAACTTGCTCATACTTGTGACCACCAGTGGGATTCAAGCTTCCCCACAAACTATGACCACCTCTTGTCCATCCCTTGGCTGAGGTGGCAGCTGACCACTTGGTCTCCTCATGCACAGGCTGGTCAGACCCAGCTCCACCAACACCCACCTCTCACCCCAGTCCCCAGCCTAGAGCCAACCCGTGTTCCCTGATGCACCATCCTTGCAGCAGGACACAGCACCATGGCTGGGGCCTCAGCAGCACAGACAGCAGCACCATTACCTCGAACTCCAGTCCTGGGCATACACTCCAGACACAGCTTGTTCTCTCTGCAGCTGCCAGCTTGTGCACAGGTGGTGATCCAGTGCCTGTCCCAAAGCAGTCTTCCTGTGCTGCGCAGCCCTGCCACGTCCTCACCGCTTTGTATTTCCTCATTTCAACTCATTAAGTTGTAAGCTGCAGATTTCCACATGCCTTTTCAATCTACCATAGCCATTTAACTCTGAACTATGCTTCGCAGTGCTTGAGCACCTCTCAGTCTGGACTTACTTGCAGATTTAGTCAGTATTCCCTTGTCCACACGAGTAAAGAGAACAGCAAATAAAGCTCAGCCCAAGACAAACATGGGTGTATTCATACAATTCCTCGTGCCATCTCCCTTCTTCCCTTGATTTTCACAGTAAATTACGTGTAACTACACTTCAAACATGGTGCTTAAACAATTATTTGTTTACCATATTATTAAATACATATATTTCCTTATTCCACAGAAAAGTCATGAGGCTTTTATCGGAAATTACTGATCAAAGGTAACATCACAGGTACTGCCATCCCTGAGTACTTCTTTTCTTAGCCTCCAGGTTCCTAGAAACTGATTAAAAAATTTGTTCCAATTCTCTCTCTGCAGTTAGACTAACTAGTCTGTAATTCCCTGGATCTCCCTTTTTCAAATTGAGGTAATGCCATCGCCCTTTTCAGTCCTTCAGGACCTCTCCTGGCCTTCCCAATTTCTAAAAGATAATTGTAAATGGTTCAAAGGTTACTTGGCTAGTTGCTGATGTACCCTAGGGCAAATTTCATCAGGCTCTGCCTATTTGAATACACCTATCTTATCTCCTTTTTCTGATCTATCCTTTTTCTACTCTGCACTTTACTCCTATCACCTTGTTTAAATTAATTTGAATTTATGTGAAGACACACTCAAGCAATACAATAGCTACATGATATCCATTTAATATTTTGTCTTTCAGCTACAGCATTAGCGAAAAACCAACTCCACACTATTCATGTACTATGACTATGGCCTTTTGGAGATACAGAAGAAGATTTAGAACGATTGGTCTGAGCTAGACCGAACACTGCAAATGGTTTAGACCAAGCCCCAAGCTGGAGTGTCTGAAAGGAAGACACTAAGAAACGTCAATTAACTCCTTGTGTGTGCAGGAAGATATAAAGAGAAATTTTAACTGCAATTTAAAAGGGACTCTTTCAATTACCAAGTCATCCTGGTTTGGTTTTATAAGTTAAAAAAAAGAAAGATAATCCAACACCTCCCAGTAGATAAAACATTTGATAATCAAAGGCACAATTTCCTGTTGATTGCCTAAGTTATCCAGCACTGGTCATCGCCTGGGGTAGTGGACTGAATTAGACTGACCACTCGTCCAATCCAGCACAGCAAGTCCCACTCCTCCATGAACACTGACAGGTATCTTGAAGCACATAAAATTTTAATGCATCCACCTGTTCTAGCCATAATTTACCTTTCATCAGCTGGAAATTACCATCCTCATGGCTGAGACGTGGCAAGACACTACAGGATCACTTCTAGTCTGCTTCCATGCAAAGTGAAACAGACAGCCTTAGATCATCCCCTGTGATTTCTATTTTGTTTTTCAGCAAAATGAACTAGACGTGGTTGTGTGCTGTTACCACATTTTAGCTGAAGCACAGTAACTTGCTAAATTGCTTCATTTCCATCCTCAAACACAAAGCCAGGCTCTGTTCTGTGATCCCCTAGGCAGAAGATGCAATGTTAATGGAGATTCTGTCACTTTTAAAAGCAGTTAATGATTTGAATGCCTCAATTTCTAGTGTTCACAACTTGAAATATTTTACAAGGTTCAATTTTCAACAAACGATGAACACTCAAAAACTGCTGGGTGGAAGTTCCCACCCCACTTCGTGTTTAAATCCAGAATCCATTTCACCTGGTATTTCTACCCAGAAAATCCTTTAGCAAGACTAAAACCCTAGTACTAGTCAAAAGAAGGGGGAAAACAATTTTCTTTTGCTAGCTAAACAAATCCATGCATTCTTCCAGTTACACAAAGTACAGCAGCCTACCCTTGAATATGGATCTGTGAGTATTTTCTTCCAGACTGATACACTGAAAACCTTCTCTCACAAAATACTATAATCAGCTTTCAGTAAAACATGCTTTACTGGACATTACATAAAGCTTGATTTCCAACACTGTCAGGACAGAAAAACCCATTCCACATTTCCAATCCATATATTTCTGGTACTTGTCCCTGCTGCAAATGCCACCATCAGTAATCCCTGTCTTGCTGCCTGCCTCCCCTGAAAAACCTATCATAATTAGCAGAATCCCTGGATCCCATCCTTGAGTTAATGATGAATAAAAACAAGGTACAAATAGAGACAACAGTAAAATACTCGTAGTCCCTGCTGCTCTTCCTTATTCCACTAGCAGAAAAATTCAGACTCTATTTTAGTCAGAGGAGTTTGGTGTCATGCAATTGTTCAGTCACAGCTCAACAAACCTCATTATTTCAGAGCTCTTTAGAAACCCAGAGTTTTGCCTGAGAGTACGATGGGATGGGCATCCATTTTCTGTGGCACTGTGCCCCAGGAATGGCACAGCTGGTGCTCGTGCCCAGCACAGCCCTTGGAGCTGGGAACCCCAGCATAGCCACAACTCTGTGCTTTTTAATCCATCACCCTGCTGGGTCCTACTTCAAACCCTCAGTTTAACCAATACTGGCTGGTTTCAGCCAAGCCTGTGCTGATAGTAGACAGAACGAAACCAAGTTAATTAGAGTTAAACGTAGCCTCAAAGGAGATCTCAGCACCAAAACTCCTTATGCACATTAACTTATATAGCATGTATTTTTAATGAGTTCAGCACTTGTCTCGAGTTTAGGAAACACACACATGGGGTGGCAGCTATTCAAAGCCGTTGCGCCAGAGCATGAGCAAGTGCTGACTCTGCAGGATGACAAGGTTATGCTGCCAGTTATGGAGATTCTACCTTTATTGCACAACCCGCAGATACCTAAATTTAAATTAAACAGGAGAAGTGACAACACAAAAGCCACCTACCAATATACTCATCATAAAATACAAAAGGAAACTAAAAAGACCAGAGGGCTAAAAGCTCATGTTCAATTTTGCAAATATGTTTAAATCTTGTAACATCTCCTGCATCTCCTGAGCCTCTTTTTCATAAATAAACTTCTGAAAATATGTATCCCTGTAGACAGCTAAAGCAAACACCTTCAAAGCAGAAGGGAATTTTACAAGTGCAAATTTGGAGCTTTAAACCCCACCCTTCCATCTCCTCATGCGTTCTCCAACACTCATCATGTGAAGCCAGGTAAATGGCCAGTAGTTGTGCCCTTTGGGTTCCAATATATTAAAGCAATCTACTTATTTGTGAGATAAAAGGACTTGCAAAGACTCTTCAGTCCAAAAAATACATAGTCATATATAAATAAGGCTGAACTATGCCAACAAATTTTGCCAATTCCCTTTTGAGCCCGTCATTTAAGTATAGCCAGAAAACACTGTTCACTGGATTACAGTGAAAAGTAAGGGGTAACTTGCTGGTTTGCATTAATTATAAGTATGTTCCAGCCAATATAGCATTAACACACAATTAAATCACTTTGAATTACATAAGTTTTGTGCCAAGATTTACATTTTGTAGAAATATGTAACCTCTATTACAGAAAACAACCATTCAATTAGAATATGGTATGGCAACACATTTTCCAAAATGTAAATAAGCTAAAGAATAAAAATGTTCAAAGTATTATTAAGAGGACAATGTGATCCAATGACAACAGTTTTACACTTTTAAGTCAGAATGAAAAACACTAATTGTGCAGAAGTCTCAGTTTCAACTGCAATTCCAGTGGTAATGCTGCTTGTATAAAAATCCCCCAAACCTTGATCACATACGATATACAGTATTTCCCTAGTAATAGCCAGTTCAAATGAAAAAGACTAATTTTTTCTTTTAATCTTTTCAAGCAGTATTCACTTTAATAAATTTCTTAAACTTCATAACTTGTAACATTCAAACGGATAGGTATTTTTGTATATCCCTGAAAACACAACCACACAACAATTTTAGCTTAAATGAATGATAAAAGACTGCTTCGGGACACAGTGCTGTCTCAAAACTCCTGAAAACTTAATCTGTATTCTGCTAATCTAGGTTACAGTTTATCTTCAGGGGTTCTCCTGTAACATCATTCCTTGATGCTTTAGATTCAGCCTGACATGATTGAAAAGTCTTCCCTTTCTTTCTTCTCCCATTCATCCACTTTGTTCCCAGGCTCCCCTCCCCCCAAATAATTACTAAGGAAATTACTTTAAAAGAAAACCCTACAGATAAAGCATGACCTAGAACGGGGAGATTCTGCCCCATTTATGTTCCAGAGAGTTGATTTACTTTAAAAGATATTATTGCACGCCACTCAAACTGTATTTTTAACTGACTGACTCTGTCATCTTTTCTTTCCAAAAACCTGAGTTTACTTTAAGAATGACAGAAGACTTTCTCAGGGTCAGCTGAAAGCATTCATAACTGCACATACCAGGAAAGAAGTGCTATAAAACTGAAAAGCCCTCAAGGACGGCTGTTTTGCTGAGGAGATGCATGACCAAGCTGCTGCCTCAGCTCCCCTGAAATGTCACTTCTCCTGGTTCAGTTCTGCCACCACGTAGTCCCTCCCACCCTAGAGGGGGGGCCATCTCCAAACTAAGACTGCTCTAGGATGCTTCCAAACACAGGACAAAACAACATGCAGACGATTAGTTAAGAAATGTGAGCTTAGGATGACAGATGCTATCATAATTGCTATCATAATTCAGGTACTGCCCAGGTTTGCAGCTCACCAAGTCTGCCCGTCGCTGGGATGTACTCGGCCCTGCTGCCCACTGCCAGCCTGGCTTCATGCTGACAGCTCCATGGGACAGGTGAGCCTGCAAGGAAGCTGCTGGGCAACAGGGAATCTGACCTGTCTGCGCCACTGCATACTCAGCACCTGTTCATGTCCCATCTCCTGAGCTAAGGGAGAAGGGCATCCAGTATCCAAACTCTGTGCTTCATTGGGCACAGCAGCCCAGAGCCTTCCTGCTCAGCCTCCTGCCTGCACCCAAACGCAATCACGCCACCCGGGGCTCACCTCTGAGGAGAACCAAGCACGCCATGCACCACACCAACACATCCTGCAGCTGTGAAACAGGACGTTTCTGAAAGCAGCCCTCCCATTGCGTTATCTCTGCATAACCTCTCAGGCAGCACATCCCAAACCCTGAGCACCACCTCCACCTGCACCTGCCACCGCCCAACCCAGCACCAGGTGCTGGCAGGATCTCCTCCACAAGGCTCTGAGCCCAAAAGCCCCCGGGCAGCTTCCTCCCCACCCCAGGACCACATCTGCAGTACTTTCAAACACACATACACACACATACCTACCACGCGTGCCTCTGTCTCCACTTCAGCAGCTACACTGGTTCTGATGTTAGAGAAATGTTGCTTTTTTCAAGTATCAACGTCTTAGCTAATGAATTTTTGCTACTCTTCTACGTTCAACAAATATGGGCCAAGTAACATACAGCCTAATTGACTGTTAAGGTCACTGGCTAGGTCTTTAATCCTATTTAGTACACTTTGAGACAATTCATGAGTCATTAGGGCCTTATTCTTGGGGACACAAGGACATGTAATGCACGCTAATAAAGAGCATAAATGTGATCTAGTATGTGCATTTTACAGATTGTGAAATTAAAAGATGGCATTAAATATTTCTTTGCAATGTTGTATTTTTAATAATTTTGATGATTTTAAGTACAATAAAAATATTGGTCAGAGCCTGTTGGTGTATTCCTAACTTATAACACTGCTGTAACTCTTAAGAAAATTCTTTAAGTAGTAAAAGTCACCCTTAAAATACCATCTTGAAGAGAAAAAAGGGCTCAAGGGAGACCTAAGTTAAAAATTCCTTACTTAAAAGGGAGGAAAAAAGAGAGACTTTTTTCAAGCTGTTATGCATATTTGATTTTATGATCTAAATTGTAATTCATTGCACACACACGTCAAGAACTTTGCAATACTTTTGAAAGGGATCGGCATCACTAATCAGCCACTGAAATCCAATTTCTGGGAGAATCTGGGAGCTCAAAGCTGCACATTTTAGCTGGCTTGGAAAGATCTTTGAAAAATAAAGTTAAACAGCAATTACACATAAGTGTGCTTGAGAAACTTTACACCTGTCTTGACATGAATCAGATCTTTGCATGGATGATGAAATTCTTGGCATTGCTTTAGGTGATTGGGAAGGCATTAGCTTAGGGAGGGTAAAAATTCAACAGCCACAAGCCTAGGCAGGTAGGATAAAGGAGTTACTGACTCAAAAAGGCAGGGCAGCTTATCTGTGGAAGTCTAAACATACTAATAATTTAACATAAACAGATCTGCTGATATTTTTAGAAAGGAATTTTAACTCATAAGTAACCATGTTAGAAAAAAGGACACCAGTATCCCTAATCATATATTCCACAGGTCCTCCCAGCTCCTTGTAGATTATTGCTACTAAAACTCAGACAAGAGAAGGGAAAAGAGAAAAAAACAAAAAAGTTAAGATAGGAAGAAAGAAAAAAAGCCAGAGATAGGTAGCTGGGTATACGATTAGGACAATAATGAACTTGTTGGCAAACAGTGTTTGACTGCTGGCTATGCTATAGCACTCCTGCAACCTTTGTCTCCCTCTGCCTCAGTTCCCAGTCTGTAAAACCAAGTGATAATATTTCCTTACCTCACAGGAACGTTCTCAGAATAAATCCATAAATGCCTGGAAGATACTGAGACACCACTGTGACAGAGGCCATAAAAATACCTAGGAGAAAAACAAACAACGTAAGAATAAGTGTCAAAAGTGACCAAAACAGCAGAGACTTTCACAGATTAAAGGTACAGCAAAGATTAAAACTTTGCTTAATGACATGAATTCTCCACCCAGGGGAAGAAGCAATTCAGTTCAGCACATATTCCCATACAGCACTTCTAAAACCATGACAGCAAGGGACAATTTCCCCTTTTCTCCATGCACATGACACAATCATGATAATCCACCACCAGATGCAAGCAGGAAAGATGTTTACAGATCATTAGCTTAGCCCTCCATGACAGGTATCACATCCAAGAACACAAATCACAGCAACAGAGCCTCACATATTGACAATGCTCTTCTTCAGCCTCCACATCCAATTCTAACTGCAGAGCTGAGCTCCTCCAGTAGTTAAAAAACTTTCAGCCTAACACTTATTCCTGAACAGCTTTTATCCATTTGTTTTCACGCCAACATTGATCCTGCAGCTTAAACAGCTTTTCCCTATCCCTAAAGTTTATTTCCCTGACAATAAAAAGTGAGTTATACCACCTGCTGTCAGGGCTCATTTGCCCACCCAAATCAAGCAAGTTCTTGGAGTTTGCTCACTGGTGACTCCCTGTCTGTGCTATTACCTGTCCTCTGTATCACCCCACATCAGCATCTTCTGCCCAACCCCATCCCTGTGTCCCGCTGTCACCTTGCAACTGCCCAAAGATGTGTTTCTCCAGCATTTTCAGCTGGTAACCCCGCTCCATCCCACCAAGGGCAGAGCAGAAGCTTCTGTCCTAATGCTTTCTAAGGTTATGACCCAGCATGCCATCACCATGGAGATATGTCCCACTTGGATCGCTCTGTGTCTCAAGCTCTTTCTGAAACACACCTTGACGTTTCACAGCACTGACTGCCTCACCTCTGAGTCCTCAGGACACTGCTCTGTGGTGCCAGGGACAACACAGGAAACATGTGTGGTCTCCCTAAAAACATATCTCCTATCTTTAGCATCAACTCAACCCACAGCTGATGGCTTGAGCTCAGCTACACTGCTAAGCATACTTTAACATGAGCCAAATGACTACAGCCCTCAGAAGGATAAGTGATTCAAAATTATGCAAATGCACAGAATACATTATTTAGTCTTTATCATTTACAAAGTACGCATTTGTAAACAGTTTCAGCCCTCTTATTGGAGAGTGTGACAGTGCCCTGAAATCTGGGTGTCTGATGGTTGCTGCATCGTGCGCTGACCAACACATCCCTGGTGGGAGGAGAGGATTTGCTCCCGTTCGGAGATGGGACATGAGGCTTGAACAGCCTCCCTGCCCAGTGTCCCCTGGGCTCAGAGGCACCTCCACCCTCATACACACACCCCCTGGAGACCCTCTCTCATCCTCTCACCAACTCAGCTGACCAGGACAACAAAAATCCCCCTGATTTTTTTCCATTTCTGAGGGGAGAGGGCAGTTTCTTTCCTCCTGGCACTTTGTGTGGAACCAGCTCGGGAGCTGCTCGGACAAGCACTGGAGCTGGTAGGAGGGGAACAACAACCTCCCCCCCCTTGCTGGCAGTCTGCCCCCAGATCAGACTGGGATGCATTGGAAACCTCAGCCCAGGGAACCAGAAAGCACTCACCTTTCCAAGGACTCTGATCCATTTTAAACTGTGCTCTAATAACCTTCACAAACAAATATATTATGCAATTTATGTTATGCAGCATTGACTTCAATGACTCTGTAGCAGTGCTTACACTACTATATTTACTTCTGGCACACACTGGCAGCCTTGGCTGTAATTATTCTGAGCGTGCTCCTGTTCTAAACCTGGAGGTCTTACCCTGCCAATATCTACGCACAATGCTCCTCAGTAGGTTTTCCATAACTCTCACAACACTGTCCTTCTTTCTTCTATCCCTGCAAGCTCCTTTGTCTAGAACGTGTCACAAGTTTTTCCTCTTTTCCCACAGGGTCCCGATTTTATACTCCAGCACCTCTCCCCTCAGTATCAGATCACAAACTTCCACCTTCAGCTGTCCCACATTGCTGGTTCTCCAGCCCTCAGGAGAGAATTTCAGACAAGTACCCTGGCACCTCCTGCCAGGCCCTCCAAAATTTGAAGAAAGCCCTCTTTTAGGCATGTACACATCCACCTTGATGCCCATGGCATGGATCAGCATTCGATATGAACAGAAGAGAGCTTATACAGATTTGTTTTCTCCCTTCCCCCAGACTAACAGGATGACCATTTCAGTACTGGCTCTTTCCCCTCTCTTTATCAGTCTTTGCTGCAGGAATGGCAGTTGCATCACAGTGGAATCCATCCAGCAGTAAGTGGTTTGTTAATTCCCAGGACACATGGCATACAGAGAAGGATACTTAAGCTACTTGAAAAGCAACCCTTTATTAAATGCATAAAAATGCTTGAAATTTCTGTAGGCCAACACTTTAAATTAATGACTTCATCTAAATATATCAGTCTCTGCTGCTAATTGTTATACTGCTTTTTATGCATTCTTTTAAACGTATTCCTTGAAAACCATATGAATTTGCTATAGTTCTAACACACAGTTGCAGTCATTAATGGTACACACTCATCTCTTTCACTAGAAACTTCTTTCTCCCAAAAGCTTAAGCAGTTTTTTGCATTTGTGTAACAAAGGCAGTTCAAGTCAACTATTCTCTGCTACACCACAGTGATGCTACTGCTAGAAAAGGAAGTGGAAATGTGTCCAAAAAAAAAAAAAAAAAACCACCCAAAAAAAAAAAAACCCCACAAACAAACAAACAAACAACAAACAAAAAAAAAAACCAACAAAAAAAAACACCACCAAACCCACAAACCAAAAAAACCCCAACAACAACCACAAAAACCACCCAAAAACCCACCAAACCACTTCTTCTACATTGAAAATATAAAGATGTATCAACAAATTTTAAGATGAGGTTAGAAAATATTGTCAGTCATATTAAGCACTGTTGAATAAGCAATTGAAGATTCCTGGAAATCTCTGCCACAAGAGGACCTGTGCACGCCCAAGTGACCACTTCTGCTCTGAATTTCTTTGCATCTGTTCATCTGACAGATATATTTAAAATTCTATACTGATTCAGTTTTGGCTGTCTTAACCGACTTTCTAAAGGAGATGTTCTGCTTATACAGGGAAAGGGCATATAAACATTAGGTATTTGCTGTTGAGGATTAAATATGAACAAAAAAAAATTAATCAGCAGTGACGAAAGCGGTGATAGCAGTTCACTGGAGATAACCTCCCCTGTGCTGCATGCTGCAGTCTCCATCTGCTAATTTAGGCTGCTGGAGGCCTCAAGTGACAAAAGAGAGTCCATACCAACAGGATTCTAGCACACTGAGGTACACACAGCTTCCCCCCTCCCACAAGTTAAACTCAAGGCCATCAGGAGCAGCAGGGAGGCTGCCAAGAGCGGCTGCCATGCTGCAGGGGACCTGCAGCACTGTGTACAAGAGCCCAGCACCTCCAGCTGCACCTGTACACCTCTGCTGCTGAAAACAGGAGCACTACCTCCATAGGTGGTGCCAAGCCAGGAATATTTTCTGAACTCTTCAAGGCTGAGTTTTTGATCAGTGTTTACTAAACAGACGACACCAGCAGCCATGAGCTTTCTATGCAGCATCGACAACAGCAAGGATTTCCTCATCTCTTGGTGAGCTCCCATGCTGGCTGACGTGCAAGAGGCACTGCAAGGGGCCAAGAAAATCCACAACTCATCACAAGAAAATGGCAAATTGTGAAAAACCCGCATCACAAGGTTACCTGCCTAGGCACAGCTCCAACAGAGCTCCATTAATACCGCCATCTAACACTGACAGAGGTTAAAAACCTATTATCTTTCCCAAATGACAGTGTGAACACATGTTCAGTGGAACACCCCGCCTCACCAAGCTACAAAGTAGATTCTGCTCTTTCAGTTCAACAAATACAAACCACAGGGAGCTTTTTAAATGAAAGCATTACGAAGATTACATTAGGCAAGTCTGATCTACTGTAAAACACTCGCACACAACATTAAGAGGTAGAACAACCTTTAACACCTGCTTTCTCTTCAAACATAGCACTACCTCTGTGCATGGTTTAGCTCTTAATGGGATGAAGTCTCAAGCTAATTTGTATGGCTTACTCCACCAGCAAAGAATGCTTCAAATGTTTGGGATCTAGCATTCCACTAATACTGAACTGGTGAGAATACTCTTTTAAGAGTGTGTACTCCACAGTGCTACTCAGCTGGCTGCGGAGAATATTTTCACTGTGGTGTGAAATGTTGTGACACAAGAGGAGGTGCAGCAGCTGGAAAAGCACTGTGCGATCCAAGCAGTGTTGAAAGTCATCATCATAAATATTCACAAGCAGACTGAATTGTTTTCTTACTATCAGCACATTGTTATTCACAAATATTAATTAGTTTCTAAATACCACCTGTTACTCAGCCCGCCCTCTGCCATGTGACATGGGCTCCATTGCTGGCTTGCAGACCGTCACACTACTCAGAGATTTAATGATGTTTCAACTTCCAGAGCCCACTCAGCTACTGGGAGAGGAAGGGACTAATTACTTAGTTATGTCTTTCTCTGCTGACCTCTCTGGCAGATGAAACGAGCAGCTCTGAAGAGAGGCAAGTCCAGTCCTCCTTAGATGGGAAGGATGACAACTGCACTAGTAGGTCTTTGGAATGGAGAATGATTTTAAAGATCCAAACTTCAAAGACCTCAGTGAGGGGAGAGTTCAAACTCCAAACTTCTCCCCAATGGAGGGAAGAAAGCTGCTAATGCAATCACTCGTGTTTCCAGCGATCACTCACACTTCAGACAGAGCTGAGGCACCAGGAATTGCCTGTCACATCCTACAGTATAAATAAACCACAGACTGCCAGGAGGAAAGCTGTTACAAACCTTGGCAATTTTCTTTGGATTTCTTTAGATCACTTCTTCAAAGGATCTCTCTGTATAGCAAGAGGTATAGGTACACACAGACAGCCAATATGGGATTCCTCTTCCTCCCTACCAGCAACAACCTCCTCATAAATATGTGTATCACCGATAAAATTACAAAGTTGGGCAGAGCACTGATGGAAGTGGGCAGAGATGGAACATGGATAAAATGCACAAGTTAGCAGTACACTTAAGTTTGAAGTGACAGAGATGAATGATGAAGTACTGTCTAGTTCTCTACAAACTCTGGATGGAAGATCCTTAAGACCTTTCAAACACAATCCTCCTGCTCAGCATCCAGCAGAGACAGCCATGGAGGATTAGCTTATCTTGATGAATTCAAACTAATACAAAAAAAGAATGGAACTATTTTGAGCTTGGGCTCACACTTAGCCTCACTGGAAGAGATGAACCTGAAGCATTCTCCTCACAGATGCCAGCTCAAAGACTCAAGCATCTGGCATTTCCATCATCTCAGGAAGCAGTGCTGCCTTTTCAGTGCGAGAAGGTTGTTATCCCACAGCTGCCAGACTCAATAGCAAGGCACAGACAAGCTTATAAGTTTCCCAGGGAGGAGACACAATCTATTCAATACACCTTCCTGTAATATCAGATTTTTCTTACCAGCATGATTTCACTGGTACATCCCGATCTGAATACCTCTTACCAGTTTTTTTTTTTAAGATCTTGTGCATCAGGCTATAAGCTCTACAGAACAACTAGAATAGAACAGCTAACAAATTCCAGATTTTAGATGAAAAGTCAGAGCAGTTTTTGTGGAAAACATAACTGCAGGACAACTTAACCTTGTTTTTGCTAAATATGGAGTGGGGAATGCAGTCAGGGCTATAGAGATCCTCAAACTCCTAACAGAAAAAAAATTCTGCCATAGTTCCTGCAGATAGCAGTAACCCAGGACTATCAGGATTTTCTCAGTTTGGACAGCCTCATATTCAAGTCCCTAATATTATAAAACTGGAAAGTGGGAGGGCAAGGACTGCGTGCATACACACACAAAGTCGTTTTTCCAGTGACTGACAAACACGGTACTCAATTTCTTAGGAACTTGAATGGCTGGAGCTGAAGTTAAGCTTCACTAGAGCTATATTTAGTTCTGCACAAATACAAATTAGGAAACACTTTCTTCCCAGTTACTAATGCAGTGTGACAGGAAACAATTATTTGCTCAGTGTCTAATATTACCTTTGGTGAATATCTAGTTCACAGAAATTGTATACTGTATAATAAAGAACCAAGCTGATATTCTGCAAATCAGTGAGGAAACTTATTTAAGAAGATTAAGAACTATTTGATTTGAACACATCTGAGCTACGCTGGTCTCAGCTATGGAGAGTTGGTGCTGAGGCATCCTCTGCTTTGATAAAACACAACAAAGCCAGTTTGTTTTCTAAATTCTACATTAATTTATTCAAGAACTCTGCGGATATCTAAAGAATACCATGGTTCCCCTAAAGCGCAAAACAGAGCTGGGCACAAGGACAGAACAATTAAAATAAAAATAAAGTCCATCTTTTACGATTTCCAGTGCCAGTTTCTCTTTATGAAAAATGCAATTCTGTGTCACAAGGGAGCTCTCAGCTCAGCAATTGCTCCAGTCTTCAATCTCTACAAAACACAAAAGACAACAAAATGCATGATTCACATGAAGGGCTAGTTAGACCTTGGAGAACCAAGCCATGATTGTATAGAGGAGTCCCACGTGCTTCAGAAGGGCTCAGAAGGCTGCACTCAAAAAATCCTAGGCATGTGGCTGAGAAGAAACCCTGCTCCTGCCTACTACAGCAAGAATGCTGATTAACAGGCCTGGAGTTTCTAGGCCATCCAGCACAACATCCTTGTACACTAAGGAAGTTAGAAAGAACACAACACTACTGCACAAACACGTCCTTTCTACTGGCACCACTGGGCAAATATTTTCCAGGCCCTTTGCTACAGCGAGTATTTCTAGAGCTGAAGGAGCTGACACTTCATGTACAGCTTAAAAAAAAAGGGAGCTGATAAACATTTAGTTTCTTGGTATTGTCTTTTAAAACATTATCAGTTATTCTGATAGCAGGTTCTCGGAGCAGGTCAAACATGGAAATATGAGAGTTCTGGGCACAAAGCAAACAAACCTCTCAGCATAAGGCAAAACATTTCTTGAGAGATTCTGAACAATCTCTCTTACCTACAAGTGCCAGGTATGACTAAGTTGGATGAATAAGTTACAAGGATTTCCAGGGAGAAATGACACCACTACTCCCACTTGTACAAAATCTAGGAACATTGCTATGGGCTCTACCTTCTTTGAGGATCCTGTGGCAAGGGGGAAAATTCACACCCCACACTGGGCAGCTCAAGGTTTGACCAGGAATTTTACTTCAGATGCCCATAAGGTCCCTGCCTGTATTTACCTGCTACATGTTTACTGTAACAAAGTAATTCCTACAGGGCTCTCTATATTGATCAGCAAAACCCGTGCGCAGTCAAAGACTTGTCTATACTGCTGCAGGGAGGGGGGGCTAAATTTTTTCAGATATATCCAACTGACACACTACTATTTTATCCAAGCACAGCTGTACCTCTTGCCCCATTTGAGATAGCATCAAAGGAGCAGGAACAATCATGGATATGCACCACTTGGGTAGAGGTGCACTTAAACATTCAGCCCACAGATCCCACCAGCACCAAAGGGCAGCAGCTACATTGTCTTGTTCAGGGATGTACCAGATTAAAAACTTTGGTCTAGTAGACCAACACATGCACAAGCCTGATAAAACAACAAGTGGCTGGAGCTCTTCATGGAGCTGATGCAAGGTAAGTGCACTTTCTCACTACTTGTGTTATTCCTGTACATGTAGCACTGCAGAGCAACACTCTCCATGACTAAACAGGAATAGAGGAATAGTTGCTGTCAATGTTTACTGAAGTGACCAGATTGGACCTTCAGCATCAAGCACACGTAGGCCACATTCACCTTCTATTTTCCTAGAATCTTTTAAGCTATTATATGACTCTACACAGCTCCTTGACTGTTCTCTCAAAGAGAGGATGCAAAGCAAACCAAGGCTCTAGCTTGGAACAAGATGAACAATTACTCTGGAAGAGACTCATCTTCACTAGAAATCTCATTTCACACCTTTTCTCACTCCTCCGAAGAGTCATCTGCTTGCCCTCTTCATCACAGTGCTAAAATAATCAGGAGGAAAAGAAGGACCCTCCTTTCTGATATAATTTCTCATGTTGTACCTCCTCTCCCCTCCTCAGAGTACTGAGATTTTTTTTAGACAAATGTGTAATATGAATGGGATCATGAAGAAGTTAACAGAGGTTTACATTATGAGGAAACACGGATGACTGGCATACAAATTATTATTAGCTACTAAGTAATCAAAGGGATAAAGACACATGTTTCAAGAATTATAAGTAGCTAATTATTAGTAATTAGGATTAGAGTTACTCTTTTTAAGAAATTCACTACTATACATCAGCCTACTGATCTTTTCTTGCACATAGAATAAGAAGATAGATCTCTTTTCATTCAAAGTATCCATTCCCGAAGCAGTTACCCCAACCTCAGAATCTGCCAAGGGGTAAACCAGAAGGAGTATTTCATTCCACACACAAGATCTCAAAATCTCAGCTCTGTACACTGTATGAGCCAGTCATACTGTCACCCCAGGAAAACCAGTGCCAATTCCCAGCTAACTTGGAAAAGAGAAAAAGAATAGAATGTGGTTACTGCCTCTTTGTCCAGGATGGGCTAGAAAGGAGCATTCTCCAAGCACTGCCCAGTGGTTCCCCACCTCCTCTTTTGCAAGGTTTTAATTCCACAAGAAGCAGACTCCTGCACAGAACTGACTTTAAGGGACTCTAGGGAACTTTGAAGGGTTTTAGAACAAGAGAAAAGCACACAGTTATCTTGTCAACACCAGAAGAGCAGAACAACTCTAGCACTGGAGTGCACAAATTAAGAGAACTGAACAACTAGATTACAAACTCCTAAGAGTGACACCAACAGGACAGACAGCATGAAATCAGGACTAGGATTGTTCTTTCAAGGATTAACGGCTCTCAGCTTTCTTTGCCTGCCCAGTGGTGTACTCCACAGGACAGCAAATTCCCACTGTAATGAATAAAACCCTTGTGTTATAAGGAGTCTCATAAAATGAATGCAACACAATGGAATGGCCAGATTGGTTCTACTCCATCACAACTCGCTGAATCAGACCAAGCTCACATCAGCGTTGCCAGAAGTGTGTCCTCCACTGAACCAAAGAGCAGATGTTTATTTGTCTCTCTACAAGGTTTTTGACACAAAGCCTGCAGACCCAAAGAAAGCATTAACACTGGAGAATCAGCAGCAATGTCCAAACGGGTGAACTGCTACCAGCAAACCCCAACCTACTTATAATCAGTCTTCAACACATTTGTGTAACATACTAGGTTTTTTTCTTTCTACCTTCTCGAGAAGGGTACAAAAATTAGAGATAGCATCAGTCTGCACAAACCAATCATGTCTTGCTTTCAGAGCAGTAACATTACCATCCCAGACAAGAGCTGAAATTCCACCAGTCATTATACTGGAACATCCAATCCCTACCAAAGGTGAGAGGCAGCTTAAAATTGAAACACAGGTGTCTAAAGTGAACACATTTACTCTATCACACATTCATTACTACAGAGCATATATTACAGACACATATTAAATGTGGATGAATATACTCATGACGTCTAGACAAGCATATTTTCAATTAATAAAGTCTTCCCCACTCCCAAACCAAAATTATCATAAAATTATAATCCCCAATGAGTGATCTCCTTTAACAGAAAGTATTAAAAAAAGAGCACTTTAAAAACTTATTTACAATACAAACACTCTAGTTTATGCCTAGTAAAATAAGCCAAAATTCTGTCTTAGAAATGCTTGTATTTCAATTTCATATATGCGAATAAACCACCAACATTTGAATATACTAATAATAGTAAAATAAACACATCACATATCTATTCTGCCCTTCAATTTCACATCTACACCACCATGAACTGAAATGCAAACACTACAACATGGATTCCCACACTACTTATAACGGCTCCATCACCAGTACAAGTTCAGACAGATGATCAACAGTACCAATACAATAACAATGGCCACCTTTGGACAGTTTTATTTCTTGTAATCACAAAGAAAAGAACTCCTAATTTATTTTGATCCTCATGCTTATCCACATGCTTATATAAGTGACACAGTACAAAAGAAACTCTCAGATACATGAATTTCTCTTTTTACATGGTTAAGGATTTTTCCTTGAGAAACAAAATTATTGCTTATTTTAAACATATACTTAAATTATGTCGTAACATACTTATTACAAATTAGGTTCTTGTTTCTAAAGCATTACAATGTATTTTATATATCTGTAAATAGGTATAAAATTAGAATTAATTTCTGTATCAAAAGTATTCAATTTTAATATATGCTTTAAAAAACCTACATCTGCTCACGGTGTCTTCAAGAAAGGCAAATCAGAAGGTTAAACTACTGAAAGTAATACAGTAAACCATCTCTAAATAATGATCGACCTTTTGATTGTTACAGAAATAGCTTTTTTCCTAATTTCAGTGCATCCAGTTAATTCAATTCAAATACTTGTTTTGCTCAAAAGAAGAAATCAATTAAGAAATAACATAGCATGAAGCTTTGTTTTCATTCTCCTATCTAGATATAAATATTTAGAGCAAGAGGAGGAAATCTACCACTTACAAAATTCTCTGGGGCCAAAACTCTTTTCCAGCCACTATCTAGAATTAATGCAAGTATTTTAAAACTTGAAAGCCCTCCTTACCAATTCGAAAAGCAGAATGCACCGTTGCTTTTGAGTTATGCAGCAAATAAATTTAAGAAAAAATTAGTTAACTATTCAATATTGTTTATTGCATTTTAACTGAATGCAAATTTTGACATCAATACAACTATGTATCCAGCACTCAATATATGCTAAACAACGATTTAACTACCAAAAATATGAAGTACCTGAATGCTTATTTGGCATAGCCAGACAATTGTAACATATGCTTAGAAGGCTGACAAAAGGTGCTACCTTACTGTAAAAGCTGTACTTAGCAGTAAAAATCAAGGCAATCTAATAATTACCAAACTACCAATAATTAACCTCCCCCTTGAGAAATGTAACAAAGTAAGATCAAAGGAACCGATTTACTTCAAAGTTTCTGCTTGATTTACATCATTATTTAAATCATGTTTCATACAATGACATATTTATTACCAAAAAAAAAAAAAAGGGAGTGGAAAGATTTCATGAACTCTGTCAATGTTTTCTATTTTTAGCATCCTATCAAAATCATCATATATTTGGCAGAAATACTCCTGAAGGTCCTTGAGCTATCCTACTGGTTTTGTAGCTGATAGTCTTTAATTTCAGAATACCAGGATGGGATAAAACTCAAGAGTGAGTTATTTTACAATTACTTGAGAGCTGGGAAGGCTGCGGTACTTGAATAGATTTCAGCATACCCCTAACCATGCTGGGATTGTGCTCCTGCTGGGGACTTGAAGCCTTCTAAGTATCTCCTCATCCTGCACCAACAAGAACATCTGAATGCTACTACAGAGCCCACAGTGGGATTAAGCAAAACATCCCAGAGCTCTGACACAATCTTTTACCGATGAGGGAGAGAAAGGAGGGAGGACAACTTCTTATCACTGTCATGGTATTTTTCCTTTATTACAAGAATTAAAGAATTATGAGAAACATACAAAGTTAATGCAGACAAATGATATTTTTTTTATCTCACTAGTATTTTAATTAAAACCTTTTGTCATGTCTGCTAAGCAAGTTCAAAGTATTGCAATGCAGTAGCAATGGTAATGCAGAAGTCTTGTTAAGCATGGGGAAAAGAAATGTTTTCAACTTTTACCAAATCAGAGACTGTAATTACTAGAGGAATAAATCAAATTTATAGCAGGCTAACATAGGACATAATAATTTTTTTGTGCGGCCATAAATGAGTTTGTTTTTGTTGCAAAGCGATAAAGTTTAATATTTTCTGCATGTCAGACAGACTATTTTGATAATATTCTTTACATTTCCTCCTTATTAAAGAGATGAAAAATTTGCTATTAAGATATTCAAGTCATCACAATACATCTTGTTACTGGATAAGCTTTAACAAAACCTTAAAGTACTTTTTTCCTAACCACATTAACACAATAAATGCATAGCCAGAATTCTTACTTTAGTATTAGACAATATTTTGTCCTTGCAAAATATCAGGAGGTAGAATTCAGCAAATTATGGCAAATCAGTTGTTTGGGGGTTTTTTGTTTGTTTGGGTTTTTTTGGTTGGGTTTTTTTATTCTGTTCAGAATGCAGCAACAAGGGAGACAACAGCAGTTTTGTTTCGTTATATCCACTGATCCTTTTTTCAATTTAACTGAACTCTAGACAAAAAAGTTTGTGCCTTTTTTTTTTAATCATACCATACACTATCTCAGCTATTTAAAAGTGTTTTCACATCTCCACTTCCACTACTAGCCTTTTGTGAAGAACAATTTCTGATTGCTAGGCTATTTTCCACTTGCCTACCTCTAGTCACAAAAAGAAGGAAGCATGTAAAATGGCAGATTTGATAGACTTTAAAAGCTTGAATAGTTTACATACGTAAACTGATTATGGTTTGCAAAACCTGCAAGTAATGTTATCAAAACATGGTCTTGCTTCAGCAAACAATGGCACCGCTAACCTCGGGAAAAGCTCCAGCACTCACTGGCATCAAACCACAGTCGCACACAATGAACACAAGTGATTTGTTCTTTGCTTGCATGTCAGTCTTGAAGAGTAAATACTGTACACGCACACACACGTGCATCATTTGAGCACATATACAAAGGTTGCCCATAACCAAATAAACCTGTAGCTCCTACTTGAAAAAAGCATTTTTATGAGAGCGCCTAGCTCAAGTCAGCAAAAGAGTTTGCACCAAGTTATCCAAAATGTCTTCACTTACAAATTTCAGTTTCTCCTTGATGCGGTCTGAAAAGCTGCAAAGGGAAGATACAACATTAAATACTGCCGGTAGATTGTCACCTCCGGTGAGAGACGGCTGAGTGATGCCACCACAACAGGAAGGATGGCTCCGAAAAGGTTTCTGCAGGATCGCTGTGGAAAGACCTTTATCAGCCAGTGACTATAAATTTATTTTCTGCAAAGGAACCTTCTGGCGTAATGTGCACAGAAAGGACATAAAAGGCAATCTGTCTGCCAATGAAACTCAAAAGTAAATGTGAAGGCAGGAGAGGCAGTGTATTTTGTTGAAATATGTAGATGTGCCACTTAGATCTCAATGCGCACCAACTCCTGGCACCAAAGGGTGAAATGTTCTGATCTCCGCTGACAATATTTATACTGAGAAAGCCTCAAATGTTTCATTCAAATTTCCTAAATGCCTATGATCCTTTCTCCAGAAACAAGGGAGTTGGGTGAGAGTCCTCTGCAGGTCCAGCAAACAGGCCATTGAGCCTGTGGACCAGCTCATCAGCATCACTTGTTTTCATCTCAGCTGCACTCACCAGTCTACTTTTAGAAGACAACTGAGGACCACAGACACCAAATTCACTTTATCTACAGTAAAAAACCAGATAAAAACCCCCAGCAGAGACCACTGCAGCCTGCACCCCTAGCTGGGCAGGAGGCCAGTATCACCTGCACTGCTGGCCAAGGCACACAAAGGCCACAACTCTGCTTCTGCCTGCAGACAGCTGAAGCAATCAAATCATTCAGAAAGTCTTAGGTTTTCTCCGTTCTTCTCACTTCTGTAAGATGATTCCTGTAACTTCTAATTTTAAGTAAAAGAACAGCCACCACGTCCTTTAGGAATAATTTTTCTTTGAAAATAACAAAATAACCATCACTCTCTAATCCAATAAAGCCCTTAAACAAAACCAGTAACAGTCCATCAAATGCATATGCAAAACTACCAGCAAAGTTTATCAGATGCATACACAGAAAAAAATCTTAGGACCTGTGTAATATAACCCAATTTTCTACAAGGCAATATAAAATATAACTATCTAAATATTTTAGCATATAGATACAAAGATTAAGTAATACTAAAAGAGGGCACAGGACCTAAAGGGCAATGGATCTAAAGATACACTTTTAAATATTCAAGCCAGTTTTCCCCCTGAATTTTTATCATCCTATTATCATAAGTTTATACATTTTGTATAATACGTTTGTGCATTACAATGTTTTTTCAATTGTTTAATCTTCTTATTTCTATTTTTTAAACATCCAGCAATTGCTCAAGCCTCTGGGTGTATTTATTTTAATTAAATACAACAAAACCAAGTGAAAAGCTTTTGCATTTTCTTAAAGAGGAGACCACTCAGAATTTTCCTCCATGTGTTGGAATAGAGATCTGTCAAATACATCCCCAGAGTAACCCTGCAAAGACAATAGCTGTGCCAGCAGCAATTTGTCTGCATTGTGCAGGCAAACACTTAACAAACAAAATAAAACAAAGAGTAATTTAATATTTGTATTGTGTTTGCACAAAGAAGTGCTGATCAGAATGAATGCTGAATGCCCGGGGTAGGACCTTCCTCCCTGCACCCGTACAAGGGCACACTCCCAGACCCCAGATGGAGGACGGACAAGGGCTGGGACAGACTGACACTCCAGCTGTATAAAGTTCAACTTTATTTCTCTTTAAGCAATCAAAAGCACCTATTTTTATTCTAGAAAGATGGATATTGACATATTTTGACAGAAGGCCTCTCACATCCCAAGCAAGACTGCAAACCAGGTCACCTCATCCACGTGCTGTCCAGTCCTCACTCGACCGGTGGGTTGGCAAAGCATCACTTCTTTCTTAAACAAATCCCACTGATACACCAATGTATGAGTCTTAACGCCACACTGCATTCACCAGCCTCCTGGGTTTGTACTTTCTGTAAAAAAAGTACACTCAAATCTTTGGTGAAACCAAATTACACGTCCAGGGATCAGACTACATTCACCTGAGAGCAGGTAATGCCAAGCTCTGCCTCCTCTCTACCCGCCACTGTTTACTTCCACTATCAGAACACTGCATTCAAAACACCAAAGGTAAATAGAAAGACTTAAAAGGCTTCCTCTCCCAGTATCCAGCCAGAAAGTTATCTTCTCAATATTTACGCCTTTTTGCTGCAATTTCTTCGATAACAAGAGGCTGCTTTTGAGGTAAACTCCTTGCACTGCATTAGGTAACAAACTCCAACAGCACTACAGATACTCCTAGAAAGGGGATTTTTAAATCCTGCATAGATATGCTGGAACTGCACATCTAAGGAAGTAAATGAGATCTCTGTCTTTTACCCCACCAGAGTGACAGTGTACAAATTCAATATAGATAAAGGCAGATAACACTCAAAACATGACTGCTTTGAAATGTTATTTGATAATATTAGTAAGTACAAAACAGCATAGTGATACTTCACAAAGTTGTTTTTTTTTTTAAATAAGCTTATACCAATGAGGAGTTTCTCATCAAACTCAACGTTTTATCAAACACGAAAATTCAAATTTATTTTATCAAAAAAGCAAATGCAACAAGAATAAATTGCAAGGCAGCATTTTAGGGAGGCTACTTATGTTCACATTTATGGATTTAGTTACTGAACACAAGAAAAGTTTAACAACAGAAGTAGCAAAGGAACAATTTCACATCATGAAATTAAACCAGACTTTAGACTACTTAGAAATTCTCTTCTGAGTCTGAACAAAACTGAGGCACAAGCAGGACTCTTCCTCTCAAACACAGTTGTCCAAGTGGTGCTCCTGAAACTAAGTATTCTCCTTCCCCCCTCTCCTTTACACAACTTTCAAGCTATATTTGCTTTAACTCCATTGCTTCCATGCTAACAGAAAGCCTTTCTGGATATTAGGTTTCAGCCTCAATTTCACATCTTTATGCTTTTCACCTAATTCTCAGTCTTCCCCTCACCAATTTCAAAGATCTAGAGAAGTAATTTCCCAGAGTGAATTACTTATTAAAAAGTAAACATAGCAATGAAAGAGCCCAAACTAGGCTCTGTGTGAGGCCAGAGCAATAATTTCAGCCCTGTGATCTCTCCCAGAGAGCCAACAAAGGGGCAATTACACAGTAACACCAAGACTCAGCTCACATTTTGGGAGGATTTCACCCAGAAACATGCTGCTAATATTCACATTTAAGATCTCCCAGGGCCCTATTACTTCTTTCTTTTTCAATAACATACTGGATTTCTCTGGCATTCAAAACAAAAATCAAGCCTTAACAACCCACGTTTTCCCAAAATTTGCTTCCTTTTAATTGTGATAATACAAAAATTCATGCTGAACTATTCAGCTATCTACCTGGCCAATTTTATAGCTGTATTCACACCCTGGGTGAATCACATTTAGAAAATTATATATAAACGTGGTGTGACATTCTGTCAAGTTATCTTTAATTACGTAATTCCATCCTCTAAAAAGACCTGAAGATAGCTTATACAGTCACTTGGAAATTTAATCCTGGGATAGATGGCTAAAATATGCCAGAGAAACAACGTGATCATCTGAAAAGCTTCCAAGGGGGTTACAATTTCTCGCTCCCCTAAACCTCAATACATTACATCTTTATTACCTTTGTTTTATGGCTACCCCTTATTACCCAACTTGCTTTTATCCATTCCCAAACTTGCAGAAGAAAGAAGTATTTAAAAAAGAAAACCAAACAAGCATTGAAAATGCCAGCAGGGTGAATAAAAATTGCCAAGTATTAACCCAGCAAAGTACACCTGACACAACAGCGGTGCACACCAGGGCCAGAGGACTGTTTTGCCTTCAAGTACCACGAACTCCCCTCCCAAAAGCCCCTTACTTCTCAGAGTTTCCCATCAAGCTAAAAAAAAAAAAAAAACCAAAAAAAAACCACACACACCCACCCCCCCAAAAAAAAAAGGAAAAAAAAACCTCAAGAACCACCAGCTCAGTTTTCTCGTCAGATAAATGGTCAGTAGGCAAAGGAGACCTCTGTCTCAAATTCTCACCCCAAAACACCACCAATCCCTGCCACTAGGCATGACTGAAGCTCCACCACAGCAAGGAAACCACCTGCAGGACTCACTGCCTCACTTCGGGTTTATTTGATAACAACCCAGCCTGCCGTCCCAGTACTAAAACTCCGCAACTGATCTCTAAACTAATCAGCTGGCCATAAGGACACACTTAGTGCTGCAAGAACAAATTGTGTTGTAGCAGCACTGGCCATTTTACAGAACTTTAAATTAAATTTCACATAAAAACTCTGCTTCAGATGTCCCTTAATCGGTCTCCTGTTTATGACTTTACACAACCCTACCCTACATACAGATTTGTCAAACACAGTAATTTCTTCAGTAACATTCCGTGCACCAAATGTTTCCCTGTGTAAGTCAAGCGATGACCCAACTCCTCCCACAGGAAAGCCAGCAGAATGCTTTTAATACTTTTTTTTTTTTTTTCCAAGAGTTCAGTTAACCTTAACCCTGTTTCTCTTCCATTTCCAGTTAGATGGCTTCCTCAGCTGAAAAATTTAATTCCCGATAAGACAACCTATCAACCAACAGCAAATGGACTTTTGAGTAAGGACAACCAGCCGCAACGGCGGAGGTTGTTCAATCCTATTTAGATTTTTTTTTTTCCCCATTGTCCTCATAATCGCCATAAGATCAGTGGACATAGAAATGAAGTGGAAAAAAAAAAATCCTGATGTGTCTTGATTTCACAGGTGCTGGCACAGCAGGCTCAGCCGGGCACCCCCTCTGCTCCCAGGGAAGAGGCACAGGCAGCTGCACGGAGAACTCCCACGCCAGGCAAATCCATTCTGAAGGTAACTTACCACCCTATTAACGTGCCTTACAGACAGCTGTAAATTTGCAGCATTACAGCACTTTATGATGTGAAATAATGCACTGCATGTTGCACAGGTATTTTATTGTACATTTTTCCACTCTGAAGACTTTTGAGGAACCTATACAAATTGCATACAGCTGTCTGTTACTGGTAGTTGACAAGTTATTAAAAATTACATTATCTGATCATTCGAGAAACCGAATGCAATAGTGCCGCTGTTTACTACGCTTTAACGTGTGCATAAAACGGAATGTTGTGGTCCAATTTTTAAGTGCCTACCCTTACGAATAAATTAGTTTTTTAAATAAAGCTCTACTGCTTTTACAGCGTCTGAATGTGAACTGCTACGTACTCTGCATATAAAAAAATCCCACTGTCAAGAGCTGCACTGCATACAGTGAAGAAACTGCCACTGGAAATATTGGAATTCTCTGTCTTTCCTGTAACTAAAATCCCCAAATAAAAATTGTATTAACATACCTGTTTGTGCTTCATTTGCCGATAACAGAGCTTGGTTAAGACTGGAAAAGCAGGTAAATTACAAAGCAAGAACTCTAAGTCAGGAGACTCAGTTTCCAACTTGTTTGAACTTGACTGTATATTGCTAAGCTCAAGCAGAATGTAAACTGCTGCCCTGTAACAGTTTAGATCACATGTTAAGCAGCTTTCAAGCGTAGTTATTTGTATTTAAATATTGCCTGAAGGTCCTAAACCAAGATCATACCCCATGATCCTGGATTTTCCACCATACAGTTCCTGTCTTGAAGACATCATGATCTAATATAGACAAGATGCAACAAAGAAAAACAATGAGCAATCAAGGCAAGAGGGGGAAGTCCTCAAGTTAAAGACACAGCTAGTTAGTTCTCTAACTACTGAAAAATCCCTCTAGGCAGGGAGCAAATAAAGAGAAATAGTAGCTACCACAGGAACAAGCTCCCTCCTTTTTAAGCAGCCAACATTTAAATAGTTCTGAGAAGCAGCTACATGCTTTGAAACATGAACTCTAACTACCATTATGTAACGTAATTTATAATCTTCAACGTTAACAATTTGTGGAAGAGGAATAATAAGCCATCTACCTTCTCACTGTTTTCTAGATAATTGAAAAAGTATCGTTGCAAGTGATCAAGTAGCAAGAAATCATATAACCCCCCTTCAAGTCCTCTTGGTTTGTTTAGCCATTCCTATATTGCCAAAACACAAAGGTCTTTCATTAAAGGCAGGTAGGATACAGCTACTCCAGAAAAGGGGAATTACAGCCACTCATTTTCACCACAGCTTCAACAACTACATCCACCAAGGTTTTTCCCTACCTTAACTAAAGGCCACCTGCTTCTTTACCAAAGCAATCTAAGGAACCACAGATTTCTGTGAGCATCCTTGCCCACCCATCTTATTCCTCCTTTGCATATTTAAACCTCCAAATTAAATGTGTAGATTTTTATTTGCAAGATTCATTTCTTTTCACTGCCAACAGTTTTGTAAGCCTAGTGAGATATTCTTCTGTATTAAGAGAACACTAGGAGAAGAGATCCTCCATTTTGGATACTACCTCAATAAAAATTAAGTAAAAATCCCTCAATTTCACATATCCAGTGCAGTATGACACTCAACAATGTAACTTGCAACTCTCAAAGTATGCAATAAACAAACAAACACATCTACCAACAAGTTCAAGTTGTTTTCCAAGACCACATTGATCTTTCCAGAAGGCACACTTCACTGTGACTGATTTGTTCTTCCAGTGTAAGACAGCTGTTTAAGGGCTAGTAATGGCCTTTGTCACATATTAGGATGGAGAGAACCGTATCCTACAAATCAAGCTGAAATCTTATCCAGGGCTGACACTGCAGTGTAGAACCTGTCTCCAAGATTAGTAAGGTCACCACCAAAAGAAAACCACCATTGGTGACAATAAAACTTGACACTGCAATATCACAGGTGGAGAGATAAAAAACCCCCACAATTTACTAAATAACCACCAAACACCAACACCTGCAGCTAAAAAGACTATGCATACAATCTCTCTTCTGGAATCTTTTTATTACTGAATGCCCATCCTCCAAAAATATCATCTATAATACACTGAATCCAGGGTTCTGAGCAAAATATACATAATATGGTACCCAGCCAAATACTACTGATTATACCACAATCTCAAAAGTCTGCTGGCAAGGTATGCCTTGTTTCAAAATAAATCCTGGAGCCTTCATTCTTTACAAAAATAAAATGTTATTTCTCACGTATCTCGAGTTACCAAATATTTACTTCCTTGGACAAGGAGAAAGACCTTCTTCAGTCCTTTATTCCCACTGATTGGCCATGAACATGAATATGCATAGCAGTATAAAAGAATATAAAAATAGAAAGATATATAACAGGGAAAAAAACCCCACTGCTATCAATATTTGAATAATGAGGCAGCTTTATCTTCATCAGTATATCAATTTATTCACATGGGGTGACAAGAATATATTAAAGCTATTCTGAAGTTGGGCCATTAAATTGCTCAGACAACCTGTTAACCAGTGCTGCTATTAGGAATGCATCCTCACCGGAGGCCTTCTGTAGAGCCATGCTTCAAAGGTTCAACGTGCTGTACATCAACTTAGCGAGAAACACCCCGAGAACTCCTCCTCTGTCATGTAAGCTCAGTGCCGCCAACTAATTAAGCCTACAGTTCATATCCTGAAGATGTCAATGTCTTCCTGCCAGTTTAGCATCTGCACAACCATGGGAAAGGTAACTCAGATTAAAAAAGCAGCGAGGCTACACTAATGAATGCTAGGTTGGCTATAAACATCCTCTATCTCTAAAAGTTCTGCAGCACATTTGGACTGAAGCGTTTTCATTTCAGGCTCCTGCAGCATGCATGATTTTGTACGGGTACTCATGTATGCACACGTACGCGCTTGCAAGGCAAGTTTACTTGTTACTTTTCTATTAAGAGGAAACTTGGCATTTCTCTAGCACAAAGCTGCAAAAGTTCTCTGGAATGCTGATCCTAATCACCAGTGAAAAACTTGCTGAAAGAAGGGTTCCACACCTTGCTGCAAGTAGAGCTGTTCCACCAAGACTGGAGGATCATGCACGAAACTCAAATAAAAATGGAGAAAAGCACCGATGGGCAAAGAACAAGCAGCCCAAGAATAAAATGTCAACTGCCAAGGTTTCCGTTTCTTTTGCACTAAGGGGATGGACTAAAAATGGTTTGTTCTCAAGCCCTTTGAGCAAATTGGAAGAAAACCGTGTTGCTGAATGCATGGATGAATTATCCAAAACCACCTGGATGGCTCTACATCAGCTATCAGTGACTGCAACAGTGATGAGAAAGGGGGGATGAAAGCAGAATGCTGAAGGAACTCAGGGCATTACTGTAACCAGAGGGTAAGCCCAGCTCTGCAACCTTCAATGCACTGCACATCTGGGACTCAGAAAAAGCCTTTCAAACACTCACATGGGGTGTGATTACTGCAGGTCTGATAGCAAATATATCAAGCTAGACTGGTACCAGAGGATTACAGAACAGCAAATGCAAACGTCTGTTTAAAAAAAACCAAAAAACTAATTTTGTTATCTAAATGTTGGCTGATTTGATCTCAGGAGTAATGAAACGTTTTAAAACATTTCAAAAGACAGATAATTAGAGACTACAGGAAAAGGAAAAAAAAAAACCAGGATACGACACAACTTGGGTTAACCAGCAGTAATTCATGCCACATTTTCCCAGTATGTTTTGCAAATAGAACACAGTGTTTTCTAAACATAATGCTGCAGGTCTCATTTATCCTGCTATCAGAAAACAACACAGCAATGTTATGTAGGAAATAACCAATTTAGTGGGAGAAAATTTTAAAAAATAATATAAGAATTCTAAGACAAATGAAGGGGGCTAAAGTTAAAAGGTCAAACGCACAAGGAAAGAGAGGTTGTAGTGGTTGCTAATAGATTTTTTTCCCCCCAAGGGTCCTGAGACACACACGTTATAATTTGAGATATATACACACATATATTAAAAAATAAAAGCAACTTGAAGACAAAAAGAAAACACTACTCAAGTTTGCTAAATGTCAGTGTAGAGAATAACATCTGTCACACACTAAGAATATTGTAAACTTAAGGGGAAATACAAATAATAGACCCAAGTACTTAGTACTACACAAAAAACCACGCACTTGAGAAGGAAACGAGAAAAATTTCTGGGACATTCATGTAGAAAACTATTAAGAAAGAAAAAAATTAGTATATTAGATGGAGAACAGGTAAGTTACACAGTTCAGAGAAAAGTTCCAGAGAAGCATTTTTGCTGCTTGCATTACCCAAGGCTCAGTACAGCCCTGGTCACTCACATATGCAAAACCTTACTTCAAAACAAAACCTTAGAGATGAAGGATCCTTGAAAACATTTAGGCTAAGAATTGGACCTTGTTTCATATTCTTGTATTTTCATTTTTTTTTCCATTTACTGTGAATGCTTTACCCATTCAGCAAGCAACAGTGTACCAGACCATACAGTCACCCCAGGACAAACAGCCATCAAAAATAATTAAGTGGTACTTGATTCAATGACAAGGAGGGCTTTGATGCAATTACCTTCAAAAGCAGTGGACCAGATGCAACATGTATTGGTAAAAGGGCAAAAAATAGGGAAATTTTGAAGTGGCATTGCTTTTCTTTTTAAAAGCTTCTGCAGCACATACCTTGGTTCAAGAAAAATGGTACTGGTAAACTGGGAATGCCAGTGAAGGAACTAGTGAAGGAACCAGATCATATAGGGAGCAGGTAAGTGAATACACAGTTTTCTATATCCTTTTCTCTTCCTAAAATATCAATGAAACTGCTGTTCAGACACCACTTCAATTTTAAAAGAAGGTTTGTGACAAGAGACAGATCAGGGTGATAGGAATGTTTTACTTTGCCGGCCAAAAATAAAGACCTCGTGTCACCCAGTGTCTTCTGCAAACCTGAAAGGTCAGAAGTATTTCTTAATTCCCTAATAAATAAATTCCCCCAGAATGTCTCTCTTCAGTCAAATTCTAGCCCCTGACATTGACCTTAACATCGTTTTTCGATCTGAGCTTCACTACAGGCACTTCAATAACATGAAGATGAGGACACAAGGAATGATGCATTTTACTTCGTGGCTAAATTATTTTATTTTTAATTTAGAAACAAATCTTCAAATCCAATGGAGAGACTTCCCTTAGATCAACCTAATGCCAGAGGCAAGTGCTCCAAGAGATAACTGATTTGAGGAATAACCATTATAGTAGCATTGCCTCACTCAGACTGCTGTAATAACTCCCAGATAATGCAACCAAATATCTCCCTTGCACAAGAAAATTCGCACGTCAACAGCTGCGAACACCAGGGAAGCCTGGATGGCATATTCAGCACATGTGGATTCCTGACAATTCACTGCTTTTTGCCTTTTTTTTTTTTTTTTTTTTGGCTGCTGAAAATAAGATAATAAACCTAACAGAATCCCTCTAGTAAAACAAGAGCTATTTAGCCCCTACAAGCCGCCACAATTCCTATGAGGAATTAAAAAGCATTTGTAAAATTGGTAAAGGACTAAGATGTAGTTAGCACAGTCACACTCAAGCAGGGGAGAGAAGATGGGCTCCTGCACGTGTGCAAGCCCTGCTGGAGCAGCCGAAGCCACAGCGGGCACGCTGCCCTCAGCAAGCCACTAAGAGCTCCTCACGTAACACCAAGGAAGAGGCGTGCTAGTGAGCAGAAAATATCAGACCGGGGTACGGTGACAGCAACAGCTTCTAATCCCTCAAACAAGCAATCCTGCATTCTGCTGAAATAGAAGCTGGTTAAGATTCTTCTGTGTTGCAAGATCTGTTACTGTTGGTAAACATATCGTTATATTTTGATCGGGTTGGCATCTCTTGTGGTAGGAGGGAAAAAAATTCAATCTTTCCTGCAGCAAATTCCAGAAATGATTACTATGTAAATATTTCCTTATTAATTCTACAGGATGTCAGTCAACACACTCCATACAAATAATGATGTATATAGAAATTATTTCCACTTCTCTTTTCCTTATTTTAACTAGTGCAAGTTCTCCTCCTGTTCAGAAATAACCCTAATTGGAGTTCCACTGATGAAAAGGAAAAGCAAGCGCCTAAAATCAGCTATTAAGTCTTTTGTGTCCCAACCTGAGAAAAGCAAAAGATGCATCACTTTTGTGCAGAATATGCATTTCCAGTACAAAGACAGTGAAGTCCTTACACTGCATATAAACAAGAACAACAACAAAATCTACATTAATTGCCATTTATTGAACAACACATTTCCCTGAACATTTTTTTAAATCCAGAAGCCATCCCAGGCTGAACCAGCCTGACAAAGAGCATAAAGGTGGAGTCAGGAGCTAGAAAACGAGGGGAAAAAAAGCCCCACCACAACCTGTGTTGATACAGACCATTCAAGGTACGGTTGCTTCCTATACAGACTTGCATTCAGTCCCTGAAGCCTTTCAGAAGCTGCAGACACCGTGATGAAACACTTTTCATTTTGTAAACACACTCCTGCTTTCCGCGAGTTTTTCTTCTAACAAAAGCAAATATACGCTGCCAGAAATACTAAATAAGAGTGGTCCTATAGGAGCTGGTAAATTCCATCACAAACCTCAAGTGAAAATGCTGCTGAATGGTAATAAACACTGCAGCATTTGCAGTCCCTCTTCTGCACACCAGTATAGGAGCAACAGCATGTGTAACACCCCTCCTGTGCAACGTGAACAACACATGCATCTGAAGGAACTGCTCTATGCCCAATACAGTGATTATCAAAAGCAACATTTCAACCATAACGAGAAGCAAGGGAAAGAAGCCAGGACATCCTGCCTAAAATACAGCATAAAATAGAAAGCTACTGCCAGAACATCCAAACAGGTTTTGGACAGGCAGCTGAAACCCATTTTCACTTCTTCACACCAAGAAAATAGGTAAGCTTGGGAATGTGAATTCCCTAATCTTGAGCATGCCATCTTTTGTTTCCTCTACTCTCTGCAGCCTTTGAACATTTTACTTTAAATCTCATGAATGTGGCAGAAAAAAGGAATAATTTCAACAAGCTAGATGTTCATTATCTTGTCATAATGCTCAAGACTCACATGTTCTAAAAAGCTTCTATTCTTTCCTTAAAATATTTTTATTCAAATAACCTCAAGCGCTGTAGAACCTGAAGCTAAGACTACAATACCCAGAGGAGAACCCACCCATATGTTCTCTTTTCCACCCCTGAGAAGAAAATAGGTATTTACATATCTGCATGCCACAGAAGCACAACCCACTGTGCTCTCCTGTAATGCTGCTGTATTAACCGAGTTGTTGCCGGCAAAAGCCAGCCAGAATCATCTGGTGGCCACACCAGATCCAAAAGCACAGCTAAGACCTCTGCTCTCAAAGTGGCCTACAGCAAGTGAACTGTAAAAACAGTAGCAGAATCAAAAAATCTCTCTGCATCAGTTTTAACAATTGTCAGTTATGGATTTTTCACGTTACGGGATCTAACAGGCACTAACCACTCTCTTTTACTTCTCTGTGCTTGAACATCTGACTGCTCTGAGTTTTAAAGTACCACTGCCAGCACATTCAAACCCCTGAGAACCCCAGTGTCAGTACAGGAGTTAGAGACAAGCTTCCTAGTCAGAAAACTATTAGAAATCATGTTTTTTCTTACCCTTTTTTTCCATATTTGTCTCAACTGCACAGAGCTTATGGCTCACTGGTGACTGGTCAAGCAGAGGCTCTACCTGGAAGTTCTAAAATGTTAAGTGATTTTAGCAAGGGACCTTCTGGTAACCTTCCTGGAAAGCTATGCCTGCCGTGCCAGCTCGTTCACCTACACCCACATACTCACAGGCTCCTTCAAACAACTTTCCTTTCTGAGAGTTAATATTGACTCTTCCCCACGTTCTCATTAAGTCTATTCTTTATTACAGTTTCTATCAATATGCCCTGTACATTTACTGTCTGCATCTCCTTGCACTACTCGTCAAGCTCTGAAGAAAAAAAGAAAAGAAAAAAAAAGGGAAAAGAATCCTGGCATCCCATTTGTAATCTTCTATTCTTCGTCATCAAGGCCAGCTTAAGTAATAGGTTACACACCAGAGTCAGCAGCTCATCAAGTTCACATTCAAATGCTTTTGGAAATCTTGATTTAATACCATCTGGTCCTGATGATTTGTTACAGCTCCTTTCATGAATTAATTATATATCCTATTCCACTGACACTTCAATTTGAGACAGTTCCTCAGAAAAGTCTTCTCTAAGAAAAAGGGTCTAAAGTGTACAATCATTCTACAATCCTCTCACATGCAAACAAACAGTTTAGTTTCAACATTTTCCTTCCTATCTTCATTAAATGCTCCTTTTACACCTGGAAGCCAATCTATTTGCAAAAGGTTTCAATCGTAATTTTTCCTTACATCCATTAATAAGCTGATCTTTAATCTCAGAAGCAGACTTTCCTATTTTATCCTCACATTCAACTTCCCAGAATTCATGCCCTTTCCAAGTTTCCTTGTTTTATGATGGCTTCCCCTTTCTGAGGTGCCTTTTTATTTTAGTAAGCATCTTTGGTTTGGCAATATTGGATCTTCCCTTCAAAAACCACTTTTTTATTGGGGGCAAGAATAAGCCTCTTTACACGCTGCCATTACACAGCCACCATGTATCCTGCAGCCATTTAAACTTCTGTTAATGCTGTTTCCTTTATAAAGGAAAGCAGTGAAAGAATTCTCATCTTCAAAATCTTCATGTCACTCTCATTACAGAAGTTGCCTGTGACAGTGATGGGGGATTTATTGCTCTAAAACCAAGTACAAGACAGCCAGTGTCACAGTGGCTTTACTCTACTTCCACCACAAACCAACTGCACACCAAGATGAGATTCTCTTCTCAGGAACTCTCCACTGAGCTGCTCTACAGAATGGTCACTCACAACATCTCATGCATAATCCCTGCATAAAACTTGTCTTGACATTAAGGCAGCCTCTATAAGTTCCTACAAGCCTTTTCAGTTCCTACAAGCTTTGTAATCTTTTCACTGTATGTAGTAACTGCTCTTGACATGCTAAAATAATTGTAGTAATTCAAATTAAAATGATCATTATTAGATATATCCAGACATATCCCCAGCAAGTATGAAAAAAAATTCAGTTTCCATCTGCTACATCCAGAGGGGCAGGATGCCCTACGATAACTATGTAAGTATCTTCTATTGATTAACCCCAAGCAGCACCTTTGGTTTCACCCAGAACACTTCCACAGAGGAAGGCTGAACAGTTGGCCCACAGTGACAAGATCAGTAGTACAGAAACATCACCAGAACCTCCAGCTGAGATTGGAGCTGACCGTAAAAAGAAGATACTTCACAAGCAGACAGGAATATTACCCACTCCATACATTTCAGCTTCAAAAAGCCTACAAATAATAGTGAGATTTGTAGCTGCATTGTGCCAAAGACAGGCTGCACAAGAATTACATGATCAACGCTCTATTCTTTCACTTATTTTTGCCTAAGAGCAAACCATAAAGCTATAGTAATAAAAAAATGAAAAATTACTGCTTCCAGAAACTTATGGGCTTTGGTGACTTTATTTGAATTTTTTTTGTCTGAGCTAGAAGATTAAAAAATTCCAAAAGCTAAAAGCAGAAGAAACCCATAAGGTTACCCTGTCCCGGATTGCTCCTACCACGTATTTCCTAATACAATCATTTACTCCCAGGTTACAAAGCCCTGTAAAAAAGTCAGGCTAGAAACCAAATGAGTACAGTTTCTGTATAATGCTTCCTCAACTCATTAGAAATCTTTGCAAGTTTTACCAAAACTGACAGGAAAAGCCAAACCAGTCAGTAATTTCAGTGGAATAGCACAAGGAAATTAATGAATTTATGATAAGGCGACCTCACCAGGGACAGCAGGAAGGTATGAGATAAAAAAAAACTTGCACTGTGGAGTGGAATATGATTACAAAATGAGAAAGCAAAGCTGGATCAGTTTTGAAGCTTAATTCTTAGAAGGCTGCTACTGAAAAGCAAGATTCATCAATATGCCTTGCTGTAATATTATGGCAAAGCAGGCAAATAGCAACCTAACAAAATCACTAATGTGATTTGTGTGGTCAGTAGGGATTGCTTTAAATATCACACTGTGTCAGTAGAAGCCATTTTTCAATTCTGCATTTAAAGAACAATTTTTGAACATGGCTAATACTCACTGTCACATTAGGGTTCGGGTTTCCCCTCCAAATTACTCACACAAAGAAAAATATCTCTATTTTAGAAGTATGCCAAAAGCTAAATAAGTAATGAACACAACTGTGCATGGATGTCAGGTAAGACAACAGCAGGAGAAGAAATGTGAAACACATGCGATCCAGAGGTCTGAACTAGTTACTAAATTTGATGAGAGGTATCCATTGCCAAAAACAAGGTACGGGTCTTGGGAGAAAGCAGGACCTCTCCCCTGGGAAGGCTAAAGACAGTGGGCACAAAGGATTTTCTTCACTTCAGTACACAAAAAGCGGAACAGGGAAGGAGGAAGAGACAAAGACCCCAGCCAAAGAAGCAGCAGGAGATCTGAGTGTCCTTCTCGCCCAGAGCAGACTGGGCTTGTCACACTAGAGGCACAGGAACAGCAGCAAAGCAACATTTTGAACAACCCTCGCCCATTTAAAAGGCAATCAAAGCTGGAGAGAAGTCTAGTTTACAGCAGGAACCCCCACCCTGTTTCTGTTTAATTTATTTCCAGTTTGAAAGGTTTTGAAAATACTAGAGGAAATTATTTACAGCACCACTTCTATGTTAGCCAACTGCTTATGCACTTCCATTGACAGTCTTCCAGCAGACACATTGCAAACTGTCCAGAGTCACTGCCACAAGTACAATACATCAAAATTAATCTGGCACCTGCGTAAAATTTGGCAGTCATACTCAATAAACTGTTTCAACCACGATGCAACAGTGACTGACAACTCAAACGGAGTGAGCTGGGTACAAAGCTCCTCTCCACTCCACATTACAGTGCCCCACCAGTCAATATAAGCAGCACTGCAACTACTGCTACGAGGGCCATTACTCATTACAGCAGCCTACAAAGACACCAAATGCCCTCTGGAATCTACAAGAGTGCGATTTGCCTGTAAAATAACGGCAGTAAATGCCATATGAAGAGGAGAGTCCGTAGAAGAAAACAGGAGCAGGGCTGCTGACATCACCCACGGGTTCCACCTTACCCAGCAATGGGTGACTGGACATAGAGCAGAGCAACTCGATTTAAATTCAGAAAACAAGCACATCTGTAACCAAAGCACCATCATGTAACCATGACATATCACACAGACATTTCATTGCCGTTTTGCATCCTTGACATCATTGTGTTTCTCAGTGCACTGCTTTGCCAGCAGTGCTTATCAAAAACCTGAGCACTAGTGGAGAACATGTCCTGTACCTCGTGCCTGTCCACGGGCCTTCTGCAGTCACAAAAATATGTCTTATCCGGGTAACTCATTGTTCTTCTTTTGTACTGTACAGCGTTTAACAAGGTTGTGCATAATCATTTGAAGGCATGCAAATCATTTTTATTTTGTGTATTACCTAGGAAATTAAGTGCTGCCTTCTTCTTTTATCTTGTTAGTACAAGTCATTACATCTTTTTCATGTGCCAAGATAAATTTAACACATATTCATTGGTTTCTAAGGAAAAAGAAACTGTAGGCATCAAATTACACCTAAAATGCATTTAATTTCCTCTGCTTTTTTAATTGTATGTAAAGAGCCTGATTCTAACCCCGGTATGAACTTCAGCTTCCCAAAGCTTACTACTAAAATGTTATTTTCCTGCCAATACCACCTGCTGCCCATTTTATTTTTTGAAAAAGCAAACTACTTTTAAAAGATGCCACCTTTTACTGACATGCTATTTCCAAATTATAGCTCTATCTCTCTTAGTAAAGCCTTATGCGACCACTGAATACAAAATGGGTTTCCTGGCCCAAACCACCTTTTCCTTTCTGAGACAGTGAGGTCTCTCCTGCTTTAATTTTAATGAAGCTCCTGCTCCAGTGTTCATACTTTGTGGGCACACATCCATCAGTGCTCCCCACGGGAGGAGAGCACTAATCCATGCCGCTGAGCCAGCAGAGGGAGCACGGAACGTGTTTAGATCAAGACTCATAATTGATTCTTAAAAAAAAAAATAGAGAAAAAAACAAAAGTTGGTCAGAGTCACAAAAATTGCTTGGATTTAAGCAACATCTTCAGACTGCAGAAGAGCAGTTACTGGTTAAAGCCCAGTAACAACACCTCTTCTAGCACCACGAAGTACCCACGAAGCCTCACATAACAATGTATTTTCACTTATTAAATGAGCAAAATATGTTTCGGTTTTGGAGGCACGTTGAGCAGCCACAAGGGTATTCTCTTTGGGCACTCAGCAGAGTAATGAATTGATCAGCTGCAAAGGCTGGCAGAGGAACAGCGGCTGCCTGCAAGCATCACCTCTTCCAAGTGCTCCACTGTCAAGGTCTCGACTTCTGCTAAGGGTCCAGCGGACATCCGTGCCAAAAATAGATCCCGGCAAACTCATCTAAAATAGGCTAGACAAGCCTCCACCAGAATAGGAAACAAAGTCACATCTTGCCTTGAGTTTTATTTAAGGAAAGCATGCTGTAAGAAGGACAGCAGGCCCCAGTTTTACTTTCCAATAAAAGTTTAAAAATTAGTAAAAAGAGAAGGCAATTTATTTCTTCACTATGCAAGGGCTGGGTACTCATTAGTGCACATAACTGATATATTTTGTGACGGCAGTTTTTGTACCAAGCTTACTTAATTTATTTTGTCTTTCAATAACACAGTACTTCTTTCCACAAAAATGGACATAGTAAGAAAAACAACATACATAACATAGAAATTAAGACATTCAGACATGTAAAAGCATGCTGTGGGCTTGGTATAAAGAATGAAGCTTCAATTTACTTTACTAAACATCAGACTATTTTTCCCATTAACTCCACCATCAACACTTTCCTAAGTGAGTGCATCCAGAGCAGCAAGGGTCATCCAAGAGGAAAAGAAAGGAAAAATACTTGGAACTGCTAGATGACCAGGAATATTTTGGTGTACAAGAGTACGTAAAAATATATAACAACCAAATGATAGGAACAAAGGTTAAGACTCTCCCACCGGATGGATGCCTCTACCAAGAGTCACAGGAGCCACAGAAGCTTCTGGGAGCATCAGAGCTAATGCAGAAGAATCAGCAATAAAGGTTCACAAGATCATTTTCACTTCAAGCACCCTTCCCCTGCCTTCATCCTTACAACTTCATACTTTGGAGCAAAGGGCAGATTCTGCCACATCCCTGTCTCACACATTCCCATGGCAGAGATGGGAATGGCCCAGCTTGCACCAGCCAGTATCCACACATGAGCTGCTCCACCCTGCACTGCTCCCAGTACGTCCTTAGGGGTGTGTCCTGTACTTGGGATTGGTTTGCTTTGGTTTTTTCCTCCTTTTAATCAAAGAGACAATGGTGGCCAAGAAGGGTAGGTCCCCTCAAAGCTCACAGCACAGCATGTTCCATGCAATTTACAAAAAAGGAAAAAGTAGTATTTTTGAGCGAGAGTGAAGCTGTTCCAAAAACTATATAAAAAGACATGAATCCTTTGCAGGAGACACCAAGGCGGAACTCAAGTTTTAGATTTCTTTTTAAACTGTGTTTTATATACACTTTTGAACAGGCAACTTAGTAACTGGCGCAGGAGGCTTCTCTTTTTCCAATCCGAGATCACAGAAAAAATCAAGTTTTCATCCTTGTTTTCATCTCCTTACACATACAGTGTTCTGAACACTTTCTCTCTTAGCTGGCTAAAGACTGGACAACTGCGATTTTCAGGAGAAAAAACCCCTCACTCTTCTGTTTACATATCTGAAGAGAACAAGGCATCTCCCTGGCTTGCCCAGTGCTCCTCAGCCCGTGCCAGGAGCGGGTACAGCAGCAGCACTGCTAGCCTTAAGTATTTCCAAGCAGCAAAGCAAAGCTAAGGTCCTCCACACAATTTGGGTTCTTCTTTTCTTTCTTCCAGAGCTAACAAGTACCGGTGACTCCACAGTCCCGCGCACGGCTCCGCTGCCTCCCCCAGCGCGACACTGAGGACATCCTCTCTGGAAACAGAGCAGCAGCATCAATGTCACTCTGCTCAAAACCATCACGCTGTCACGGCTATCCCTAAGGCACTTGCCTTTTGTATGCACCTGAAATAACAAGCAGAAGCAACTTTTCTCCTTTAATAGCTCATTCTATTGGCACAGTGTTAAGACACCGTTCCTAACACCAGCTAAGTGTCCATGTTTTCTGTATCCATCAACGGTTCTCCAGAGTACCGGCACAGCAAAGCGTTTTGTATAATCCATTCCCCACAGTTACGGCTTTTAGTGATGCATTTTACCTAATGGCTATTGCCAGAGGCTTTAAAACACCGGGAAGTGGTGGACAGCATTGCCTGGGGTCTCTAAACAGTGTGAAAGCTGTGTGAGTATGTAAATTACATATTTCAGGTGTCACCGCTTTAAAAAGAACGGTGACTCTAATCAAATTAGGGCTGATCCCGGACACCCCAGAGACCCAGAAAAAGGAACACTATTTCAACTCCACACCTACAGCCTTTGCAGCATCTGTCAAGACTGCAGTAAACAATGAAATAAATCTGTGATGTTCCACACCTAAGGAAAATGTGCCTTTGCATTTCTGACTGTTGCAAACACAGTTTAGATGTGCCTGTCTCTCAGAGTAGACTTAAATTTCAAAATTAATAAACCATACATTGTTTTCTACACGACACCACGTCTATATCCTCTTACACCACAGCAGAAACAAGCCAATTGTAAACCTGGGGATTTCTCCCCCTCTGCCTGCACGCACACTGTGCACATGCTACAGGCACTTGCTGAAGGTGCCATTCCTTCATGTACTTAACAGTTCTTGAGATCTACTTTGCTGTGAAAAATTCTAAACTGCGCTCATCTCTTTCATACACCACAAAACTGTTAAATAGTTTCCACCACAGGGCACTTGTGAGGTTTCCATATCTCTACAGTGCTCAATTACACAGAGAAAAGTGAAACAGACAAATGGAAACTCAAGCATACCAAGACAGATTTCTGCTGGAGCCTTCCCCCTCCCTACATTACCTCCATCACATTTGCCAGCCAGCCTGCAGATGCTAAAGCTCAGATTCTCCCAGTTACCCCAGAAAGCATGTCTGCATGCTCCAGTGCTTCATACCATCACTCTAAGTTTGCAACAAGTTCAAATGGAAGTTACTTTACATCAAAAATATGAACCATTTTCCCAGTAAATACTTTAGTACTTCTTCACCTTTCTGCATTAAGTTTAAATCAAAAGCCCCCAGAAATCTCACAACCACCCAGTAAGAGTAAATTATTCATCACTGCTGTGAACAGTGACAAAAACACAAACCTCCCAAAATGCAACTTCATGGACAGCCCAGCATGCTATCAGACCTCAGTGGTCAAGGCAACAGAATTTTAAAGACTCAAAAGACTTTTTCTCCAGCGAAGACATCATACATTTAAAATTTTATAAGTGTGCTAGTAGACTCATCATCACAGCCAGAGGTATTTGGACTAATAGAAGAGCTGCATAATTAACTTGCTCTATCAATTTTGTTCTGCGATGATCTCACATCTAATGATGTAAGCACTATCTTTTTTGACTGGGCTATGAGTTGGATGATGCATTGTCACCTGCTCTCCTACTATTTGGCCACACAGCACATGTTTTCAATCTAGACAGAAAAGAGACTCTCTTTAATGGCAAGAGGTCTGAACTCACAAACCAGCCAGTGTAACCAAGATTATCTGTAAATAAATCCACACCATCCATTAACTTCCACACCCTGTACGTACCACTATCCACAGGAAGGCTCTGCTGTGCACATCTGCACATGTGAATTGATGCAATAAAGCACATCTCTGCAACTCTGCTTTTATGGGGGGGAGGAGGGGGGAGTCTGGTTGTGTCCAAACACTGCAGCCAATAGAACCCTGGGCAAGGGCAAGGCACTGGCAAGTTTTTCATTTCCTATTACCTCTGTGTATCAAAACCCCTGAGGAATTTCCTGAGTGAGCCTTGTGGAGCTCCAAGCCACACCCAAACAGACTCAATCATCCTCCTTCGCCCTGCCCAGATGCCCCCCACATAAGCCAAATACACAGTATCAACAGAGTTGTCCAAGATGTACACCAAACTTGCCTTTAGGAAAAACACAACACTGTGCCCTGTAATCATGGAGAAAACCGAGGATGAGGTTATGACACTGGAATCAGTACCCAGCAAGGCTCATGGAGATAAAGGAAGAGTTGACTCTACAGGAGACAGATGCTTCACTGGCATTCATACGCTGTTATCTCCCCACTACGAAAATGGCAGAGATCTCCTCCAGAGACCACTTTTCCTCCTGCTACCCTCCTCCCCACAGGGAAAGGCTGTGTCAGAGCCACCTTCTCCTGAGGTGTCACACAAACTGACCTGAACACCAGGACAGAAACGGGCTGCCCAGCTGCACTACTCTTGACAGCCCTAGGCATGTTGTACCAGCACAGCATATCCTTTGGGATAAGGAACTACAGATCTTTCCATTATTGATTTGACTTTTAGGGCTAATAGTAAATGCAGGTTTAGAGCTCCACATACAGAGTTTTATGAGGCTTAATGTTATAGCAAGCAGCGAATTAACCAGGTGGCTGGGTCAGCTTGAGGAGAACTGAAGAGAAATTACACTTCTACAAACTGAATTTCTTGAAAGCTAAGAGAAGTCAAAAGGTGCGTGAGGATGAGAAATCAGTATCTGAGCTGTCAAGTTGGCAGCACAAAAGAGACTAGAGCAGATCCCTCCCCACAAAGCACACAGAAATTTCAGCTCAAATCTAAGCCAAGACAATGAAATCTAGCACACACTCTACCATGCAAATTTCTTTCCCTCTCAACTGTAGGTCTCAAAAACCATTCCCCGTGCCATCCTGTTTCATATAACGTACACCTGTTCTACAAGCAAATGGAGGATTATCTTTGCTATCTCAACTCTGCGCTGAATTTTATTGAGCCATGTTTGTAAAAGTTCCTGCTAGAGGGCTGACGTTCATTCAAACAGCGTAAACTGCATCTGACATGTTGGCATCGGTGAGCAAAGCAACTCAAGTGAAAATCCACCACTGCCCTGAGCTGTATTACACAGAGGGTGAGGTCTCATACATCTTCATAACTACGCAGGTGACAACGGGATAGCAGGATTTGCTGGGGCCAGCAGAGGTAGGCTGGAGACACTATTGGCTGGGGGTAATTCCTCCAGCTTCCTCATGCATAAAGCTCCAGTAAAGGGAAAAAAAAAAAAAAAAAAAAAGGGAAATGTATTATTTGTCATCATGGAAACAGCAGCACATCTCATATCCAGCAGCAGCACTAGAACTTTGGCAGAAGCAGCTCTTTCTATCATTAATAACCATTAATTCAGGAGGGTAATTGAAACTGCGCCTATGTAAACTTCATTATTCAACTCTATGGCTGAGGTTCCTTCTTAGATACATATTTAAATTTAATACATAAGCTTTTTGGACTCAAATGTTTACCCACTGTTTTCCTTACTATCAGACAACACCTACATGCAAAATACATGGGAAAAGAAAGGTACAGGAAGAGTGCAAACAAATATTTGATGTGAACAGACTGGCCTCACTTTGCTCAGCTTGCAGCATACCTAGCAAACATACATAACAAAAGGATAATTATTCCCCAAATACCAGATTAACAAAACACTTCCTTCAGATCATAACATTTATTTTAGCACCTGACAAGTTCACAACTAAATCTGTCTCTTTTTCACATCAAATTATTTGTAGATACCACCTAAAACATTACCTACAGAAACAAAGTGCTACTTGGACAACCCCAGGAAGACTGATGCCATGAGCTGCATTTCCCTAGTTTCACTTGCAGAGAACAGTTCGGACATACAAAGTAATATCAGTGGTTCTTGAAACACCTGCAAACTCTGTGGATAAAAAAAACTTTATAAAGTATGTGCTATAGCATTAAGGCACACCTTCCCTCGCTGAGAAAGCTAAAAATGTTTTTGCTCTACTCTGTAGATCACAGTTCCACTGTTGAAGAGGTAAGTTTGGGTCAATGAACTTATGCATCAACCCCTGCCCTGTCACACCTCACCACCCCTTGAGGGATGATGTATCTGCAGCTTCACCATGAACAAAGGATTATCAAAGTCAGATGAGTTAAGGTATGCTGCAGGCTTAGCCAACATATGCAAGCAATCAATATATGAAATTACAAGTCTCCAATTACATTTCATACACTGCTCACAAAGACTTTTGCTTCCAAATCAGCAAGCTCCAGTATTTGCAGGTGACCATAAGTTAGAAATCCAAGTATTTGCTGTCCCCAGGGAGCTATCTTGAAAATGCTGATGGACAAAATCCAAAATAACAAAGGGGGAGTTTCTTGCAAAGCAGCTGCTGGATCCCAGCTCTTGATAATTTTCAGCAGCAGAAATATACTGTCCTACTGGGAGCAGGGAAGATCCTCTCAATAAACACTACAAACTCTCATCTTAATTTCAGTATAGAAGACAGAGTACCACGGCACTACAGGTATAATTAGTCAACAACCCAGTCGTTTCCACTACAGAAAAAAAAATGCAATTAAGACTGTGAGTGGAATTACATTAAGAAAACAAAACCAGCTTCATACTTGCCTTTTACACAATGGTATCCTGAACTAAGAAATGTCCTTTAAATGTGCTTAAAGGAAGTCTCTTCATATGGAAGTAGATGAACATATCCACATACTGTGACTTTATCAAAATGTCACCACTATGAACCTCAGCAATGACTAACAACAAAGTGTAATTCAAAAAACAATAACGACTAAATCTGCATTTACACAAGTTCCACGCAACTGAGACAGATAATGGCTAGCAAAAGAAGCTGGCAACTGGGCTTTTTTACCCTTTCTTCAAACTGTGGGAAGTAGTTTTGCAATGTAAGGCACAGTTCATAATTTGTGTGTATCAAGAAAGGACAGAGAAAGAAATGCTGAGATGAAGGTATAACAGTGAAGACAGGAGAACAGGTGTCTTAGCTCTCTCCTAAAATATCCCAATATAAATCCTTTCTCAGGGTTGGTTTTTCATTTAGACAAAGGATATGCTTTCCAGACACCATCACTAGCTCAATCCTTCTGACTGCACAAACAGCTCCCTGTCCAAAATAATGAGTATCAAATGTATTTTCTTCAGACCAGTAATTTGTTCCACAAAGCCATTTTCAGGACCAGCTTTCTCTAAATACCAAAAAAAAAAAGCCCCAAAAATGGGGCCTTCTCAACAATCAAACTACAATAAACTGCTTGCTAGAAAACATACCCTCTTAAATTTATCTTACACATCATTTAATATACTATTTTGAAGGAAAAAAGCTTCAAGTTAGAAATAGAGCATTTAACTTGATTAACTAGAAGTTGACAAATTCTAGTACCTGCATATCATTTCTTACATTCAGTATTAATACTGTGTCTTGACTGAAGGGCAGAACAAGGAAGACATCTTCAGCAAACACTCTGATATTTTACCATTAATATCTAATCAGAAAGTTTATCACCATAAATAACCATATATATACACCACATTATCTAATACATGTGTTTTGAAATATATCAAGGCTAAACCATTGCTCAAAATAATGATGCAAAGTGTTGACTTAAAACATGCATTATTTACAAGAACAAGCGCCAGCTTCAGAATTTTGAGCTCAATTTTCACAAGATACAATCTAAAATGCATTAAAAGCACATATATTGTGCTAACCAATAAAGCAATTCTTCAGAACATTCTTTTTAACCTGCCTTTTTTATATATCTAAAAAATACATTCACGTAAAAAAGTATATTCTGCTGATGAGATAGTAAAAATAAGTGAATTCGGACTGCATTTGAATGAATTTTCAATATGAAGTATATAAAATTATGCTGCCTCTATAGCTTAGAGGAAGAAGGAAAAAAAAAAAATAACACCACTGAATTAGGTATTTCACGGACTTTATTTTTTCCTAAACAGAAGAAGATTTCACAATAAAACACTATTCTGCACTGCTGTCTGGCAACTCTAATCTGGAATGAAGTTTGCAAGAACAGGCTAGTTTTTCTCTTAAAATGTTTTATAGGAAGGAATCCTGTTAAACCACCAGTCATCCTTCTAGCAGAGGATACATTATTAACCAAAAAGTGCAAATAGCGGCATAATGTTCAAACCCCTAGATCACATGAACTCATCATCCCTTCACCTGCTTTAAATCAAACTGTAATCCAAACTAATTAAAAACTAAACCCAGGGCTGAGAAGAGAGCTTGTGTTTTGAAGAGAGCTGAGAAGCTTCATTAACCTCTTCTCTTCTACCAGCTTTCTAAAATACAAAATTACTCCTATGTAGTGAAAGCCCCCTGCATCCAGAGTCAGGGACTGCAGCCCTAACAAGAAAGTGATTTTTTGGCAGAAGGAGGATGCAGGCACACTTAACACCATTACCCTTATCTCCAGAAGTCATGGGCCAACAGACACCCAAGCTATGATCCTGAATTCTAGCAACTTGTATTTTCAAATGAAATGCAGAAATACACAGACCAGACGTTTTTGTCTCTTTCAGAACTGCTGTCTCATGGGAAGGCTGGCTGTGCCCAGAGCATGACCACACCCTGAGCTCCAGAACAGGCATCACACCGGCAGGCTGCAGCACCTGGGAGCACTGTGCTCCCCAGCAGCACTCATCTGTCTTGGAGGAGCAATGAAACCACTTTTCATCCTGTCACCTCCCCTACCTCTTAGCCTGTGTCCATCAACTTCCAGCTCACAGAAATCATACCAATTCAGAGACTGATTTATTAAAGTCAATACAGTCCATTTCTATAGGTACACACACAATTTCTTTACAAATGGTTAAAATGAATTTAAAACATTGCCATTACTATAATGCCACAGGTATCACAGCAGTATGTGTGGGGCTTCACAAGAAATAGCAAGAATGAAAGCTAGGCTTTCAAGAAAACATTTCCAAACTCAAGGTACTTCTACAATCAGAAGTTCATTCTCTTCTTCTGAAGAACAATTACACAGACACAATAAGCCATCTCAAAGACAGGGCACGACTCCTGTAGAACAAATCTGTATTCTGGTCTCACACAGTGAGTAAATTCAAACAGCCACGTTAGCAATAGCATATGAAAATGAACTGCTTTCTAGTATCTCTTGTATTTTGTAGTTTTAATGGCAATAAATTTGGATTCATTTAGACTGGTTTGGAACAAGCTTTTCCTCTTGTGTTAAATTAAGTAAGTTTGGGGATTTTCCTCTTCCTGGAAAAAAACAGAAACCTGTGGTTTAGAATTTGAAGTATTATTTAATTCTCCATTACTGGAAGTTTCAAAAGATTCTGAGATGGGAATCAACTAGGCTAATGATCTCCTGCAATGCCCACATTTCAGCTAAGAATTACCCATCTACGTTAGTCACTGCTATTATGGCTCAACAGCCAATCCCAAGTTTCTACTGAACTATTTACTTGGAGAACCTAGACACTAATGGGATGGAAATTAGTATTTTAATTTAATATATATTTAAGGCCCCCATCCAAAAAAGTGAAGGCACCTAGTGCAGAGTCTGATTAGCTCAGCAAGCCCAGGGAGCACAGCCAGAGCTATAGCAACAGCTCTCTCCTCCTTTCACCAACTCCCTATCTTTCCTGACTCTGTAGGATCAGTTAGTTCCAGCACCCAGGAAAACAGTATCTTAACCAGACCACCAGAATTCCTTGACATTTAATCTAGAATAATCACACCAGAGATTTCTCTATGTATAGCAAGTTTTCTTGCAAGAGATTGAAAAGTAAGTTCTTCATGCCGAAAGGATAATTTATCAGTAAGTGACCAGGAGGATCCCAAAGTTTATGGATTTAAGGTCATGAAATCCATAGCTTCTCTGAAAAAAAGCTGATAAAACTCAGACTAGGTCTGCAAAGCAAAAAAACCCTTCAAACCCTCTCCTCTTCAGCAGTGTTCAGCCTGAAAAAAAACAAGTTAAGAATAAGATACCACAAGGCTGAAATCCCGCATCTCCCATATCACATGTCTGTGAAGCAGTAGGAGTTGCCCACCCTCTCCCTAGATGACTAACTCTGCAAATATTTCACTGGGATATTTGGAAAGCAAAGTGCATAACAACAGTCTTAAATTTATCCATTTCATAGCATCTGCTGAAAACACAGAATTAATCCACTGGCTGGGAAGCACAACGGTCTGGATCACTCCTTCAACCAGGGACCTCCCTCCCTTTGGCAGGCTGCTCCAGGTCTCTGGAAATGCAGGTGCACAAACAACTGAGATAAACCCATGCAACGCTGCCAATAAAGAGCGCTGTTCCAGTTCTCACTTCTCACTGCACTGGTCCCTCCTTTATCCCAGCACCCGAAGCACTTGTGTTTAGCTTGTGCAAAGAGCTAAAAGCTCCTCTAATTTTTGCTGATAATGAAGCACTGGGAGTGACTCTCCACAACCACACCAAGCACACGCTGACACTGGGACTGCACAACAGGAGCAGAGGCTGGCAAGAACAAGATCTCCCCCAGCAGCTACAGCCTTTACGTTCCCTTGGCTGTAACACTGAAAAACAACAGATAAAAGCAACGACCTGGGACAGTGAAAGACTGAAGCGCCACTAGAAGGACACTGGGGAATAAACTTTTCAACTTCAGGAAGTCCACAGCATGCTGTGATAAAATTGGTAACTACAAATTTTTAGGTGAAAAGCTGCTAAAGCCACCACATCTTTGATCTACTAAGTCCCTTAAAAAATTGCATCAACTGCTAATTACCTCCTGTAAACATGTTTTCTATGTTCTCTGCAAATTGTCTTGCTTCAACTATCAATTTGGCTTTTCCTGTAGCTTTCTTCTTTCCTTTTCTTCTAAATTGATCTCTTTCTCTTACTTAAGTATTTCTAAGCAACAGCAATGTCACCTTTTCACCTCCTCTTCAATGAACAGTTTGAGCTTCAAATCACTCGCTAAAATGCTTCCCTACCTTGAATCATTCTTGAAGATTTTACTGAAAACACTCAAAACTGAATGCTTTTTGAAACTTGGACATTAACACAGGACGTATTTATTCCTACAGCAAACACATGACTACCAAATGCTAAGACAGCATCACCTTAGCATATTCCGACAATATTTTTCCCAATTTTAAAACTCAAGAACTTTTTAGGCCTTTCAACCACAAACCCAGTGACAAATGCCTTAAAAATCAGATAATCAGATACACTAGGTAGTACCCTTTTAGACCACCAGTAAATACAACTCAATGTAGGGTAGAAGTAGCAGAAAAAGAAAAGTGACATGTCAAACTATATGAAAAACCTTGGATTCATTATCTGAGGGATAAGTCACAATTAGGCAAAGATCTTCACAAAAAATTTCCAACTCTCCACATCTATCGCCCTGTCACTCTACTCTAATCAGCCTTTCGCTCCTCCTTATAGTCAAAATAGACCAAAAGAAAACTCAAAGTAGTAACATCAGATAAAACATGCGATTTTTTTGCTGCCTCCACTACAAGTAAACAAAAGAGACGCCATTTATGAAAGTATAAAGCGACCCAAGGATGGTAAAGGAAAAATATAAAATATGCATTTACACATAAATATTTTACATGAGTGAGATAAGGCCTTTATAGTCAAACTGGGGGTGTTTTCAGGCACAATTTATTACATTTCATTCAACCTGCAGAAGGTTTTCTATTTCATGCAAATCCCTGAAGTACCATCTTTATGAATGCAAGCGAAACACATCCCTTCATGTCAATTTTATTTGCCTTAAATTCTGAGTTTGGACACTTTCAAGTCAAAATCAATGTTATACTTAATATACTCTGCAAAAAAAAAACAAACAGATTTTTCTTCATGACTGCTAATAGTAACTTTCATAAACTTTAACATATGAAGTTGGGCTTAACGAAGTTCTAATGATTGATTTTCATAATGTAAGCTGACACTGCTCAAGGATGATTCCACTTCAGAAGAGATCCTTGCCTGTCTGCCGAGCAGGGCAGTACAAGCCTTCTCCATAAATTACACAAAATGGGAATCGCTGTGTTTCCTAAAAGCTCTTTCTCCAAGAGGACCACCACTGCAGCACCAGCCATTACTTCCCCCTCAACAGTGTTCTGGGAGATTGTAAAAATCCTCTCTTTAGATCACGGGTCTGCAGTCAATCAGTGACTAAGCAGAACTAAGCCAACCAAGCTTTTCCACCACCTAAAAACCCCTTTCCTCTCCCACTCTTCTTGTCTCAGCTTCTTTGCCCGAAGCTGAGCAGTTCAGCCTCCCACGGCCAAGCGCTGAGCACAATGCCCACCAGTAACAATGCAACAAGGGTGACAGGCACCTGTCCTGTGCTGGTGGCAGCAAACATCCTTCCAGTAGCAAAGAAAAGCATGCCCTGCATTGCAAATTGGTACTACAAACGTTTACAAATCTGCCAGAGAAACAGGATACTGGGTCACAAAGCAGGTCACCTGAAAACTCAGCGTTATGCAAAACATGAGCTGTATGCCTTCAAAAGTCATCCGAATTACTTTACTTTTACATAGGTGCAATTCTCCTGGGGAGAGGAAAAAAAAAAAAATCACCTTGTTAAAATAATGCACGCTGCTTAAAAATATTTTAATCTGTTTCAGGTCCACTGAAGTAAGCTACAGCCTTCCTTTCAATACAACATATCTGTGGGCCAGAAGCACCGCAGTGGAGGAAAATCTGTATTTATAGTATCCAAAGGACAAATATTCAACTATAACATACTGAACATCCCACCTGGAAATGTCAGTTGTCTCTGACACCTCCCGCATTTTAGAAGCTTTGTTTTACAGCACGGGTTGAGCCAAGAAGGGCTCACCGAGCTGCAGCAGGGCTGGCAGGCATGTGCTTTGTATCTGGCTGCAGACACAAGGAGTATCTGCAGTTCCTGGCCACGTAGGCAGAACTCCTATCTATAAAGCTGCATCACAGAAGAGTTTGAGTTGAGATAGGCAAAGTGAAGACAAGAACGCTTGAGTTGTGTCAACACATCCATTCACAGCGTGGCAACACCACCCTGAAGAGTGGAGAGGGCTGCTGTGGCAAGCTGCCCACGGGCACAATCAGCAGCAGCCATGCATCCTCCCTCCAGTGACTCCAGAACGGGCATCCTGGAACTGGCACCAGCACCACCTGACTGGATGGTGTGTGGTTGGTTTGTTTGTTTAACAGAGAACAGGTTGTCTGTCTCTTGCTAAAGCCTCCATCATCATTCACTCCAGTGCAGGGCAAAGTTAATGATGATAAGATCCTTTCCAAACTGTGTGCCAGGCACAAAGTAAGAAAACATCAGCCGAGCAGGAAAACATGACTTAGCAACGTCAGCAGCGGGATCTTAGCAAAAGCTCTTCCTCAAGTGCCCAGACATGCAGCTGTTGGGAAGGTTTTGGTAGAACACCGTTTTTCTGAGGACTGTGAGCAGTGTGCAGAGAGGCATTCAGGACATCCTTTGCTCCTCCTGACCCCGCGACAGAGTACAGGGTAGACCTGTGATGGGTGTGCTCCTTCCACAGCCCAGCCGGTCACTGAGCCCAACAGCAACAATGCAGAATCCTCAGGAGGACACCCTGGAAAGCCACTCTGAATGACTTCTGACAATGCTGACATACTTCCTTACACATTTTAAAACATGTAAAACATAAACACTTAATCCAGTCTTAATTCAAATATTCTTTAGTAGTGCTGTCCCACACTGGCTGAGAAAGCTTCTTGCACTGTATTAAAGACACACTGTATCTCCTATTATTTATATCACCTGATGTCCATACATTGTTTTTGCAATTCATAATATAAAGATAACTACTAATTTGTCAGCAGTACAGATATTTTAAGATATTGACAAGAAAGGCTTCCTTTGCAAGCAAGGACAGTTTATTTAAGCAAGTATCAATACTGTTTCAAGCTCTGTTGTAAAAATCAAAACTGACCCAAAAATGTGCATCTTAACCCAGCTCACTAAATTCCATGGAACATGCTGAAATCCACAGCTGTTTATAGCTGCAGCATTATGCATTTGACAGTTTTATTTGTGTAAGAGTTTATGCTTTCATTATGTTCTGTCACTTGCTACATGGAATTTGTGTTTAAGAGGATTCCACTGTATCATATCTAAGAGGTTTACAACAAAATCCAAATAGCTGAACTCATGGATATACCACGTCACTAGATTTAAGGGTTCCCAGTAACTCCTTCTACATTAGCCATCATTTTCTGAGTAGACTCATCTACAAACAATACACAATGCTACAGAAAAGTTACCTTCAAGACTGATTAAATGAAAAATCAATACGCAGTATTATTACACCTACCTTCCCATCCTTCTGTCATATATAAAAACCGCAAGAAAACGGTTTTCACATGTTTATTCTCAGGTCTTAAAAAAGAACACAGAAGCACATTTCCTTCCAAGCCCACCAGTTAATTAAGTGTGCCAGGAGCTGAACAAGCAGCAGAACTACAGTTGCCAGTAAAACCATGTAAACAACTAGCGACTGAAGAGCCAAGAACTAGAGTAAACAAGACTCAATACAGACAGGATCTCCTGCACACACCACCATGGGTGCTATTTAAATTTTATAAATAGGGATGGGACAGAAAGTAGGCTAAATATGGAACATGTCAAGAGCAGCAAGGCTCACAGGCTATGGCAAACCAAACCACACGGTTGCATCTAGCAAATCTACTCCCTGTGGCTAGTGAATGTTTTTTACCATTGTACACAGATCTTCCTCATGAGGCTTCTACTTCCAATGCAGCAGCTGGGGAAAGCCACCATCTTCAGCAGTACCTAGAGTGATTATGGTTAGTAACTCTCACTCTGTCATCCCGATGGTAAATCTCTCTTCTTTGGGAAAGGGTATTCATGGCCTATAACTTTTTGGGATTTTTTTGTTTGTTTGTTTTCCCCCCTCCAACTGACCTTATCATTCATTCTGTTGCTAAATTAAACATCTCTCCACCAGAAATTCCCCACTCCTGCAGATACTTGCATGCTGGTAGTAACTTAGTTATCTCTGAACCTTCTTGGAAATAAGGCACCAAGAGTGAGTAGAGAAGCTCAGGCAACACAGGCTCTTTAGACCTCAATGCCACACTGTACTTCTTTAAAACCCTTTCAGATTTTTAACACATTTTCCAAGAATAAGTACAAGAACTCCACAGCATTAAAAAGAACACACTCTTACAACAGCCCCCTTTCAGGTAACACCACCACCTCTTTTCACCTGCATCTATCCCATGGTGCTCACAGGAGGTAATCAGGACTGTCAAGGCAGAGATGCAGCTCAGCTGACAGCTCGCCATACGTCCTGTTCCAACGGAGTAAGTGCTGTGCTTTACACCACTCCCCAGGCTGTAATCGTGCTCCACTCTCTGCAAATCCACTTGACAGAAAGCTTCTCTTAACTACAGATGATCTCAGTAATGAGTTATTTCATTCATGTAACAGCGATCTGTGGTGGAAAAGTCAAGCCAGGCTTATGTCACAGCTTGTGTTAACTTCCGCTAATGAGAATCCCAACAGTTGTAATAAATGGATCTATCCATAAACTGAGAAATAAAATGCTGGAATTGCTTCCATGAAAACAATCCTCAAAGCATTATAGAAAGGAAGTCTGCAATCCACAAAGTAAAGGCTGTCCTCCAGCAGACACAAGTTTCACACAAGAACACGGGCATATGTCAGTTCCACAATGGACATCAAAATATTAGAGTAGTAGTGGAAATTGAGGTATCAAAAGGTTTACCTTGTGCACTACAGAGATGCTTGGAGAGGTATGGAAAACTTTTCTACTTAATTAGGAAGAACCCTCATCTCTACCATGAGGGAGATCTTACCATCAAGCATAAAATAGATGTTAGACATCGTGTTCTGGGCTTAACAAGTGTGAAATCTCCAGGGATCTATCTAAGGGAAGGAGAGGTAGCAACTTGTGTCTCCAGCCACTAAGTCTTGTATTTGACCTCCACCTATGCAGCTCCTCCCTGGCTTCAGCCAGGACACACAGCTGACGCACACTTCGCAGCAAGTGGCTGCCACAGAGTTCCGTGTGAAAGTCAGAGTGCCAGATCACAGCAAGCTGCATGACTGCCACCCCCCAGTACCCATCTATTTCACCTCTTCACCTTCTCCACTGTCTCACCACACAGAAGGACCAGCTGAACTGGGAGCCTACACCAAGAAGCCGCAGCAGGTTACCAAACATGACAGCACTCTCCAGTCCAGCTGCGAGGCGCAACACTGCGAGGAACGATGATGTTAATGAGAACCTGGAGGAACCAAAGTTCACCCATGATTTGTTGCCTGCCCAAGTGTGACCATAAAATTAAACCCTCACACATCAAAAGACTGACCTCATTGTGCACTGTGTTGGACTAAATGAGGTATGAGGTTCAAGATAATGTAAGAAAAACCTGTTCCACAGAGGTGGGAGACATAGGCTAAATATAGACAAGAGAAAGTGATGGTTTTTTACTGCATCTCTGTGCAAGGAGTAAATAGTCTCAGTATGCTAGCTAGCACTCACAATCTTGACTAGTGAACTTTAACCCACTTCAGCTGATGGGAGTTGCATTACAAAACAAAACACTCCTAGAAAAGGTGTGGATCTGTAAAAGTCAACCACTTCAGTGCTATTAAATATTCATAAGGCAAGATTCAGTGGATGCGACTGCTCAGTGGAAGAGACTGTTCACGTACTCTGAATGTGTGATATGTACGGCAACTGGGATTTGGCACACTAAATACAAGGCTCCAGCAAATTTTTGCACTTTTGCAAATTCTGTTCTCAGAAACTGCGTATAAAGTTTAAGACACAGAAAGAGCAATAAAGCTAGGAAATGAATTTGCAGAGCAGTATATCTGATCTAAGCTTCATGTCAAAGGCGCAGGCTTTCCAAAGCATATTCTCTTCAGTTTGAAGCTTCCCAGTATTACTTTTATGCCTTTAATTTGCTCTACTTTGTTAAATTTAAGCAAAGTCAAGATCTGATGATTTAGGAAAAAAAAAAAAACCTCAGAGTGAAGCCTGAAAAAATTTTTAAGAATTTTGTCCTGGTTCTTTCCTCACATGTGGGTAGGGATCTCGATGACAAGCTTACCTGCATTACCAATGCTCGATTTAGCTGTCAGAAGCCCTCTATTTCTTCCTCCTGCATTCTTCTTGTGGCATCATCATCTGAAAAGCCTTTTAAATATTCACCTATTGATCTGCTCCACTCATATATTTCATTAACGACATACTTGTACAAGTTTTTCACTTTTACAAATAAACAGGTATCTGGCATTTTAAAGCACCAGTACCAAATTTCCCAGAGTATGCAGCCTAATTCTGGAGTTTTGCTGAGCCCTTTTAGAGTGGTTTTTTTGCATTCGAGAATTACAGGTTCTTTGTATCAATGCCAAAACTGGGTCACCTAAAAGCACTTATGAAGCATTTAGCAAGCACTACCAAGCGGAATTACATCCAACCCATGCTGTTTCATGAGTAATTGAAACAGCTAGGTAGCTTAAACATATAACATTTCATCAGACTGTTGTTGAAAAGACATTAATACTCATTTTTCCCTCAGTGGTCATGTCATTTCTTCCCCTTTACTTCATCTTCATAAATCCACTAGAGTCTAAGCGTAGAAGAGTTGATTTAATCAGATAGCCAGCAATGCACAATTAACTTTTCTCTGTGTCACTTCATGATTTAGTGACATAATGCTGTGAGTGACAGAAGTGAAAAAGAGAGAATGTGGAAGCAGGGGGGTACTTGTTTTGTTTAAATAAAGACAAAAAATTTCTCACCTCAGCAATAAAACAGCAGCTGAGGCTCCAGTTTCTGAAAGTGTTTTCACAACAATTCTTTCTGTAATACAAATCACTACCAAGGTGTTAATCAGACTTGTTTATGGAGCTTCTAAATGCTGATACAAATGAATAAGAGAAATTATTCAATAACCCCTTCTGTCAAGGTTACACTGCACAAAAGATAATTTCTTCATGCTCCTCAATGAAACATTGGCATGAGACATCAGTCCAAGTCGGGAAACTTCTCCAGTTAACACCAAGACTTCTCCAGCTTATCTTCCTCTTCCAAACACTACAAATTGGTTTCAACAAAGATTTTGTTCAAATTTTAGATGGATTTATAGAGGCTCAGTTAAAAAACAAGTGTGCACAGAGCATACACCTGGAAGATTTAGGGAAGGTGACATTTGCCTCTCACAAAACTCAGTTTCATACAACATGATGGCAGCTACTGCCATCAACAGAAATCTGGGAGTTGTCACGCACCTTTTCTTGACATTTGAGAGTCACCTGGTGGCTGACAATAAAATGCTGATTTATGATCTCTAGACTTATATTTATTGGAGGGCAAAACTCCCCTTAGGCACACACTGAGATAGCACAGCATACTTGTAATCTTCTGCGGTCTCTTGAGAAAGCATATTCTAGAAGTTGCAAAAGCAAATCTGTGCAGGCTTTGCACTCTCATATGCAATTTTCATTTAAACTAAGATTATAAAAGATAATAATGTGCCATTTTAAAAGCTTGGTGTTTTCCCTAACGAATGGATGCCACTTTATTACAGAAACTACAGTTTTTCTGTGGTTTTAAGAAGAAAATTAAGCACAAATGCTTGCTGAGTCTCCCATCACTTTGGTGCCCTTCTAAGAAAACTGAGTTATTGATAAAACAGACATGCTGGTTTTAGCTTGTATAGACTTAATTTTCTTCACAGGAGCTAGAATGGGGCAGTGTTTTGGATAATCTTGATAATTTGGGGTTGTTGCAGTTATTGCTGGGCAGGGCAATGACTAGTGTCATAATCTTTTCTGCTTCTCACATCACCCCACCACTGAGGGGGCTGGGGGAGCACAAGAGTTGAAAGAAGACACAGCCAGGACAGCTGACCTCCACTGACACTGACCACTGAGATATTCTATGCCATGCTCAGCCTATAAAGCTGAGGGGAGAAAAGGAAAGCAGGGTGCTTGGACTGACAGTGTTTGTCTTCACAAGTCACTTAAGAATGACAGAGTCCTGCTGAACTCCAGCCTGCCAGTAGGAAGGGGTGAAGGAATTCCCTGTTTGCATGTGCATCGCTTCTGCATCGCCTATTAAACTTTCTTTATCTCAACCCACAAATTTTCTCACTTTAACTCTTGTAATCCTCCTCCCATCCCTCCACCAGGGAGTGAGCAAGCAGTTCTATAGGACTGAGTTGCCAGCTGGAGTTAAATCACAACAGCAGCACTGACAGCAGGATTTGCATCACTGGAAAATTTTACTGTGCTTCTGAGCAAAGAAATGTCTTCTCATTGTAATAAAAAGCTTTGAGGTGTGAATGTTTAAAAGGATGCTGTGAAACAAGTTGTATAATTGTTAAGTATTTACAGCGAAAAAAATCCACCTCAAAATATTAAATTCTGTCTCTAGAAACTGAATATACAATCTAAGTGAAATTCTCCATGGTAGTGATTTTGCAATTTCATAATAAGGATCATTTAAATCTCCAGAAATATCCTTTTCTTCTGGAAGAAGAACAGTCTGCTACATGTAAAAATTATTGACTCGATGCAACCTACTTAAATTACACAATTGAAGTCAAATGCCTCTTAAACAGAGATAAAATAATGTGAGTGGCCTTTTTCAACTTTAAACCAACTTAGATGGCAAAGCTCACTTGAATTCTTCGGAGATGCAGTTTCTTAGGTCAGTGCTGTGACCAGATTGAGTTCTGCTTTCCATGCCATGTCAGAGGTTGTTATTACATCCCACAAGCCCATACTCCATGTCTCCCACTGACAGACCCACCTGACTGCACATCTCATCTAGATAAACTGAATTGCCCTGTGACCTAGTAGGTCCCTTCACCGTTTCCTCTCCTACCTCTCAGAAACCCCAGTGGACACCAGGAATGAAGATACCTCTCTGCCTGCTACTTCTGTCCCTCAGATCTTTAGATTCAGGTGGACTCAGGAAGTGGGTCTAGAAGGTGATCTGAGCTGAACACAAGTGGGAGGGCAGATGGTGTGGACAGACAAGAGCACAAGACAAGATAGAGATAACAGCAAGAAAGAAGTGGAAGATGAAGCGAGAGCCACTAAAAACAAATTCAACATTGATGAATCTCATTACCCCCGAGTTGCTCAGCAAACCACCGAGAACACCGACCCAAGTGGAACATCATTTATTATCTTCTGATATTATGACTGGAAAGTAAACATTACAAAATACCACAAGAGTATGTCACCTACATTACAAACTCACTAAAAAACCTTAAAAAAACTTCAAGTAGAAACCACAACTAGATGCTGAAGCTAGTCCAGATGGAAACAGAAAAAACAAGTTTTGCCTTTCTTATGCTCTCAGTGGTACATTAACTAACTGAACAGGATTTTCCCCCTCTCTACAACTTCACCTTGAGCTACGTATCTTTTAGGAAATTTTGTCTTAACAAAATCAGAGTTAACACCCCAGAGCAGATGAAATACATTGATTTGCAACAGACAGAAAAATCAGATAAGGCATATAACACCATCCCACCTTAAAGCCCATGGTTGAAGGATAGGAATCTACTAATGCTATTAGTTACTCTTTGTTCACCATGAACTGTGAACGGCTCTGATTCAACCCTGATGACAACTTGCACAGGATTTAGTGTATTTACTTGTAGAAGAACTTTTCCTACAAACTTACTTTCTCTGTAAATCAAGAAATACAAAGCATTATTCCTTATATTACATGGAGAAGATATTTAAAACATAAAAAATTCAAAGGCAAACAAGAAAAAAAGACACATTCTGGAATCAGAATAGTCCAGCTTTTTTACAAATATGTTTCCTGACTTAAATGCACTTCTAGGCACAATTTCTTTCAAAAAAATCATACTACAGTCAGTTAATAAATCAGATGAAACTTGTGCTTAAATTCTTAGTGCTTGAACTGAATCCTTGAATTTTCAACCCCGATGTTCTGTTAGCATAACTGGTTTACAAAACTTGAAGAGTGGCATTATATCCCCTGGGGAAGAAGGAAGGCAAAGCACAAAGATACAGTTCTCCAAACTAACTAGGAGCCTTAAATCAATAATAAATCTGTTACTTGACAAAGATGATTAAATGATGCTCTGCAAATTAGGAGCAGCATTCCTCCTCCAAATACAATCTGGTGATTGTGGCATGATATGACAACACTGATGGATGCTCAAATGCTCTTTGTTAAAAAAATATGCATTCCACAGCTTAAGCTAAACACAGGATGAAGTATTTAATCTTAAACCTGATAGTGATCTGCCCTTATATGAGGAAGAGAAGAAAGTGCCTCCACTGTTTACCATTCTGTGAGGACGTCTGTTAGCTCTCTGTTAGGATTTAGTCAAGTTTACCATGATCTCCCTTGCCTCCAGGTTCTCCAGCAGAAGATCTGGGAGGACAGCTGGTCACCCTTGCTGCATTTCTCTGAAATTTTCTTTCCCTCGATGGAGGACTAAAAATGAACCATCATTCAGAGCACAAGACTCACCACAGACTAAGAAAAAAAATGCAATTATGCCTTTGTTTTCTTTTCATCTCATAGTAAATAATAGAATTGTTTTCCTTTTTGATCACTGCTGACCACACAGTGCAGAGACACTGAATACTTATCACTTTCATCATATAAGACTGAGTCTGGCAAAACAGAGAAGAATCCACTTGAGCAAGTATTTTAAAAGCAGTCCTTGATTAATACAGTTTTGCTGTCAATAGATATAATCTTGGTAAGATAATTATGTCTAAATTACACTTAAAAGGTAGCTTAAATGCTACTGGACAAGAGTTCTTGGCAGACTGAATAGAGAGCAATGCAAAAACATATTTGAAGGTAGCTGGTGCTACTAAATATCAAACATAAAAGTGGAATGCTGTGAGGTAAATGCTTTGAGGCAATGTAATGAGCAGTCTACTCCTTGCTGGGCTTTGAGGATGAAGCAGTGCTAAATGCTGCCTAGGCAAGGGCTGTCTCCTTGATGAACAGAGGTAAATTTCTGCCCAAACTAGTAACACCAGATGCAGAACACAGGATGAAAAGAAAGCTCCATCCATATTTTGAAAACTTATTTTGAAAAAAGTTAGTGCTGACTCCTTGCCACACACCTCCAAATTTCTACAGAGTGAAGTCTGAGTGTGTTTCATTCTTTTCCACAGTACAACTCTCACTTTTCCTACACTTACCAAAAAAAAAAAAAAAAAAAAAAAAAAAAAAAAACACCACCACAACCTAAAAAAATGAAGTCTTGCTTACAAATGTATTTCATCTTTTTCCACACGTGAATGGTTTTGGAAAGAAAACTCCAAGGAGACTAAAGTATCCCCCAGCACAGAGCTCAGTGAAGCAGCTGTGACGCCATTACTCACTGTCCTGCCTGTGGTGAAAACAATGCCACAGCTATGCCTCAGTGGGCAACAAAGGAGTTCATTCTTCGGGGGTTATTCAATTCTTTGTCCCTTGGCTGAGTCTGCAAAGTCAGAAAGCAGGAGACGAGTTAATGCTCATCAGGACAGCTGAGACGTAACATCGATAGGTGTCCTGTTTAAGAACTGGACCGAGTGCTACTTAGATTTGTCTCTCAATCCACTTCATGGTCATTTAAAGAGAGAAAGCAGAAGAGTGGATGGAGTAGGAGCTGAGCAAGGAGTGCTTCTCTAAGTGCCAGAAATTTCTGACTCACAGATTACTCCACAGAGATCTAAGGATTTTTCTTCCCTAGTCATCCCGTGGTCATAAACAGATCTTTCTTCATTAAAAAATATGCCAGGTTCAGATGCTTTGCTGCTCCAATTCAAAACCCTTACCCAGGTAACATTCTGAGCTCCTGATCTCTTCTCGCCTCACTAGTTTTCCTTTTATTGTCCACCTATCACTGCATTTCTCAGAAATTGTAGACTTCCTGTTTAATATCTCACTTTAAATGACAATTGAAGAAATAATTTATTTCTATTCCCCATTTAAAAGCTGCCCAGAAGCAAAGTCAAAGCAATTCCGCAGACATCTGCTCACACTGAATGCAGTAAAAACACAGCAGCTACACTGCCTGAGAAACCACAGAACTGTTCATCTAAAGTTCCCTTGCTCCAGTCACTCCATACCCAGAAGGACAGAAGAGGTCTCAAAACAGATTTCCTTACTTTCACAGCAGCACCAATGCATATGGATTTCATATGATTTACTGCAAAACACAACCTACAGTTTAAAAGGGAGATAGAAATAAGCCAAGACAGCAAACATGAGGTAGAAAGCTCTTCGCTCTTCTTGGAGAAGTGGAGAGTAGCTGTCACTTCCCCATGGAGTGCCAAGATCTACCAAACCACTTAAACCTGTGGCTCAGAAATCATCGGGGCATCCAGGGGTTGAGTGGAAATTTGTTGCTGTCCCACCTAAAAGCCACAGCTGATTACCAAGCCCAACTCTTCTCTAAGCTATGAAGAGGCAATAGGGGAATTACTTTTACACGAGAGGATAAAAATGAATTGATGCAGGGTCCACCCTGTGCTCACCACAGATACAAGAGCCATGCTGGAGCAGTTTTCTCAACCCTCTATACCCTGCAGGTAACCCTGCATAATCCCTCCTTGTCAGCTATGCTTTCTTTCAGAGACCAAAATATAACCCAGCACACAGTTCCTCTCATTTCTCGTCCTCTTCTCAAGTTTTTGGGAGATCAGTGGAGCAGCGGTCAGATTGCTCAAGTAGCTACATTTAAGAAGACATCTCCTATAATACCTCTGAGGTCCTATCTTGTCTGTAAACAGGATAGGATGGGAGAGGGAAGGGAGATGGTTCTCAATTTCACCTTTCCAGCCAGTTCAAGGAGAGGAAAGTGCTTCTCTCAGCTGCACAGAAACTGACATTTACCCATGATGACCAAAGGTACTTGAGCTTTTAGCACCAGAGCAAATGTCATAACTACGTACCAGGTGACACAGCAGTATTACCAGATTATTTTCAGGTTCCAGTTATGCAATTCTCTTATTTTTCCTCAGTCAGACAAACAGCGTTATCGCTTCTCCCATGTGTCCCCTACGTTCAGTAAGCAAAGACTGAGGAAGAGCAAAAATACTATGTTGAAGATGACGACATAAAGAGACTAAGCTCACTGCTAATCACCAGTTAAGAAAAACTGAGATACGAGTGCCTAGACTTGTCATTTCTCTTTGCTGCCTATTTAGTAGTTATGCTCTAATTTATCAGCAGTCTGTTTAGACTGTCTTGTGTGTACCAGCCTTCATCTAATAAGTAGCCATCCAAGCCACATTCTGCCAATTTTCACAATTTGCTTATGTCGCCCACTCTTCTTGCATAGGCAGCTGCTAAATCCTCAGCGTCAACTCAGCTGAAAATTACAAACTCCTTCTGGATAGCACTGCAGGTCACTTAGAATTATTACTTGACTGTAAGAGCAGTCTTATAAAGGAGGAATTGAAAATAATTCAATGTTTTGTCATTCAAGTTTATTCTTACATTTCTGTGGTAACCCTTCTTGAGTTTACTTAAAATACACAGTAATTTTTAACTACAGGTTTGGACAACAAAAAAGTAGGATGAATCATTCTGGGTATTTAAAGCCTAAAATCAGACAGCTTGAGTCTCCCTTGTATTTTGCCACAGCTCTCAAGCCCAAGTTTTATTTCCTACTTATCAGCAGGAACACTTTCACAGGGAGCATTTATTCATTTGAACATGCAAAACACTTGAAGATTTGGGAATTTTTCATATACTACAAAGCTTTAAAGGTCCATGTTCTTCCTCTACATTGATTTTTGCTTTCTTTGTAACTGCATACTCAGAATTAGAGGGCATTACAGCTAAACTGGGAAGATAGCACATGTGTATAAATACATCGTGCAAAAATAAAACTGGGCAGATGCATAGAAAACACCCTGCAGCATGCATTACCCTTGTTTTCCTCATCACTGCATGGGCAACACATGTCTACTGGTACAGTACTTCAGAAGCCAGGACTGCTCTCAGGGATAAACACAGGCCATAATGTTGGAGAAAAGATGCTGTGGGCAAGTGAGTCCTTCCACTATAGCTGCTCTCCAGTAAACCACCAGCAGTTGTATGTTGGAGCAATGCAAAAAGTCAATTTTAATTTGTACTGCCTGTAACTCACAAGATGACACAGTTACAAAATACTCAGCTGGTATAAACAGCCTTAGATCAAGCAAAGTCTGCTGGAGGGTTGTCTCAGGTTGGATAAATCCATGAGAGCAATCCACATTTCCTGCTGTTTGTTGTTTTGGGGTTTTTTTTAGCATAGCTTTGAAAAATATTACAGTAGCAGCAAGTTACACACACACACACACACACACACGTAACACTCCAGATTTCTGTTAACACTCAAGTTGTTGCTTTAATATGCTCCACAAAATGAGCTTCTCAAAGAATTCAAGACATTACTTACTGTAATGTCTTACTTACTTTCTGTACGCACAGAAACAATAGCAACCAGGTAACAGTTACATGAAAGCAGAATTCCAGCCATGTCATCCAGTGGTCCAGTCTACAGCTATGTATCTTACAAAAGCCAAGTCCACAACTCTCCCAGCCCATCAGAACAATTCATGTTGATCTAACACAATCATGTCACCTAGACAGCAGCAATGAACAGCCTCCATTGATTCAAACGATTTAACATTGAACTGCACATCTCCACTTCGTGAGTTCTACATCAAAATCCATCTCAAATATGAAACTCTAAATGCAAACATTACTGACACATCCCAAAGGAATCACAAAGTGCTGCTCCTGAACTTTCCAACCATGTCAGAGGATTTCCCTTTACTCCTCCCTTACTGAACAGCTGCAACTTCACTTGTCTTCCTCTTCTACAGCCAGCTCAGAACAGCTGGTGGTGGCCCCCTCTGAATGCAGTATTTAACACCTACCTGCCAGATGACAGGTCCTACAATGCAAGAAGATTAGTATATTGAGGTCCTTTTACAGGGAAGCAAAGTCACCATCAGCCAAGCAGAGCATCAATAGCTGTGCCCAGGCTTACCAAAACCTGTGTGCTTCTGCACCTCTCACACATGCATAAACCTATATGTTAAGGGCTTCTGGGGAATATCTCTATCTTCCCTATAGCAGCAATAGATGTATGCCTGGGCAAACAGGCTGTCATCAGATGATCCACCTCCTGGACAGCCAGACATCTTCAGGTAAGGATGCAGAATTCTCAACAGCAGCACCACATGAACCTCTTTAAGCCCTTCTGCTTTCACTCCAGCAAATACATGCCTGGAAGATATTTAAGAGTCTTTTGAGAGAACTAAGGGCATAGAAGAACCCAATCTGGGTCACAAAGTAGGAAGTAAGAACCAAGATTATACAAAGCATCAATCAAACATTAGGTATATGCATCTGACAAGCTAAGATCAGCAGAAATCAAGAGAGCACCTATAGACAAATACTGAAGCATTTTCCCTTAACTTCAATCCAACACAGAAAAATTCTTACCTGGAGTTACTTATCACCCTGACATAGACTCACTCATGGCCCCAAGGAGTCTCTAGAGGTACTACAGAACAAAGAGCAATAGAGAGGAATAGGATCAATTTTCTTTCTCTTCAACTTCTTGAACATTAACAAGTAAAAGCCAGCTAAGCCGGCTTGTTATTCAGTTCAGCAGTCATTATCTGATTCTGCTATCGGTCACTACACTACACCTACATTTCTTGCCCCCCTCAAGATATCTTCTCAAATCTCATCTTCCAGCAACTGTAACACATGTGATGTACCCTGTTGGCTGAGTAAGGCTCTCCTCTGAGTCAAACACAGGATGAAAGACAAGGAGAGACTTCTTTCACTAAAACTTGGCAGATGAAGATAGCAAAAATCATCCTCTGAAGTTCAATATGGCTATGACCTTACTGTTTTCTAAATCACTGCCAACAAAGTAGTGGTTGAAACAAAGACACTCATGTAAAGTGGGGGGGGGGAAAAAAAAAAAACAAAAAAACCCTAAACCACCAACCTGGGAGTGCATGACTTTAACCTTTTCCATCCACACTGCCGTTCTCTATCATTCTGTATAGGTTTCTTCACTTCTGCATCACAAGACCCCAGAGTCCATGATGTTTTATGCTTTGCTGGTCATGCATTCCCTCGATTATCTCGTATTGGCTAAACAAAAACTGGAGAACTTGCACTGCGAAAAATGACATCACCAGAACATCTGCAGGATCTCAACTCTCCAAAATTACTTCTTTACATTATTAGTCTCCCGTGTACCTAAGGCCTTCCGTGAACACAAAGTTACAGTATGATCTGCCTAACCATCTGGACTTCCAGCTTCTCCTGGTATCCAACTGGCTTCTCCACACCCCTTAGTAATGTCAGCATGAAAAAACACTACACAGGACAAGCCATACTCCATCATGATGGAAACTTTTTTTCAATTGCACTGCCACTGTGAAAACTTGCAATTAGCAACACATCATATAGATACTCTTAAGAGGTGTGGTAGTGAAAAGAAAATTCAATTTGAGAGAGCAGCCCACAGCAATGAAGACTGCAGGAAAAACATTGTATTTCCGCCTCAGCAACATATAAGGCCACTGGACAGGCTTTTGCCCTAAGAAGCGAGCAGGAAAAAACTGGGTCTACTGCTCCAGCAGACACACTGTTCCACAATAAGAGTTGGTTTTACCAGACCTGCTCTGCAAGCATGCTGATTATCCCTGTCCACATGAAGGACAGTTACCACAGGGATATACCAGAAACCCCCATCAACACAGACAAGCCTTAACCCTGCTTCAGCTTCAAAACTGGAATGGAAACTCAGGAACCTAACTTGCCTGAGGAGCAGAAGGAACTTATTCCTTGTATAAAAAAAGTTTCCTGTGACCCATGTAAAAATCCTCAGCTGTATTCGAGAATCACACGAAAAACAACGTTGAAAGCTCTCAAAACGCAATTCTCATTCCTGAGACACTAAACCTCCTAGATTTTCCAGAGACACCAGCAGCACACCGAGCACTGCCCAGGAGACACGCTTCCTTCCAAGCAGAACATCTGCGAAGCAAAAGCCATTTCCATTCGCACGTAAGCTGCCACTGATCCTGGTGGCATTTCCACATCATTGGAAATATTTTGCAGGATTTTGTAAGGACAAAGTGCTATGCAGTATTTCCTAGTTGTAATCTTTTACATTATACAAAGGCTTCTCAAACTGGCCTTTTTTCTTGTATTATAAGGGTGCTGTCATGAGCTGCTTAAGTGATCAAACAAGCACTAAAGACTACAAGCAAACAGACCACAGCAAGAACAAGCAATGCCCACTTCAGAACACAGAAGCAAGGAACTCACTTATCCCTGATGAATTATGAATTGCTTTACACTTACAGAATGTTTCCTGAAAATATTTAACATTAAAATACAATATATCAGTTTTATTTTCCCAATTATACAGACCGTCAAAGTCTGAAGTAAAACATTTCAGGTCAATCAGTTCCTATGGCAAGTGGCACCACTAAAATTTAGGACCACCACGTCCAACCCATGGCAACCAACATTCCATGCTGCTCCTCATGTTGCTCCTCAGATGGAGAGAGGCGCTGCTTTTGCCTGGCGCAAGCATCATAATGCCACACTGTAATACTAAATGCCAAAGAAGCCAAACCTGCAGAGGCAAGAGGCAGCAAGCCAGCAGGGCCCATGCTTGTTTCAATTCTTGCTTTGCTCTAGGAAACATCAGACATTCCACCAGGAGAATGGTGGGATCCTGTGGAACCACTCATCTTGCTTCATTTTCCAGTTCCACAAGTCTTACGGCTATTTCACCAGAGACTGATTTGACCTGTCAGTCACAGGGTTCAAGAAACCAGGGAAGTAGTAACTCATAATGAACTAATATCCAAGTGCTTTATTTGCCAATCTCTGGACATGCAAACAGCCCACTGCTCTCCCTTTTTTATTTCCATTTTCTTTCTGCTGCCATAGGGATAGTCTCATGTTGCATCCCAGCAACTGGTGCATGTTACACCACACTTCAGACCACCCCAAGACACCACTCTCCGAGGTTCTATGTGTCAGAGGTTCTTGTGAATGTCCCACAGGTCAGATTGACATCACACTCAAATCAGCAGACCTGACAGCAAAACTTAATGCAAGAAAATACTGAAAGGAGAGCAAGAAGTTTTGGGTTAGGCTATTTTTGTTTGTGATTTGGCATTTTTTTCAACTGACTCTTAATACACCTCATCAGCAACTTTGCACAGAGGATGTTCTCCTGCCCCATGTAGTGGCTGCAGACACATATAGGAAAGGACCTTCATATGCTCATTCAAAGCATCCAATTTTCTGCAAATCAACCATAGCCTCCCATGTTTTAAATCACATCTTTTCAAAATAAGGGCAAAAAAACTCCAAAATGGATGTATCTACACCAGCAAGTTGTATTACGGTAATTAGTACAAGGTACCATACCTAGTACCAGGCCGTGACTTAAGATACCTTGGTTTTATTCTAGGCTCAGCTGAAACCTCAATGGCAAGTTATTTAATCTACCAGATTTCCCATTTCTGTATATAAGAAGTGGTACTTTTACCATCCTATTTTCACAGAAATTTATTGAGGATAAAAACCCATCAGTAACTACACATCTGTTATAATAGCCTATATTGCTGCTGTATGCTACATGCAGGTATGCAGTACCTGTATGGACCCCAGGGCAGACAAGGACTTGTGCAACATCTTCATGGGAAAGCAACAACTTCACATTTTTTAATGCATCAGAAGGGGCTGTTTCAGGGCTGTGAAATTCCACCCAGAAACAAGATGTTGCCTACTCTGAACAAGTGAGACAAGCAAAGTAACTTCCTAACAAACAGCAACATTAACTCCAATTTCAGATGATCTCACTAGCCCAGGACAATACTGAGGGACAGAAAACAGCTGGGAAGTCTCCTCAGTTTTCAGAAAATGGATTATGTGTAGAGCTGCAGTAGGGTTTCACTACGGCAACTACAAAACACAGGCTTCATCTCTCTCGCAACGCTCGACGTCATCCCACACAAAATGGAGTCCCTTAGATTTTGTAAATGCCTTGCTCATACAACAGCACTGGGGCACCACACCTCCCAGGCTTGGAACACACCACCTGACAAATGCTGACAATGACTGGTAAGCCTCCATTCCAGTGACTTGTGGCCACTGATCCCCTGAGACTGTCTGACCACTTGTTGGACCAGCCAGTCCAGCAGACAAGGTCAAAGGACCAAGAGCAAGAAACCCCATGTTCTCTTTCCTCAGCTTCAGTAACCAGGACCTTCCTGCTCACACAACAGCGCTTTATTAAAGCCATGAGTGGGCAGTTTTCTGTAATGGGTGCCATTTCAAAGAGGATATGCTAACCAAAAACAAGACACTCTTGTTTCAGAGAAAGAATTTCTGCACATTTAATTAATCAGAAATGACTACTGTGCTTACATCCTACCTTAATCTGCATTCACTTCAAGTATAAACAAGACCCAGCTTTCCAAATTAGCACGGGCAAGCATGGCAACCGTCTCTGGACATCAGTTTCTTGAAAATACTTGCCCAGCTCACCACAAGGATATTATGAGTCTAAACTAGTCTGTAATATGCACCTAGATCTTTTGATAAAACTTGCTTCAGAAGTTATATTAAAAATAATAACCAGCAACTTTAATAATTATCCGGACCAACTCAGATCTTCCTAAAGGACCTTCCTTTCCACTGTGAATTTTAACTATGTATATTTCTTGCTTATTCTTTTACTTAGTAACTTTCAAAGCCAAAGAAATTAAAGACTACCATGATGTTCTTAGTTTTTACATATACAGCACCACACACAGCATGTACCATAGCACACTTAAATGCATTATCAACATCAAAATCTCTGATACCCACCCATAATAAATGACCAAAATCTTAAGTTCCATAACAGCAAAAGAAGTATCAACAATATGAATTATAGCAATCATGGCTACAGGGGTTTTTTTTGTATGTATTTCAAATTACTTTGATTTATATACACACTTACCTTACTTAAAAAAAAAAAAAGTCAAAGAAAATAATGTAATGTTTGTGCAAGACCTCTATTTTCTTGCCAGCACAATTTCAATTCTTATCAGTTGTCAAGTGGATTAACAGTTACTATATACTCACTTTTCTTACCACTGCTGTCTGAGGGCCATGCCCGTTGTAAATAACCACCAGCCACAGCCCTTGTATTTTATTTTTAATCATGCATATTACCATTTTTACAAAATATTATTTGCTTAAACGCTGAAGTATTTCAAGTTTGTTCCCTTCTGTGAGAAGGCAAATTAAGTGAACGCTTGGTGGAGGAAAGGGACCTTTAATAAACATCTGATTTGCTGCTGGATGGTGTTTCAGATTATATTTAAAACACATCATGTTTTGTTGACACCTCCCTGCACACTTGCTGGTAGAAAGCCCAGCAAGAATGTGACTATGGCAACCGCAATAGGATATTTATATAGCTATGCATATGCGTGCATGTGTGTGCTCACATAAATACACACAGACACTCATATGTACAACCCCAAATTGATTTAATTGACCATCAACAAGATTTTCTCAGCTCTCATTTTCACAGGAACAGGTAACCATGTCTAAACAAATGGGCTGAGGAGGCAGCATTAATTTTTATATAATGAAAATCTCCCAACAGAAAAGCCTGTAAACCTACCAACATTTTACAGAGTGTACACAAACACATGCTCACTTCAGAATGCTTTAGCTGTAAGCAAAAAGAAACCAAAACGTCTGCAGGCACAAATTCAGTGACACCATCAAAATAAAAGGAATTTCATTTTCAGGATTTTATTTTAACTGGGCTTTTTACCCACAGAACTAGATCCTCACTAGAGCATGAAGGCTATTTTACAAGAGATCCAGACTCTCCCCTTTTTCACCAACAGTCCCATTCCTCCTCCTCTTCGAATACAGAAGGTGCACAAGGTCCTTTAGTCTGCAAATTAAATAGCTACACACTGAGCTCAAATTGTTATTTCTGGTATTAATTTCTGTCTCCTGACAGATCCTGATAGGTGATGCAGGACATTCGAGGTAACAAAGGCTTCTGTTTGCAGCAATAACGGACTCTCAGCTAGGGGGGAATAAAGGGATCAGAATAAAAGGCGAATATATGGAGCCTACATACACTACAGAGTATCTGTGTTGAGTCCAGCAAGCAAAAAGTCTAGCAGATTCAAAGCAGCATTAAGAAGTGTTAATCCTTTTACCTCTGAGCTATTCATGAGCAATATGCAAAGCTGTTCTTATGGCGTCGCGTTTGCAATGCTCCAGTTATGCTTGCATCAGCATTTCCATTGTAAACCCTGCTTTCAGAGATCTTTTACTTTGCCAAGTTTTAGTCTGGAACAATTTTACTACAAGCCTGTGAGATTTTAGTCCAGGATTAGGATTTAAGTCTGGTGAAGAAACGTTTGGACAAAATCTGCTTGGCTGTTTTATTTATTAGAGTGCAAAGTTAATCCTTCCAAGTTATTAGACCGGAAAAAACCCTCAAAACTATAATTTTTTTCCTGCTTAGAAAAAGAAAAGAGATTTACTCTCCCCAAGAATTCCTTGTCCCCAGATCTCTACAGCCACAGAACAGATGACGGTTACAGACCACAAAACTAAGGTACAATCAAAACATGCCTTCCTTTGTCAGGTGTTTTCTTTCCTTCCCTGATGCAACATGGTGGCCAGGAATATGAGGAAGGAAGAAGCATCTCAATGTGGGCTGCAGGTTGAAGAGGGACACAAGCCACAAGCTGCATATTAGCAAGTGTAAGAAAAACACATTTCAAACTCCAGAAATTGCACTACTTTCCTCAACAATATAAATCACAAACTTTAAACATTACTGCATAATTTGCCAAGTAAATGATGTTCATTCACAGTGTTGGGGGGCACATGGATATAGGCAACTGGCTATGCTACAAAAATCCACACAAAAATCAACATAGCATGTATTTCAAGAGATAGGAGCCGTCTAGAGCAGACAATGTTTGCAGTGTCCTTACCATTCTCCTAAAGCTCAGTTCTCCAACCCTGGCACTTGCTAACGTGGCTCAGAGTCACTTTCAAGCGTCACGTTCCGTAACAGGCGCATCAGCCACACGGCAGCGTGTGTGCAACTCCCCAGTGACACACAACCGCCACGTTTTTGCAGGTCCTCAGCAGTGGGCAGGGCTGGGACCTGTGGCCACACTGCCCCCCACACTGTGCTTCAGCATCTGCTCCACCAGCACAACCACACAGCCCGGAGAGCTGAAGCTCCCATTTCTGCAAAACTTGACAACACAGACTGATGGCTGCAGGAAAGCCCTTCTCAATGCAGCTAAACAACAGCTGTAGTCCAGGGGAAAGCCCTGGTTAATTAAAACCAAGGCAACATTTCCCAATACTGTCCTTTTGTGAACTTTTCCAGATAGCACCCACCCCACAACCTCCCAGTAAACATAATGGAATCCCTGCTTGGAGCTTCTCTCTGAAAAGCCTACATGGTATGGTCCCGAATACATCATATGCCTCTTCATTCAAGCAGAGAGCTAAATGCTTGCAGGCAGTGTAGCTTGCTTCCATATCAAAATCTCCCTTACAAACCAGGCCTCATGGCAAGGCTTTCTGCCATGCCTAAACCACCTCTCCCACCTGGGCTGTATGACTATGCAAGCGATGACTATTGTAAACCGGTGCACAGATTATCTAAAAGGAAAGGATGGAGAACACATTTAGGAATGATAAGACATAAAACAATCCTAATTTCAGGTATCAGGTATCTCACCGGATCTGTTCTTCATCTTTTGTCCAGATTTTGTATACCAAACACCTACTAAAATACTACCGCTCAATATTTAGTATCATTCACTTTAACAATATATATATGTTTGGGTTTTTGAAAAAGTAACAGAATTAATTTCTTTCCCACAATTTACAGAAGCAGTTTGTATTTTTGTCTGCTTTTGTGTTTTCCAGCTATTTTCTAGAGAAATGCTGTTTCTTATTGATCACTTGATACTAGTAAACATTATTTTGCTTCTAAAACCATGCTCAAGACTTCAAAAAAGTAGTTATATGGTAAAGTATCCACATAAATTGTATTTCCTGTTTGAGCGTGTGTACATGTACATGTTGTATGCACACACACTTTTCAATTTTAGTTCTGTATCTGACACCAAGCATTATTTCCCGGTCTTCCTCATATTTTTTCTCTTGACTTGTTCCAGTTGAATTTGGATGGAAACTGATCTCAAAAGTATGCAACAGTTACTCTTAAAAGATTTAAGTGTTTCAAAGGGTTCACATGAAATGGACAAGGTTTATCTGTACATATTTTTCTGTAGCTTAAGCCTGATGGATTTAGCATAGATCTATCTACATACGTCAAAACAGCCTCATCATCTTTCAAGAATATGCTATTCATATACAATAAAAAATGAACTTTCCATCTTGTACAAGAAAAATAAATCTTTCATTGCTTAACTGTGTATGAATGTGGCCACAAATGGAATTCGCTACATAAACCAGGGCAATACTGTTTTGTCTGCAGATGTAGAGTGAGCTACAGCTGATTTAATATTTCTACTAGGTCCAAATCCAGGTGGTATATAATACCTTCCAAAGTTCAGCAATTTGATTTTTTTAAAGTACTGGAAGCAAAAAAACAGTGCTTGGAAAAAATAATTCATGTTTACAGGCCTTAATGCAAAGCAGAATTTTCCACCCAAAATTAGTCTGAGGTCCATTGCATTTAACTGTAAATTTCCTTTTTTCTCTCTTATTGAACAATAATTGATCATTTTGATTTCTTCTTAAACGAGGGAAGTTCAGATTCCAAGACTTCCCTGGGCACAACAGTCAGTCCCACTGCAATTTGTGCATCCTCAGGTAGCAGAAGCAACACAGTCTTCCCCCCATCTATCACAACCCTTTCTTTTGTCACTTCTGTATTTTCATGACTGCATAGTGTTTTTTTCTTAAAAATAAAATCAACCACCAAAAGAGGTTAACTATGAAGAGCAGAACACTCCCGGTCATTTTTAGTGTATAAGGTCAGCTAGAAAATGCCTGGGGGCTGCATGTTGGCCTAAAGAAACCCAAAGTTTTTAACGCCAGGCCACCAAGCCTCACACACACACACGCACAAAAACCCCCACAAAGCAAGAAAATGTTGAACCTGTATGTTCTTTGTCATGCAGAAGTGGGTATCACCATATAAAGTGCTCCTTAAAACAGGTAAGGACAAAGGGAGAGAATCTCCTCCCAAAAACATAGCTCCAAAGCAGCATGACTGTAACTACCAAGCCCATGATGTGGTTTGAAGAATGACTGAAGGACTAAAATAGTTAGCTATGCTACACGCCAACAAATATGTTCAGTACACTGCCACAGGGATTAGAATTTTGTCTGGCTGTATTAAGTATCTTATTTAATATAAAGATGGGAATAAACCTTGCAATTACATTTTCTGGGAGAGTCTACAAAACAGAAAGCTACCACCAGAGACTATATATTAAGGCAGGAAAGAAAAAAAAAATATCAGTTTCAACCATAAAAACACAAGCAGAAAAAAATAAGCCTACACATGTATCCAATAAAAGATAGTAACCCAGAAAGCAGCAGAACAGAGAGCTGATACAAATAAGAATTGCAATGAAATATATTATGACTAAGCAAGACTACAGCACTTCAGCTATCAAAAGGAATCTGAGCTACAAATGACATGGTGAAGCAGTTCTACCCAACTATAAAGGAATAAAAACTAGACACAGAAGAAGGTTGGTTTAAGGAAATAATGTGAGAAACAAAGCAAGGCATGAACAGTAGGGAGAAGAAAGGAGCAAAAGCACCAACGCTCCTAACAGCCTTCTGGCCTGGGTGATGGAAGATGACCTAACATTCCTGGCCTGAACAAGAGAACACCCACAGCACAACCACTCACCCAGAAGGGCTTCCATTAGATTGGCTTCTTGTCGCTTAATGCACATGCACACAAATCAGGCAGCAACAGCACACCAAGCACGGCAAACAGACCTATGAGAGACCTCCTGAGAAGGAAACTGTCCTAAACCAGCTCCCTGCCAACAATAGCAAGTTACAGCGATGCAAGAAAATACAAGTTTTAGTGGTAAATAATTATACAGATTTGGCACACAGGTGAACTAGGAGCTACCATTTAAGATGCCCATCAGAGTCCTAGAGTTTCATCTGAGGAACAAAAGCCACGTGGCATTCAAAGCAGAATAAGGTCTGGTTGAAGAATGGATTAAGAGTGTGAAGGTGGAAGAAAGTATTTAGAAACCACATTCTAAATTTTAATACGACCTAATACAGTCTAATACAACCTTGTGGTATCTACAAAATAACCTGGAAGTACAGGAAGTTCAGTCCTTCTCAAAGGCAAGGATACAAGAACCAAGATGTGATCAATGTGGGTTCTATCCCACAGGTAGGGAGACTACCACATCTGTGTCTCAGTAAGGGAAGGGGAAGACACCCTAACAAGAATTACAAAGCCAGTTACTGCCTGCAGAGAAAGATAAGCACAGCATAAAAGCCAAAATGAGCTAATGCTTTGTGGCCATTACAAGGATAGTCTGGGCCATTAATAAATGATGAAGGAGGAGGTATTAAAATCCAAGTAGCTGGCCACACTGACCACCTTTTAAAACCTAAGAAGGAAAGTAAAGGCTAAGCAATTAGAATGCAATTATGAACTTATAAACCATTTTTATATATATACTCATACACAGATACTTAGCTGCAGCAAATATGAACAGTACCACAAAAACTCAAAATTTTAGACACCTTCAGTGAGAAACATACAAAAAAACCCAAAGAAATCAAAATTATGACAGACAGCTCTCCTCAGCAAGCACTCCTGGCAATACCCATTACTGCAGTTGCATGCTTTTATCGGTTTTACCTCAGTGAAGTACCGACTGACAGCCATTACGAATGGGCATTAATAATTACAAATAAATGCCTTAGGAAATGTAGACATACATATCAGAGCCACGCCTTGGAATAAATTATACTATGGAGTTGAGCCATTGAAGACTAATCAGCAAAGAAGTTTAGTAGATATAGCCACTAATTCCTTTATGAAGCATCTATAAATGAAAAACATATTTAGACCTCAACTTCACAGAAGAAAAACACATGGAAATTATATAAGGAAGCAAAGTCTACTTCTCCAAAAATAATAGTTATATTAAGATAGGAGAAACGAAGCCCCTGAGACTTCTCAGAGATTATTATCTTTTCTCAACCAAAATGAGAAATGGGGCTTATAGAATATGTGCAAAATCTGATGCAACCCATCACTTTCATAGAGAATTGTAGTTCATAGCATGCACAGAGCGGAAAAAAATATGCTCGGATGTCAGTAAACCACTTGACTGTATCATATTATACCATTTCAAAACTATTTAAGAAACCATTTTGATGTGGACAGAACACTGTACAAAGAAAACAAACTTCAAAAGAAAATTAAAATCATATACCAAAACTTTGAAAGCATCTCTCAAGGATGCAAGGAATTTTCTTACACATTCTCTTAAAAATCTTAGCTAATCATGCAGAACAGGAGTATAACGTGTGTTCTTGAAATCTGTGGATGATACTAAATTTAGGAGCTGCAAGCCCCAGCGAGGACAGAGAAAGTTGAGAAGCAGGCAATTAAAAATAAGGTTCTCCTTGGGAAAGTGCAGCGGAGACATCCAACAGGAAAATAATCTGAAAGAAATATTCAGTGGGAGTGACAAACTGAGGAGCCAAGAAATTCTTACAAGGTTTGCAGTGTGATCTAGTAGCAAGAAAGATTAATGAAACCTTGGCTACACATGCAAAAAAAAAAAAAAAAAAAAAAAAGCCACATCAAGCAAGAGGGTTGAAACAGCTAAATATGCCCACTTTGGGTTACAAGCAATATAATCAGACAAGTCTGCAGGAAAAAAACGAATGCAAATACCACTGGGATAAGACAAGCCTTATTTAGACTAGTATGTGGTAGTACAAGGACACATTTAAAAAGGAAAACAGGGGTTAGTGTCTGAAAGCTTTCTTCTACCAGCCTTTCTAAAGCCCTAAAATTACAAGCAGACTCACAAGAGAGACTTAAATGACCGCTTAAGAAGAGTTACTCTCATAAATGAGATCAGTAGCAGAAAGCTGAAGATGTGCTTAAGGGTCTCCTACAGAAAATACCATGAGCTTGTTCTGCAAACACCTCTGCACAGACCTGGCAAGGTTAGAATACATAGGTAGTACAAAGCAACTCAATACTGGGCCAGACAATGAGTCCAGGTAGCTCTCAAGCTGGTCGAAGGTCATTAATTTCTCAGCACATGAGGAGGTAAATATTTGTTTTCTTCTAAGCACAACTTTCATAACATAATATTAAGGAAAAGGACGGTAAACCTTTTGTTTGCCAAAGACATGAACAGCAAACACATACACAGTATTAAAATCTGACATTTTTTTCTTTTTACGTCAACTGCTTTATCTTAATACAGCAGTGTTTCTAGCTTTCTCTAGAAAAAGCGAAGCAACAGGAGTGTAGCGGCACTGCACGTCCCTCACCACTGGGTCAGAGGCTGAAAAAACACCAAGCACAAAACTCTATCCTCCTCCAGCATCAAGGATCAGCCCTCTCCATGCAAAATCCATGTATTTTCCTTGAACACTGATATATATCAATAAACGTGAACGTCAAATGACTGGTCAAAACAGAATACTACACTGGCATTTAGTACAGGCGTGTAACATTTGAATACCCAGTTATAAAGTTCACAGGGCAAGAGCTCTGGTTTTCTTTCAGTGCTGCAGCATACAAACTTCAGTCAAGTGTTTTAAAAGAAAAATGCAATGTAACTAAAAGCAGAGCTGCAGCATCTGCTTTGTTTTCCCATTCCTTTCCACACTGCTTGACCAGCCCAGCCATGTACAGTCAGCCTGTCTCCCCACAGCACAGATCACTTCACAAGCATGCATTATTCAGAGAACACTGCAAGTGCATTTAACACTGAGATTTCAGGACTCACGAACACTACAACTTTTAAACAACTTTGCCAAGTGATGCTTATTGAACACTCCTATTGCAACACAACAGAGGTTGTGCCATCGGTTTGGCACAGACAGTGCTGCAGTCCTGTGATCTCATAGCTGGTGCTTTTTTCAAATACAAGATGGTTTTCAGGTTACTTCTGCACACAGAGGAGGAATGAACATACGGGTGGCAACATTGCCAGAAATATTCCAATTTCCGCTGAAAATTTTTTGGACGCTAGTTCTAAATATATTATTTTGAACTGTGGATTAGACAAAATATTTTAAAGAAATACATGTTCTCCGCAGCAATGTACCCATTTAAACACCAATTTGCTGCTCTGCAATCACAAAAATGACAACTTTTTTTTCATCAAACTTTTCAATAGCTTCAGGAAAGTTAAATCTGTACAACACCGTTTTATCATTTGAGGACAAAGGACACTAATTATCTGACACACAGGTTTTCAAGACGGATGTAAAAATGCATCAAGGATTTCAAGTCCTGTGTTTTCTCCTGTTCTTTCTATTCAGTCACCACTTGCTCCAACAGTTTCCATCAGGGTAACTGCAACCTCAGTTCTGCCTAGCACACTGAGTTTTTGCCATCACATTTCCCAAGGTTAAACTTCAAGGTTTGGAAAAAGTTTTTTTCTCTGAGATGACCTTCAGCAATCGCCCCAGTTCTGAGAAATGAATGGAGTGTTCCCAAAACAAAGCAAATTTTAGTAGTAACCTGTAGCTAAAAAGAACACATAGGTATGTGACCTGCTTTAGGGAGAGAGATTGCTAAAAATACTTCCTGTCTGGGCAAGGCTTTTGGGCAGACTTTTGGTATCACGGTAATTGGGTAATTCCTTCTGGATTAACTATATACAAGACTTCTGCTTACCATTTAACATATTTTGGTTCAATGGTATGAAACCATCAAATAAGGTAACACAGGATATAGGATTGTTTTTACAGGATCTGACCTATGTCCACAGAAGTCAGCAGTAATCTCTGCACCAACTCAGCAGAAATCACACTAGATACCAATATTAATCTAAATATTAAAATCCATTGCAGTAATACCTACAGATAAAAAGCCAATCAAATAGTCGACATAATCTGTCAGTTTCTCACAGGAAGGTTATGTCCTCCAACTCATTTTTACTTACATAGCAGTCTACAAAGTGCACTTTGCTGATCTCACAGAGGTGCACAAAATGTCCAGCCTCAGAGAATGCTACAAGCAAGGCAGGATCAACCCTGAAGCCCACCCAGCCACCACCAACCTGTTACTGAGGCACTTAGGGGCTTGAAGGAAGATGCAAGAACCTCCAACAGAGGTTCAGTTCAGTTCAAGCTTCATCCTAGTGTTTTAACAGGGATTTCTTAAACAAAAAAAAAAAGTCAAGTATAGCCTTTAAACGTTATCGCAAATCCCAGTACCTGTATAAATATCTAACCTTCTGAACTTCAAAAACCAACTTCCCATACAAGTGCCTATACTATGGTCTTTCTGAACACATCACAAGCAGGATTTTCATCTCACCCATCTTGAACTGACCAATCTCAAAGTGTTTCAGATTTTCTTTTTATCTATCTGACAACTCAAGAACAGTCTGCTGACCTAGATTCCCTAAATAATTTATTACACTCTAGACTTTTTATGCCCCTTCTGATTTGTCTTTTTTTTTATCCAAGGGTTCAGCTTCTCTATGTCAAATCTTCCCAGACACAGATGATCACTGTCCACCTTTCTAGCAACTCTTTTAATACCTTTTGCAAAGTTCCTACATAAAATTCAAATAGTGCTTTATTATTTACTGGGGTTTGAGATCTGAAGAACTTCTGTTTCAACTGAAGCATTTTGGCAAATTTGGAGGTATATCAAGAAATATTTTGATTACTTTAAAAATTATAACATTGATTGAACTACACTGAGTCATTCTTCTGTACTGATAAGATCAAAAACTTATACTGGGAGCAGTTTCATACAAATTAAAATGCTTCACGTGGCTTAAGACTACTTATATTGTTGTCTGCATTTACAAGCATTTCAAGCACTATAATTATTTTGCAACATGTTATGAATAACTCAGATGCTGTTTTCCAAGCTAAAATAAAGAAATATACAACTGGGTAACGTTTCACTTTCCACAGCACTCTTTGCAGCAAATCACTGGCAGCTACAAATAGTCAGGACTGAGCAACACAGGTGTAAAGCCGTGAAATCCTATGTCAAGCACTGCAGCTGCAACTGCCTCAAACAGGGAAAAGAGCAAACCTGGTGAAGAACCAGTGAGTGAGAATGGAACTGTCAATCCGAGGTAGGAGAGCCCTGTGCACCAGGACAGCCAGCCTGGAGGTTCACCCACAGGGTCTGGTTGCCTGGCCAAGCAAAGCCCTCCTGAGATCCCAGACGGCTTCTGCTCTCAAGCACAAGGTGCACAAATGAAAACAGGTTGATTACCCCGTTCGAATAAAAGTCAGGCCTGCCTCAAGGGGAGAGAGGCTTGGGACAACTCATCTGTAAAAAAGACTGTCTCTCCTGTAGGTGCAGACCTCTCCCAGGCTCACAGCTAAGGAGCTTGCTGCCTGAGCCCAAAATCTCCATGGGGTCACCCAGAGCACGATGCTTCAGAGACGCAGCATGACAAAAGTCACACCCCATCAGCATGAACAGAAGAGTGCCTTTAACCATATCCAGCGGGAACTGAGGACAATGGAGAGAGCACAGACCCACATAAGACTCCTGGCAGGTTGATAACCACCGCCGGGCAAACTGTCACCAAGCTCAAGGAAATGGCAGTTTCTTCCTTGCACCCAGGAAAAACAGGACTAAAGACCATTAAACGTGTTTGGAAAATATCCAAAAAAACACAAGGATCGTAAAAGAACAAAGATCTCATCAGATGTCTGTTTAAATCTGCCCTCAATAAAATGCTGTTAAAGGCTTGGATTTAATTGTTATTTTTGGCAGTGCACCAAGGAGTAAAATAATGAGGTCTATCAGGCAATGTGGAAGAAGTTACTGTATTGCAAATCACTGAACACACACCAGTTCCCTATATGATTAAACAATCCAGTAGAAATCTCAAGCTAAATTCAAGTTGAGGACCCAAAACTGGTGACTAAGCACACCATGACTCCAGGCCATATCCGCTGCAAAAAAAAGTGGCAGTGGGAGAAATTTAGGGAGCAGTTTTCACTCAAAAGAAATGGTTGTCAGAGTCACAGTACAACCCACTCCCTTCACTAAAGAGTTTAAATTTTGAAAGCTTTTGCGACTATGATCAAAATAATTCAAAAAAGATGTGCATCAAGATGTTTTCATTCTCCACCACTCTAAACGCGTTTCCACTTATGTAGCCTGTTTTACCTGCCTTAATATCCACATTCCTAATACATACACTCTAAGAGATAAACAAAATGGGCTACTTTTCTTTAGTTATTATCTACCACCACTCCTGCCTATACTCATATTGATGCTTTCACAATCCATCATAAAAGTTATACATGTTTCTCCCATAATAGAGCATTTTCCTCCATAAACTACGCACTAACGGAATTAATCTTTAAAGAAGAAATTAGATTAAGATTTCAAGGAACAATTCAGCAAAGATTTTAAAAGCTAGGCCACCAGAAAAAAAAAAGCTGAGGAAAATAAGTGAATTATTTAATAGCATCACCCCAGAAGGAACTTTACTGCATAACTGTACTGAATAGAGAAGTTATTAATGATCTTCAGCTAGTTAGACACACTGAATTAGCACTGCTTTAAAAATGAATTGTAGAGCTTTCTAAAAAATACAAAATCTAAGTTTGTGAGAATCTAAAACACTACAGAAGTGTTGAAAAGTAGGCCACAGATATGCCTATTTACACAGCCTTGCAAAAGCAGGGAAATTTTCTAGTCCTGTATGAAGTCCTTCTGACCTGCCTGTACTGAAATGATAATGGGAAAAAAAAGTCTACATGACATTTTTCTGTCCTGTCCACAGAAGAAAAATTATTTTGACACGTAGCACTAGATAGAAGCAGTAGAGCAAATCTCTTTTGGAATAAGTAATGTAGAACAATCTAACTAGAAAGATGAAGATATTTGCAGAATAGTGGGAAGTTATTAATATTGTAATATGTTTTTTTAAAGTAAATACATTTTTTCCATCAGTCTCAACTGTTAGTTCTCTTAGAAGAATTCAAACACAAATCTTTATCCTACATAGGCATCTGTGACATTCACAGGGTAACTCCCTTCAACTAAAAGCAAATCTCTTTCATTTTGGATAGCAGCCTTTTTTTGCTACTCATCCAATGAAATAAAAGGTCCTGAAGATCATAGCCTTCTTTTTTTTTTGGGGGGGGGGGTCTGATGTCAAAAGGAGGAGGCATAAGGCACGATCCATCTATTTTTAAAACAAGTGGGCACACTTGCAAACACTGCTCTTTTGCACACATTAATAAAGTGTTAAGACCTTGATCAGCATTTTGTACACAAAAGCTCTCGTTCCAACAGAACAGAAAACAATCCACTTTAACAGAAACAGAAAAACTAGGTTTGTGCTACTCCCTGGGCAAGCAATATCTCCACGTCATCACCTGGCAACACTACAGAAGAAGCTCCGCTACAGATCTAATTCCCACCACCTTCCCTTTTCCAAGTTGCTTTTGGGAAACTTCCTCAGTGCAAAAGTGAGTAAATAGCCTCTGCCCACCTGTACACTTCAGTAGGCTCCCTTCACTCCAGAGCACCCCAAGGTTCCAGGGAGAGGTAACAACCCTTTTTACGTGTTCTGGAGAGGAAAAATCACTGCAGTCTCCACCACTCTGTGGGAGGCAGATCCACCCTTCCATCAGCAGCAGTCTGGTTCTGCAAGGGAGGTTACCACCACTGCAGAAAGGACTGCTCGTGCCTGTTCGGGCACTGCTGTCATCTACCCATACTGGCATGGAGCCCTACTCAAGCACCATTTGCGATCTACTCAAGCTTGCTGAAAACTTGAGGGGCTGCAACAGAATTGGTAGTTTTCTTTTGTGTTACTGAGCTACAGCCTTCAACAAGTTAGCTTAACAATCACCAAAGTCAGCATAATCATGGGAAGATTGTGCATCTAGATGGGTGGGCTGTTGCCACATCCAAATTATCTCGTGGTTTACGAATGGTAAAAAGGAAAATATCTTGCTGCCTTCTCTGGGGCTGCACAGTCCTACCCCCTTCAGCATTTACTGCACCTCTGAACTGCTTTAATCCACTAACCAGCAGAAAGCTATTAAGCTCTCCCCCTTCCCCCTGAAGTTAATTTTTTGCTGCTTCAGTGAAATGGCACCGACACCAAAATAGCATAAAGTAAGCCACAGCAACTGGGAGCACAAATGGGAAAGTAGCAACTCCCCCTCCTTGCGTTCAGCTTTTGCCAGCTGCAGCTTAACTATTCATTGCTATTGCTCAAGAAAATAAGTTCCACAGAAAAGGCTTTACTGCAGAGGGCTTGCCCTATGTTAAGCAAACTGAGGACAAAGCAAACTAAGGACACAAAGTTCATGGAGTTCACGGCAAAGCTCAGGACACGAACATGAAGACGTGCTGGGTCACACTACAGGCCCTGTTAGCCCAGTACCCCATCTCCAACACAGTCTCTAAGCACAGCACTGGAGAAGAGCAAGAACAAGATGAGTGCATCTGCGCTTCCCCCCAAGCACATCTGTGGCCTTCAATACTTTCACTGGAAGAGATTTTCTTAGACTTGCATTTGTCCACCAAGTCGTCCCCAGAAGACCTTTTCCAGGAGTTCTCCAGGCTCATCTGCCTGAAGAACGTGCAGAATTTTCTAAGTGCATGAAGAATGACTTCCTCCTGCGGGGATGAACCTGACTCCTTCAAAGCTTGTCTCACTCTTTCTTGGCTCTTACACACTGGCAGATCAAACAGCCAAACTCTCTTCAAGCCAGTCACAATGTCATGGACCTCTGTGACATCATTCCTCAACCACACCTTTCCCAGTCACATGGAACATCTGTCACATGGAAGCCATTCCAGGTCTCTATCTACTGGCGTTGCTTCTCCCCACAGCTCCTCTAGCTGCCCTATATTTTGGTATGAAAGAGAGATGAAACAGTATCTAATGCATGGACAAACCATAGATTTAGACAAGGCATAATAATGTTCTGCATCCTAGTCTTTACTTTTTTCATAGCATTCCATAGGACTTGATAAGCTCTCTTTAATGACTCCTAAGCACAGAGCTGATGACCTGACAGAAATACTGCAGGTCTCAAGATCCCATGAGTAGTGACTTAACCTGGAGTCCGTAACTTTGTACAAAAAGTTCAGACAGTTTCCTCCTACCAGTGCAAACTTCACATTTATCTGTATCAAATGCAGATATCTCATACTTTACTTTTAAGCCATATCAGGAATCTAGAAAAGTTGTGATAAGTGCTTTGAGTTAAAATCTCCAAGTTATATGAATCACTGAAAATGAGACAGCAATAATAAGAAATCTACGTGGGACAAAAAGCTGCTGAAGCACTCAACCGCAGTAAGCACGCCGGACAGAGAAGTCCTACAAATGGGACAGCACATGTAACAAGGACTTCCTTTAGGCTTTGATCTGCTAGTTATTTGAAACCACACAATGGCTGACTGAAAAAGGTACAAGATCCCGAAGGAATGAGATTCCCTGCTTCTCTTGCAGCAAGCTTCTAAAGTTCCCTTTTTATAACCATCTTCACCAAAATAAATAAATCACTTCTAAGTTAAAAAAAAAAAGTAAACCAAGGCATTTCCACACAACTTCTTTCATGTCTTTCCACTGCCTCATCTACAGTCACATGCTCAGTCCTGACCTTTCCAGATTCTCCTCTCTGCCTCACCACACTTATTCAGACTATCAAATTCATTTAGTGAAACCATCCTATCCTTTCACACTTGACTCTTTTCACAGACAAGCAGTTCATTTTCATGCAGACCCACTTTTAACTTCAAAAGGTTGCTTTGTATCTCAGCTTCTGATGTCCCTTGTTTAAAACACTTTCAAATAAGGATCTGAAAAGCATTGTAGCTGGGAACTCTCAGCTGCGTCTCTGTCCCTCCTCAAAAGAGAAAAAAAAATCCACTATTAAACCAAGTGAGAGGCCATGCATCCACCGAGGATTTCTGTAACTTGTCAACAGCTGTCACAGTTCACCCATGCACATCCAAGGTCACAGCCAGAGCTCAGAAAACTGCGCCCACAACTGTGGTGGGCCTGGATCAGTCTCCTGGAGTTACCTTCACAGTGACACCTGCTTTACCTTAGGCCTCCTGTGAAGTCATTCATTTCCACTTATCCATAGCTGGTTAGAACAAGCCAACCCTTCTGAGCAGCGTCAGAAGGCAGTGACAACCTGACAGACACCTGGTGTCATCTCCTCTGACCAAGGCAAGAGCACAAACCCCTATCACACCATCAGCAGAGAAAGCCACTCTGCAAACACATTTGTTCCTCATGCCAACGCACTCAAAAACAGTACTGCAAAACTGAGCTGTGTAAGTTATTTCACACCACACTAAATAATTCTGCTTTCCCTTCCGATAGCTCAGACAACTGCATTGCCCCAGGCGGGCGCTGGCTCCCTCTAATAGCAGCACCAACACCCTCCACACAGCTGACACCAAACCGTGAACACTTTGGTCCATCAAGAGCACATTTTACCCATTCTGAGATGCTTCAGCAATCACGCAAAAACAATTTAATTAACAAGATTATAAACCAACTCATAAAGCAATTAGGTGAAAAGACAGGGCGCAAACTTTGCCAGACTTACATCTTTTAAGCACACCTAGAAACTACATTTGTGTCACAGCAAACTACCATAAAAACTAATGCACTGGCTCTATTAATCAAAGCATTTTTCACTTTGAGACCAAAAATACAGGAGAATACTTGTTCAGAGCTCATTTCAGAGCCATTTTCCATTTAAAATATTTATAACTCAGTAATTTCAGGTGAGAAAAGCATACTGAAAAGAGCAGTACATTACACTACATTTCTCATTAATTTCCCCGTGAAACATTTGAGTCTCCAAAAATCTGACTTTTAAGTTAATTATGCACAATTTGGACATTCCAAAGTCAGGAATTCAGAGCTGAATCTCATCTAGTCACTCACAAAACTTTTATAATGAAAACACCGTATAATCATACTCTTTTCTCGATAGAGCAGACAAAAAGGCACTATTGTAATTTTTAAAACTACATTTGAATCCCAGTGGGGTTTGTTTGGGTTTTTTCGTACTAGGTTTTTCTCCCGCAGACATATTTCTATCAGAACACCTTCAGCAATGCATCCAGAAATGCACTGAGTTAAAATGCAGCTGTTTCCTAGTTACTTTCCTCATATTTTAAGTACAGGGGAATTTTACCTAGCACTAATACAATGAATTACCGCAGATCTTTAGAAAAAGGGGAAGACTGAGTGCTTCAGCATAAACATCTGCTCCCATCCCCTTGAATCTAAATGGAAACACCATGATTAAAAGCATCACTGATTTTAAATAAATTTTACTTTCTTACATTAGACACTGTATCAAATCCATAGCAGTTAAAAAGTCAAACAATTTTCCAGCTGGCTGCTACATACATTGAAAAACAAGACCAGTTCAAGATAATAACATGTCCTTTGTATTAAAATACCGGTCAAGCTGCTGACAAGGAGACAAATTAGTTTTTAAACCATTAGGATACACTCACATAAAATTAAAAACAGTTCCATGGAAGGAAATTTGGATAACCATGATACGCCTCTTCTAGCACAATACTTCCCTTTGATTTTTTAAGAAGTTATTAAAATTGGGACTATCTCAGCTTGCCGGAAATTCATTTATCCACTATTACAATATACAGTTAATGCAGGAGATTAGATTAGGTTTTAACAAGTCTTTTACACTTCTCAGGGCAGCATTGCTATTTCTGCCTAGGTTGGTAACTTTATCTACCAGCTAAACTTTATGGTGTTGACAATGTGCAATTAACAACTTTTTTTTCCTTGCCCCTGGTTCCCATCCCACTGCAGATGATGCTGTTACAGCGACACACATCCCAGCTCCTCCTGGCAGCCTGGTCCAGCAACAGCTCCAAAAGCACCTGCCGTGCCCCTGCACATGGCTCCCTTTCAAGCTCTCACAAGACTTGGCAACAGCAGCAAAACAGAGCAGCCTCGAAATGGAGGAGGCCGTCACCTAATGAAACATGACTAACAGGACTGCTGACTGTCCAAATATTTAACTGCTCTCCAATGCTGCAGGTCAGATGGGTTAATCAAATAAACTTGCATATCCGGAGGGATTGCCCATTATTTGTGTTTTCTTAAAGTCCTCACCTGACTCTAAATTCTGAAAAACTACTAAGCTGTGAGCAACTGTGAATATCTGCATGTAAAATCTAACAAAGAGACACCAAAGCTCTCCATCATGAGCTGAAAACATGCAAAAGTTCTTTTTTTTTCTTTTTTTTTTTTTAAAAAAAAGGCAGTTTTGCTGAATAATATGACAACACTCTTCAGCACGCAAAAGCAGCACAGGCTGATGGGAACTGATAACACCTACACTAGGTACCTGGAAATATAACCCATGTCACAGCACACAACTGCACTGCAAGTGGGACTCTAACACACATCTCTCCCAGACTTAACCATTAAAAATCATCAGAACAAAGAAATGCCAGTATGGATGGACAAAGTAGATGCAAAGTGTTTTCAGTGTATGACAATGGAAATGAAAGTAAATCTAGGATTAAAATATAGCTTAGTTTCACTGATTTCTAATAGCATTTATCTCCATTCAACAAGAATTTATGCACCATTTCAACCTGATAAGAATTTAATTTTAGGTAATAAAGCTTTACAAATTGAATTCAAAGGGAAAAAAAACCCCAGCATGTCCCAATTATTTCCAGAGCTCCACAACTACAGACTTCAACTAAAGGAACTGGGAAAATTGTCACTATAAAAGCAGAGCTAACATGTGACCTCTGGATTCAGTGGCACTAGCAAGCAGCTATAATAAAAATCAATATTAATTCCACACACTTCTGTTTTGAAAATAAAGCAATGAAATTCCCTCACACCCACCTGCCAAAGAGATACAACTCAGACCAACTTCGTCAAAGAGGATTTTTAAAGTCTTTCTACGGGCATGTAATGGATTCCAAGACTGAACGTGCACTGAATGTTCAGTGAACCAAATAATCTTTAATAGATTCCTCAGGGGAGATTTTTTTTATTATTTTTTTTAAATCACTCTAAGACCTTGGAATGACAGCCTGATTCAGAGGAAAAGAAAGGCTGTTCATGGGGTGGGGTACTGCGTTTCTTCTGAGTTTTTCCCGAAAGGATTACAGTCATGTCTGCTATGTGTACCTACTATGTACTTTAGAAATGTCTTCATTTCTACAAACTTTTGATTTTTTAAATTGCTTTTGAAAGCATATACTGAGGAATTTTAAAGTTCCTCCCTGAAGAAATATTACAAGTACAGAAAGTATATAAAGTTGATCTAACAGAAAGGTGGGAGGAACTGAACGCTGGAATGAGGCAGCTCACCTCCTTCAGCCACAGCTGCAAAGAGCTAAGTGATAAATAGCATTAACAAAACCATCAGGCCCATATATAAAAAACCCAAATGTAGCACAAATTAGATCAGTTTTCACATTTCATATTAATGACCCTCCCTTCCTCAGGCCCCTCAAACTAATGCCCACCCTAACAGCAAGGCCCCTGTAACATGATGGCAGATTCAGCACAAGAAGCAACTATGCCTTGAAAGAGGGAATTTTCCCAGCTGTATGATTAAGGAATACAAGACAAGGAGCCTCAAGCACTGCCGTTGTTAGTGTGATTTCAGCAGGATTAGGCAGAGCACGATGGAGGAAAAGCCTCAGACAATGAGTCCTTTCATACACCAGAAACAAAAACTACCGTTAATCACACCCGCGATTCAGTTTCTTCCACTAATTCCTAATCAGACATCAACAAATAAAGCAAAACACTTATTCTTGTTTGAATTCTATGAAATAAAAACAAATGAAAGGAAGTGATCAGCCCGTGCTGTAAAAATGTCGTTGCCTCTCCACCTCCTGATGGACAGGGAGCTGAGACAGGCATGAATGGTTGGGAAAGGAACTTTTCCTTGAAGCCAGTCCATAGAGAAGCCCAGAGTAGAGGAGTGCTGCACTAACAAGCAGGAGAAACTTCAAAAACCAAGAGACAAACTCAGTCAAAACCCTCCTCTGTATAAAAAAAAAAAAACAAAAAAAGACCCTGCACCACAGTCATTAGAAAAAAAACATCTGGTGCACCACTTTGATTTTCTACATTAGTCACTGGACAGAAAAAGTATCTCTTTTTTCCAAAAGCAGTAAATAATTGCAAATCCACTTCTACACATAACCTATCATTTATCACCTCATCAGCAACTGCTTGAGCCTGACAGAATTAAACACTCAAATCAGGCATTTCTGTTAAAAGCAATAATTACATCGTTACTACAATATACAATAAAAATATAAACAGATCTGCCTGGCAATATTTTTACGCACTCTCGCTGAAATATCACTAGACTCTAAGCAGGCAACATTATGATAATAATTAAAGAAAAAAAAAATTATAAAAACACACCATACCCCCGCAAAAAAAATTCACTTTCACCGAATTATAGCTAATTCCAAAACACAACTTTACCTACAGAAAAAAAACCACATAAATTATTAGCATTATAGTGTTTATTTTAATTACACTGTGCAACAAAAATCCAAGAGCCTGATAACTCCCTTCAGATACTAAGAAAGCCAATATTCCAGAACCTATATTCCACTTATAACCGACAGTTATGTCAGGCCATTCTATCACTCAAATGCCAAAGCCAGAATGTCTGCATTTCTTGTTGCATCTAAAACCAACACACAAGTATCAGCTCAAAGAAAACCATGGGGGAAAACAAAGGCAAAACAGGAGGTCAGGAGATCCCTCACCAGCTCATTGTAGACAACATTTAAGAGCATCAAAAATTCACTGGTCTTCAAAGCTCAACACTTCAAGTTTAATAGGGAAAAAAATATATCTCTTTAATTCAACCTCACATTTACAAACGTTTCTCAGCAACGTAACTGCTGTGCAATGTATTCTCTAACGCCATACAACTCACGGTGCCTGCCCTAAACACTCAATGATCTAAGCAAACAAACACAATTCATGATTTCTAGCGTGCTAAAGATGTTTTTCGTCACTGCAGTCAAGTTGCTGATCGCAGCAACTCTGCGCAAGTCATTTTAAAACAAATGTCTGCCCATCTACCTGGATGGTTCTGGCCAATGAAGAAGCCTTTGATCACGCTTCAGCAAAATACTGCTGTGTCTGTAAGGATGCCCAGCTTTCTGACAGCAGGATGGGGGATCACTAGAAGAGCATGACAGCCGGCTGCCACGCAACGCTTCAGAACTCTTCCTTTCTATAATTAATTATGCTCCTTATTTCTTCCACAAGCGTAAGAAAGAGACCGGCACAGAGGTAAGCTGTAGCAGCACACTTTATTATCACCTTGTTTACATAGAAGCTGCTTCAGTAAGAGCCATGGCAGGAGCCAAGCACAGTTACCAGCAGGATTAGCCTGCTCCCAGAGAGCTGCTGGGGTTTTATTGTGGAGGTGCACACGCTGCACCTTCGGTGGATTTCTCCTGGGCACAGGTGACAGGTGCCCCTGGCCACCACAGCCTCGGCCAAACAGCCGGCCAGCCGGGGAAATCAGCAGCGAAGAAGGCAAAGCAAAGCGAGATGTTCACTGCCAGGAGGAGGAAACACCTCCGTGCTAAGGACAGCACCAGCGTGGGGGCAATGAGAGCCCACCCTCGCTTAGTCTCATCCAAAATCCAGCTGCAAGTAACAGAGACACTTTGCACCCACTCAAAACCAGCTGCTGAAATCACTGCTGTGCTGCAGACTTCTGCAAGCTCTGCCCGTGTTAGCCCAGCTGAGCAAAGCAGGATCCAGCACTTACTGATCTGTGTTAAAACGAGCCCTCTGCAATGGGACAGACCCCAGGCAATCAGGCTAATTGACAGCCTGTTCTAAAATGCCTTTTTTTGTTGTTCCCTGAGCTAAAAGGCCTCAAATGAGTACATTATCCTAACCAAAAGTATAAAGTTTAGTTTTACAGGATTCAGACATAGTAGAATCCAGAAAAAAGCACAAACCAACAAGAGGCGTTAGCCAGACTCCCATTGCACAAGTATACTAAAGGAGAAAAACTTTCCTGCAAAAGTTTAAAATCCTACCTCTGTGTCAAGAGGCAGAATTGAAGCAGTAAACACCATAAAATCTGCTGAAATACTAGTGTCCCCAAGTGTAATTCTTCATATCTGCATTTTTTAATGGGAAGCTGCTCACGAACAAGGCTATAGCAAGGAGACATTCAATATCTAAAATTCATGTTCAAAAATACATGCTTCATCCTGAGGTTAAGTACAAGTTTACGAGTACTTTTTTTTACCACATAACATAGGCGTTAGCATACACATGTATGTGTATGCATACACAGACTGTAAAGGAATTTTGGTGGTGCCAAAGTAGTCTCAGCAAAACCACTGAGAATATATATTACAAAATTATTTCCACACCTTCTAGTTCATAGGTTTAAGAGGCCAATTTTCTTTGTTTATGATAATTATGTTTCATATTTCACTAAACTTGGACATGATAAATGTATTATTGGATTTTGTGTGCATCTTCTAGTCAATTTGTGTAATTTTGCAAATTTTGTAGTACAGGTAGTTAAAATACAATGGACAGTACATTCATAAATTACAGATTTTTTCCTTAAGGTAAGAGAATTATTATTGATTCTGCAACAACTAAACCTTTGATCAAATTTGCTGAAACAAATGTTACTTAATAAGATATAAACAAACATAACTCCTTTGCATTTGAAGAAAACAGTAGTTTGTGAAAAGGAAACAACTCCATCTACAAACAAGGTCACTTTTTTCTCCTTTGCCCCATCTCACATCTTTGGGGTATGTAATACCTCAACACATTCTTAACTCACTGTGTTCAAAAGGCTTCTTTGCCACTTCTGTGGTTGTTCTTCAAGACAAAAGATCAGATGCACAGTATTTGCCAGATAAAGTATATATTTTTTTAAATATGCAGTCTAAAATCTAAACACTAGACTAGCCTTTTTCATACTTCTCATATCTAATTTATCTTCCTAATTAACCATCCTATTAAAATACACTTAGAGAGAAGAAAATCTAACACATCGGTTTAACAATTACCAAAACTACTCCAGAAAAACAGCTGCAGATCATCCTCCAAAACACTGGAAGGTCTAATTTTGTGAGGAAATCAAACAAAAGAATCAAGCACCATCCCATGAATAACTTCCTGCTCCTACAGAGAGAAAAGATATTACAAAGCTCAAGTGCCTGGCTGCCTTCAGCAGCAAGGATGACACATGAGAGAAGAATCCGTACACAGGAGGAACAGAAAATGAACCCTGCTCTGTGGACCTCATAAAATAGAACAGATGTTATTCCTTGTATACACACATGCAATGCAGTGTTAAACACAGCACTTGCAGGAGGACCGAAAAAAAAAAAAAATATATATATATATATATAAAAAGAGAGGCCTATGAAGCCAGTAGATAATCCCTCACCATGGTCAAGCACACGCATGCTTTGTTTGGTTTCAAGTGATGACCAGATTTCCAGCATTGCTTTTGAGAGAACAATGCCACATGCCTGGCCTTCATGTTTTTTCTCCATTCAATTTCATGTGACAACTCTAAACTATAAACTTCTTGTGCCAACCTAAATAATTCCTCTTCTCAGTAATGCTGGAAGAAAGTACTTACCCACTTGCCAGCTGCAGATGAAATTTTGTGCCAAGAAATAAATGTCTTTTGGACAGGTTGCAAACTGGAAGCTTCTATGCCTGCTAAGGACAAGAATAAGAATGGGACCATCCTATTCCTTCCCAGATTAATGGTATTGCTCTATTTCAGCTACACAGCGGATTGCACTTGATTAAAGCATCCAAACAGAGCATCCTCTGAGTACAGTGCTCAGATATTAGGAGATACTTTTGTCAATTTTGATCTCAGCCAGGCTTTTTATAAACATTGCTTCCATCCTCTGCTCCAAAAACCCTACCTTATCTCTGTATTTCCGATCTTTAGAATAATTCTCAGATAATAGAGCCCTTGAAGGAGCAAGACCTGTTACACCCTTTTTTTCTGCTAAGGCACAGGTGTATTAACATTGTGTGCACACTGACATTAAACAGCAAGTGCTCCAGCCTCCCCTACTTGGCCTCCTTTCACAGTCCCAGGAGACTTCGACCCTCCTACAGCCAGCAAACACTTGCAGGCACTGGTCACTAAGCTCTCATGATCAACCTAAGGCAAAGACCATGGCGTCTTTCCCACTGCCCAGAAAGATGATGATTAACAGAGACCAGAAGGGAAAGCAGAAGGCTTTGTGGCAAAATGGCTAAATTAGAAAGTAAAAGAAGAGAGTGTGAATAGTTTAAGTCCTCTGTCTAGGGCCAAGTCAATACTGGGTTTCTCTTCCTCCTAGTGTTGAGTAGTTACTGGGTTCCCCACACGTTTCATCAGGTGCTTCAGCATCCACAGGTGATACACACATATACCCCTGTGACACACAGTGTAGCAGCACACAACCCTGATACCTACACTTCACTCATCCTTCTCCCAGCTCACACAGGCTTCCCAAGTACAGGATATTACTGCCTGTTAACATATTCTGGTTTTTTAGGGGGGCTCTCCAAAGCTCTCTGAAGCTTCTCATAGTGTCAAAGGCATGCACAAAACCTGTGTTGTTGCAGTGGAAAGTGGCCTTTTCCTCTTTAACCTACAATCTTGGGCCCCTTCCCCATGCTGACCATTATAACATTTTCATTTTGGCAGTGACCTCAATTTTATGTTCACAAAAATGCTGCCAAAATGCCAGTTAAAAAATTCAACTAATATGAATATGTAAAGATGAACATGTATACTGCTAAAAAGCCAAGTACTCTCTCCCATAGAAAATAAAAATAAAACCAACGTTAGTAAATGCACATAAACAAATGATGATGAAGTACGTTAAAAGAAATATGTCTCAAAATAAGCATCAATAACATGAACTTCATTTTAATGTAAGAGTACAGAGTTACATCTATCACCTTCACAAACAGAGCCAAGCAGTGCTTGTTCCCCTTGCTCATTAAAGCTCCACAACTGGTACCTCCTGTATGCCCACATGCACCATTTCATTAAGCTCACTTGACATTAGATGAAGAAAGAGTACAAGAAAATTGCATATTCCCTGCCTAAAGTAAACTTGTCATTTAAACCTTGTGTATAGATAGAATTTGATATAGCACTGGTGAGTGAGTCATTCGTCAGTTTTAGAGTTTGTACGACAGTATTCTTACATATGTTTTGCAATACTTTCCAGTTCGCTACCACCCCATGTAATTACAAGTTTCTACTGGAAAGGAAGTGCATATTTTGGGTTTGAACACTGCATTAAGATCTGTAGAAACCACACTTACTTTTATGGTCAGATTTTGAGCAGAAGTAAATCTACAGAAGGAACCCTGACATACTGTATGCAAGATGAAAGTCAAAGCACTGCTTTTAAAGGCGGGCAAGCAATGATGGAGAGCATCACAAATATTTCTCAATGAATTACTCCAAACATAAACACAAGCAAGTCTCTTGTCAATTTCCTTCAAAAGCTGCTCCTTAGCTATGTAAGTTAAAACTGCATTCATTCAGAACACTATATAAGACAGCCAGTAGCTACTTACAAGCACTTTTCTTGAAAATAATAGATGATTTCACATCCTTCTGTACTGGGGCAAGATATCACATTAATAATTTTCCCTACTGTCTTACCTTCACTTTTTAAGTTGCAAAACAGACATGAGTAATTTAACTCAACTGTGGTTTCTAAGAAGCACTAAAAAACCACTGAAACAGAAAGATTTGTCCTGACTAATACTACTAACAAGATCAGCTCAGACTCAAACTATCATGTGGTGGCACCCAGCTCACTCCAGCCCTTCACAGGGGAAGTTTGCAATTCTTCAACTGCACGAGTCTCAGTCCCAGTTTTTAATTTGCACACAGACACAGGTTTACTGTTCAGGTAAACTTCTTCAGCCTCTCAAAGCTGGTTGTTATTATTAGTATTCCCTTCCACTATCTAAACTCGCATCAAATGGATCTACTGAATTGCACATCTCCTTCTATCTGATAAAAAGCTGGAGAGACAAAGCACCCCTTGCCCAATTAGAGCCACCTGGTTAAGATTCAGGAACGGGCAGCAACAACTCCGGGTTTTTTTCTTCCCAAGTGCATATACTATGACCTACAAGAAACATTTTCTTCTAAAAAGTAATGCTTAAATGGAGATCTATGGCTGAACATTATCACAAGGATTGCACTTACTTGACAGTCTGCTATTAGCCAACTCCATTATCGCTATTTGCAGTTTTTAAATGTACAGATTCAGAAGTAACTGTATAAAGCCTCCATTACAAGTAGATTTATGGAAAGCCACAGCAATAATCATCTTCATTAGGCATATCTTCCCACAGCCCTGCATTATGTGGACACAAAGAGGAAAACATTTCTTCTCCGTTACCCACAAGCTTAGATCTTTCTCTTTATAATCACAAGCTTTGACTGTCTTCTCTGCTTTTGCCAATGACAATTATCTCACAGTCTCAAAAGCAGGACTTAGTTCAAAAAAATAAAATTAAAAATACCTGCATACCTCTCAACCCACAACCAATACACAACATAGGACGTCTTCTACTTTGATTTTCCAGAAATGCCCACTTTCACGGGCAACATGAATGAGAATAAAATGTTGTCTGTGGCTTCTACTATTTTGCTAATGGCCCCAACCAGGTATGCAGCCAAGACACGTATGGACATGCACATGAAAAATAAAAGGTTAATGGCAATATTTGTAACTAAACTGAATACAAAAATCTCTTGATCTGAAGTTATGCGTTAACTTTTTGGCCATAAACTGTTTTAACCCCTTCACATATGTGGTCACGCTGCATCCTATTTCAAAAGCTAGATGTAGGCTAAGACGTTTGCACATTAAGACGGTTGGTTAAAGGCAGAAACCGAGAACTTAAATAATTCAACACTGTCACCCACCACACATTCATATCACAAACTGGCTGCTTTGCCACACAGATTTTACTCTTTGCTTTCGAAGTTCAGATTGCTGATCATGCGCTTCGCAGTACAGATATCTATTACTCCTACGTCCTCAGTCTCACAGCAAACCACCACAGAAGAAATAATAAAATCGGGATTAAAGTACACTTGTTCCTTCCATAAAAACAACCTCATGAGCCACGCATTTCCTGCATTATCATAATGAATGCAATGGACTTCATTTAAAAATCTGTTTTCAAAGTCTAACTGGCAGTCTTGGAACAATCACCCAGCAACCAGAAACGGAGATAAGTTATTTGCAGCGCAGGACCTTAGTAATCTTAAATTAAATTTGTCATTTCCCTAGCATTTACCTTGAAAAATGAACAAAGGTGGTTACAGAAGCAGCGTAAGAAAACTCTATTTGCTCACCGTCCCTGCACAAGTTAGCTGCCTTCAGAGATCTCTAAACCAACAAATATTCAACTGAAGCTTTGATTATCCAGTTATCGTCAGCCCAAATCACTTTTTACAGCTCAGTTCTAAACTTGACAACGGAATATTGTATTTGATGCTGACAATACGGCTTTATTTGGTTACATATGAAATAAACACGAAACTCCAAAACGCTTCAGGACAGCTGCCCCAGTCAGTCTCCTGGAAACACACCACATCTTTCCCACACAAGAGGTTCGCGGGAACAGACCTTTAACAGCGCGGAATTACTTTCTTTCATTGCATTTAATTTACGCCAGCTATTCGAACTGCTTGAAGTTGGGTCTTAACAGTTTGTGGGCGCAGAAACCACCGCGAAGGCAAACGCACCCGCCCACTGCCTTCGCCTCCCGCTCGCCCCGGGCTGCCTGCGCCCACCCCGCGCCGCTCCCCGCGGCCCGCCCGCCCCCCCGGCTGTCCCGCGGGGGAACACTGCCCGCCCCACCGGCACCCCCGACCAGGCAGGCGGCACAACAGGTTGCGGAGGCGGCCGCGGGGCAGGAGCTGGCCCCGCGAGGGCCGCAGCCGCGCTCCCCAGGGAGGGAGAACCGGGGGTGACCGGGACGAACACCCCCACCCCCGTCTGGGGAGCTGGCATCCCGGGAGCAGCGGCGGAGCTCTCGCCCGCTCCCGCCGGGGGCCCTTTGTTCTCGCCACCCAAGACGCCGCCGCCCGGCAGCCCCGCGCTCTCCCAGGCGGCGGCTCGCCCCACCGGGGGGGAAAGGCGCGGTCTGTCGCCCCCCGCTGCAGCGCCCTCCCTCGCTCCCTCCTCCCGCCGCAGAAACGGCCGGCGCCCGCCGCGGGAAACGCTTCGGGCCACTGCCGATGGCCCCGCGCCTCGCACGCGGCAGAGGCACCCCGCCCGGGACGCCCCGCGGGGCGCGACCCCTCTCCCCCGAGCCCACCGCCGGGGCTGCCCCGAGCGCCGCAGCCCGCGCGGGAAGGTCACGCCGCTGCGGGGCGGCAATCCCCGCGCCCCCGGCACCGCGGCGCCGGCAGGTGCCTGGCAGCGCCCCGCCGACCCGGGGAGGCTCCGCGGGGCGCAGCCGGTGACCGCCGAAAAACCGCGTGGCGGCCCCAGCGGACGGCAGGGGGGCTCCGGTACCGCACGGCGGCCCCCACGGGGCACCCTGGGCGGCGGCGGGGCCGAAGCGGGCGGCGGGGCCATCGCTCGGGGGCCGCGATCCGCGGGGCTCAACAGGCGGCGGAGTTTGGCGGCTCCCAGCGAGACGATCCCGCCGCGTCGGGAGCCGGACACGGGGCTGAGGAGGGAGAGGCGACGCAGCCGAACCACTTACCGGGGCTCCGGGGCTCCGCCGTCCGCATGCTGCCTCCGGGCGCCGCGCGAGAACCCGCTCCGCTCCCCGCCGGCAGCTCCGCTCCGCTCCGCTCGCTCCTTCAGCCGCCGCCGCCGCCGCCGCGCGGGACCGCGCTCCGCGCGCGGCCGCCGCCAGCACCGCCCACGCCGGGGCCGCGCGCCGCTCCCGCCCCCGCCGCCAGCCCAGCCCAGCCCAGCCCAGCCCGCCCCGCCGCCGCCACCTGCCGCCCGCGGGCTCACCTGGGCTGCGCTGCGCCGGGCCCCCGCTGCCGCGCCGGGCCCCGCGGCGGGCGCGAGGCGCTGCTGCCGGCCGAGTCTTGCTCCGCTCTACCGCGGCCTGCGCTGCGCTGCCGCCCGCCTTGCCAGCCGAGTCGGCCCGCAGCCGGCGGGCAGGGCCCGCCCCGGCCAGGTGTGGGCGGGGGAGGGCGGAGGGCGGCCCGGTGGGGCGGGCGAGGGCGCGGCCGCGGCCCGGGGCGGGCGCTCGGGAGGCGCCGCCGGAAGGAGCCGGACTGGCAGCTCGGGGGCCCCCGCCGCTCTCCTGGGCCGGCTGCCGGGAGAAGGGGCTACAGCCCCACCGTGCCTTGGAGCGGGGCCCTTTGCCCACGCCCGGTCCCTCCGCTCGGAACCTCAGGTCGCATAGCGGGTCAGACCCGAGGTGGCGGGGGTGGCCCCAGTAGGTGCGAGGAGCGGCGGACGTATTGCAGAACGGAGTCCTCGCTCCCCGCGGCTCTCCTCGGCGGCAGTGGGTGAGCGCCGCGCTGGGACCTGTTGCGGGCTGTGATGGTTTGGCCGTGGCGCGGCTGTTCGCGGTGTTTCAGCCCGTGCGCTCGCCCAGCGCGCTGCTGCTCCTTTACTCCGTCCAGCCCTTCCTGATCGCCCGTCCAGAGCCCTGAACTGAGAAATGGATTAACTGAGACGTACTTTCTGCGGGCTTTTGAGACGATGGAAGGGTTAAGTCAAGCAGGCCCTTGCACCGGGCGTGTTGGTGCTCTTTGGCTCCTTGCCCAACCCTTCCTAAGAGCCGGGGTTGCGTCAGCGCGGGCAACACCGCGATGTCAGGCAGTTTCGGCCTGCTGCCGTTTTCTGCGTACTGTGCTGGGGTCACTGAGGCATTTCCCACGGCATGTTGATTTTTTGTCTCCTCTACAGTCTCCAGGATTTTTCCTCGTGTGTGGTAATTGTGTTCCTTTGTGGATCTTTGGCCGTTATCATCTCATCTCTTCCAGCCAGGGTGCTGGTAGGAGCCAAATAGTTTGTATAGGTTCTTCCTCTGTCCTGGCATTGTTGCCTCTAGCACTCTTAGGAGCACTGGACTCCACACTATGAATATGATGCCTGGCCCCTCATTCGTCGCTTGCCTTGGCCCTAAACTGAGTACCTGAAGCCAGTTTTGCACCCCTGCCACACCGCAGGAAGCTCTGGCACCTAAAGCCTTTGGTTCTGGCGATATTTTCCTTCCTGCATGGTGTCCAAATATTGCTGCAAAACAGCCCTTCTGTGCATTACACAGTGAGGCCACGGAGCTTAGAGTAAGTGGTGCTGGCTGAGTGCCACACAGCACTGCCAAAGTGCCCATGGGTTCCAGTCTCTGTGTTAAAATTTGGATCTGCTTCAGGATGCTCTGGAGCACGAGACCATGGGGAAGGCGGGAGATCTCTACTCCAGAGAAGGTATTCACAGAGCTGCCAGAGCTCCAGCTCACGTAGCAGCCATGTTGGCAAGTTTAAGTGGGGTCATGTCTGCTCAATCCCCATTCATTTTATGTATAAGCAACAGGTTATTGAAGTTTGCTTGAAAAATGGAAGATGTGTCGCTTGTTGTTCCTTTACTAATCTTGTTAAATGTTTAAGAGTTTTTTGAGTGGAGACACTGAAATGTTTGGGCAATCTACAGGGTGTGCATTTAAGATCTTTTTAGACACCTAAAGATGCAGATTTCTAAACACCTTCACCAATGTGGATTCATGTGACTGATGAAGAGCTGCCTCATAAACTTTTGATGCCCTGAAGCTTCTAGCCAAGATTTGCAGGTAAATGATTGTCCCATGGGCATGAGCCATTAATCATCTGAATCAGGAAACAAAGAGTTTTCTTATACAGCTACCACCCTAAACTCTTTGTTACTCCCCCATGCACTCTGTGCCTGCACAGTGTAAAAACCTGGAAAGCTATGAATAATGTAAACCCACTAGACGCTGGTGGTTTGCGCCCACTTGATCTGCGGTGGCGGATTTGTCACCCCTTTACCTCTCTGAGGGGTTCTCTCTCAGACTTCACAGTTATAGGGCACTGTTCCTCAAAGCAGAAGCATCTTCTTCAGGGGTTTGTACAGTACAGGACACAGTGGCATGTTGTCACCAGAGCTGTATTCTGTAAGGAGCTGGTACAAGAGTCCTAAAGCCCTGATAATGATCCACCAGTTCACACACAGCACCCAAGTGTATCATCTCAGTAGCTTTCATGGCTCCCGCCTGCTCAACTGTTTCAGTGATAAGCTTTTTGGAAAGCCAAGTCACAGTGTGTATTTGCAGTATTCAGTTTGGAGGTCGCTGCTCCTGGTAGCTCTTCCTTCCCTTTGATCCAGCTCTTCAGAGTAAATGCACACACCCATACCCTTGTCCTGTTGTGCCACTTGATAGCCAGTTAGTGTGTAGATAAAATGGATTTTGCCCTTAACAAAATAAAATCAAAAGACCAGGGTGCTGATCTTCTTGAGACTTGTCAGAACAACTTCCCTTCTTGTTTCAGATGTTGCGAAGCTTGCTAAATATCCTGGATTGAATCTGTAAGCTGCAGAGCTTGTCAGAAGCTTGTCCTCTCTCCAACTTTTGGGGTTTTTTTTGAGGGAGTATTCTTGCTGCTGACTGTTTCTCACCTGATTTTACAGTAATTGTCAATTGTATTGTCAGGTCTACTGGTCTGATTCACAAGTGCCTGGTGCAATGCTCCACTTGGTGCTCATGTAAGATAATACATCTCCATCTGTAGATCTGCTTGACAGCACAGCTTGAGGACCATATGGCCATGACTCTGACTGCCCACCATTTTTTCAATATTACCCCCAAGACTCTTTCATTTCCTTTGTAAGACAGGATTATTAGAATACTGTTTTGCTCCAAATAATAATAATAAAAAAATCTGTCTTGCCCGTTTCTGCTATTCTCCCGTTGGAGGAACTGAAGCCTTAGAGAGACAGCCCTGATATTTCCTCATCCATAGCACTAAATTGGGTTGAAAAATCTTAAGGAGGCAGTTAACAACTTCCCCTTAATTTTGCCTAACTATGCTTTGTATTTTTGAATAAATTAAAGTCTTCGTTGTAATAATAGCACAGTCACAATGCTGAAGTATTTGCTTCTGTTTCCTAACCAAGGCCCATAAATTCCTCATGTATCTTTCTAGAAAGTACGTTCAAGTGTCTTTCCCTTTCTGCATTGGTTGTCTCAGCTGGCTGACCAGTTCTGGTCAGGATATGCACTCTCTCTTACTGTAGCTTTGCATAGACCTTAGCATGGTGGAGTTTCCCACTTGACGATGCCCTTAGAGGTCCTACAAAGCACATAAACATGAGTAACAATCCTCATAGTTAATTTGCTTCCTGCTCCTCACACCAAAGCAGAAACCCAAGTTCATTGGGGAAAAAAAGCAAACAAACCAAAATCAAGCACCACTAGAAAATCTAGGTCGTGGTGTGTAGACATATTTTTGGCATTATTGAAAGGGGAAAGTTTTCTACTCCTGACTGAATAAAATGTGCTAGAAGAAGACCCTGGGGATGGTGGTCACCAATACAGAAATTGAAATGACCTCCTGCTAAGGGCTGAATTCCAGAGTCCTAATGGCAGTTGGCTTATGAAAGACTCTTCTAAAATGTAACCACTTACTCAGAAAAGCAGTGCTTCAAATGAGTATTTGCAGCATGGTCTACATGTGTTCATGCACCAGGAATATCAGCTTGGTGTTCTTTTCTAGCCCTAAATAAATGGCAAGGGAAAGACTAAAATACATCATGTGCATGTAAGTTAAAGCAAACAATACACAAAATACAGTGACTTTGCTGCTGGAATGGTCTCTGCTCCCCTTTGTGTTTACTGCCAAAGTTTGCTTCTCCACCATTTTTTTTCCATTCTTGTCAGTTCCCTGAGAAGCTGTGTTTTTCTGGCTTTCATTGTGAAGACATTTGTGCTCATCCATTCCAAGAGTTGATCTGGTGGTCTTCAACTCCAATCCTTCATGGTTTGGCAGACCACAGGCTTCCAGGCTACAAAATACAGGCTGCCAAAGAGATGGAGAGGAGCACTGATCACACTGGTATTTGAGCACTTCCTAAGCTAATGTATTTATCTTCACAGGATTTCTGTGAGATAGGAAATTACTACTGTCCCCCTTTTAGAGGTGAAAAACAGATGCCAGAAGAAGCTAATTGACTTAGCTAATGTTGCACAGGAGCTAGTGACACCGCAGAGAAATGAGATCAGCTGCCAGCCCTGTTGCCATGTGCCAGAGGACAGGTTGACTCAGTTTAGAAAGCCCTGTTGGTGCCCACAGACTTTTACAGCCCCATGCAAAGGCAAAGCACAAGCTTTCAGAGCATAGCAGCCCACAGCAGAAAACTGAAAGCACAAGCTTACAGATCAAGGCAACCTAGGAAGGAAGAGACAGATTTTTACTGAGATCCAAGTCAGGTGGCTGCAGAAATACGAGCCTGGCCTGGGTTTGCAGAGTGACTGGGCTTTTAGGCTTGGTTTTTGTTTTTCCCTAACTGCTGTTCAGCAGTGATTCCTGATATTGGATCAAAGCTCTGTGTCTGATTTCAGCCTTGCCAGATAAGCTGTCTGGGGGCTGAGAACGCCCTTCCTCACTTTCACACCAGTGAAAGCAGGAGCTTCTGGAAATGTAATTTCAACCCAATCCTTTTTTTTTTTTTTTTCTCCTATTAATTTTTAGTCCTGCCTACATTTGTATTCTGTTTTCAGACCACGTTGAAAGCATTTTAAGACAAGCCATGAAGCAGTTAAGAAAATACTGCAGACTATGTTCAGAGACCTTAAAAAAACAATTCTCCTTTGAAAGTTTGTGTTGGGTTCTAAGTATGAGACAAATAATGGTACTAATATAGCTCATGTGTACAGGAGTGGGTTTTGATTAAAGAATTGAAACAGGGAGTGGCATTGTCTTATCCTCGCAGCACACTTTTAGACCTTATTAACAAGGTTAAATTTTTGTGCTGACTAAACTTTTCCACACTCTCTCTCCGCCATAAAAATCCACCTCAAATTTTCATCTCAGCCAAGTTGCAGGTGGAGTCATGCCGAATGTTTCACATTAAAGCAAGTATCCCAAAATACTGTTCCCCAGTGCCAGAAATTATTCTGCCTGAATGGCTTCTGCTTCCTCAGAGAACTCCACCTCTTATCAATTTCTAGTATTTTTTAGGAGTGCACAGCTGGTGCTTTCTTTTTGACCATATCATCAACTTCAGGTCTGACTGCAGGGTGGATTCTGCCCTTGTTTCTGCATTCAGCAGCATCCGCTGACAGCAGCCACCTAAGATGTAAAGGTAAGTCAGCAAGCAGATACAGCAAAAGTAACTAGGAGAAGGATCACCCTGACCACAACTCTGCTGCAACAAATGACAGGCAAACAGGACAAATATATTGGATTGACATTTATATTCCAAAAGGAGCTGACAATTGCTGTCTACCGAATTTTCTTTTTAACCTGAAAGAACAGACCTAAAATTTTCCTGGTGCACTAAATGAGGAATCCCATATTCTTACCTCAGTGTTTGAGAACTGTAGTCCTGAAAAAGTGATAAGAATAAAGTATTGCCCCCACATCAGATATTCTCAGCTTTTCGTATATGAATGGCAAGAGGATGTCAGGAGCCCTTTGACACAGGATGGTTACCACAGCTCTGCTCCACAGCTGAGGTCTGTGAAGAAAGCAAGGAGAAGCATTTGGGTGCTCTATTCTCCTACAGTAAAGGCACATAAGGAGGGGTTTGAGTCCTGCCCAGCTGTGTATGTGCAAGCTGGGATCTCCTAGCTGAAATATTACAGGCGCCAGATCTGCCTTGGAGTGCGACAGGCAGCCGTGAACTCGGCAGAGTAGAATTTCACAGCTGACTTGTACTTATTCCTCTTACAGCCAGCAGTGAGTTCTCAGTGCCGAGCTTCACATGCAAGCTCTGGGCAGTGACCGGGCTGCAGCGGCCGGTCGGTGTGAGCAGCATGAGAACGTCACGGTGCCAGGGAAGGTGACAGTGCTGCCAGGTGTGACTGTGGTGTGACAAACGCCGGCAGTGGCAGGTACAAGAATCAGTCCTCCGCTGGTCTGCAGGACTAATCCTCACAGTGCTCACAGGGCAGGATTCACACCCGGGAAGAGGCCAGAATGAGGGCTATGTGATGCTTAATCTCATAAGCTTGAGCAGAACTTAAATGCTTCCCAGAATTTTGCTACCCTACTGCAGAACAGTCACAGTCGTGTATTATAGAAGTAAACTGAAATGGTCCCCTAATGATTTTTTTTCTTCAATTATTTCCATCTACTACTCCAAAGGAAAAGGAAAAAAAAAAAAAAAAAAAAAAAAAAAAAAAAAAAAAAAAAAAAAAAAAAAAAAGGCAACAAACCAGCAGGGACCAGCTGTCTTGACAGGTCATTTAACATTGTTTTTGTAAAAATAGATTTGTATTTTATAGCTTAATATTTTAGAGGCTGGTGACTGGTTAAACTTCTTTCAGCACCAGCACCTCCAGCTTTGGGCTTCAGCCTTCAAATAAGTCACCGGTTGGCATGATTTACTGTGTATACTATGGGACAAGTGCAAGATTTTGACAAGAAAAGATATTTGGGTGTTATTTGAGGAGACATGGGGAAAGTCACTTAACTCAGTGTTTATATAGAATGGCTTTCTTGTTCAGAGGTCACCTCTGTTGAAAGAACAGGTGCAGGCTTCAGACATCAGCTGCAAGGGCTGTTTTGTGCATCAGGGAGGTTATAGCTTTTACTATTAAAGATGGTTGGAATTTCAGGGGATATATTTTGTTTGAATTTAACTAACCTTTCTATCATGATTCTAGAAGAAAGCCTGTTAGCATACAGTTGCTTCAGTGGTGATAATACCAGTATCATTTCTCAGCGCTGTTCCCGTTAAGTTATTTAGAGTAATGGATGTGGAAAATGTGTCCCATCTTTGAAAATGTCTCTCTGCAAGTTTAAATAAGAGAATAAACTGGGTGAGGAGCAGGCTCTAAACAGGGTAGAGACTTAGTTAAAATTTAGGAATAAAGGATCTGCAAAAATCCTTTAAAGTGCTGTTCTGTGGAACTATGCTGTCAAAGTGGGGAAGAGTTGGCTCCCATGGTCACTCTGCAAATATTAGAATGGTGTTTGTGTTTGTTTTTGAAAGCACTTTGAGATGGCAGTTCTTCAAAACTGAAGGGTTAGGTGAGTTCAGCAAGTGGGCTGGCCGGGCATTCCTGACCATCTCTTGCCTGAATCCTGGCCCCTACAGAAAGCTGCAAGACTTCCTCCTCATCCTGCCTCTAAACTAAACTTCACCTGCCAGTTCCCATCTGCTGACCCTCATTGTAGCAGCTCTCCGGGTTTGTCTATGTCTTTGCTCCTTTTCCAGCTCTGTTCCCTCCTGTGCACACACACACAACCCCCAAAGCACTCTCTGCTGAGCACTTGCAGCACTGAGTGACTGCCCTGGGACCTGGCCATCTCTGTACCTCCAAGCTCCCCTGGCTCAGATTGCCTTCACGTCCAACTCCAATAACAGAGGTGCTGAACTCACCCACACTTTTTTCTCTATCTCATGTTTTTCTGTCTCCATGTCTTTTTAACAGTTTTACCATGTCACTTGCCTTGTGTTTTTGAATAGGTTCTTGGCCAGGACTTGTGGCTGTAGTATCTGAGCACCTTTCAGTCATGCATGAACTGATGTGACTCATGTCAGGCTTGGGTGATTTGTTCTCTCTCCCCATTCTCTCCCAAGAAGGAGGGCTGCACATGCTGTGCTGGAGTCTTTGTTTTGTTTGGGTAAAGTTTCAGTTTGTGAGATTTTTCCTGTGAGCGAGAGGCAGGGGTGTTGCCCTCAATCTTCATTCTTTCATCCTTTCAGTGTATTCTGCTGGTATGTTGAAGATTTTCACAATTTTTGCGTTATCTCTGCGCTACATTCCTCTGATACCAAGAATATTTGACAGTGTATTTAACGGCTAAAACCATCCTGGAGTATTCTGTCTTCTGTTTTTGTGCAAGTCAGTCTTTAACTATTAGAGGTCAATCAGAAGATGCTGAGAACAAAGCAGTCCACACATGTCCTGTCAGTTTTTACACCTTGCCCTGCATTAACCACTGCTGGTCATAGCAGGGCATAGGGCTACGTGGATGTCTGAGCTGGACTGGTCTGAACAGTTCTGTGTCCTGTTTCCCAAAAATCTTTGTTGATGCTGTTTGAAGTATACCCTCAAAATCCACAAACCTAGGAAAATTGTAGTCTTAAATAATTTTTTTTTGACTTTTCATTCCATGGGATATTAGCAGGCAGATAACTTCTAGAAGGTGGGTTTAGTTACAGTAAGAACTCCACTTTGGAAAAGATACTGAAAGAAAATAGTGTGATCATCAGATTCATATTTGGTTTAGGTGATGGACTCAGTTTTTGCTCCCCCTATCCTCCAGCCATTTCTGAGTGAAAAAGAAAACAAACAACTGAGTTCAGGAAGAGAGGTGTAATGAACCAGGTGATCTTTTAAAAGTAGGTAAAGAACCCTAAATTCTTGAACAATTCATCTTGGTGATCGTTAAATAAAACTGCCACTCAAAATCTCACTTACATAAGGTACAAATGATCTGTAAAAATGGTTATACAAATAAGTTCCCTTGGGCATTCCTGTGGCTCACTGTAGCATCATAGACTGTCTTAGGGATTGATTTAGAGCAATCGAAGCTAAGAAAAATGAAACTGCAAGGAAGAGGAGACAAGCCAGCTTCAGCTACTCTGGCTGGGTGTGAATTTGCTTCAGGCATCTGGGAGGAAGACGAGTCCGTTCTCTTCCATGTCTTCTTCCTACCCACTGCTGCCATCCCCAGCATCAGGGACAGAGCAGAGCTGCCACTGAGATGAGCCTTCCCCATTTTCCTGATGAGGGGCATCTCCATGTGTGGCCAGGGACACTCAGTATTTTAAGAGCTGACCTTCACATACAGCTAAATCCAGAGAAAGCTGGTGCTGCCACCAAGAGAAGTATCCATATTATCTTACCACATTTTCCATTACATTAACAGAAATGACTGCAGTATCAATCAAATCAGGGTTCAATTCTGGATTAAAATTAATCTGAGGAAAAAAAAAAAAAAAAAAAAAGGCAAGTCAGTGTTGTGTTTTCCCTTACAGCCTTGCTTATGCTGGCAGCAGCACAAGGTGAAGGGCTGGGTTGAGGACTTGTGGCAGGGGAAAGGCGAGGGATGCTTTCCATACCAGGACTCCTTTATGCTTTTTGTTGTTGGACAACTGACACTTCCTTCTGCAGTGTAAATTATGTATAAAATTACAGGCTAATATAAAGGGTATTGCTTTGTGCCTACTTTGATTTTAAAAGGTTTTCCTGTGTTAAAATATCTATCAGTACTTCCATCTGTAGGACCAAAGGCTCTGCATGGTTTGGGTGCCGTGTTCTGTGCTGGCTACGTAGAGCAGCTATAAATTCAGGAGGCTGCTTTGCATGACCATTGGGGCACAACGCAGCCCACACTGGGGTAAATTGGGGATGTGCTTCATCTTTTTGTACGTTCCACCTGAGAGACAAAAGGAGAGAGAACCTCCGTGCCGGAGAGCAGATCATCTCCACCCTCTGGTTTTCCAGCTCTGAGCAGGGAGGCTGCCCCTCATGGCAGCAACAGTTGTGATCCCCCCAGCCCAACCCTGGCAACAAACACCCTCTTCTCCTCCTGTTTCCTAACTGAGCCTCTACCCCAAATTCCCAGCAGGATGCCGAGCCTGAGGCTTCCCCTCCACAGCTGGAGGCATTGACACGCTGGAGAAGAGCAGGTGGAAGAGAGTGCTGCTTGAAGAGAAGCATGGAGACTATAGGGGAAAAGGGGACAGCTACAGAATTTGGGGGGGGCTGGGCTGTAGGATGTGACTTGATGGAGAAAGAAATAGGAGGTGGTCACAAGGATACAGAAGTCAGCAGCTCTGCCCCAGAAACCTGCCTCCTGGTGGTTGTGCTACACCTCCAGCCTGCTGCTCGTGGTGTCCTCCACAATCCCACATCCCTCTCCTGCCTCCTGCTCCAGCACAGAGTGTCCTGAAGCCCAGCTGCTCTCTCCAAGCCACCCTTCATTCCACCTCTGATTCCGACTGCCGGCACCGCTGCCGTGCCTTCGGTGGGATTTGGCTTCAGGCATCCTATTACATCCCTTTTGGAAGCTGTTTAACTCTATTGTGGTTAAAAATGGGTATCTTAATTTCTAGTTTGAATTTGTCCACTTTCATTTTTATTAGCTTTTATTATCCTGCTCTTATCTGCTGTAGAGCCCTTTAATATTGAAAGGCTGCAGACAGCCAGAATCCTCATAAGAGCTGGGTTCTTGCTCCAGGAGCTGCAGCATATGCTTCTTGTGGAAAACCCATTTTTCCAGTCTTCCTCTTATACAAACATCCAAATGAAAGTTTATATCTGAGCTTTTTTTTTTTTTTGCTTTTTTTTTTTTGGTTTTTTTTTTGAGGAGCAGTTTTGCTGCTGAAACTTGGGTGTCTCACTGACATTTCTCCAGGTGTAGGTATTTTAGCAGAGGTTTCCAAATTGTCAAAACTTGGCAACCTGGGAGTGGAGCTTGAACCTCAGCTCTGGAGACAGGATCTAGATGTCCAGGCTGGGAATAGAAGCATCATTTTTGGGTGAGGAGTTCAGGCAACACTGCAGAGTGTGTGGGCAGGGGTGTGTGCCTGTCCCCACGCTGTGCCATCCCACAGGACCCTGGCAGGTGAGGAAGGCTTTGAGGAAAGGCATGCCATGAAGGTGATATCCCTCAGAGTCTTGGGGTGTTTCCTCATGTAATTCATCATTCACATCTTATTTATGCTTCCCTAGTGTATGAGCAGGCATACTGTGAGACTCCGTATGAAAATGCTATAAAGTAAAGAAGTGTTTTTATTACACCGGCTTAAAGACTGCATCAGTCTTTCAAATGGCATTTAGTATTGCCACTTTGACTCCATAGATACAGCCCTGTCATGCTGCCATCATAAACTTCAACTTACAGCTTTGACCACGAGGCTGCACTTGGCAGTGACAACCCAGGCAAGGAGGACGGAATCCTTTCCCAAGCTGAAGATACATAATCCCTTGGAAGATAATTTGTCTGAGAAAAAACCCACACATTAGTGGGATTTGTTGTTTGTATAACCCAAGAATGGTTTTAATTAAACAATAAATCTAAGAAGCAATTAGGCAAAAAGGAGTTGAGGCAAAATTGGTATTTTGAGAGAAAGCTGAGATATTGCACTTTAAAAATCAGATGGGCTGCATGTTCAGCAAGTATCTGCTACAGCACCTGTGGAAGAGCCACAGTGTGGTGTTGCATAAATAGATGCCTATCAGGCGAGAAGCTCCATGGGTAGATATGTAATTATACAACTTAGGGGAAAAAAAAAAAAGGCATAATATTTATACTGCAGCCTGGATTGGCTTCAATCATGTGCATAATACATTTATTTGAAAACATCCTAATTATGTGTTTACCTGACAGAAGGAGCCATTACAATCACCCTGGCACATAAACCCATTTTATAAATCTGCCTGCTTTTGCCTTTACCCAAGAGACATACACCAACTGCACATTTATGATTATTTATTTTAATCTGTGAAATATATAAATAGTAGTATTCTTAAAGGATATCATTAAAGCATTCTGGATTTCTTTTTTTCTTCTTTCTATATTGCTGGGCTTTTTTCTTAGAGCTTTTCTGAGCAGGGATGTTGCATTTCATATGCAGGGAAAAAATGCATTCTTAACACTCTAGAAATAATAACAAACCCCTTGAAAGATTTAAATTAGTTTGTTCCCTGAATTAAATGTCCCATCTGCTTCCCTTCCCTCCCCAAACCTCTTCTCGCCACCCCCTGGTGCGCGTGCACATGGGTTTGTGGTTAGGTTTTTTTTCTGGCATTGCTTCTGAATTCCATCAAATGCACAGCTATTCCAGCCTGCTGGGGTTGTGCCTTGAAAACCAGGTTTGGAGTTTGTGCTGGGTGTTGAGTGCAGGCACTGAACCCCCTGCTCAGGCAGCGGCTGCACACTCTGGGGTGGGAACAGCAGTGCTTGTGGCTGCCGGAGTGAGAGAAACACCTGGGCTTGGGTTGTGTGCTTGGTTTAAACTAAGAGCATTGGAGCATTTTGTAGGGAGGAAGGTGAATGTTTAGAATCCTAACAAGTTTGCAAACAGTCGTAAGGGGGAAGGGCAGTGAGGAGGGAGCTCAGCAACCTTGACAATATCTTTCTGAATAATGCCGGTTGTCTAATGTACTCGCAAGCCAAAGGAAATTCTAATTTAAGACTGACTCCATTCTATACTCGCAGTGCTCTCTCTCAGTCTCAGTTTCTCTCTTCCCCACCCTCTCTCTCTTATTTCCCTCTTTGTAGAGGGAATGTTTCAGTCATATTAGAGAATGGCCTGGCAGCCTTAACTGCACATCATCTCCCTCATTAGAGACGAAATAGAACATGTAAATATTTTCAAACATGATGTTTTGTTGAATCCTTTCTTGTAACTCACGCTGATCATTAGCTTGTATTTAAGGCATTTATAATGAAAATGCATTCATTTACATTTATCCATGCTTTTGGGAAATATCTGACTTTAAATTTAAGAAAAAGGGAGTAGACATGGTTCTTCTTGCTAGCTGCATGTCCTGCCAGTCTGATTACACAATCTGTTATAATTATGCTGAGCTCTGCAGACCTTTGGGGAGCCAAGTTATACAACAGAATGACTGCTAATTGCTAGGGGTAAAACCTTGAGCCCATTGAAGTCAATAGCAAAACTTCTACTAATTTCATAGGGAGTATTTCTAAGACCATCTTCAGAATGATAGACATCAATATTATTTAATGTACTAAGTTAAATGAAAGGAAACCCAAATCTATCATTAATATTATATGGAGGCTAATAAACTCAATTTTTTGAACACTTAAGTTACAGGAAATTTAAAAATCTTTAGGTCATGATTATTGAGGAAAACAGAGTTTCTTAATTTAAGCTGACCAAGATAATTCCTTCTAATGCAATTTGTTATGCCTCTGCAAAATTTATGATGGAAATCTCTGTGTCTGTGTGGTTTTTATGCCTGGGCAAAATGCAAAATGGCAGGATGGATTTGCTGAAAGACTTAAAAATGCAATCTGAGCCAGGATTCAACATCCAACAGAGTTTGGTTAAAGGCAGTTACAAACTCTTGAAAGGGGTGAATGAGGTGTAAAATGTACTTCAGTGACAACGGGTGTTTTCCCTTTGCCATAGTGTGAGGGATGGCATTGTACTTCTGGGATACTTGGGACGTGTGGCTGATTCACAGCTCCCACCTCCTCAGAGAGCCACTGTCCACCCCTTCCAGCATCTCCTGGCCATGCCCACCTGCCTCCATCCCACTCCTGTGTGCATGTATTTCCAATGTGAGCTGAATCCCTTCTGCATGCCTCCCTCCCCGTGACTAAATTCACCCTTCCCCAAACTAACCTACAGTGCTAACTGATGAATTTATTAAACTTCATATACAGTTTCTAATCAGGCAGAGAGAATTTGACAGAGGAATTGAAAATCAGGGCCATGCTCAGAAGTGGGAGAAGGCTCTCACCAGTACTGACCCATTTGCGTTCTTTCTTCCAGTTCCTATTTATTTCAAATTAACATGTAAGTTTGCATTGAGCAGTATTTTTTGTTGCTGGAACATAATATTAAGACAAACAAATTTAAGAATCAACATAGAAGATTTCTGTTCAGAGAAGAACATGAAATCCTGAGTAATCGTCATCATTTTTAAAAAAGGGAATCATTCAGAATGAAACTGTAAAGCTGGGCCTAAGATAATTAATTTTAAAACCTTTTTTTTTTTTTTTTTTTTTTTTTTTTTTTTTTTTTTTTTTTTTTGTTAAGTGTATTTGGAATGAAAACAATCCTAATGGTAATATTGGTCTATTACTAGAAGTGATGAAATTGTAAAAGCACCATTTTTTATAAAACATCATCTTCTGTCTTCAGAGGAAAAGACAGATCACATTGTCATGTTAAATGATGGTGGGACATAATTAACTGTCGTTGATCATGGAAAGCAATGCAGAGCACCATTTTTAAACCAGTACCTTAGATAACTTGCATCAAGGATCTTTTAGGAGCCAGTCAGGAAGCTGTCTGGATGATTACCATTGGTTTTCATGAGGTTTTGGAACTAAAGAAAATTCAGGATCGATTAAAAAACTAATATTTTTTGAGTACTTAGGAAAATACACAGTTGTAATCCCTTCATCTTGACAACTAACCACTGCAAAAGAATTAAATACAGCACTCCAGTGAAGAATTAAAACTGGCAAATATAACTCAACCCCTCTGAATCTATGGAAAATACCAAGTTAATCTGATATATTTTTGAATAGCTGAAAAATTCAATTTTAAAAAGCAATAGTCTATTAATACCAACTACAGCTAGACATCTAATTGCCTAATACCAAACATTCTCCTTAATAAATTAGAAACTTGCAAGCAAACATGCTAAAGATTAAATGAGTCTGAGGGTGGCTCCTCAACAGTACTGGCACATGTTTGGCACTGTAATGGCAAATGAGGAATGCTCACAGGAGATGTGACTAAAGAGCCCCAAAAAATCTGTTCCTGGCCATGCACATTTTGAACATTTTAGCATTGAAGAAAAAGAAAATATAAATTGTTAATCATTAGTTTGTCGATGGCACAAAAATTGTGGAAGTATTGAAATGCAGAAAGCCATGAAAGAAGATGAAAGAAGACAGTCTGCACCAAAGGCTTATCTTGGCAACATGCCTTCTTCACAGTATGCCCTAAAATAGTATTTTCATTCTCCATCAAAGGCTAAGAATATACCAGAAACCATAAGCTTACACTTAATACTTTTTTATAATATGTATGCAGAACATTATAGAGTTTATAGGAACCCAAGACCATGTATTCAGCCACTCAGGTCAGGGAAGAATTATCTAGAGCTGTAACACATTGTCACTTTTCAGTTTCTAAAAGAAAATTTGCAACCACAGGATTGTGTTTCATAGCCACAAATGTGCCTATCCTTCATGAATTTGTCTAATCCCATTCTAAGCCCATTTATACTCTGCAGTATCTCGTGACAATGAATTCCACAATTTTTTATATATATATCTTGTGTGGAAAAGCGCTTCCTTTTGTTGGTTTTACACCTGTGACCCATTTCAGCTGGGAGCTTGCCAGTTCCTGTGTAGTGAGAAAGAATGAGTAGTTTATTTTGGATCACTTTCTCCGCATCATTTCTGATTTTATAGACTTTTACGGCATCTACTCAGCGCTGTCTTTTACAGGGTGCATGATCCTAATTGTTCCTTGCACGGGCATTGTTCCATGACTTGCTGCCCTCAGAGGCCTCAAGAAAGTTACAGGGAAAAAAAACCCATAAGTTTGTGGAGACCAAGCAGGGGATGACAACAGTATCTACCTTCCTGGTCTATTCTCCCTCATCCTGCCATTCACAACTCAGGCTTTTCCTAATGCAGAAAAGATAAGCATTACTCTGCTCAGTTGATTCTTTAGTGCTGTGACCCTTCATCATGCTCAGCATCCTCTGTCTGCAAAGTTCCTCACCTCATTTGCTTCTCCCCTGAAGGGGCACCTCCTCTGCTTGGTGTTGAACCTCCATCTGGTTGCTTGGCTCATGCCCCAACCTCTGGTATTGAAAAAGCCATTGGAGGGCAAATTCCAGTTCATCTTTTCTGGCCTGTTAAGGACCTTATAAACATTCAGCATGGTTTGTGTCAGTTCAGGTCAGGAGTCCTCATCTGTTCAGCCATTCCTGTATCCCTGCGTGCTTGGGGCTCTGAACTACCCTTGGTACTCCATTCCCATCTTTTCCAGCTCTGCTCTCTGCTTTTCCCAAGGTGGAACCAGAGCTGCACCTAGCACTGGCAGTGCTGCTGACCTGCTGCTGTTCCGTGGTTTGGTCTGTATTCCTTCCTCAGTTATCCTATTGCTTTTCTGATCTCTGCTGAACACTGCGATGACATTTCCAGGCATTTCTCTGTGATAACCTCAAAATCTTTTCTCTCTTTGGTTACAGTCAACTCACAGACCAACACATGTAGGTGAAATTAGATTTGTATATTCTCATTTCAGCACTTTGCAGATATCTACATTGGTTTCAGTGACATTTTATTGTCCAGTCATTTTGAATTGTAAGATCCTTCTAATCTCTTCCTGGTAAATTCTTGTCCTTTAACCTTGAATATGTACTGTCAACAATTTATTTTCACTGTTCCGCCTTTCTTTTCCAAATGTCTGGCGACTCTGCTGATAGCTCAGGCTTTTGTACCTTTCCCATGATCTTGAAGTAGGAAAGGAAGGAAGAAATAAAAAGAAGGAATCTGTTCTGGTTGCAGTATTTAAAACATGGCTGTAAGGTGGATTTGTCTGTAAGGTAGACTTAGAGAATGACAGTGATTTCCTCTGCTTTGTTCTCTAAATAATTAATAATCTCAGATTTACTTTTTAGTCTGGTGCTGAGCAGTGAAGTATTGTTTTCATGGAGCCATCTGCAGTGACTCCACAGCCCCTTTCATAGTACAAACAGCTCATTCAGGGCCCATGATCTTGTTTGTTGAGTTAAAGTTGCATTATTTTGTATATTATTTTGCAGCTACAAACACTGAATTTAATTTCTAAACTCACTGACTCAATATTATGAGATCACTCTCCACTCTTTGCAATCAGCTTCGGTTGTATTTAGCTTCATTTCAGTAACCTGAATAATCTTGTATCATCTTCAGACTGTGTCACCTCACTACTCACCCTCGGCTTCCAGACTCCTTCGAAGACGTCTCGAGAAACCTGTGTGCCAGTGACGAAGTGAGGGAGCCCAGCAAGTGGGGTTTGCCAGCCTGCCTGGGGTAAGTGGGTGGTGAAGGAGGAAAGTGAGTGCTCGTGTTGCCAGTTTCCTGCTTTGGGAAAGAAGGTCCCTCCAGCTGGCATCAACTGCTGTGCTGCCTGCCAGGAGCGGCGGCAGCTACGCCACAACCACTCTTGCAGGCGTCACAGGTGATGAGCAGCAAAGAAACATTTACTGAGCAAGCCAGAACGCAGTGTAGAGCACAGGAGCAGGCAAGCAATATCTGTTTCAGTATAAGCAATAATTTATCTAAAAACAAAGAAGGATGCCTACAGTTAAGGAATGAGGGCTTTGGAAAGGGTGACCCTGAGAAGGGCTCATGGGTCTTGGCAGGGAATCACTTGTAGATGAGCTGCCAGTGTGGTTTGGGGCCAAAAGAGCAGGGGGAACTCGGGTATGTAAAAATAGAGCAGGCAAGTGCTGGCCAGGAGTTCCCATTGTCTCTGTGCTTGGCCGTGGTGTGGCCTCTTTATTGCTGTGTAAAATAATATCTACATTGCTTTATTATATAAAGCTTACATTATTAATACATATTACATAAAACTTTATTCTTTTCCTTGATATTATTATTCCTTTTGGTCAAATTTCATAGCCTCTGGATGATGTGCTCAACTAAATCTCAGCTTTTGTCATACCTCAAAAGTTAATTGAGGCTGGTGGAGCGGGGGAAGTGGGACGCCAGCGGGGTGAATGATGAGCAACAGTAAACTATGGCCTGCAGATTACATGGAGCTTCCAGCAGGTTGCCACAAGCTTAGTACTTAGGCAAAGTATTAATTAACTTCTCTAGCACTGATCTGTAATGGAGTATTAACAGGACACTGTGCGCATGCAGATCTTCCCCAGGCTGGGAGTGTTGTAAGCACCAGTGAAAAAACATAAGTAATACAAAAGGATCATGAACCTCTGCAGTACAGACAAGAGCTACCACAATGATCTATACCTTGGAAAGACAGGGGCGAGTGGGGACCATGGGGAAATGGAGTCCTGGTTTTGATCCATCCCTGTTCAGTGTTTCAAAGCTGAGTAGAATCTGCCTGGTCAAGAGATCCTGTTTTGAAGGTGAATCTTTGCAGGGTCAGTGTTCCTGTTGGTGGGCTCTGAGCCTCGCAAGGAGGTGTGTGTTGGGCACCTGGATATCTGGGGAGTTTTCCTTGGCTCCTTTCTGCATATTTGAGTATCAACATTTAAAAGCCCACTTCGTGAACGTGCTGTGTTGGTACGGTATCACTTTTCAGGGTCACTGCCAAAGCAGGACAAATAGTTAAGCCATGAATCCGTGAAGCCTGTGGAGCCCAATATGGGAGGCTGTTTGCTTTGGATGATGTAAGGATATAAACAGGAATTCTGGACTGAAATCGAATGGAAAAAAAAATATAACAGTGATATAATTACAATGAAGATCACCCAATACCAGTGGTGGAAAGGAAGGCATGCTTTTGGGAGCACATTGCAGGGAATCATATCCACAGAGGAAGAGTTGGGTTGGTCACCAAAGAGCTTTAAATTTGGCCTGTGCCTGCAAGCTCTTGTCAGCACCTGCCCAGATGTCCCCTGAGCCAACCTGGAGCGTCTCAGGCTCCAACCAAAATTCCTCCATGGGGTGGTTTTGCAGCTGTCGCTGTCTGAAATGCCTCTTCACCACGGTGTGGCAGCACTGCATACTGGATCTCTCCTCACCTGCCCTGGATTTATGGAAGCGCTCGTAGGACTCAACCCTCCAAGCAGCTGCTCTGACACAGGCACGGGGATGGATGGCAATGCTCGCAGGTCTTGCTGGAGCCTCTCTCCTGCCTTCTGCCCCAGCTGGAGTGGGAAGGTACCCTGCGCAGTCAGCACCGACCCTGGCATCTCCTCGAGGAGCGGCTGTTCTGCAAATGAGACACTGGCCCAACCCGCAGTGGGACCCTGGACCCCTGTGCCATCGCTGCCTCGGCATGGGACAGGAGAGAGATCCTCCTCCAGGCCCAGCAGAGCTTCTTGCTACAGCAAACACACAAACCCTCCACCTCACATTGTGTCTCTGCTCTGCCAGGTATTGTTTTGTTGGTGACCCAGAGCTGAAAGCTTCTTTCTCACTTTTATCTGCCAGCCATCAGCAGTGGTGAGGAGCAGGCGTGTGGGCTGCTATCATCCCGCTATCATCCCGCTGCTGCATCACCCCAGCCTCAAGTGCCATGGGGACCTGAGTGCTCTGCCTGGGAATGCTCACCACTGAGAAAATCTCACATCCAGCCTCAGCTTCTCCTTCTTAACTTCAGGCTCCTTGTCCTACCATCGTCTGAGACTCTGAACGAATTCCCTTCCTTCATTTATATTGTTACCTTGAAGGTATTTATAGAGCAAGACTGCATCCCCTCTGACTCTTCACACTGCTAATTTATAAAACCTTGGTCCCTTCAGTCTTTCATAACCATGCGCCTTAATCCTGGCATCATTCCTCTTACTTCTTTTTCTCGAAGGGGAGGGATGTTTTTTATATTTTAAACTAGGAACACCCTGCATCCAGGCAAGGGGACATGCACTATGACAGGCTGCCCACCCTGCAGCCGCTTGGGTTCTTCTCCCCATGGGGAGGCAGGAGAAGAGCCCAGTGCAAAGGGCTCCATGCCTGGGTGTGGTGCACAGCTGGCAAGCACTCAAATGTGGCTGGCAAACAGGATTGGGGTGAGGGACCACACAGGCAGCGCTGCCGAGCTGTGACACTGGAGCAGGCTCTGGCACGGCAGGTAGCATACAGCACCCTTCCCAACCCTCCATCCTCAGCTGGCATCAGCTCTGTGCAAGGCTGTTAAACGGCAGGATTATACAGTGTTAGCCTGGCTCTCACCCATGAGCCTGGATCTCACTGCTTCCCAGTACCCGAGCCATTCCTTGGGTTTGCGTGGCAAGGTTTGGGTAGTGGGGGGGCTGCAGGAGGGACTTCTGTGAGAAGCTCCTGGACACTTCCTCCATGTGTGACTGAGCCAAGAGGGACCTGCCACTGGCCAAGGCTGAGCTTATCAGAGACAATGGTAGCACCTCTGGGATAACGAATTTAAGAAGGGGGAAAAAAACCAGCAGCTGCAGCCAGAGAGAGGAATGAGAGTACGAGAGAGAAGCTGCTGTGCAGACACCAAGGCAGTGAAGAAGGAGGGGAGGAGGTGCTCCAGGTGCCAGGACAGAGACTCCCCTGCAGCCCGTGGTGCTGCCCATGGTGAGGCAGCTGTGCCCCTGCAGCCTTGGAGCAGAGATCCAGCGCCAGAGCAGGGGGATGTCTGAAGGAGGCTGTGACCCCGTGGGAATCCTGAGCTGGAGAGGGCTCCTGGCAGGACCTGTGGACCTGTGAAGATGGAGCCCACCCCAGAGCAGCTTTGCTGGCAGGGCTTGTGACCATGGAGAATCCACTGCAGATCAGGGAAGAGCCTGAGGAGTCCCCTCTCTGCAGAGGAAGGAGGAGCAGTGACAACATGTGATTAATTGACCACAGCCGCCGTTCCCTGTCCCCTTGTGCCACTGCAGGGGAGGAGGAAGAGGAAATCAAGAGTAAAATTAAGCCTAGGAAGCAGGAATGGGTGGAGGGAAAGTGTTTTAAGATTTAGCTGTATTTCTCATTATCCAATTCTGATTTAATTGTTAGCAAATTAAGCTAATTTCCCCCATCAAGCCTGTTTTGCTGAGATGGTAACTGGTGAGTGATCTCTCCCTGTCCTTACCTCAACCAACGAGGCTTTTGTTCTATTTTATCTCCCCTGTCCAGCTGAGGAGGGGAGTGATGGAGCAAGTTTTTTGGCCTCCTGGTGCCCAGCCAGGGTGAACCCATCACATTCCTCTCTCTATGAGGTTCCAGATTGCTGCGTGTTAGTGCTGGGTCTTGTCACACCCAGCCCTTGGATGTAATGTTCCCAGACAGATTTGGATGCAACTCAGGCTGTACTGGGTGCCCACTGGTGATGCTGATATAAATGGTGCTACCTCATTCTCTGTTTAATGAAACTTTAAAATGCAAGTACCGGTCCTGTCTCTGGTGGTAACATCACTAAAATTGTTCCCAATTTTGAAGGCTCATTTTTATGGTTACTATCTGAATCTATGACTCATCAACCAATCTCTAGCCCACACCAAATTCTTTACTGAGTTTTCATTCAGTCTTTAAGAAAACTTAGTTATAGCACTGTAGGAGCGACTGTGAGGACTGGCCACAGGGGGAATGGAGGAGCAGGTTGCTAATGAGGGCAAGCAGTTCAGATAGAGGAGGAAATCAGTTGTAAGACATAGGGATGGATGGGGTTGGAGGCTGTGCAGTCCCTCCTCTGGATGTCCCTGTGGGCTGAAGGCAGCATGTGGCTGGGTCCTGGGCAGTAACTGATTGCAGAGCAGCTTCAGTTACTGCGGAACTCCCCAGATCCACAAGCTGCTCCAAGGGCTCGAGGTGCATCCCACATCACCTTCTTCATTACCACAGCTAAGTGCGCTCGGCTGGAGGGCTTTGTGATTCATCTGTGGTGTGAGCTTTGTGCCAGGAGGAGCTGGGTGAAGGGCAGATTCCCCAGCCTCAAGAAACTTCATACCACTCTCATACCAGCTCTCTCTCATCTTAGTCCTTTCCCAAAATGTGAAGGAGCTGGGGAGGAGAGCAAAACATCTGCTTCCCGGCGAGGGAGAGATGTGTGGCTGCTCAGCGGGTTATCTGAGAATAGAGGTTATTGAAATTCTTATTTTCCAGGGACTGCACTTAAAAAGGCTGTTGGTTATGTGAGCTGCTGGACTTTGAAAATAAGATATAGAGTTAGCTTTCCCTCCCCACTGACATTCAGTTCCCTTCGGATTTTGGAAAAAATGTCTCCATGAGCAAAAGCAAAGGCAGAGTGCAAACATTCCCCTCCTGCCACATGGGAAGGACTGAAACAAGGAAGGCTGTGTACAGAGGCAAGAGGTGAGCCCTGCAGGCAGGCTGCCTCACCTCCGAGGTCCCAGCTGTGCTGTGGAGCCCTGGGCAGAGGCTGTAGGTTAGGTAAAACAGTAACAAGAAGCAGGAAAGAAGATGGAGGGATGAAACCCAGCTTGAAACTCTCCTGCCAGAGAGCTGCAGGCAAGGGGGCAACACATTCTGGTCCTGTCTTCTCAAACTTTTTTTGTAATGGGATGCACATTGTTCTCTCCCACAGCCCAGATAACCCCTCTGATGAAGGGAAGTTAATTTTTCAATATTGTCTTTAGAGATTTATTTTAAATTCTCAGGTACACTGTGTCTGGACCTGCAGTTTACAGTACGTAGGCTGAGTTTTATCAGATACTCTTTTACCATCTCTGTGTTTATCCTTTGCTCTTGGCCTCTCCAGCTGTTCTGTCATATATTCTCTGCTTCCTGAAGAAGAATCCCCAATTTCTTCATTATCATTACTGAAGGTAGGTGAGCACGGTTTTCTCCACCCCAAACCACTCTGGAGTCAGCCCAACTCTTCCTCCAGTTGCCGAAAGACTCGGACTTATTCCCTAATTCCTCTGTCCTTCTGTTCTTGTTTTTGAATTAAAAACCTTAATATACAAACACCACAGTGTGACTAGAGTGAAGCTGTCTTCATGGAGGATGTTTAAAATGCACAGTTCAAGCATGCTACAGGTATACATCATTTTGGCACTTGCTCACCTTCACGTGGACCTGGTGTGTTCATATATTTGATAGATTAAATGAGTAGGTCACAGCTCTGCCCACATGTATGGGCTGTTTTCTTATTTCTTGTTTCCTAACAATCTTGTGTGATTTTGTTGCTGTTTTCTATGCTTTCCTAGCAACGCATTTCTGGTCTGACATTTTATACCTGTGGATTATCTTTTAATTGCTCCTCTCACCACCCGGCCACTCATACTGCGATTTTCCCTGCAGAACTGCTCACTGCAATTTCCCCTGCTCCTGGCTGTCATTGCCCATGGGTGGCAGTACCATCCATCAGCCACTTTAAACTACATAGGGACGGGCCAAAGGCCCTGGCACCAACCCATCAGCTCTGTCTAGTTGAGTGGACCCATGAAAGTGCAGCAGCATCTCGAGGGTTAGCCTGGACACTGGGCAAGTCATTGTGGAGTACCTGTGCTGCCCCTCTGCCTTTGGGAGGTGTGCAGCTCATCATCTCCATTTGCTCCCACTCATCAGCAAAGTGATGGTGAAAACTCTGGGTGGCTCCAATCTGCTACAGACCAAAGGGACTGCAGGACACGGGAAAGGGATGTTCAGCCTGGAGCTTCATGTTAGTAGCCATTTCCTTTGGATCACCATGGGCGTGATTCTGTGAGACGCTGAGCATTGGAACATGAGTGCAGCAGGGCGTCTGACACATCCACACATCCCAATTATGTGTGTCAGGACTCCAGAGCTGTTCAAGACACTTGCCTGTTGTGTTTCGCTTGCTGCTTAGCACTTCCTGAGGCTGAGCATTTCAAGTGGACCCCCATGTGTGACATGCTTCCTTATGCCACGTGGTAGCCCAAATTTAGATGTTAACAACAGCAGTTGTATATTATTGTGCTTATAGAGACTGAAAGAAAAAGACCAGTCTGAGCATCCCACACTCCCAGAGTAGGACCGGAGCAAGGCTCTTCCCCCCAGACCCTTGGCTGCCCCTCTTGGATTTAAGCAATCACAGGCTTTTCTAAGGAAGGAATAGTCTGCAGCCTATTTTAATCCTTTTTGCTGTGGTGGAGCTGGTAGGACCAGGCTCTGCAAAGCCTCCTCCTTCTATTCCAGCCCCTGGATGGGTTTGTGTTTAGCCATGCTCAAGTGTTGCTAGTCCAGGCTGACATCCTGGGTAGCACACAGGTTTTGGGGGAGGGCAGGATCCTGCTACAGAGCCTGCTGCCCTTCTTTGGTAGGAAATGCAGTGCGTACCCCACCTGCCCGGTGGGCACCAGAGGGGCTCCAGCGATGACAGTCCCATGCCAGACGCCTGCCTGGCTGTCAGGAGGCAAGCCCAGGAACGGCTCAGTGCCCCTGCCCTGCCTTGGGCAGGCAGCAAAGGGCAGGCATGACCCCACGGCACGGGAAAGGCTCTCCATCACAGGGCTTTAGCCTTTCCAGCACTCACTTCCCTGCCTGCCCAATGCCAGGCAATTTCAGACTGCAGCACTTCTCTCCTGAGGAAATACTGGCTGTAGATTTAGGAATAGATATTGCCAAATAGTATATTGTTTTCATAAATCTCTGTAGATCCGCTTTATATCCTAGAGGCTAGACATTCTAATTATTGCTTCTATTTTATCTAAATTGGCAACAAAGCCATCATAGCTCAGCTCAGAGACAGTGCAGGTAATTCTGCTAGACCAAATTTTGACCTTTTAAAGTTCATTCTGAAGTGTCTTCTCCGCTCTCTCCGGTTCTTGCCTGGCTCTTTGGTTCTGCTTTTTTAGAACCATCGCCCAATTTAAAATAGCAATCACCATAGCTTCAATACATTGTACCTTAAAGATGTAGGCAATTACTGTGTGAAATATCTCAGAGGCAGGACTAATATCAAAGGGCATTCTCATACCTTTACAACATCCAAATAGCATATTAAAGATCTTGTTGAAGTTAGATTTAAGCTTGTCTCTTCACAGTTTATTTGCTGAAGCAAATGCCCTTCATTTCACAGTGATTTTTTCCCCTTTTGCTGGGAACCTGCCTGTCATACAGTGGTTTCACAGAGCAGTGTTCATGTGTTGCAGTTGCATTTAAATAATGTAAACCAAAGCATCTCCCTCCTTAAGCTGCCTTGGCAGTGACAGATACATAATTAGCTCCATATGAACTTATTTCTTTTTTCAACAGCTCCCAGATTTTCTATATGATGTTGCATTTTTGCTTTACCCTTTAAGAGCGGGGAGTTTTTTGGGGTTTTTTTTTTAGTTTGGAGAGATCATTGAAGGAACCAACCTTTGGAGTTTAATGTGGCATTCCCTTTCCTGACAGCCTCCGTCCAACCAGATATCTGAGAACCCTCCTGGGCTAAGCCTGTTATAGCAAATGTTTCTCCTTCTTTGCAGATTTTTTTTTATTTTTTTTAATGTAAATGACATTCTGTGCACCAGCTTTTAAACTAAAGTGGGACTCGACTGTCACAAAAAGTGTGGAGTGGCACAGGGTGAATACCTCCCTATATGTCATCCTGTGGCATTTACAATAAAAATATTTCTAAGTTCACAGTTAGGAGAGGTTCTGAAGTGGTGCCTCTGGATAGAATTGTTGGAAATGCATTATCTGGTGCCTGTTTAAACACAAACAGTGTTGTGTGTTATTGTTCATTTTTATATTCTAAATGCAAAGCAGTCTTTGTTGTAGGCTCTTGATTAATTCCCATCACTCTAGCTCCCCGTACTGCTTTCAAACAGTGATTTCCAAAGTGGCTTGTGCCTTTCCCCAGTCCCAAGGGAGGTGCCTGCTGCCTCCCCTTCAGGAGGCTCTCAGCCCATCAACCACTACCTCACCTGTGCCTCAGGGCAGGGCTGGCTCAGCACAGCATTGCCCAGGGCTCCAGTTTCAAGGGCGTATTTCCATAAACCCATCTATTCCCCAGTTCTGGACAATTTATTTTATCTTGTAGGGGAGGGAAATAAGTTAATATCCCCCAAAGCTTCAGAGAAAGGCATTAAAACCCTGATGCAACTGCCTTCGCAGAAGCTGGAAGACAATACCAAATATGTGATATTTTGGGTGGATAGAGGCAAGGGTTTTAGTGCTTGGCAACATTGCCAACTTCTGGTGGCTGCACACTGTTTCTCATTCTTTTTGCTGTAAAGTTTGACCACACACTTGAACATATTTGCCCCTGCTCAAGGGTTTGCTCTGCTGACATTCACTGCATGTGCAATCTTGTCTCTGCCCTCCATGCCAGAAAGCACCCTGGTACAACTCTGGCACCACCACAGAGAATTATTTTCTGCATCATTTGTGACATATTTGACTAAACCTGATATGATTTTTGCCTTGTGTTTCCAACAAAACCTAGCAAACAGGGACTCCTACCTGTCAGAAAAATGGTTTATTCCTTCTTTCTTTTCTTCATTTTTAGCCTTTTGTTTTGGAAATGATGCAGCAGCATAAATAGCTGCTTATTCTGCAAAGTGGGATTTAGAGTCCTGCTGGTGCCTGCCAGGCTTTTCCCCCCATGTCTAGGCAAGGGCAATGTAAAGACCAGCAGCTGACCTGCTGCCCATGCTGAATTTCACCCCAAAAGCCTCTGGCTGAGGTTCAGGTTATTGCAGTTTCTGTAACTTGTTGTGCACAGCCTTCTGTAACTCATTTACTTAATGATCCTCTCCATACAAGTCTGTCTGTTATTAATGAGTCACTAAGTTTTCAACAATCCTATGTGTGAGCTTTAAAGTTTAAGCCCATCACATGTGCATCCACTAATCTGCATTGCAATTAATTATGAATAAAAATTAGCTTTTCTTCTAAACAACGTCAGAGCCTCCCATGTGCCCTGTGATCAGCACCGAGGCTCCATCCTGGTGTAAAAGGGCTCCATGGCTGCAATGGTAGCAGCTGCCTTTGCTGCCTTCCCCAGGATTCTGCTAATTTCCCCTCTCAGGCAGCCTGCTGGGGGGGTTGGCAGGCCAGTGCTACTCCCTGTGGTTCCTCTGCACAATGTCCCACCGGTATTTCAGTCACATACCCTCCCCCCAGACCTCTGCAGTGCCAGCCAAATCACAATTGACTTCATGCATGAGAACTTCTCATTCCTCCTGCCTATTCCCTTGGTTTCCAGCCTCAATGCAGAGACAGCTCTGACATATTTTGCTTATTCCCTCTCTAATTCTCCCTCTAAGTTTCCAAATCTCATCACAGCCACATTTTCTTGGCTGTGCTGACTCAGAAATCCACATGCAGACATGAGGGGAGACATTTCCTTTGGGCTTCTGAAACTCTCTTCTTGCTTAGCCTGGTGCAGGGGATCTCCAGGAGATGTCCCTAGCAGAGGATACAAGCTCATTCCCTGAAGGGATGTAACTGTGCCCCAATGGGGCTCTAGCTGTTGCCCAAAGAGAGAAAAAATGAAAAAACAACTTAATGAAAAATCTTATTTCTGTTTTGCTTGGTTCCTATGAAATCTTTTCCTTAATTTGTTTCTGTTTTCAAAATCTGACACTTCTGTGCATCCTGCCTCATTTGTGTCATTTTCTCTCCACCTGTGTGTTTATGGATTTCATTTTACCCGCTCTCATTTTCTTCTTTAGGAAAAAACCAACCCAACTCAAACCTGTTTTTCTTATTCTGCCATTTCAGATCACCAGAATTAGTGCTTCCTTTTTTTTTTTTTTTTTTGTTTCTCTCTTGTCACTTTTCCAAAGTTGAAAAAATTTGGCCCCATTCCAGCTAGAAAGGGAAAAGTCATAAGGCAGTCCCCACCCACTATCCTTCTGCTCCACTCCAGAGCAGGAACAACTAATGGGAAAGAGACAGGAGGAGAGGCAAGAGAAATAAAATCACACACCAAACTTCCAAACTTTTTATTTCAAAGAAATAGATATATTTTAGTAATTCAAACAAACAAACAAACAAACCTCCAAAACACAAACAAAAACAAACAAAAAACCACAAAATCACTAAGGAAGAGACATTGCCTTATATCCGCAGCATTTTTTTCCCAAATGAGACACTTCTGTCTTTCAGAGAGGAGCAGGATCCTTGCAGAAGTGCTTTGCTAGGGGCACTCACAAAGTGTGCTGCTGTGGGCTCAAGGCTCAGCTTAGCACAGGGTGATGCCACCAAAGGGCATCCAACCCCTATGTCCAGAGAGCTGCCCAGCCCTGCTGAGCCAGACTCAACATCCTGAGAAAGAAGGGAGAGAGGGAAACAAAATCAGTCCTGAGCCACCTCCTGCCCCTGTGGCATGCAGGCCATGAACATGTCGAGGCCAGCACAGGAGGTCCTGGTGTCCCTGGGACAGCTGAAGCACCCCTGGGTACAGAAGGGCTTGTGCACAACAAGGCTATGGAGCCTCCCCTGAATCTGGATTTACCTATCTCACATACAGGAATTGATTGTAAAATTGGTAAAACTGCTGCCTTCTGGGTAGCTGATCCAACATCTCCTGCCCTCCTGCCAGCATCTTGCATTTCCTTTCCAGACTGAATTTTTCTAACTCCTGCTTCAGCCTTCAGATCTTGTTGCTCCTCTGTGAGACAGAGACTGCTGGACTGTCAGGAACGTTTCTGGCTGAGGTTGGAGCCTGCCTCAATCTTCTTTCCAGCAAACCAAACTGGAAAGTTTGTACCATTCCACTCTTGTACCAGAGCTTGCTTTCTGATGCCTGGATAGTATATATGGCTTTCCTTTCCTGAACTTTGGTGACCTTTTTAATTCTAGGCACCCAAGTTGCCGATAACATCCATAGTAATCATTTCAACAGTAATGTGAAGAGTCGAGATGCTCCCCTGCTTTTGTTTGATATTCTCCTGTTATATATTCAAGGAAGATGTTGGATTCTTTCAGCATGCTGTTCAAGTGAGAGCTCATGTGGAGTCAGTTACCTGAAATCATTCCTGAGCACCTTCTGTCACAGCTTTCCAAGCCCCATCCTGGAGATAAAGGCTGCAATCTTTGTTCCTGGTTCTCTTTGCTTGCATGCATTAAAATGCATTTAGTTGGATTATGGCCATTTTACCTGGCAATTTAGAAGATACTAGAGCAGAAACACGGCTTGATCATTATTAACATCCCTCCCAGTGACTGCATCACCCGCAGACTTCACGTCACAGCTTTTTTGTGGTCCGGTTGACCATTGGATAAAAGCATACACATTGTTGCAACAAGAACAGATTTCCCCCAGGAGACCTCACTGAGGACACGTCCATCCTCTGAAGTCTCCCCAGCAGCCACCACATGGCGAGATCTGAGGCGGGTTTTATTCCACTTAGATCATGCTCTGATGATTCCTTCTGTAGCGTGGGTGGGTTTTTGCATTCCAAATGTCATGTAGTAATAGCCGAAATGCTTTGAGGAATTCCAGTTTGCTATAATGGTACACTTACCTTTATCAATCAGGCCTATAAGACTGTCCAAAAAAAGACCCCACAAAAAGACATGAACCAACCAGTTCACGTGCAGGCCTTTGGGCTGTGCCTTTAAATTTTTCTAAACACTGGAACTACACCGACATTTCTCTAATCTTTTGGAATTTGACCATTTTTCTAAGATCTGTTAAGCTGTAGTGTTGGCTTGAGCTAGCTCCTTCTAGACTCTTGAGCATCAGCTGTCTGGATGATCTGCAAACGGCTGAATTCGAGGAGATCATGCCTCACATCCCCCATTGTTGCAGATGGCAGGATTTATATTCCATCCACAGTATCATCTGGAGATGAATATATCCTCCTGCTTCATTCCAAATACAGAACAGAAATATCTACTAAACATTTCTGCCTTTCTGCACCGGCCGCCATCTGGCACGAGCAGGGAGGAAGCAGCGCTCCGAGCCAAGGCCAGCGGCCCCGCCGGGAGGCCGGTGCCACGAGCAGGCCTCGCACAGGCCGCAGCGCCGGGCGGCCTCGGCGCTCCCACAGCCCGCGGCCGGGGCTCTCCCGGGCCTCCCCCTGCACTCACCGGGGTCCCTGCTGACCCCTGCTGCTGCCGGCGTGCTGGGGCACGCCCCCGGCCCTTGCCCTCTGCCTCAAGGCCAAGCCGGCAGTCTGGCTCCAGTGAAATTCCCCAGCTGACCCCGGGCTGAAGAGGCCATTACCATGTAAATCACTGAGCCTGGAAGGCAGAGAATGTGGAGCAGCCTTGATGGTGAGGGATGAGATAAGGGGGCTTTTATTGAAATTCAGAAATCTTTTATTCTTGTCCTACCAGCCACTCAAACAGCAGCTGAAAGCCAATCTGGGGCTTGTATGAGACTCCTTAGAGGAAAACAAACACGCCAACAGGGCTTTGGATATGTGTCTTAAAGCACCTCTTGCGCCTCTCCAAGTCACCCCTCTCCTCTAGTTCCCCTCTGGCCTGGAGTGGCATCCCCATGCTGTTACACCAGTTGGGCTTGATGGTGCTTTCCTGGCTCTCTCTGGTTCCTGGTGGCTGCAGTTATCAAGGGCTTAGAGCAGGCAGCCCCTCAGCCCTGTAAACCACACGTTCAGGGAACACCAGAGTCCCGGAGTTGGTGTGAGTGAGATCGAGGGAAAGGATTCCCAGCCTTTCCCTTGATCTTTTTTCTTTTTTTACATCAGTGTTCTTTATTTACTCCTTATTGCATATGGCAAAGCCAGGAGGAGAGAAGAAGAGAAAAAAGGCACAAGTCTGCAGGGGAGAAAAGAGAGGCGTTATTGTGAACATGTGTTGTCCCTGGCTGGTGGCACAGCGATTCTGTGGGATGTGGGATTCCCTGCTCCAAGGGCTGCCTTGCTGCTATGTCACAGTCAGTGGGGGCTGCTGCAGGAAAGGCTGTGCTTGGGTTGGAGGATGAATTCTGGCAGCAGGGCTCAGCAGCAACAGGGACTCGGTTAATAATTAACCAGGTGTGGAGACAGGCGTCCGGTGTGTAATGGCATCGCAGACATCTGACACTCCTAATGGCCCCCTCGCTCAGCCTGCCACAGCAGGGCTGCCAGCTGATCCTCTGCCACTGCTCCTGAAGGTCATCCCTGTGCTGCCAAGGGCTGTGCCAGAGCCCCTGATGCCTGCGTGCCTCACCCCACATCTCCAGGCGCTGCTGTGCAGGGTCGCAGCTTCACCCCTGGGATGGCTCTTGAGGAGCCGCTTTCTCCACAGCCCACAGTGCCTGCAGGAATTCAAAGCCAAACCAAGCTGGGATCCACCAACCAACCTTACTGCTGGGATTTCTGGCAAGGAACCATCCTGCCTTTCACCCAGATTTGTTTTTCCAGCTGGGAGAAGCCCTCTGGCATGGGCCAGGGGTCCCTGTGCCAGGGCTATGATGTGCTGCATCAGCACCGATGCACGTACTGGCTTTGCAGACCCACACCTGGGGGATGCATCCTTGTGGCTCCTTGAGTGCCCTCGAGCTGCCAGAATATGTCTGAGGTTGGGTGAAACATTGGGCACAGCAGATCATGGGGAGGCAGAAAGCAAAGCCATGGGGAGGGAAAGCCTTTGGCCACAGCTCAAGCATCACTGCAGATGCTGGGGCTGTGCTGGGACTTGGGCACACAGCCCTGTCCCCCTGTGCCAGAGAGAAACATCTGCAGTGGTGTCAACACTGGCTCTGGCCCTTACAAAAGGGACTGTTGGAGGCACCAAACTTCAGGGTGTCCCTCTGAAGAGACCACCCTGCTGTGATAAGGCACCAAAGTCCCTGGAAAATGAAGGTAAAGGTTCACATAAGGGATTAGCAGGTAGGATTAAAGGCTCAGCAGCTCTTGAAGTGGATCTGAATTACACTCTAAAGCAGCCCACCGCAGCTCTGCAGTGAGGAATTGCTCCTTGTCTGGCTTAATTACATCTCATGGCAATTTTTTGTTTGCTGTCTGTGCTCACCTTTCCCAGAGGTCACAATGAGGGTGCTCTGTGCAATCCTGGAGGCAGCTTGGCCATCACCATGTTTGGGGCTGACATACAGTGAGGGTTAGGAGGCCAGTGGCAGAGCTGACACCAAAAAATCACTTGGAAATGTTGAGAAATGCCTTTCACCCATCAAATTTCAGTCAACAGCAAAGAGATTTAATTTTAAGCACCATTTGATTTTAAAAAACCAGAATCCATGGCCACCAGCGACTCCCACCTTTTCCAAAGGTAAACCTGAGAGCTGGTGGTGCCACTGGGCTGTCCCCCTGCACCTGAGCACCCAGACCCCTCCAGCATCAGTGTTGGCGGCTGAAAAATTGATGTCTGCTGCGCCCAAAAATGTTTGTCACTTACTGCTTTGACACCTTTTGAATGCTCCCAAATGCCATTGGTGGTGCTGAACCCCCAAACACTGGCAGTGCAGGACAGGGGGATTTTCACTGTGCAGTGACATTTCACAGTCAGGAAAACTCTCACATTTCCAAAGAGAAGTCGGGGGATGGAAGGGGCTCTGCCCAACAGTGCCCATATCACACAGGCAGCCCTGGGAAAAGGGCTGACCTGTAACTGGGTCCAGTGGTGGATATGCAGAAGAGCGTGGATAAGAAAGCAGCCGAATGGGGCTGGGTGAAGCCAGTGGGCAGTGCCAGTGCTGTCACACACAGAAAAATGGCCAACACAGGGGAGGTGAGGACTGATCCCCTTCTGTCCCCATCAGACCCATGAGTCTGCAGTTTAAATTTGTGTCATGAGAAAGTATTTCCTTGATTTTAAAAATGCCAAGCCAACTAATTTGGGTGTTCTCCTTGTTTTGAGAGACACAGTAAATATTGAGGGCTTCCAGGCTACTGAATTTCTTCTCAACCAAAACTCACAGCTCGTCACCCTACCAGGATGGTGCTCAGTACCTAACTGAGCCAGGATAGCCAATAGCTGCTCTGCTCATCCCATGGCTCTGCTGCACTAGCACCTCTTTTTGGAGTGGTTTCTGTTCTTTTTCCAGTATCCATCCATCCCTCTCCTCGTAGTTTTTGTGAGCATCACTGGCACTGCAGAGAGGAGCTCACGGACTTGGGGATCTGCTGTCCAAAAGGCAGTTGAAAGCCTTGCATTGTCTGAGAATGCTGGGATGATTTTTCCACCGTGTGCATCATTTTGCCTCATCTGACTGTATTTCACCCCCTCAACCATGAGTTTTGTGGCCCAGGTGTGCCCCCCAGGGACCATGCTGGCTGGGGACACTGCAGGGCTCCGGGGGATGCCGGGTGTGGAGGGGACCGGGAGCGGATGCGGAGGTGAGCGGGACGGGCACTCGCCCGTGCAGGGTTGCCATATCAACAGGTTCTCTGGGAGTCTCTCACTGCAGATGCAGCATTCTGGGATGCTGTGATGAGAGCTCGAGCACTTCTGGCTTCTGTGGCCCCGCATCCCTTCAAGTGCCCTCTCCTCTCTGCTTCCCGGGGGCTCTGCCACGCATGTCCCCGGGTGCATTTTGCTTCTCTCGGTCCTGCCAGTTTGCAGCCTGCTGCAGACATCCCTGCCTTCATCCCTGCCAAGCAACAGCCCCTGGTAATGATCACAAGGCAGCAGCTTGAGCAGCTGCAGCTGATGCTGAGGGGGACAGGAGGGACACCGAGCCCACAGACAGGTGAGAAAGGAAGCAGTGGGCACCAGAGACTCCTCCCAGCACCCTGCAGCATCCCACAGCATCGCAGCAGGGCTGCCCACCCAGCCCACAAAATACAGTAAGGGAACAAACAGCAGCTGCATTTACGAATTTCAGAGGGGGGAGGAGAGTTTTATTGTCTGATGTCAGCCAAAGCACCAGGCAGTGATGCTGAGTGCCCCATACTGGGGTGCCCTGAAACACCCCAAGCCTCTTCCAAGGCCTCAGTTTCCTCAGCATGGTTGCTCTCCAGCTGCCAAAATGGGTGAGAAATGCTGAAATCAGTGAGAAATGCTCTTTGACTCCTGGCAGGGTTGCATGGCAGAGATATTTCATCTGGCAAAACTGGTCTGAGCAGAAGGCTGAGGCTGCCAGAGCAGGGGGGGGACCAACACCACCCTTCATCCTCCTGGAGGGATGGCGTGACAATGTGGGGTGGTCCAGAAAGCTCGCAGGGACCCGGAGAAGTGTCAGGTAGAGGTGAAGAGGGCAAACAGGTGTGTGGGATGAATGAAAGTGGGGGGCTGCAGGACAGCAAGAGGCAGACATGTCCCTGCAGATCTTGAGGCCCCCACAGTTGATGCAGGAGGCAGAGCGGGAGGAATTTGCTCTGGAGGCATTTGCTACTTCAGATAGCTGGGATGCCGGAGCTGGGAGGGTGTTTACATTCCCTCCCTTATCTGCACATAGGCACTGTGGGGCCCCTTTCCTGCTGAACAAGTTCTCCTCCGGCGGGGGAGAAGCAGGAGCTCGGCGGGGGAGAAGCAGGAGCTCGGCGCCAGTGCTTACCCTGCAAGGTCCTCGGTTGCCAGGGTTGCCTGCAGGGACGGGAGGTGGGATGGGGCAGCCATGTGCCAAAGCCCTATTGAACTTCTGTCTGCATAGGGCGGTGGGGCTGGGCACCCCCCAGAGCAGACCCCACCTCTCCTCCTGTGTGTGCACCTCTCTGGACACCTCATCTGGGGGTGTGTGTGACTCAGTCACCCATCATGTTCTTGCTTGTGTGGCTTGGCTTTGCCTGTCAGGGTGTAAATCCCCCTTTGCTCCTCACATCTGGGAGCCACACGTGCATTAGGGTCCTGTGGAGGAGCTGGGGCTTGAGGCATCCCTAGGTGTGTCCCCCTCACCGTGGCGTCCTGGGCAGACAGAGGTGTGCCCTGAGCTTGGGGGTCTGCTCCATGGGTGGCAGCTCTGAGTGCCGAGTCTCTGCCCTCTGGACACTGCCAGGGCAGAGGGTAATTCCAGGAACAAGACAGCACTGCTGGCAGTATGGCACTGCCAGCCTGTCTGCTCGCTAAACTGACCCTCGACCTCTCCCCAAGAAATGACCTGCCCTGGGAGTGTGTCATGTCAGCAGCTCAGAGCTGGGAGAAGCTGGATGCTGCTGCTGCTGCTGTGCCCGGGGCGTGCCCCAAGTACCAGCACGGCTGGGCAGGCAAGGCAGCAAGTGCTGCAGCTGGGCCCAGCAGCGCTGCCATGACCCGCCTGCCCACACTGCACCTCCCACGTGCAACAGCTTCAAACCCTCCTAGAGCTTCCACATCATGTCTCTCAAAGTGCTGCTTCTTCTCCCCAGAAGCCCCACAGATATGTTAAGTGACACAGGGCTGTGGCAGAGCCTGCCAGCCCCTGCAGCTGCCCTGTGCTGGGATGACAACTGCCCGTTTATTCCTCCTCTGTTTTCTCTCTCTTGGTGAGCCTTTCATCCATGGCAATACTTTGCCTCTCACTCCACGACAACTTAATTTCTATAGTAACCTCCTGTGCTGGATCTTGTCAAAAGGCTTTTTGAAAATCTGAATAAACTGTCGAGTGTTTTTTTCCTCTACTCACTCTTTACTGAAGTATTAGAAGAACTCTAATACAAGAAATGAGGTTGGATAGTCCGGGCTCAAGCCAAACACGTTGCAATTATCCAGCCATTCAGGTTTTGATAATTGTCTTTTCCAATTTGCCAAACACACAGGATTTTTCTTTGTGAAGCTCCAACAGCACCGGCAAGGCCACCCCTGCCATGTTGGTCCCTGGGGACAACCTGGGGAAATGAGAGCCCCAACTCTGCCCTAGGCCAGTCATGAGGGGGATTGCCCCAAACCACTTCAGCTTGTTACAAAATTTTAATTAATCTATGAAAATTTCCAGTCTGCAAATAATTCAGACCTTACGAAATTCCAATAAAACCATTTATCACAGCTGGCAATTTGATGCTGGCAGCGGAGCTCTTGGACGCTTGGGGAGTAATTGATAGCCTAATATAATTTTAAATTAGGGTTTGTGTTATTAATTTCAGCCTTCTGAAAGGACCTCTTTGTTTGGGCTAAACCCCACTTCTCCTGTGACCCTGCAGGCACACACCCGGGGCTGCCCAAGGGCAGCAGTCCTGCCTGCTCCTGCTGCCCTGCCTGCAGCTGGGCCAGGGACACACAGCATCCCTTCGGGCTGGTGACATGGCTGTGCATCCCCTGGGAGCAGGGGTGGCTCCCGAGGCAGGAAGGATGAGGAGGAGCAGCAGAGCTGAGAGCATGTGTACCCACATTGGGGGCTGAGCACGACCCCCGTGCCCCAGCTCGCCACTTTTGCAGTTAAATACTCTGATTGAGTAATTTACACTTACGCATCCGTCACCTTGCAGGGACGTGGGATCCTTCTCCCCCTGCTGAGTAACATCCCTGCATGTTGCTAAACAGCTATTACACCCTGTTGCAGGGTGACTGAGTTTTGGAGGTGGGAGAAGGAAAATGATCCCTGTACTTACGTGGTCTCAATTCTGTAGCACGCTTAAAAGCTTGAAAAAGATACTGAGTAATGAATATGTAATGTCAACCCAAATGTGACAGTCTCACCCTCCCTCCACTACAGCGCCCACCAGTAATCCCAGCGGCAGCGGGAGCAGCAAGGGACAGGAGAGGGGATGTCATGGGAAGCCTGTGGGCACACCAGTGCTGCACTGGGGCTGCCCGTCCAGGCCAGGCTTCCACCACAGAGCCCCAGGCTGGGAAGGGGTTGTTGGTGACAGGCCAGGGGACTGGGGAAGAGTTGGGGACAGGAGGGATAGCAAGACCAGGAGAGACGCAAGGTGACAGCGCGTTTGATGTGATTCATTAATTAATGGGCACACCAGGCCTTGAAAGTGCAAAGCATTAAAGAAGTGCAAAGGATTTCATGTTTTAAATCATTTACCCTTTTTTTTCCCTCTCTTTTTCTAACTAGACACTGTGAGGAGCAGCCTATGCATGGCTGACTGGGAGCAGTGTGGCCATGCCCAAGGCTGCTGGGAGAGAAACTAATGCAGGACTGGGCTTCATCTGCTGCTGCCCAGCCCGCGGACTAGCACCAGGAGCCAGAGCCATGGGGCCGGGGCCATGTGTGAGGCAGTGTACAGCATTCCCCAGCCAGAAATCACTGGGGACCCTGGGGACTACTGCCACCAAAGGGCAGCTCTGGGGACCCTGGGCCATCATGATGGGGTTCCCATAAACAACCCCTCTCCTCCCCATCTCTGCCCCCTGAGCACAGCAGAGAGCAGCTGCTTAACCCTTTCTTGGGGACCATCAGGACACTGAGCCAGAGGCGTAATTGAGCAGGGGAGCGATTATCACGTTAAAAATCTGGACACAACCCCATAACAAGATTTGCAATTTGTACCAGGCAGGCAGGCAGGCTGCAGGGTACTTTCCCTATTAGGGGCCACATGCTGTTAGCAATCACATTAGTGGGGCTGGGATTTGGCATCAGGAAATCAAAGTGGTCCCTGCAGACCCCAGCCTATTGCCAAATGAGCCGGGCAGCCAAGGGGCAGGGAAGGGCTGCTCATCCCCACAGCTCCCTGCTCACAGCTGGATCAAGCTATGCTGGGATCCTCATTGCTCCTGCCAGCACTGGGAGCCACAGGGTCCTCCCACTTGGTGACCTGGTGGCTGACCCCCTTGGATGTCAGAACACAGTTTGCTCTTCTCCCAGCTGCGCTGAAACCCCAGCAGAGTCCTAGCCCTTGCAGCCACACTGCTCTCATTTACTATTTTATTCTTCGGATCTATTGGTTAAACAGATTTTAATCCACACAGTCTGGAGCTATTGATACCACGCCGTGCTAATTTGTTATCTGGCTGTCAAGTAAATGAAGTGAAATGCCAAATATTAAATGAAATGTATTGTGTGAAACGGGCCAGTGCCGAGTTCCCCATTTCCCATGTGGCATTCTGCTCCCACGCAGGGCTCAGGGAGATTTATAGGTCTCATGGGTCTGGACTCTGGGCAATGGGTGCTCTTGGGGTGTACACTGGCATGTGGGATACCTGCGGGGCTCCCCTGGCCCCATAGCTTTGGAGGGTTCAGGAGCTGTGCTAATCTGCACAAGAGCTGGGACATGCAGCTGTCTACAGCCAGTCCTCGGTGTCCACCCCCCTGCCCTCAGTGGGGAGGACTGCACTGCTGCATCCCAGCACCCATGACACCCCTCAGCTCACTGGGCACCCTCTCTTCCCCTCAGTGAGTGTCCTGAGGGGGTCCTGCCAGCCCCCAAGGGATGGTGGAGGATGCTCTGTGCTGGGCCAGCTGCTTGACCCGCTCCCTGAGTGCTGCGCCTGGGAGATTATTTATTTGGTGAGTTATGACTTTGTTTTCCCCTGTGTAAATATCTGGGAAGCACAGCTAATGTTCTGTGCACAGCTGAGGCAATTACAGCCCTCAGCACAGCCCTGCACCCCTGGCTCCCTCAGCCCAGCCATGCCCCTGCCCCGTGCAAAGGGAGAAATTCCCATTAAACCACCGCAGTGAAACATGGCCAGTTCTGCCCACAGCCTTCAGCGACCCCACTCCGGGCCCTTGGGACTGGATGTGCTCTTGGGGCAGCCCCACAAAGGCCAGCTGTGCTGAGATTACCCTTCCAGCTGTACCCTGGGTGGCCTTTACAGCTGTCCCAGGGGCTGAAGATGTGCAGAGGTGATTTTTCAGCTGTGCCTGTGGTGCCTCTCCAGCTGTGCAGGGGTGGCTTTTCCAGCTGTTGCAAGGAGATTTCAAGCTGCCCTCAAAAATGTTGGGGAAGACCCCCATAGCCCCACAGCCCCCCACACAGACCAGGTACAGCCCCAGATGTCTCTCCTGCAGACAGGAGCGGGGCTGATGCTCCCAAGGGCTGCTCATTTCACTAAGGAGGGCAGGTGCCTGGGCCATGGAGTCTGGGCAGCAGCGGTCCCCCAGGTCCTGGCCCCTCGACAACAGGCAGCCCCCGAATCAGCTTCATTAAGAACCATTGATCTGTTTCCTGCTTAATATATTTTTCATTTCCAAATGTTTTTTTCCAGGCTCCACAGCGTTTGCAGCTTGTACCAATTAAGGCAGCACAGAATGAGTGCTGCAGCCCATTAATTAAACTTACAGGGAGAGATTAAGTGCCCACTCCACTCTCCCTGGCAGGTCTCTCTGAGCAACAGGCATGCTGGGGACAGGAGCAAGGCTCACATGCTGGTCACCCTCTGTCCCTCCCTACCTGTCATGTTCCTAGCTGACCATGAAGCCCCTGCCACGCTCAGCTCCAGCCTGCGGCCCCTGGGTGCTCAGCCTGGGCACAGTGTGGGCTGCAGAATCGCAGGAGCAGAGGGAGTGGGAGCTGCCAGGCCCCCATGGACCAGGACTTAGAGCTGGTTCCTCCTGGCTCTGCTCGGAGCAGGGGTGCTGTGCTGTGTCTGCGTGTCAGTGCTTTCATTTGGGAAAGGGTGCAGGGCACAAGGGGACGCTGTCTTGCCCCGTGCCTGCCGGGGACAGGAGCTCACGCTGGTGGCACAGCTGTGGCACCCACTTTGTTGTCGTGCTCCTGAGTGGCTTCTGCCCTCACTGCAGAGCAAGAGGACCTGGGCAAGGGGATCCCTGGCTTCCACATGCCTCCACCGAGCCAGCTGTGGGCACAGATCTGCCCCACATTCACAGAGGTGGTCAGGGACCAGCTGTGGGTTTGCTCAGGTGGATCTCAGGCTCATGGCAGCCCTTTGCACTCCTCCATCAGCAGAAGGTGCCTGGCAGAAGGTTTTCCCTCCAGGAGAGCACACTGACGGGCCACCCGAGCTCCAGGCACCGGTACCAACACCGTGCAGCAGCAAATGGTGCTTGTGCTGTCATACACTGTTGCCATGGAAATTATCACACTGTCACATGCTGACACCCTCCCACCCAGGGCACCTGTGCAGCCCCTCTGGCTCTCACTTTGGTGCCAATAGTGCCAACGGGCTGGTGACCCACAGCCCTGCAGCAGGAGGGAATGTGCCAAGAACTGAGGGTGCAGCAGGGGCAGGTCTGTGGGTGCAGGTAGATCACCCCATTGCACAGGGGTCTTGTCCAGACACTGATTTAGACAAAAGAGGGGAAAACAGAGCCATGCTCAAAACCTGGAGCACGGGTCAAAACCCATGCTGGAGGCTGAGCCGCTTTCCCCTGGAAAAGAATGGCAAAGAAAAAGGGATGGTGCAAAAAGCAAAGACCAAGTGGGGAGATGTTGAACTCAGTGAAATGGTGGAGAGTTCATCTGGGGTCATGTCAGAGAGCCAGGAAGGAACCCACTACATGTCCGCCATCAGCTCTATACAACAGACCCACTGCTTCTTTGGGCAGGAGCAGAGCCTGGCAGGCACAGACAGCTCCACCAGCAGAGCACCACGGATTTCTCTTCAGCATTTCACTTATTGCCACATGACATTTTGATTAAAAACTTGTTTTATGAGGAATTAAGAGGACACGGTAGATGGATTAAAAACCTGTCCATGGACAGATTCCCTACCTGGTCTTGTTAATGGGGAGACATCAGAGAAAGGCTATGCCAAGGAGAGGCCCTGGGGACTAAAATTATTTACTGTTTGCAGCAACAGGTAATGTGAGATTGCAAAAACTTCCCTGGTGTGCAGAAGATTTGAGAAATGATAGTGAGGAAGAAGATGGTTTGCTGCAGCATCACAGCCTGAGATGCCGGGAAAAGCACAGCAGAGCAAGCTGCAACATGAGGTGATGTGCTTAGGTATAGGTTTAAGGAGAAATGGGGTGTCTTCTCTCCTGAAACACATTTCAGCACAATTCTGTGGGCAGGGCACATTAACCTCTGAGTTTTCTATTTGTTTAGGGCTTTTTGCCTTCCTGTGAGCAGCTGGTTCTGTGGAAAACCAGCCCCCATCCCTGCTTTGGGACACCGAGTCTGGCCGTTTGCTCTCCACTCACCTGGCACCACTGTGAACACAGGGCAAGGGCAGGATGCACAGGCCTGCTGGGGGCTAGTGGGGCTGAGGAAACCTGCAGCAGGTGGTGGGCTTGGAGCAGGTGAAAAGGAATAAATCCAGCCTTGCTGGAGCCTCCTGCCCACAGGCTGCAGGGAACTGCATTGTGTGAAGCAGGGGGAGGGCAGAATGCTTCCTGCTGGTCCCTGTGGGCTCAGCCCCGTCCAGCTTGGGGCACCCACCAACTCTGTCCCCAACAGCAAGGCTGGAAATGCTCCAGGAGGCTGTGGGGTGTGGTTGGGGTGAACCAGGGCAGGATCAGCATCCCCTGCCTACACCGACACCAGCACCGGCACGGTGGCACCTGCAGCATTACTTGGTTTTTCCCTGCCTCATTGCTTTAGATTTAGCAGTTGCTAGAGAAACTAAAAGTTGCAGTTTGGGGAGCATCTGCATTTTAATTAGTAATTACCAACAGTGCTGCTCCGGCCCAGCTGTTGCCTGCAAGGTCCCTGCTGCCACTTGGGGCTGCCCTGCTGGGGCAGCCAGAGATGGCCTCAGCCTCCCTGCCCTGTCCTGCCCTCCTCCCTGTGCCAGCAGGAGAGCAGAGGGTTTGGCACTGATGGTCCCCAGCCAGGGAGGAGGACTGGCTGAGCAGGGCTCTGTGCAAATGCATGGGGGTCCCAGTGTCCCAGCTGCAGCCCTGCGGGAGGAGAGCATCACTGTGGCATCTGTGGCCACAGCTGTGTCAGTTTGTGCTGCAGCAGCTCCCTCTGCTAATGCCTGCACTTGTCCCTGTTCCTCCACCTGATTAATTCCTCATGCGGCTCCATAAATGCTGCCATGATGCCCAAAGCAGGAAGATCTGTGTATTCCCTCTGCCTGAGAAGAGCAGCTTGTCCAGGAGAGAGCCTGAGGGAGTGTCCCCAGGCGCTGCAATCACCTTCCCTGCTCCCCTCCATCTGCCTGCCATCCCCACGTGAACCCTCCACCCCATGCCAGCTCCTCTCCTGCAATTCCTCACCCGTGGCTCCAGTTCCTGTGAGGTGGGTGCAGAGGCCAAGGGCAGGATCCCCCTGCAGAGCTCTGCTCCTGGTTGCTTCCATCCCCTCCCCGGCTCACTGGGCCAGTGGTTCATTTTAACAAGGCTTTTAGGCTTAAGTGCTGCTTGACATGACTGGGAGAAATTGATATTTTGAGAATGAGCTTGTGAGGGGCCATGAATAATTCACACTGGGGCGGTTCCGTTCCCATAAACAGGCTGCTAAAAAAGCCAAACCCAGCTCTTAACAGGGAAACAAATTCTCATCCTCCAAAGCCCCAGACCACAGCTGAGCCTCTGCTGAATATTTCATCTCCAGAAAGGGGTGCCTACACGGCAGTGGCAGGGAGGGAAGCTGCCCCCCATGCCCTTTCTGGAGCATCCTGTGATGGTACCTGCTCCTCACATCAGGACGAGCAGCAAAGCCCTGGGGAGTCCTGCTGGAGTCACTGGTGGCAGTGGCTCTGAGGCCATGCAAGTCGGCAGTCAGCAGCATGTCACCAGCCCCATGGGCCTGGTTTGACCCCTTTATTTCATTAGATCCCTTGTTAAAGGCTACCTGTGGGGCTGAGGGCAGGGACCCCCTAATGAAATGAGCACAAGCTATGAAGCCTGTCACACCAGAGTGACTCTGGGAACAGGGTACGCACACCTCAAACTGCCAGGGTAGGCAGCAGGGCACAACCTGGGGGCACAGGGCACAGGACAAGGAGCTGTGGAGGGAAACTGGGCTCAGGCCCTCTGCAAGCATCCAACTGTCCACCTCAAGATATCCCATGGAGACCTCCAGGACTTGGAGGGCATAGGCTCCCTCTCTGAGCACATGTGAGGATGAGCATGCACGAGGACACAGTGCTGCCAGCCTGGAGCACAGCATTGGGATAGGAATGATGGATTTGAACAGGCCATGGAGGAATTTGAGCTGGAAATTAGAAGCAGTGTCCTCACTGCCAGAGCAGCCAGCCCCAGTGTGACCCCAAGATGGACAGTCCAGGACATGAGCTCAAGCCAAGGCTAGAGAGAGAGAGAACCAAGGGAAGAAGAAAGGGAGGGAGGGAGGGAGGAATGGATGGATGGATTCCATCGAGATTGCAGCAGCCAGACATAGAACCATTCCCAATTCCACATGCCCTTCCTTCAGGGTGTGCCCACCCCACGCCAGCAAGGCTCTGGCATCCAGTTGCCAAGAACTTTGTCCTTTGCACCATGGCTGGTGGACCTCTGTGCAATGCAGGAACATCCCCCACCTCTCAGTGCTGCTGTAGGGAGGCTGGGACCCCCTTCCCCAGCCAGAGGGGACAGGACAGGACCACTTGCTGCCCCCATCCCGTGCACAGGTTCCATTGGGAAGTGCCTCCATGGTCCCTCCCCCTGGTGTGCCAGAGGCACTGCACAGTGACAGCATCGTCTGTTTGCTGCCACTGAGGATCCCTCTCTCTCTGGCTGCTCATTACTGGACACCTTCCAAGGGAAAGGGCTGGATGACACTAATCTGGCTGGTTTCACAGCAAGGGCCCATGTGGCTGCCCCACAGTCGCTCCACCAGGGAACTGGAGGCTTCCCAGATTTTCACAGAGATCCTGGAGCAGCCTGGGGAGGAAGAATCCAGGGAGCTGAACATGGGACCAGAGCCAAGCTGTCATGACAGTGACCAGGAGCACTGAGGGCTACCTGGAATGAGCTCAAGGAAGAGTTTCCCCCTCACTTCAGGCTTCAGGAAACATGGACACCATACAGCCCAGCTGTCCCCCATCCCTGGGCTACACTCAGCTGTACAGGATTCCTTGGCAGCACTGCCATTCTCACAGATGCTGCTCCTGTCTCCTGTCCAGCTGACACCCTCAGCAATCTGGATGCTGATGGCTTGAGAGGAGGCATGGTGCATGATAGAAGAAATGCAAAATGCAGCCATCACCAGGGCCTGGGAATGCTCAAAAAGAGGTGAGGGGGAGACAGCGTGGGCATCTGTCCCCTCCGCAAGCACCCATGGCTGTGGCTGCACCAGAGCTTTGCAGTCCCTCCACCATCCCATCCAGGCTGCCAGGAGCTTGGCAGGAAGCTGCCAACATATATCCAACATATCCCTCAGGTTGGATATGTGGTCAGGGGGCAGAGAACACCCCCAGCTCTCCGGCAATACCCCGCACCCTGGGGACAAGGACACCCAAAGGCACCGAGGGCCGAACGGGGAGCACGGGGGGGTGGCACAGCACCCTGTCCCCCGGGAGCGCAGGGGAACCTCCAGCCGGCGCCTCGCACGGAGCCGGGCAGCGATTAGCGAGGAAGAGCCCTGCAGCCCTGCTGCTGCGCGGGGAGAATTAGCAGTAATAAGTCATGATCATCCCCTGATGACGAGCACTTAATGTGTGCCGGTTCTGCTATCAAAGTGCCTCTTAAACCCCAATCGCCCTGTCGATAGCGATGGCAGCGGCTGATGGATCCCCAGTCGCCCGGCCGCCCGGCCAGGTCGCTCCCGGCATGCCACAGGCAGGAGCATCGATTTCCCACAACTGCAAAGAGGCAAATATTTGAAAAGTGATAAATAAGGGGAGCCGTCGTCTCTGCTGCGCATGTCAGCGCCCGGGATTAAGGCAACGAGGTGAGACTGCCCAATTAAATCCCAACGAAAATGGCCACAAATTCAATTTTTCCCTTTGCCCATATCCATCCCAAAGGCTGGAGGGGGTGGGGGGTGGTGGTGGGGGCTGATAACACGGGGTTCATCGATTGGCACTGCTGGGAAGAAATCTCTCTGAATTCAATTAGTTAGGAAAACACAAGGGGCATCACAGGGAGCAGGGCTGTGACTGCGCCTTTGTCTCACCCCAGGGAATAGAACACCAAGCATCTGCTGCAAACCACTAGAGGACTGCTGGACACAGTGGTGACAGTACCCATGGGTGGCCCACACTTGGTCTGAAACCATTGAGGGTCACCCCAGGTGTGGCGCACACCACCAGCATGCGCAGGACATGGTGGCATCTGTGTGGGGGAACCAAACATCCTGCTCCCTCCCCGGTGACAGGGAGGAGCTTGTGTGAAGAGAACTATGCCCCTGAGCAGTGCCTGGCAAGCGCTGACCTGCACAGAGCAGAGCTGGCCCTGGCAGGGACAAGGCTGTGGGTGCTCAGCAATATTGTAGCAATAGGGTGGGGAGCTGGAATGCCAGGACTGTGGGCTGCAGCTGATCCCCAGCCCTTTCTTCCAGAGCTCCAGCGCAGAGGGATGACCCTGCCGGGATGAACAGCCTTTATGTCTCATTGCCTTGGAAACCAAGAGGCAGCTCTGAGGAGCCTCTCAATCTCCTCCTTCTCCTCTTTCTAGCTGAGCCCCATGGTAAGAGGCCAGAGGGATTTGGGGATGTGGGGCTGGGGACAAGCCCAGGCTGTGCCACTGCGTACAGGCATGGGGGCTGCCTGTCCCTGCCAGCCACTGGGCACCTTGCTATCTGCTGCCTCGCTTGGTTTCTCCTCCCTGTGTGTGAGAGGTCCTCCAGTAGGGCACACAGTGCTCAAACTAGCCTGAGTAATGAGGGAGTCTTGCTTTGTCCCCACATTGGAGGCGCAGGGGGGAAAAATGTGCATTCCAAGCAGTCCCTGCCACTGTGGAAAAGAGACATGTGGTGGTGGGTGAAGAAAAGGCTCCCCAGCCTCAGGTCCGTCAGCCTTGCTGGGCTGTGGAGATGGGCTTGCTGGGGCTGTGGGGAGCAGGCACTAGTGTCCTTGCAGCAATGGCGGTGTCCTTACACCCTATTCCTCTGCCACCTTCCCTGAGTGGCAGCCTGCGCCAGTGGGGACCGGAGACCAAAGGCTGCAGTGGGGGGCTGGGGTGACGGAATCGGAGCTATCGGGACAGAAGGTCTCCCCAGCCAGCACACCCCTCCTGTGTGGCTCAACAGAGCCCCTGCACGGAGCACGGCCAGCGGCCTTTGTCCAGGACGGGCAGGGAGCGCTCCTGCTCTCCGCGAGTCCGTGGTGACGGCCGGGACGGGCCGCGCCGCTCGCCCGGACAAGGGATGGCAGGACCGGGCTGGGAGGCGCTGGGGCAGACGTGGGCTGCTCTGCCTCGCGAAAGGTGCTTTTGGCGGCTGCAGGCAGAGCTGGGGCCGCCTCCAAGCACAGGCGGGACTGGCCCGGGGCTGCCCCGTGCGCAGGCCGCGACGGGCTGAGCGCTGCGGCGGGAGGCAGGGCCCTGCCCCGGCCTTCCCTGCGTGACTCCGAGCGCTGTGGGGAGCAGGAGCACAGCCTGCTGGCTGCCGGCAGCACCGCCCGGCCCCGGCTGCTGCCTGCCTTCCGGCGGGAGCGACACCCGGCAGGGCATCCCTAGAGCCCAAACAGAACGCCCCGCGGCCCCACGCAGGAAATCGCCACAGCTCGGCTGCTGCTGCCCTGCACACAGCACTTGTGATGTACTGACTGCCGCCAGCCCTACCATGCCCATCCCAGGACACGCCAAACCCTCAGCTAAATGGTGGGTGAAGGGCTGGAGGGCACAGCTGGCTCAAAGGACAGGATCCCCTTGTAGCAAGGGTGACAGTGGCTCCATCCTGAGATTGCAGCAGGACCAGCAACGCACAGCTGGGGCTTGCTAAAAGCAGTGGCACTGTGTGTGGGCATGGGGCTGGCATCACTGGCAGGGAGCAGGGTCAGGACACGTCTCTGCCTCCCACTTCCATTTGCCTCCAGCCCTATAGCACCGCATTGCCTGGTAGCCTTTCTCTTCCTCTGCCTTCTCCTCCCTGCAGCCCAGTGACTGTCATGTGAGTCTGAACAGGAGCGGAAGCAGAGGAACAGTGTTGCTGGGGACAGGCTTACCTGGCAGCGGGGTTAGGGGTCACGATGCAGTGCGGAGCTGCAGAGCCTCTCCTGGAGCACTGGGGGTGGGTAGAAGGAGTCCATGCAGGATCCATGACACAAGCAGGTGGTGGCTGACGTATGTCCCTGCTGCCTGTGCCCTCACACACACTTCTGATGAGCCCACAGGAGCAGGTAGAACCCCTCTACGTGGGCTTCCCCCTCCTGCCTGAAATATCCTGGAGTGACTCTGCACCCCAAACCTCCTGGGCCCTGGTCTGAGACTTGATAGTCTGCCCACTCCCTTACACACATTGGCAATTAGAGCATAATTGTAATATTTGCATATTCATAACAGCTGAAATTAATCGCATTTGCATAATGGTAATGAAAGGGACTTCATTAATTACCACTTTTTTCTGGGGATTTTGCATGTAAGTGGATTCCATTAGGCAGGTTGAGCTGTAGTGGGTGCAACGGTGGGATGGGAGCTGAGTCACTGAACTGGGGATGGAGCTCTGAGGAACGATGGCATCACTGCCACCCTGCCTGGCCCAGTTCACTGTGCCCCACTGCTGGGCTCAGCTGTGCTGTGGGGACCCAGGCAGTGACTTCCTACCCTTGCCCGAACCCTTCCCCTTGTCCTGCTGACACCACACTTGCCTCAGGCACCCTGCTACAAACAAGGGATTGCGGGTGGGAACAGGGATGGGCACCATGGGCTGTGGAGACACAGAATCTCTCCTGGGGTCACTGCAGGGATGATGTCCTGCTCCATGTGCTCAGCTGGGGTGACTGCTGCCACCAGCCCCTGTGCTTGTGGTCCCCGGTGTATGGAGAGAGCCGGGTGGCTGCTCACGGCAGTCAGGAGACCCCTCTCCTGCCCCAGAGTGATGCCCAGGGAGAGCTGTGCTGTGGGGCCAGCCGCTGTGAGCAGATGGCTCCCACTGCATCCCCTGTCACTGCAGGGCCCTTCCCAAAGGATGCACCAGCTTGGAGCCCCACAGCACGGCTCACTCCTGGCAGGGATGGAGCGGTGGGCAGAGGAGCAGGAGCGGGGAGCAGGGCTTTGCTGGCACAGCCACACCAGAACCAGGCAGGAGCGATAACCCCACCCAGGGAGCTCTGGTGACCACACTCGGTGGCTCCTGACTGTCCATGCCTGAAGAGTGAACACCTTCCTCTGCTTCCCGGCTCACCTGTGTGTGCAGGGTCAGTTCAGCCCCGTGTGTGCTGGTGCCAACAGCAGCTGAAATAATCAACACGCACCAGGTTTGGGGGAAGCAGCTCCGCCATGATGCTGGGAAGTGACAGGTTTCGGTTCGGCCCCGGCCATGCCATGCTGCGTGTGGGCAGCCCTGCTCTGCTCCGGAAGGACGGTCCAGCCGCAGGGCACCTCTGCTCAGCTCCGGATGGGAAGAGGCTTTCCCAGGAGACGGAGCTCGTTGACTCCTTATTGATGACTCTTTCCCTGCTGCACGTCTGGGGAAGAGACCTGCGGAATAAATCAGTGCAAGAGACAGATTATGGCAGCTAAAGACTCCAAATGAGATGATAATTGCTGTAGTAATGACAACGAAGACCTGATGCTGCCGATAAGAAAACATCTCTTCTGCTCTTGCCTGGTGCCCGGACAGGGGTTTGGCACAGGAGCGCGGATGAGGCTCTCCCCAAGGATACCAGGGCCAGGCAGCGCTGCCCTCCCTGTGCCCAGGGCAGGGGCTGCGTGCCCACGGCGAGGGTGGTCGATGCTGGTCCCCACAGCGGTGGGGCTGGGGGTGTTGCGGCCAGGCGAGGGGCCCGAGGTGGGCAGCCCTGGCGGGACTGTTTGTCTGTTCTCCCGCCGGCTGCATGTCAGCTCTAATTAGGCAAACTTCTGTATTCATTGCGAGCCCAGCCAGCAGAGAATTCCACAATTGAATTTTAATGCCCTAAAAACACATTACAATCAGCCTGATTAATTAAGAGATGGCTTAACATGGTGACCGGGCTGCAGCGGGCTGTGCTGGGGAGGGGGGCCACAAGGACCGGCTCCTGCACCCCACGGCATCGGGGACGGTGCTGAGTGTGCTGGGGCCAGCATTGCTGGGGCTGGTCACTGAGCCCTGCGGGGCTGTGGGAGGGGGTGAGAGCCAGGGGCTGGCTGTGCCCTGGACATGCTGGGCTGTATAGGATCCCTGTACCTCCAGGCAGGGAAGGGCTGAACTCAGACCCCGGGCACCTGGTCAGGCACGCAGTGGGAGCATCCCCTTCCCTCCCTGGGCCCTGCTTTCCCCTATCAGGTTGGCCACTGGGGCCTTGCCGAGTGCTTGTTCCCTGTGTCCCCACTGTGTTCCTACTCTGGGCATGGGGACTGACACTGTGCCAGGCCAGTGCCATGAGCAGGGCACTCCTGGGGGGAACCCGCTTGCTTTTGTTTGTGAGTGAACTGTTGGCAAGCTGTGGGCTCCTATTAATAACGAATAGCTAATAACTAATACATGCTATTAATAACTAATGATGAGCTGGGAGGTTCTGATTAATTTTTATCTGCAGTGATTCCCGGGGGTGCCAGTGATGCTGGCTAATGGGCTGCCACTTCCCTCAAGGCAGCTCTGCCCTGCTCCCAAGCCACTGCTTGGTGACACTGTGCTGTGCCCAGCCCAACCCAAACTGTTTCCCTGCATATGTCATTGCTTGGGGTGGCCTCACCAGCCCACCTGGACACTGTGGGGTGAAGCATCCCCAGGGGAGCCCTTCCCCTGCATCCTACCATGAGTCCTGGGTAGTGGGAGTGATCCCTGCAGATCCTTTCTGGCTTGAATTCCACAGGGTGCCCCTGGTCAGGGAGATGGTTTGGCCAAAGCCCATCCTCCTGCCATGTAATGAATGGAAAAGGGAGGAATCCATAATCATGATGTAAAGGAGAGGGTGCAACCAGCAGGACATCAATCAGAGGGAAAGTGATAAAGGGAGCCTCTTGACGGGAGGGGCCAGCAGTGGAGGGAGGGATGGTGGCAGCATCGTGAGGCCAAAAGAAATTTTGGCACAGCGATAAATCCTGGAGCGGCTGGAGCCTCTCGAGCACTAATGATGAGGCAAAAACACCAGCCACGTTTAACAAATATTTCTGCTCTGTATTTGGAGAGAAGCAGGACGACATGCTTGAATTGTACAAGAGTGATGAAACCATCTATTAATTACTGCCGGGAATGTTAAACAACATCTGCCAGCTCAGCGGGCCCAGGCACTGCCTGCCCTGGCCTCCTCCAAGAGCTGGAGGAGAATTTGGCCTCCTCATTAATTTCCTTTGAAATCTTGGAATAGCAAGAAAATCCTGGCCAGCTGATGGAGACCCCACCCATGCTGGGGGCTGCAGGGATGCAGGGGTGCTCAGTCCTTAACTTGGCTCTGCTGGGATTTATATCATATTTGCACCCAGTTCAATCCTTTTTGATGAAGAATAGCCATAAATTGGCAAAGGTTGGGCTTTTGCTTCCCATAACTTGGTATAAAGATTTTCTTATATCCATGTGTTTTTGGAGGCTGCAAGAAAGTGAGGCCTGAGCTGGACAACATGCTCATTAAGGCATCCTGCAGGAATCTTTGTCACAGCTTTGGGAGGGACTACCATCTTTCCCTGCATCTCCCATGTGCTGTGCAGTACCTGTAACCAGAAAAATGGAGGGGACAGAAGGACAGAGGGATAGGGGGACAGGGGAATGGAGAAGATGAGATGTAGAGGGGGAGAAGGAGCAGAGGAGGAAGAAGAAGGTGAAGATGAAGGAGAGGAAGAGGAGGAGGAGAAAGGGGGTCTGGGAGGAGAGGACCCCACAGGACCAGGGCAAGTCCCAGCTGTGGCACAGTCCTGCTGCACCCCAGCATTAGCAGCAGAAGGTGGCTTCTTCATTTTAGGAGGTGGAAATGGACTCAGCAGCAGAGGTGACCGAAGGGCACAGAAGACTCCAACAGTAGAAAACAGGTGGCTCATCAGCAGAAAGACACTAATTAACAAATTAACTCTGTACAATATGCACTGACCAGGGTAAGCAGAGGAGGACTTGACAGAGTGACAATCCCACCAAGGAGTCCCCAGTGGCCACCGCGGCTGCCGCCTCTCTTTGATGCCAGGTCTTTGAGTCAAACCACCACTGGTGCCCATGGCCATGAAAACAAGGAGGTCCAAGAAGTTCAGGTGAGATCCTGGGTGAGGAGGAGAGCTGGGGAGACACACACAGCCAGCCACGTCACATCAGTCAGCAAAACCTGCCCCAACACTGGGGAGCTGGGAAGGACACCCCAGCAGGAGCTGGAGATGATGGGCTCAGGGCTCAGCCCTTGTGGGGATACACTGGTTTTGGGGACACAGGTGGGGAGGTGGGGCTGGGTTGGTGCTGGATCATTTGGAGAAGCTTCTCATGTCTTGGCGCCTTTGCATTCCAAAGGTGTAGGTTTAAGGAAGACCATCTTTGGTGAAAAATCTTGAGAAATCTTGAAAATGCTTGATACAAGCAAAACTCCTGCAGCTGCCTCTACAAGATGCTGGGTCACATGTGGATTATTTTTCCCAGCCCTTTTCTAGACATAAAGAGGCTAGAATTTACTCACTATAAAAGCCAAAATCCAAACATGGCTGCAAAATACTGGGGTGTTTTAGAGGAGAGAAGAAAGCCTGGGGGGGAGGGGGGGAAGGGATGCCTGGGATGCCCCCTCCCAGCCCAGGCCCTGGATTCCCTTGCACAGCTACAGGGTGCAGGGGGGAATGGGAGAGGTCTGGGGGTGCTCAAGAGGAATGGGGTAAGAAGTGTCAGTACGATGGTGCCATCCAGCCACCCCAGCCCCACAGCACCTCATCCCTCATGGCCCCCAGGGTGCTAGCTGAGCCATCTGGGAGCCTGGGACAAGCAGTTAAAATACAGAAATGTCAATTTAAATTAAAACATGTTTCATAAAGGAGAAAGATAAAACTTTCCCTGCACCAAATGAGATGAAAGATTTATGGGGTACTGGGAGGACAGGTGTCCCCACTTCAGTGGGCTCAGGGTGGGGGGCTGGCTTGGCTTCCGCTGTTGGCACCCCAAGGCACTGCCACCTCCCCATCCTAGCCATCACAGAGGCCAGAGCTGGGTCTGCGATGAAATGTCAGCTCGACAATAAAATGTGCAGGAGCTACATTTTCTTCTGCTAATAAAACTCCTGGGCAGCAGCAGAGATGCTTGGTACAGAGTTGCCCTCCCTCTCCAGTGCCCCACTTGGCCCCCTCCTCATCTTCCTTGGGGCACAGGGCCCATCTGACCCCATGCTCATTGTACCGGCTCCTCACACAGAGGGTGCTGAGCACAGGTTCCAGCACCAGCGTGAGACACGGCTCCAGAGCCGGGTGTGCCACGGCAGGGAGTAAATCCTCTGCGTCCTGTCAAGGTAAAGTGACAAAACACCGGCCTGCAATGCAGGAACCGCAGTTATAACATGAGAAAATCAATGCAATATATTACCAGAGACATAAAGATGCTATTAATGCTTCAGCACAGAGCCCTCAGCTTCGCCTGCCATCGCAGGGGAGTTTTACATGAGGGCTCTGTGCATTCCCATCTGGTTGCTCAGGTCACCCACATGCTGGGGCTCAGTTCTGTGTTTATTCACTGACACCCCCACCCAGCAAAGCTTTCCTGCTCCCACACACTGACTCCTGTGCTTTGACCCTGGCAGGGGCATGGGCTCCAGCTGGAGCGGTAACCAGGACTGCCAGGACAATGCATGGCCCCAGTGAAAGCCTTTCAGAGGTGCAAGGACCCAGTGAGGCTGCAGCCCCAGGCCAGGCAGGTGCCAGCTCTCCATCTAGGGATTCCAATTACGGTGCAGCTCTGCCATCCACCCACCTGCACTCAGGTGCCTCCTGGAAAAGACTGAGGAGAATGACAACCCCTGTGCACCACAGAGTGAGGCCACGGGACATGTATAAAGTGCAGCACTCCTCGGGCACGGCGGCTGCCAGCAGGGAGCAGTCTGTATCTTGGGGATGTGTGCTGGGTAAGGAGGAGAGCTGGGGATATACATGCAGCCAGCCACTTCACCTCACACATCAGGGGCAGCAAAGCCTTCCACAACACCGGGAAGCTGGGAGGGACAGCCAGCAGGGGTGATGGGGCCGTCATGGGGATACACTGCTCCTGGGACACAGGTGGGGAGGCAGGGTTGGGTTGGTGCTCGATCCTGTGGAGATGCTTTTCATCTCATGTCCCTTTTGCATCCCAAGGACATGGATGCCACTCCCTGAAACTGACAGTTTGGATTATTACTGAGAAGTTGAGTCAAGCCTCTTCTAATTGATTAATCAATAGCTTTAATTGAGTTGAGACTCCGTAGTGGGTAGCTTCACCACTGTTATCCCCTCAGCTGGCACTGCCCTGACCCCCCACCAAAAACCTGTTGCTGTGGCTGGCCTCCGCCCAGACTGGGCTCCCAAAACACGGCGAATTCCTGGGGCTTGCAGCTGCCTGGGGCTGCAAAGGGCTACTGCAGCAGTGACAGAGGAGTCGGAGTATGCGGGGCTCCCCCGGCACGGGGTAGAGCCCCCAGGAACAAGCTGAATACAAAGGGCTACAAAATGTCCGCGGCTCATGGTACCCGTTCTGTCAGCCACGGCACAGCCCCAGGGCATGGGCAGGACAGGACATGCACCCCACCCGTGCAGCCTGCGAGTGCTCCTGGGGACAGAGCACGGGCAATGGCCACCGGCAACGCGGGGCTGCGCACGGGCACCGCCGGGGTCACACTCCCGCACGCCCGAGCCACAGCCTGCAGAGGTGGAGATGAACATTTTATGGTAAAATATGCAGAGCATGGGACAAAAGGAGAGAGCATTTCTCGCATAATGAGACGTTGTCAGAGACAAGCTCCCCAGGAAACCAATTAAGAGGGCGTTTTGCGTGTGTCAGGCCAACACCTGGCGAAACTCCCTTTCCCAGAGCGGATTCCAGCCGCGCGGTGCCACGGGCGCCAGCACGGCCCTGTCCCGCAGAGCCTCCGGCGCAGCCGGGAGCCCCACGCGTGTCACAGGCGGCACGGGGCCGCCTGTGCCCGCGGGGCCGCTCACCCTCGGCCGCGGGCACGTCCCGGAGCCCTCAGCGCGCCGCCCATCCGCGGCGCTGAGCCGGGCACTGCCCCCGCCGCTGGGGGCTCGCCGCGCTCCGGGCCGGGCCGGGGCCGCTCAGGCGGGACGCGGTGCCCGGAGCGGCCGCGGGAGCACCGCCCAGGCCGGCCCCGCCCGCCATGGCGCTGCGCTTTTCCGCCAACCTCTCATGGCTCTTCCCGGAGCTCCCGGCGCTGCCGGCGCGGCTGGAAGCGGCCGCGGCCGCCGGGTTCGGAGCGGTGGAGGCGGCTTGGCCGGCGGGCTGCCCGGCTCAGGAGCTGCGGGCCGCGGCGGAGCGGGCGAGGGTGCGGATCGCGCTCCTCAACACCCCCCCCGGTACGGCCGCGTCCCGCTGCTCCCCATGGACGTGGGATAGCGAGGACCCTGCGCCGACACCGCCGCTCTCTCCCAGGGGACCAGGAGGCGGGCGAGCTGGGGCTGGCGGCCGTGCCCGGGCGGCAGGCAGCCTTCCGGCAGGGCCTGGAGGCGGCCGTGCACTACGCCAGGGCTGTGGGCTGCCCCAGGTAGGTGCGAAGCGGGACCCCCGCTCCGGCCGCGCCCCCGGCCCCGCGGCTGCCGGGGGAGCTTCCCCTACTGCCCTCCTGCTCCAGCGCTGCGCCCGAGCGGAGCCTGCCCTTTTCCCCGCTTTGCCTCCCGCTGCCGGGTCACGGAGCCTCTCCCGGGCAGCAGCTCCTGCTCGGCTTCTGCTTCGTCTGGACGGAGCCGGCTCGGGGCAGACCCCGCTCTGCGTGGTCGCGGCCTCAGCGTGCTCGCTGGGAGCGGACCCAGAGCTGCCAGGCACGAGTCTGACCCTGCCCTTCGCAGCAGTGGCTCTTGTTCCCACCTCCACACCACAGTCCCCCAGGATAATCCCTGTTTCCTCCCCAGCTGCACCAATCTTTTCCACCAGAACACCACAACAGTTGCTTTTCTTGAGGCCATGCTCACTCCAGCACAGCAGAGACACCATAAAAGATGCAATTAGCCTGGCACAGCTCCCTTCAGAAAACCAACAGGGCCCTTTTATTCCACTTACTTTGCACCGTTCTTTCCTTTTGCAACTCGGTCCAAAGCCCTGTGAAGGGCATGGGGTAGGTGGGCCAGAGGCTGCTCAGCACCCTTTTCACACTGGTAAAGGCACATTGCAAAGGTTTTTGTTTCTTCTGTTCACCTTCCCCCAGTGATGGCTGAAGAAGGCCTGGTGTTCGAGCTCTTCATGGCAGGGCAGTCCAGCACGGGGCACTGGCCCCTCCCTGCTCACAGCCAGCAAGCAGTGACACCATGCATGGGGCAGGCCCCTGGCAGATGCAGCACACCAGTGGCCCAGCATGCTGGTTTGGGGCCCCCCAAGGAGCAAGAGCCCAAGAAAGCTCCAGAGTCAGGGTGAAAGAGCTGAAGGCAGTTAACCAAAGAGGGAAGAAGCAAGGTCTGTGATTTGTCAGGCAAAAGGCTCAAAGCCATCCCTCTGTGTACTGCGGTGGGATGGTGCATATTTGTGTCCTGGCTGGTAGCTTGCTGGCTGTTCTTGTGCCTCCTGCAGGAGAGATGGCTCTTCTTGCCCCCTTCTGTGTCTGCTCTGCCAGCCTGCCCCCCTTTCCATCAGCAGAGGAAGGTGTATTAGATCAGGGCAGCTGCTTGCAGTTGCTGCCTGTGGTTATCTCTCTGTGCCTGTAGGATTCATGTGATGGCTGGGCGGGTTCCCCTGGGCACAGACCGGGCTGCAGTGGCAGGTGAGATGGAAACCACCTTCATTGAGAATCTCAGATACACTGCTGACCTCCTGTCTCAGGTAAGTGGGGAATGGCTCCTGCTTTGTGTGTGCAGTTCTTAGGATACCCAAGATGGGGAATAGCCCAGCAGCCTGGCATGGGAAAGTTATGACTCCTGCTGCAGATATGACAGGGTGCTCTGCAGGGTGACATTAGTGTGTTACAGGAGGACATGATTGGATTGTTGGAGCCTATTAACAACCGCATCACTGATCCTCGCTACTATCTGAACACCCCACACCAAGGTAAGCCACAGACCAAGAGTCTCCTTCAGAGGAGGAGAAGGATCTCCAACGTGTGCAAGGCAAAAAGTTGCCTCACCAGGAGGGAGATGCTGAGGGAGCACAGTTGACAAAGGGGTCCTGCGGCTTCTCTGCAAAGCTTCCACCCTGGGGGCAATGGTTTCTCATTTCTTGCCCCCTTAGCTGCTGCCATCCTGGAGAAAGTGGGACGGCCCAACCTGAAGCTGCAGCTGGTGAGTCAGCATTGAAGCTCTCCATGAGGGAAACTTGCACAGGTCCACAAAGGAGTTCTGGTGGCTATGGGCTTGTTATCCCCTCCTGGGGACATTGGACAGGGACCATAGCACAGCTGTCCCTAACTGCTCGCTGCTGAACAGCTGCATTCTCCCTTTTGCTCTCTCGCCCCAGGACCTTTTTCACTGCCAGATCATGGATGGCAATTTGTCACGGAACCTGGAGATGTACTTCCCACTCATCGGTAACACCCTGCGCCCAGACCAACTCCATTGGGCAGGAGTGGCTTTGAGAGGGGTCCCTCCTACTCCAGGCTCTGCTGTAGCTGGCTGGGGGTGTGGGGCTGCTCTTGGGTCACCTTGTCTCATGGCCACAGAAGGCTGCAGGCAGGGCTGCCTTGGGCATGGCCTCTCCTGTCCCCTCCCTAGGTCATATCCAGATTGCACAGGTACCGGGGCGGCACGAGCCCGATAGCCCTGGGGAGTTGAACTTCCCCTACATCTTCGAGCTCCTGGAGTCCCTGGGCTACAGTGGCTACGTGGGGTGCGAGTATGCTCCCAAGGGTGAGTAGCCGGGCAGGTCCCAGCACAGAGCAGCCTGCTGGGTACTGTGCAAAGACAGGCAGGTCCTGGGCGGCACAGATGGTGGGTGTCATCCCTACCTGGGGATGAGGGCTCTGTCCTGAACAGAAGCTGCTCCAGCTTCTCCAGCTGCAGCAGGAGACTTTGTCTGTCACTGCAGGAGACACCCTGGAAGGTCTGGGCTGGCTGCGATCGTATTGGGAAAGCCGGGGGCTGCACCATGGTGGGACCAGCAAGGCAGCCAAGTAAAACTAGAAAACTATGAGAATAAAAGACAAAGCAGTGGCTTAACAGAGGAGCACATATCTTCTCTAGGGCTAGGGGAGTGTGGTGGGTGGGATGATTTCCTAGAATGAGGTTAGGAGGATCTATGTCATTTCCCTTCCCCAGGCTCTTCTGGGCTAGCCCAAGCTGTAACCTCATCTACACAAGTACCACCTGCAGCATGTTTGATTTAGTGATGGCTCAGGCACCACTGTAGGTGACAGCTTTCATGTTCAGGCTGCAGGGGTGTCCAGGGAGAGGTTTCCAGTCCCCCCAATAAGGTGAGCATTCTAGCTGGTGCCTGAAGTTGTGGAAAGAACACTCTGGATGTCCAGGTACTGAAGTTCTCAACTGGCTGTTGCCAGTGCCCAGCTCTGACTCTGCAGCAGGGCTGCAAGTGAAGCAAGCAGTCCCGGCCCAGGCTGTCTGATCCAAGGTAACGGTGGGAGGTGCCTGTGCATGGACACTCAAGGCTGACTGCCCTGCTGCTACTGCTCTGGATTCCAGAGCAAACCCAGCCAGCCCCATAGCCAGAGCTGCTCTGCATCCTCTACAGGAAGCTTTCCACAGCCTACAGTGACTGGGCAGGGATCTGGTTCAGTTTATTTCACAGATAGACCAATGGCTCCAAATGTACACCTTCAGGAAACATTCCTGTGATCCAGCTCACCCTCCCTGTCCCATTCATGCTCTCCCAGGGAAAGCAGAAGGCCAGAAGCAGTTGTCCTCACTGTCAGTCAGGCCTCACTGCAGTCAGGAGTCTTTTCTCCTAAAGCCAGAGGACTGTACAGTGCTGCCCTGGGCAGAAGATGATGCTGTGCATGCTCTCCTCACTGCCTTCCCAGCAGGCAGAACTCACCTGTTGATGCCAAAACCATGTCCCTTAGAGTTATGCTTCAGCCAGGCTGCAGCAGCCAAGTTCCTGCCCTTGCAGTTTGGTTCAAGGCCATTCAGTATCAAACCCACTGAAAACAGCACACGAGGGTCACACCAGTCAGCCAGTGATGAGGTGCACGTCCCCAGGCTCCTCCCAGCCGTGTGTGCCACTGGCAGCGCTGCCTGCAGTGCCCAGGCACAGGTCCCCCCGAGACCTGTTCTTGCCCATGGTCACCAATGGCACGGCCGTGCCAAGGTGGGAATACGCAGTGCTCCAGGACGTGGGTGCCAGTTCTAGAGCAGGCCCGTCCACAGGTTGAAGCAGGCGGTGTTGATAACTGACTCCAGGTGATGGTACGTGGACACAAGCTGAGGCAGAGGACTCTCGCTGTTCTGGGGCTGCACTGGGAACGGCTCCCGGAAAACCACGGTGAGGCTCTGCCAAGAGAGAGGAGAGGGTCAGGGGACAGGATGCAGACAAGCACTGTGCAGTCCCTAGCCCAGGTGTGTGGACACTTTTTTGGCAGTGTTAGGCAAATACTGGGAGAAGTCCCAAAATGCCAATGGCACTAAGCTAGTGCCTCTTCCTGTGACAGAGCATGTTTGAGCTTCCTCCCAGCTTTTCTGCTGGAAATTTGGTGCAAGGACTTGCCCACTCTCTCCCAGCTTTCATGCATCTGTAGTTATGCCAATCCTGGCAGCAACCAGAGGAGAGGGGGGGAATCCTACTGCCTCCACAGTAACAGGAGCTTCCAGGGAAATTAGAGGGAAATTTCTTCTAAGGGAAAGAGTAGGAGTGCAACAAATGGGGAAGGGGAGAAGATTAAATGTAATAACTGCAATCCTAAAAATAAATGCTGCCTGCTCCACTCTGACTAGTGACTGTACTGAAAGGCAGGGCAAAGGCAGAGGGGCGTAGGGAGCAGGCAGAAGTTGCAGGAGCTGAAGCAGAACAAAAATATGAGTGACTCAGTGCACTCAGATCAGCATCATGGAGGCAAGACACAGGGACAGGATGTTCTCCAGAGTTGAAATCAGCACATACAGTAGACAGGTTCCCTAACAAACTGGTAAAGCCACGAGAAGAGCTGTGTAAATACAAAACAGCAAATGTACCATCATCATTTAAGGGGGGAAAGGAAGTGATTTGTGAGCCCAACTCCAGCAGCATGCAAGGCTTCAGAGCAGACTGGGGGAGACAGGACCATGAGGGAAATACAGCTCAGTGGTACCAAAGTGATGTGCTAATGCTAAAATTCTCTTTGAAAAGGTAATATTTCTAGACAAAAGAATCATAATACATCTTATCTGAAATTCAGGAAGGATTTGATGTGGTGTCACATGGGAAATTTGGGCAAGCTGAAAAGATAGGAATTAACTCAAAAATTATAAGGTGAGAACATGGCAGTGCTGAAAGAGGAAATGGAGAGAGGTTACAGATAGAGTTCCTTCAGAATAGGCTTTGGGAATCACATCGCCTAGTACTTTAACAATTCTGGTACAAAGATGAGGAATATGCTGATAAAATTTGAGGCACTAATACAAAAGAAGACTGAGATAATGGGAAAAAAACAACCCACCAAACAAAAAAAAACCCACAAAACCAAAAACCAAAAAAAAAAAAACAAAAAAAAACAAAAAAAAAACCACAACCCAAAAAACCACCCCCAAAAAACCTGAGTTTTGAGAGGCCACAAGAATGGGATGAATGCTAAGCACAGTATACAATGTTATGAAAACAAAGGATTTCTTTTACAAAATGAGTCACTGGGAGAGGGGATGGATTTATCATATCAATGACACTATGACCATCAAGTGGCAGGAGGCACTGAGCAGCCTCCCAGCAAGCACCACCTCTTCTGTCTCCCCTATGTGCTTTTCAGATGGAGCGTGATTTATTTTATACAGCATCAGTTACTCTGCAGTCTCTGCAGAAGCATTATTGTGGACTGAAGCCTCTTGTAGATCCCCTGCTCTCATATGGAGCTGCATTCCCTGCAACCCATCCTGTACCCTGCCTGGGAGCACAGCTGAAAGCAAAGTATTTTTGCCCTCAAGTTCAGTGCAGGTTTACTGGGACCCTGGCAGTGCAGGTCCCCTTCCTTTCTGCCCACGTAGGAGCAGCCCAGAGCACTGGTGACCCCTCCTAGCCAGACCCAGTGTGATCTGACTTTGGACTGAATACAGAAGGACTGCTTAGCCTGGATATAGAGACAACTGAGAAAATTATCCAAAAACAATCCTGTGAGGGAAAAGAGGATCTAGTGCTCACTGTTTTCTAATACAAGAGCAAAGGGGCATCACATGGAAAGAACAGTAAGAGCTTCAAAAATAAGCCAAGGAAGTTCTTCACCTAGACTGCAACTGCCTCATGGAGCTGCAAATGAGGGGAAATCATGGATGCCAGAAATTAACTAAAGGAAATAAAGCTGTGGAGGGCTACTAAATAAATGTGAAGGCCACTTCTAGCTCAGGATGGGCCTAAGCTACAGATTTTCAGATGCTGGGATAGTATTTAGGAGAAGCATTACAAGCTTCTTGACCTGGTCATGTTCTCATGCACACCTGCCCTTGGCCACAGCTGGATCAATCTAGAAAGATTCCTGGCCTGAGCCAACATAGCTGTTGTTCTGTTCCCAAGGACTCACCGTTTTTCCTGAATGAGAATCAAGAAACACAAGGACAAAGCAATCTGTGAACTTCTGGTTGAGCACAACCTGTAAGGAGAGTCACAGAGCACGTTAGAAAGGAGCCAGTACAGAACCCAGGACACAGGGACAGAGGCTGCAGGTGGGCAATGGGCTGTGTGTTACCAGATACTGCGTGCCAGTTTCAGCATTGTGGAAGTGCCGACAGCTCTGGGGAAAGCGGCTCAACAGCACCTTGATGAGGCTCTGGTACCAGGAGACTGTCATGGTGAGGAAGCATTCCTGAAGGCATAGAAAAGGCCTGATCTTCAGTCTCCCTCTAGCCATGGCACCAGCAGCCTTAATAATGCTACAGCAGCCTTCAGACCCCAAATCAGATGCAACCCTCCCAGCCCACTGAGGATGCTGACTGAGGGCTGTTCACTCTCTATACACAGGTCCATGCAGTCTCCTCCTTCCCCTGCCAGCTAGGAGCTGTATTCCTGCCTCAACCTTCCCATCAAGCAGGAAGAGATGTGCATTGCAGACCCCTGATGCTGCAGACCTGGCACCCCACTCCATCCCCAGAGCAGAACAGCAGCTGCTGTGCACTGTGCCCCCATCCCTGCTGCTCACCAGCTGCGGGTCGACATCTGCAATGGATTTCCCATGCACGGCATCGAGCAGCTCCTCCAGCTCCACCAGCGAGAGCTTGCCCAGCTTCAGCTTGTCAGAAGCCAGAGGCTCCAGAAGGAAGAGGCGCTTCCAGAGGTTGTCCCTGCGGCAGTGACACTTGGCCAGCTGCACCATGCTGCTGAGCTGCTTCTGGGCTGAGGCCACCTCGGAGGCCAGCAAGGGGAAGAGCGGAGAGGTGTAGAAGAGGCCAGGCCCCAGTTTGACCTGCGTGCCCCCCGCGTAGAACTCGCTGCTGTCCTCCACGTCCTGCCACAGCTCCCGCTCTGCCGATGGCTGCCGGCCCAGGCTCGGCTCCGGCTCCGCTGCCTCCCAGGCCGCCCGTCCTACCACAGGCTCCAGCACTTCCCGCTGCAAGCGCGGCAGCTTCTTGAAGCGTCGCATGTCGGCCGTGAGCCGCGGAAAGAGCTCCCGCTGGCTTGTCATGATGACGTAGAAACGCAACCTGGGCGCAAGGAGACACTTGTGACCCGGAGAAGGACTGCGCCCCCCTCTCTGCTGCACAGAACATGAACCACAGGCCCCTCTGTCCCTGCCAGAGAGGGTGCCCAGGTTCTCACAGTGATCCTCCCCAGACACCAACAACTCTGCGTGTGCTATTCCACATGGAACCAGTCCCTCTCAGAGCCCTCCTCCCCAGCCAGGAGGCTCTGCTGTCACTGGCCCCCAGTGCTCACCGGAGCATGCGTCTCTCTGCCTCACTCTGCTCCTCAAACGGTGCTGCACTGTGACAAACCAGGAGGGACACATCAAAGTCATCATGGTGACGCAGACCTTCAGAGTCCTTGTAGGAGCCCGAGCTGGGATAAAAAAGCACATCAGTATGAAAGGAAGCCTCACTTTGTTCTCCCAGGGCTCCTGATCACAACGAACTGTTGGACATGGGGAATTCCACATAGCAGGACTCCTCAGAAGTGCCACAGGAAATGTCAAATATCACATGCACCTGCACACATACACACCACCCCTGCTGGCCATCTCAGAAGGACTGGCCAGAAACTGCTGCCTGGCACTATACAGAACAGCCAGCTTTGCTGGCACCTTGGGGCAGTGTCCCCAGGACTGGCAGGTTGCCACCAATCTCCAGCAGCTCCAGGAACTTGTAGCAGATGCTCTCACCTGTTCCAAATAGAGACCAGTGCATATTCGTTCTGCTCTGTGCCCGGCGTTCCCTTCTTGCTGTCACTGCCCGTGGCCGGTCGGGCCATGCGCAGGGGTTTCATGTGGTAGGTGTTGGCATGGTCAGCAATGTAGTTGTACAGCTGGTGTGCAGTGATCATGTTGGTGGGCAGGGCCAGCGTGCCTTGTGGAAAAAGACGTTGCTATCACAGGAGACACTCTGTGCCTCTTACCTGGGCAGAGCAGTGTCCTCAGATCTACTCCAGGAGATAGAGCAACCAAACTGCCCCTTCCACAACAGGGCAACAAAGACTTTCCCTGATGCTCAGCCCCTCCCATTGCCCTCACCCTGTCATCTCCCTGAATACTCCAAAGGTCAGGTTTATTTGTAAAGGATTTTCACCAGGTTATGTGCTGGTGATCAACCCCAGACTGATCAAATATTGACCTACATACCTTGGAAAACGTGATTACGGCCAAATTTGGGGATGTCAGGGTGATGGGCGATGAAATCCTCCAGGAAGCTGGTGAGATGGTAGCCTTGGCGCAGAGTCATGTGGGAGCCCAGCAGATACTGGTGGACTATGCGCAAGTGGAAGTCGTAGCTGAACGAGTGCACGTGCATGAGGTCCCGCACCTTGTCACACTCCTCCGTGAAGAGCATAGAGAGCTGTGGAGGGACAGGGGGTCAAGGCAGGAGTCTTACCAGGCACCTCACACCCTCCTGCAAAGCCCCGCTAAGGCAGCATGCCACAGCCAGGGCAGCTGCCCCAGGATCAGAGCAGATGCACACTGTGCACTGCCCTGTGCCTGTGCAAGCTTTCCAGAAAAAGGCTCAGCAAATCTGCAGACAAGGTCCTGGAAGGCTCTAAGCTTAGGAGAGACACTCCAGGCATATCTGAGATGCAGCCTTGCTACAGAGCTCCCTTGGAAAGGGCAGAATGGTCATGCATATCTCCTGTCTCAGACAGCCTGGGGCTGGCCAGCCTCTACACAGACACCAGTGCCCTTGGCAACAGGCAGGAGACGCCCTGACCCTACACAGGAGAAGGGAGCAGGCAGCCCTGGAGTGTTGTAGGGCAAGGCACAGAGGCATAAAGATCCTTTCTGGAGCAGAAAGTAATCTCCTCTAGCAAAGGGCAGGAATCATGTCCACAGAACCCTGTTCCCATTCCACTTCCTTCTTGTTCCAAGGGAAGCAGAGAACCATGCACTGATTTTCCTTGAAGCAGGCATCTTTGCCAGAATTGCTCCTATTCCTCCCCAGTCTGCTCCGTCTTGCTCCCCAAGCTAGGACAAGAGTCATCCTCTTGCCAAACCTCCCACCCCCTTCTACTGCAATCCAGCTCTGCTCGAGCAGCGCCATGGAGGGCACGTGGCTACAGAAGGCTCTGGGAGGCACTGCTTTTCCATGAGGAGGGAGCAGAGCTCTCCAGAACTTGCTATGCCTGAAATGCCTACTATGCTCCAGAGACCACTCCCTCCCACAAAGCATCCCCTGACCCTAAGGAGCACCAGCTGTGCCTGCAAAGCCATTACCTGAGAGTTCACAGACTGGCCCATGGGGATGCGTGAGCACTCCAGTGCGTACTGCTTCACACAGAAATAACAGCCCTGGAGGAGAGAGAGCACGTGAGCAGAGCAGAGCACAGCCTTGGGTCTCTCCTGGGAAGGAGCACAGCCCCCACGCTCCATGCTTGGGCTGGGGCCCAGACACTCTCACCCCCCATTCTGTCTCACCTCTTGTCTGAACCAAGCCACACCAGCCAACATGTGGCTGAGCACACAGCACCCTAACTGGTGCTGAGCTCTTCATTATCCTTCCCCAGGCAACTCTTATTGCTCTGAGCCCTGCAGAATCATCTCCAGCTGATCCCAGTCTTGCAGGGCCATGGAAGAAGCAGGGTAGGACAGATGAAGAATCACGTGTCCCTGCTGCACTCCTCATCACTCCCTTTGTCACCTCTGAAGACTGTCCCTGAAGATCCCCCAGAGATCATACTTTGTTTCTTGTTCTTCCTTACCTGGAAGGCCAACTCCATGAGCACAATCCCACCTGGAAGAGCTCTCTGTAGATGGTAGGTGGCAACAGCAGGGCTTGTGCTCTGGGAAGAGAAGGACAAAGCTGAAGAGGCTCTCTGGCACACAAGGTTGTGAAGCTGCCACAAGGCTCTGTGGCAGAGGTGGAAATAGAGGGACCTCAGTAACTGAGCAATCTCGCTGGAAAGAAGAGAGGAGATCTGGCAGAGCTGACAGTGAAAAGAATCCTAAGAAACCTAATAAACAGCCTTTGAGAGAACACACCAGGCACATTGATTCCTTCACCTCCTGCTTGCTCAGGACAGGGTGTCTCTACAAGTGTGGAACACTGAGACAAGGAACAAGTGTCCATGGAACCTCACTCCCTGCTGTGGTGTCCCCAGACCATTGTGCCTGCCTGATATAGCAGCTATCAGAGAAATCCTGTCTCAATTCAGAGTTTAGCTGCCAGCAAATTCATGTGCTCCCTCTTAACTTGTTCAGCAGATTGCTCTCTTCTCATTTTATTTGCAAGGTGTTCTCTTACAGTCCTGCACCAACATCAGCCAAAGGCAGGCGCCAATAAAGTGTCAGAAAAGGGTGGGTAAATGCTATGTGCTCCTATCATCCCTGGGTGATTTCACAAGCCCTGAGTAGTTTCTACCTAGCTAGAGACTCCAATGGATTCCTCTTCCAGGTACTTACTTATTCTGTCTTGAAAGCTCATGTTCACAAAACTCATGTGTTCACAAAACCTGCTGCTCAAAGAAACACACTCCTTAGTTTCAAAACTGGCACCAAATACTTTCATTTAATGGTCTCTAGATGTTGTATAAGACAGGAAAGGGTCAATCCCTTTCCAGGTTAGCTGCAAAATTGTAGAGCTCTGACTTGTTCCTCCCTAGCTGCTGCTTCTTTATACATGAGGAACCTCAGCCTGGTCTCACAGTACAGCCATTCCAGGCTTATCTTCTCTAACCTCTCTAACTTTCACATTCATCTCACTCTAACTAAAGATCCTTCTGCCCTACAATTGCCCTTAAGCATAGATGCTGAAGATCCTCTCACAGGTAATCCTTCAGAATCTCACCCAAAAGCAGCCTATCCTTGCCCTAGGTCATTCTGTTCCTCTTCTGAGCCCCTCCAAGTTGTTACGAGTCTTTTGGTATTTGCCCTGGTTCCAGCCAATGCCAGGAAAGGGCTCTGAGGCCTGTAGGAAGACATGCAGGAGGGCAAAGAGATCTCATCACACCCAAACTCCCAAAGACGGTGATGGTCTAGACAGGCTGTCTTCGATGCTTTCTCTGCCCTCTCATATCCCTTCTGCCTGAAACAGTTCCAAAAGCCAGCCAGAACTGGCCCACTCCACAGCCTGACTTCCATCCCAGTTCCACCCTTGTAACAGAAATGCACTCACCTTTGGACTTCCCTCTGGTTTTGGCTTTGTGTAGGAAAAGGACCCTCTACCCTCCACTCCCATTGCTGCCAGAGCTCGGGTCCGGCTTGTGCTGCTGGAAATGAGAGCAGACATAGCCTTGAGCAGGGAGCCAAGACCTGTTGTGTCAAACCAGGCACCAGCTCAGTGTGCTGGCTCTTCTCCAACACCAGGGTTCCCAGCTCATCACTGACCTGCGAGTGGTGGGTGAGGGTGGCCGCACCTGGACCAGAATGAAGCCCATGCTCTGCAGGTACTGGATGTACTGCTGCAGGAAGGCGTTGCACATCTCCTGCAGCCACGGCTCCTCCTTCACCTTGCAGGGCAGAGCTTCTGCCGAGTCACAGCTGTGGCTGCGGTCCCTCCCCGAAGCTGTGGAGTCATTGGAGCGGTGGCGCTTCTGCAAGAGAAAGTAAGTTCCTGAGGAGAACTGCTGTGACTGGCCCCAGCAGAGGACACCAGGTGCCCTAGTTGAGCAAAAGGTAGATCTCTCTCTGCCAGAGAGCACTAACATCTGGTTGTCCAAGCACTGTCCTAGTACATGTGCCAAAATGCAAGATCCAGGATCTACCCAGCCATGCACTAACAGCACTGCAATAACCTGCAGGAACCTGCTGCCTATGGCAGCATTGACATCTGCCTCCCCCAGAACAGCTTCCACAAAGTGTTAGTGGCTCACAACTGGTTCATGCAAAGCTCAGAGCTTCAGCCCCTATTGCCATGGTAAGAGTCCAATCCCCTTATGAATCCTGCTGACTTCTCAGGATCTCCTAGCAGTCCAGTAGCACTGAAAAGGAACAGTGTTTCATTCTAAACACTTTCAGGTCCCCTTTTGATGTCTTGAATACTCCTTTTCTTCGTGCTGAGAGAGACTAAGATTTCTTTTCTTGATCTCTCTACTTTAAGCCTTCAGCTCTGTTATGTATTTCTATCTGGCTTTCTGCCTATCTGCTCCACCAAGCACAAAAGATGTCTCTTTACCTGGCATCTCCCCAGCTACTCTCTGACCTTCTCCAAGTCTCTCCAGTTCACTGCCTTTGCCACAAAATGTTTGGTCTCACACTTATCGGCCAGATGAAGACATTAATACACTAGTATTTTAGAAATTTATCAGAATATTACTCATTATACTAACACTCCTTTCTGTTGTATTCTAACCAGTGTCTGCTGTACCCAGCTGTTCACAAATTGAAGGAACCACTGAAATGTGTGCTCTGTACAGGCTCTGCAGTGAGTGTACAAGAGGGTTCAAATTTCTCTCCACATTGTGCTGTTTTACTGGGAACCAGGTCCCAGCTCCCACAAAAGCTCTCATTTCACAGGCTACTCAGGTGCCTCTTGAGTTCCTTGTATTCTTTTTCTGTTCTGACCAATCTGAACAGCTCTCCAGCACTGCAAAGCCTGGCATCTCATACGTCCCAAGATAGAGTTACAGAACCCAATACACCACCTTGAAACCCCTGCTGCGAGGCTCTTCAAATCCAATAACCAATTTCCATTTCGCTCTGTTCCAAAAACAAAGTGAAGTTTTCATTCTGTGATGATACTTTCCCTTTCACCTGTGAGCATTCAATTTCTGTAGCAACCTCTGCTTAAAGACTCTGTCAAAATCCTTTTGACATTCTGATAAATTACAACAGCCTGTTCCTCCTTTCTGACACACATACAGACTCTGAACAGCCGGTATGGGATCTGCACTGCTTAGTCTGTCAGGTTGCAACCTGCTCAGGATTCAGCTGGTTTGCTTTCAATTGTTTCAGCTATTTGTTGGGTCCAAGAAAGGTTTACCAGGTCTGCTGAATGCATAAGGGAAGTTTTGCTTCTTTAATAGATCAGTACCAGACAATGCCCTTGATGACTTCTCCAGACTCAACCCTGATTTCTCTGGGTAGAAAAGTACCCAGTCTTCTCCAGGTATAGTGTGGCTGCAAGAGAAAAGCTTTGAAGACCCAAGGATTTTCTCAGCCTCCATCTTACAGCGTTCAAATTCATCCTGTATTTTAGGAGTGAGGCCAGAGGAGCTCTGTCTTGGGAAAAACCGCCCCTTTGTCCCTGTGCACAAAGCCCGACCCCACTGTGCTTGCTGACACTCACCTTCCCCTCTACCTTGCCCAGCTGGTCAGTCTGGATTTGCTGCCGGAAGGCCGGGTCAAAGAGCAAGGGGGTGGCACAGTAGTGAACCAGGCGGGAGGACTGCTTCAGAGTCTCCAGGTCTGCCAGCTGCACGACACGAGAGGAGCGTGGTTACAGCACACAGCCCTCACCAGGCCTGGCAACAAGTTGTCCATGACACTCCAATGATGCTCAGATGGAGATAACTAGGGAATCCCCTGCTTTACAGCCTTTCTAGTGCTGGGCAGTGAGGCCCCATGCCCAAGCGTGGTCCAGAGCCCTGCAACCCCAGAAGTTCAAGGAGAGACCACTGCTCCACTGCCTAGCACCATCCCCACTATAGACCCTGCTCAGAGCTGCAGTGCTCCCCTTTGCTGGTGCTCCCAGCACGCTGTAAGAAGGCCCAGCCCACCACCTGCCCAGGCTGCACTCACACTGATAGGCATGTTGGACTGAGCTGATCTCTGCTGCCAGGTGACAAAGAGGTTTTCAATCTTCATCTGTTTCTCCAGTTCTGAAGGAAAGAGAGCAGTCACAAAAGCATCAAGCCACAGCCAGAATGTATTGCTACCCTCCTTCACTCCCACCCTGAATAGGCCATAACCCATTCCCACAGAGCTGTCCCCTGACAAAACTCTTGTTCTGCTCTGATCTCCTTCTCCAGAAGTGAGATTATTATTATAGGCAGGATCCCATGATATCAGCCCCCTTGCTTTACCTTTCCTCTCCATGCTCTTGATTTCCAGGAACTGGGCCCCATGCCGAGCCACAGGGTCAAAAGGTCCCGAGTCAGGCCCGTGGGGTATGCGCCTGATGGTGGTAACATCCCGCAGAGCTTCGTCAAAGGGCACCACGTCAGGATGGAAGTGCAGGGACGGGAGGCTGCGGGCAGAGCTGCTCAGCCGGCCCTGCTCCTTGCTGGGTGGGGGACACGGGCTCCGGATCAGCGCATCCACCTCCAAAGTGGAGTTCAGGAAAGGATTCGGCTCCTAAGCAAACAGATATAGCCACAAAAGCCTCCTTACTGCCAGCCCTGGAGCAAGAACCCACACAGTAAATCCAGTTCTGGCCATCTGCTGAGATCTGTGTTAGCCTTTTCCACTATTCCAAGAAGAGCATGCCTGAGCCCACTATGGCTCTGCTGTGAAGTGGGAAGCCCATTCCTCAGCCTCCACCCTAAGTAATTCAGTCACCAGTAAATGCTGCCAGCAGAAGGACCTGGCTTCTCTTTCCACCTGTCTCCAAGAGCAGGGCAACAGTCTGGCTGGAAATGATCACGCTGGACATGTGAATGTCTGGGGATGCCCTGTCAATCAGCACACAAAAGGTACTTGCAAGCCTCCTCAGACTCCCAAGGCCCTTCCTGAAGAAGAAAGGACTGCCCTGCCTGGCGTGGTGCCCTACCTGCTTGCTGTCCTCATGCCATGGTGTATCCATGAAGCAGTGGTGGTGGAAGAGTCCCAGCTTTTGGCTGATCAGGCAGTGCACGATGTGTGACCGGGCATTCTGCCACTGCAGCAGGCGTGTCAGGGAGCAGTTCAAGTTAGCCCCCAGGTCTGGGGACCAGTTGTAAGTGTAGAGTGTCAGCTGGAGAGAGAGGAAGGGGAGGAAGACTTAAGGACACGCTCAGAGAGAGCCTGCATGGTGGCACAGGCTGCTCCAAGTGTGCTGGTGGTAACTGCTGCAGCTGCAGCCAGTTTCAGATGACAAGACTGGAACAGGGAGAATGGCAACAGCTCAGTTACCGTCCCCTGTTAACAGCCACAGCCATTACTACCTTTTTGTCAATGATCTCCATGAAGAGGAACCTTTGCCGGGGCACCAGGTCTCGACCAACAAGGCTGGGATCAGAGCCTCTCTCTGCAGAGCTGAATTCCATGGCCTCAAAGCGCTGGAGCCCTTTGTGAGCTGGAAGAAGCCACAGTTCTGACCCTCAGTACCAGTTCGTCCCTCTTTAATGTCCCACCATGACATTAAGGTGGCGTGACAGGATGTTTTGCTGCAGTGCTGCTCAGCTTGTCTTGAAATAAGCCGTTACAAGCACAATTGAGATTAAGGGCTCAGAAGGCAAAACTGCACAAGCAGTCTGTCCCAGTAAGGAGGGGAACCCTGTTCACTGATGTCCCCCACTCCAAAAGACCCCAGCACAGCCCCAGGGAGCACAGCCAGGCACTCACCCTGTTCCGTGCTGCAACGCCACTGCTGGAAGTTGCGTCCCAGCAGGATGAAGTGTCTGATGACTCCAGGGCAGGGGCTGGCACTCTGACCAGACTTATAGGGCAGGAAGGCGGTGCCCCGATGCAAGCTGCAAAGAAAAGCCCCAGAGGTGGCTGCCAAGTAGAGCTGTGGCAGTAGAAGTACAGCTGTTCAACACCTGCTGTGGCCAAACAGCCACCTGTGAATCCCAGCACTCACCAGATCTTCTCAAACACTTTGACAGTGGTGTCACTTGCCAGGGCAGTGACCAGGTTCACCACTTCCACCAGGATGGAGGACAGGAGGAAACGAGAAACCATCTCCAAGGAGCACTGCTGCACCGACGGGCACCCTGCGTGGAAGATGTACTGTAGGACAAGGTGCCAAGCTGCCCCAGAGACACATCCTGCCCACATGAGCAGTGCAGAGGGCTAAGGGCCTGAGGCAGGCACAGCTACAGAACAAGAACCTTACATGGACGAGAAGATGAAGCCTGAAATAACCCCTGGTTTCAGATTCTGGCCCAAAGTGGGACCTGGACCAAACACCCTGTATGCCCTGAGCACAGCACTTTATTCCCCCACTTATTCCTTGCTCCCTGGCTTACTCCTCATCAGAAGAAGAGAGCTCTACTTTGCCAGCAGGAGTGTGGGAGGATGTACAAACACCAAAGTGAAAGGTAAAGAGAAAGTAGCAACATGGCAGCCATACAATCAAAAATGCATGCCAAATCCCAGCATATGAAGGGTGCTCCTCCTTTCCTTCCCTCACTGCAAAAGGGTCTCCCATGCAATTTCACAGTCCCAAAGCATGTTGCAGAGGCTCGGATCCTCCATTCCTGCTACATCTGGGAGCTAAAGCACTACCACAGCTGGCTGATGGAGTCCAGGTCTCCAAAGCAGCTGCAGGCAAGTTCAGCAAGCTCTGGACTCGGAGCATGGCAGACATAACCACGGGCCTTAGACGGTTTGTTCTGATGCACAGGCATATGCCCGGTCTCCTGCCAGAGCTTTCTAATGCTGATGCTGGCCCTGAGACCAACGTGACTCTGGCAAGGTTTGGGGGAGAGACAGGGTGTGTAACTAGGGCCAGCAGAAGGATGGTGCTGTAAGAGGACTTGTCCTGAGAGCTCTGGGTAGAAAGGCCCACCCCCAGCCCATCTGGAGGAGCTGGGACCTGAAACACATACCCAGGTGGTTCATGAATGCCATCCACTGCTGACAGGTTTGATTGAAGAGTGGGTGCATGGTACCTACATCTCCTTCTTCCAACTGGCAGGCTCGGCGCCTGAGGAGAGGGAAGGGAAGCAGTTACACTAGATCAGCCATCTCTAGTGAAGGCAGAAAAGTGCAACAGAGCAGAGCCCTGGGAGCCTCCTTTTTGGGTTGATACAATCCTTGAGCTGGGTCACTCTCGGTCAGTAGCTATGAGTGTCAGGTGTTGTGCAGGGCCCCACAGTGCAGAGAAGGGATCTCTGGCAGGGAGAACCAGCTGTGCTCCCAGCAACACTCCAGCAATAAGGGCTAAGGCTTTGTGTGTGGAAGGCAGCTTTCGTAAACTGCTGTGTAAGGGGGAAACTACAAGGAGAAAGAATCCAGAGGCCATCAGGATGCAGAGCAATGTACAACAGATATGGGGAACAACACCCTGGCTGTCCAGCCTGCAGGCTGTGCTTGCCTCTGTGCCTGTTCCAGTTCAGCTGTGGCTGTGGCCCGATCCTGGCTCAGGTGCTGCTTGACATTCTCTGTCTTGTGCCGCCGTCTCGTGCGAGCCTCTTCCGGCCTCTCCAGCACAATGTCATCAGTAGTCTTGGGGCTGCCCAGCTCCGAGGACTCTGCCTTGCTCTAGGGGGGAAAAGGGGTAAGTTAGTGCTGTGCACATTCACAGCCCAGTCAGCGCCCTGATCTCAAAGTCCCTGCTGCAAGCCTGGCTTCCCACCCACAGCCAGATCCCTACTGTCCATTCCTCGTGGGGACACGAGGACCTTACAGGCCCTGTTCCTGCAGCAACATTACCAGCATGTCCCAGAAGCTGCGGCGTCCCAGCTTGTTAGTGGGTGTCACTGGCTCTCCAGAGCTTGGTGAAGGTGCAGAGGTGAAGTGCAGGGGTGGAGGACAGCTCCTGCCAGGCCCCCCACTGGCCAGGGCCAGGCCCTTGGTCTCTGACATGGTCCTCCTTAGGCCTCCTGGGGAGACAAAGCAAATCAGACTCTGCAGAGCCTCCCCTTGCAAAGCTGCCGGGTACCCCATTGTGTCTGGCCAGAGCCTGGCCAGAGAGAAGGAAAAGAGCCATCAGTAACATCCAACAAAGTGGATTCAGTCTCAGGAAACAGACCCTTAAATGTCTCTTCCAACACCAATGTCTATGATGCTTCTTCCCCAAGACACCAGACCATACATATTGCAGCGGGAGAGCAGCTTCCTCCCTGCTTGCCCACCCACCCAGATTCCCCCCAGCACCGCCAAGCTCCTGCAGGCCAGGCAGGAGGAGCAAGGCTGGGTGGAGGCTCAAGGCGGCCATCCTGGCCATCCTCTCACCTGCAGAGCTCAGGTCCTCCAGGTCTGCAGCACTCAGGGGGCAGGCGGCCTCCACGCACAGTGGGGCCGGCAGCACAAGGAACTCCATGACGGCATCGCAGAGTGCGTGACGCAGGGCCGCGCGCAGCTTCTCCGACAGCTGCAGCAGGCTGATGTTGCCCTTCTCCCAGATATCCAGGCGCACCAGCACGCAAGGCTCTGTGGGGAAAGGGTAGTTCTGCATGGCTCTTCAACCCTGCCTTCACCAGCCCCCCGAGGTGCCCCAGGGGATGTGGAGGCTGCAGGCAGTTGGCAGCTGCTGGCCAACTCCCCACCTGAGGGCAGGGGGTCAGCCCCTGGCTGGTGCCTGCTGACGGCTGTGAGGCTTTCAAAGTCGCTGTCCTGCAGCAGGCCCACGATGGGTGAGGGGGAAGACAGCTTCAGAGGGTCAGGCCTCTCCCCGTGGGGCAGCAAGGTGGGGCTGCCGTGCTCATCCACGAAGGTCAGCGCGATGCACGCGATTCCTGCGGGGCAGAATCCCAGACGGTCTCCATCAACACAGCACCAAGGACACCCCCGCAGTGCCTGCCTACACCTTGCCATCCCGCAGCTGGGACCATCATGTCACCGCTTGAGCTGCACAGTCTCACGTGGCAGGCAGGGCCCACAGGAGGGGAGGCAGCCAGGGGAGCGGAGGCTAGCTGTGCCTGTGGGGAGCCAGGGTAAGAAGCGTGGGGTTTTGCACAAGGTGTCCACATCATTTCAAGAATCTCTCTCCTGCAGTGTCACAGCAGATTTCACCTTGCCCTGCAGGAGCTTCCTGAGTTGTCCAACGCCACATGCAAGAGGAAAGTATCTCCATTTGGACCAGAAGAGCCTTTATGAAGATTGATCCAGATTGATGGGGCTCACTATTCCTGTCCTCTTAAGAGTACAGGGCCCAGACACTCTTCAGCAGCCCTCTCCAGGCTGCGAAGGATGTAGAGTCCCTGCAGATATGACACCTTGCTACACTCACAGCCCCCTCCTCACTGTACACCTGAACAAGATTAGGTGCCTTTCCCATGCACTCCAACCAGACAGGACTGGGCACAAGGCAGGTTCACACTCAGGACTAGCCTGGAGTCACTGCAGAGAACAATTCAGCCCCTGCCTGTTGGCTCTCTGTACTGAGCCCTACACACAGAGCAGCCGTGTGGTTCCTGCCTCACTGCCCACGTGCTGTGAGCCCTGGGCCACACAGGAGAAGCCCTGCTATGAACCAGAGCAGAAACAAGAGCTGATTTCCCATGGCCCAGCTCAATGGCCAGGGCACCAGGAAAGCATCTGCCAGGTCCAAACCTCACATTGTAACTCTAGATGTTCCCACTCCCTTTGAAAGCTCCCTGACTAAGCCAGCACTCAGATGGCTGGATGGCAAAGCTGTCCCAACACTGCCTAAAGGTGCTCTGATACAAATGACCTCAGCCCTACAACACTGCTGAGTCCATATTCTCTCCTTCTCCATTCCAGCAAGGAAGGCAGTGACACCAGACTCCACTGCCACAGAGAAACCAGTGTCCCTGACCAGATCCCTGGTCTGCACTGAGGACAGGAACCCTCTCTGCATGGAGACAAACCCAGCCCAAGCAGGCAGTGCCCAGTCTAACCATCAGCAGCACAATGACCCAGTCTCCATCACTCCTTGTGAAGCATAAGCTGTGCAGCAACCTTTCCTTCAAGGCACAAGGGAGAGTGCACTGGGAATGGAGAGAGATGCTCACAAAGGAGAGAGGCAGGCATTCAAATCAGAGGGCAGCTCATGTGCACCCACACTGAGGAAAGGAGACTACACCTATGAGCAACCCCCACAAAGCCTCTTGCTGCAGCAGGGCAGCTCTCCAGGACATGGGTGTCAATACAGAAGTATCAAGAGCAGGAAATGCCCCACATGACTGAATATGAGCTCTACCAACCAGACTTTCTTTCTTTAAAACAGTAAAGGGCACAAACTCAACACTCTGGCTTGGCAGTCAGCCCCAGACCCACCAAAATGGCTTAATGATCCTGTGGTAATTATAGACCATTCCCCTCTTCTTCTCCTGGATAAATTCCCACACTCAGCCCCTTCATTGTCTGGCACACTTCCCTATCACATCCATTCCTGTACCACTGCTCTGCTTCAGCCTGTCTGAGCTGAGAATGTGAGAACAACCAACCACAATTGAAGCAGGCCAGGTCAGCAGCCTGCCCCTGCCCAATGAGCAGAAAGGCTCTCCTCCACATTGCAGGGAACAAGGCTTCCCGGAGCATGGAGGAGCTGAAACTGAACCACTAAATCATGGATCAAAAAAACAGCTAAGAAACTCAAAATCTAAATTCTGGAGCTATAGAATGAGGTACATCAGCAAGAGCTGCCAAGGGTCTTACTGCTTGGTGCACTAGAGGTGGGGTGCTAGAGAACTGTTATCTGCCATCTGTGGGGGACTCTGAGCCCCCTCTGACCCAGGCTCACTGAAATACAAAGCACACATCTAATGGTGCCTGACCACTCCAGCCTGGCCTCTCCAGCCCCTTGCTAAGCAAGGAAACACCCCACACCAGGGCACAGCCACTGGGAGAGTGAGGATGCTACACCCTGGAGCATCAATGACATTTGAAACATCAGGACTCCTGTCTTCCTCAAGGAAGAGATGCCTGTTTGGACCTGTGGGAACAAAGAGGCAGGATTTTGAATCTTGTTGTTTGCAAGCTAACAGGGACCTCTGCAGCTGGGAATCACTGAGCTGCCACCTCAAGGCAACAGGCTCTGTTTGCTCATTGATCCAGCCAGCAAAAAATCAGGGTTCAGCTAAATGGATACACACACAAACACACAGAGGAGTCAGAGCTGAAGCCACAGCACAAGGAAAACAAGAACAGCTGGGACCAGAGAGCTGCATGGGAAAAGGAGATGGAGTAATACTTGGAGCCATGGGTGCTACCTTGGAAGTGAGAGAGTGGAAAGAGGTGCTGCACAAGGTCCGACATGGTACCTACATAACAGAAGAACATTCAAACAATGCACAAGGGGCACAAGACACACAATGGCCAGGTGACAGACCACACGGCCTGGACAAAACGTGACATGACAACCCGCTGCAGGGTGGCCCCTATCCAATCACTGCTCCGGCAGTCTAGAGAAAAAGCAAGGACATTGCCCACACAGCCCACGCTCAGTTCCACGCAGCCAGATTTCCCTCTGCAGCAAGGCTTCTGCCACAACTGCTCCCACCTCCAGCCCCACGGAGCCTCTGTGCCCCACACTGAGGTCTCATGTCTAGAGCTGCTTCCTGCTGCAATAGGTCAAGCTTAGCAAGTTGCCCTGTTGGGGGCCTGAGTTTGCTCCGCCACACCTACAGAGGTGTGCAGTCCCTCAGACACGCACCTCACCCACCTTCCAGCCATGGAGGAACACAATCCCCTAGCACTGGCCCTCCTCAGTCACTCACAGCTCTCCAGCATGGGAAACACTTCCCCAACACACAGCCCCATAGCCTGTTTCAGAACTGAGCACAGTACCTTTTCCACCAGTGCCTTGGCCACCCGGCTTGTTGTACAAATAGAGATCCTGGTCAGGGATGCTCCCATTGTGGTTGAAGTAGTGCTAAGGAGAACAAGGAAGAATACTGACAGATTAGAGAGCTTGCCTTAACTGGAAAGAGGCAGTTGTGCACATGCAGAGCTCAACCCCAAACCTGCAGAATAAAATCCAGACCTACTCAAATCACTTGCCAACACAGCCTTCACCACTGCTGGGGTGAAGGAACCCCTTACAGCACATACAGAGTTATGTGGCACTACACATCTGGCCTCACACTCTGTCTTCACTATGGCCATGCTAAGGGGTGGCTAGCTGCTCCCAAATTTTTATTAATCCTGATGTTTCAGTCCTTAGATCTGAGGGAGCCATGCAAGAAGCCAAGTTTAGCTTTGAAACGGGGTCTTCTCCCATGCTCCTGGAAGATGACTGTGGGCATGAGCTTTGTGGTTGCTGCTTTTTGCACAGTGACTGCCTGTCATGAAAGCATGGCCTTTCCAGTCTAATCCGGTCCTGTAAAACTCCCCCAGGCCTCAGGAGTTAGTGTCAGTTTCTTCCTAACCCTCCACGGCAGAGCTGGCAACATGGTGTCTGAGCTGTCCCAACGAATGCCCCCAGCAGCAGCTAGAAGCTGGGCAGGCTGCTGTGCCAACCCCAGCCCTCCTCACCTTGAAGTGGTGCTCCACGTTGCTGTCGGTGTACTTGGGGGTGTGCAGGAAGATGAGGAGGTTCTGGCGCAGGTAATAGGACACGGCGTGCAGCCAGGGCAGGGCTGAGGGCGGCAGGGAGAACTGCAGGACCTCTGTGGGCGGCGTCCCGGGGGGCTGGATAAACTGCACACAGGAGGCTTTAAAACCGGCTGGGACTAGCAGGCTGCCCCGGGGCTCTAATACTGATATAAATGATACCAGTTGGCTCTGCAAAGGGGGGCAGAACCCTAGACAGTGCCCTGGGACAGATCACAGAATACCCTGAATTAGATGGGACCCACAAGGATCATCAAAGTCCAACTCCTGGCCCTGGCCAGGACAGCCCCAAGATGCGGGCAGATATTCATTCCAAGGTGTGGGAAGGAGGGCACAGGGACGTCCTGCAAACCCAGCAGAGGGAATCTCCCAGCTACCCTGGCACCCACACAGTATATACCTCAGTGAATGCTAGCCTGACCAAGCACTGGAGCAGGGAACAGGCTGTAGCTGTTCCTGTTGGGGCAGGAGCAGCTGAGACAGGTCAAAATGTAAGAAAGTGCTCTGGGATGAAGAGAGCAGGCTAGCCAGTGAGGTACCTCCACATCTGCTGGGGTCAGCTTGCAGTTCCGCACCAGCATGACAGTGATGATATCCAGGGTGGCCTCATCGAGGCGTCTGCGCAGCACTTTCACCAGCTCATCTGTGATCTCAGGCCCTGACAAGTGAGCAGAGACAAGCAGCTTTTTCACCCCATCCAGTAAGAATGACTACAGCCACCTCTCCTTCCCTCTTCAGGATGTACCATCCTCACACACACGTCCCACAGGGAACATGACTTTCCCCACCATCAATTTCTTCAGACATAGTTTTCTACGGGTTTATGATCACAAAAGACTGCTGGCGCAGTAAGCAAAGACAAATGCACTCCACTTTCATTGTGGGCTATGGATCCTTTCCTTATATATTTACCCACACAGAACAGAGAGCAGCACTGGGCTAAGGAAGAGCTGTTTGCTTAGGAGGGAGATTCCTCTCTCTTCAAGCAAAGAGGGCAGGGAGCAGAGCTTTGCTCCTGTGCTTTAGATCAGCACAGTTCTGCTGCCAGGTGTTATAACACATACCTGCTGGGGCGACACCATGGACCATCAGCTGGATGTGTCTGTCTATCTGTCCCACAGGGCGGGCAGAGTCCACACTGCGGCATGAGGCAGTGTCCAGAGAGGAACGAGAACCCTGGAGAAACAAAAACAGCCATGTGGAAGTAGTTTCATATGAATTGTAGATCCATCATTGTCTCAGGCTGACAGCAGGGTCAGGAAGACACCACCCACTGCTGCCCCACTCCACACAACTATAGTGTAAGTTTTACCCCACATAAAATCCAGATTGCTGGAACTACTGAGTTCCCTCCACTCCTGTGACTATGAGCACCCATGTCCACTAGCAGAGAGCAGCAGACTCACCATTAGATCCTCAGTGTAAATGGGCTCCTGGCTGCGTGTCAGTGCCAGCGAGCGAGATGATGCACTAAGGCTGCTCTCTGCTTCCCACACCTTCCCACTGTGGGTGGTTTCAGTCAGCCTGAATACAAGACAAAGACATGTCAGCCTCCATTGCCAAGCATGACAGCACTGTATATCCACAGAAGATCCACATCTTCCTTGCTCTCCCCTGTGCACTTTGTGGGGACTAGTCCTTATAGTATGGAGTTTGTGGAAAAATTGCTCTCCGGTTCCCTCAAAAAAGCCATCGTTTTTCCTCCCATGTAAAGGCTTAGCACAGGGAGAGCAGGATGGGCCTGGCTTGATGTGACTGACTCATCAGAAATCATGTGTTTGCTGCTTGGGTCTCAACACGGTCCCTGAGGCTGGGCAGACACTTTCTCTCCCAAGGAGCTCTCAGTCTGGTGTAACACACGTAGCAAGGCCAACAAGTCACGCTGGCTTCTTACCGGAGGTAGAAAACAGATTTAGTGGCACGTTCCTGGTAGACAAACATATTCTTCCTGTTCACCACAGAGAAGGCGTTGAGCACGGAGCGAAGTGCCTGGATAGCTGTGGGCAATGTGGGACATTAGCTATCCCACACACCCTTCTCTGGAGTGCCAATCCAGCCAGCAGCTGGACTCCTGACACGCCAAACAGGAGGGAATCTGGGCCGTTCGTACCTCGTGAGACCCCCATGTTGGGGCCCATCTTGAGGCGTGAATGCACGTGGATGAGTGTGCTCCACACCACCTCACAAGCAAAGTGCCCTGGCATGAACTGCATGGTGGCAGCCAGGTAGTCCCGGGGCTGGTAGCTCTCCTCTACAGAGTAATCTGTAAAGAACATGGGACATAGCTGGGGCCACAGCATGGAAGTTAACATCATCTTAGGCATCTGTGTAGCACTGCAGCTGAGGCATGGTCAAGGGAATAATCCATACCATCCGTGGGCATCACACGCTGCCTGTATGAAGTATAGGGTGTTTCACTCTTCCAGATGTCCTCCTCGCTTTCTGCCACCAGTAACGAGTTGCATATGTGGCTATCATGCAGGTCCTGCAGCAGCAAGCGCTGCAAAGGATGAGGAAAGATTGGTTCTGTTGCTTGCACAGCCACAGAAGACAGCAAGAAGTTTAGGGCCAGACTCAGTCCCTTTTCTCATGACCCCCACCAAGCTGGGACTCCACCAGCTGAACTGGCTCCCCAGGCCCTCCTCTGAGCTGAGCCCAGACTAGATAACCTCCAGAGGTCCTTCTCATCTAAGCCATCTAATCACTGGCAGCTCTGTTAGTGCCCTCTTAAGATTCATTACCTGATTGACAACCCTGCAGATTTCACTGATCTTCTTCACCACCACCTGGTTGAGACTCTGGCATTCCCCTGGCTGCTCCTCTTCTGTCTCTGCTGATGCTGCCTTCTCCACACTCAGGCTGCTTTATGAAGAAAATGAGGATGGGGTCAGCAGGGCACCTGGACAGTGCCCATCACTGCGTGCTGGGAGCAGGAACATGGTGGGAAAGGATGGCAGTTTTCCCCTTACAGAGCACCAATCTAGCCCTGCAACTTCCCACCCACACTGGGCAGGGAGAAGATCCTGCGCAGAGATAAGTGAGTGGCAACAAAGTCACAGTGCAGAGCAGCAGTGGTCAGAGGGGGGACCCTCCTTACCGTGTGTGGTAATAAACCTCCACTCGGTCCTGGTGGATTTTTATGATGAGCCAGAAATCCGGCATAAGGGGACACCTGGGTTCCTGGTCACTCATTAACGCCTCCTCATACTCCGAATCACTGCTTCCCCCATCATAACCTGCAATGGATCCTCACTTCAGGCCTAGGCCTGGCAAAACACCTCCTCCCTGGGCAGGGCAGCCAGTCACAAACCCTGCCCGCTGGGCTCACCCCAGCCCAGGCACACAGACCCCGAGTGTGTCACTGTCAGTGCCACCACACGCTGTCATCCCCCCTGCCCTGGCAGACTCACCCAGATGGTCAGAGTCCATGCTGCCCTGGCTCGACACGAGGCTCTGCACACGGCTGGGACGCTGCCTGCTGGAGCCTGCAAAGAGAAGAGGGGTTTGACCATTAAAGAACTTGCTAAGCCCCATCACATGCCCCATCCGCTGGAGAAACATCATGCCACAGGACAATCAGGCTGTGCTGGCCACGGGGAGGCAGTGCTGGGGAATGGGGCACTCACAGCCATTACTGAAGTCACCAGGAACTGCATGTCATTAGGGATATCAGTGCAGCAGCACAGCTTAGTATCTTGGGTACTGTTAAGCACTGAATTGCCTGCACCCTGGCAAGGAGGAGACCAAATTCCTGGGTACCAGTCCAGGTATTTAGGGACAGGAACAGGAGTAGCAGCTGCATTATGTATGTCACAGCCAGAACTGGGCTCTTCCCTTAAAAGTTTCTGATGTTGAGGTACATCCTGCCCACACTGCAGCTCTTACCTTCCCTGCCCTGTGTTACAGACTCAGACAGGCTTGCTGCAGATGGTGTCACCAATGGCGATTTCTCACTGTTTCCCTTTTCAGAGGATGATGATGGCAATGACTGTATGGTTGTCTCTGGAACTGCCTCTTCCATGGAGTCCTGGCCTGGTGCTCTGCTTTGATCAAGTCTCAGCACATCTCCAGGAGCCTGCATAAAGCCAAGGTCACAAAAATTACCAAAAAAATAGGCACTGAAAAAAAATCGCATCATCCTTCTATATTCTGTTACCAGTGTCCCACACCTTCTCACCAACAGAGTGCTCAGTGCTTCTCACCTCATTCTGTGTGTGGATGCCTCCACCTGCAGGGTTTCCTGTGTCTGGCACAATTCTTGTCTCACTCTCTGGCCATTCCCAGAGAACCCGGCCTTCTTCTGGGAGGACACAGCTTGTGTGGTGTAACAGCTCGGAGCCTTCTGCCTCTGTTTCACTGCTCCCCTCCTGGCCTGTCCTGGTGCCCCCTCCAGCTGGCTGCTGCAAGCAGGGTGTCCTTGCAGGGTCTGGAGCAGCCCTCCTGGAGTGCAGGCGGCTGATGGAGATGTAGTGGTAGTCGTTGCCTTCTGCATTCAGCATATAGCCTGGCAGAGCCATTCTTCTGAACTCCTGCAACACAGAGAAGAATAAGCGTCCTGCTAGCAACGCATGATGCTACTCAGGGCTTTCTCTTTACCTCCTTGAACTTCTCCAGAGAGTGCTCAGGCCCAAAGACAAACTGGAGCAGCACCACCTCGCTGTGGCAGCTGGGCCTGCCCTTGGAGTTGTAGATGTGGGTGGCCACCCTGTGCAGGATGGAGGTGTTGATGACCTGCGAGTGACGCAGCGCTGACACGATCTCATCGTCCAGGAGCCAGCGAATCTGAGCAGAGCAAGGACACAGAGCAACATCCAGGTGACCTGAGTTTGCAAGCCTGCTCCAACTCTCACCCAACCCCCAACAGGATGAAGGCAAGACTGTCTCATCACCCTCATCCCTCATCTCCTGAATGTACCTAAGAAAAGACCTTTTAGACAACTCTGGCCCACCCCAACTGCAGCAAGAATTTTCTCAGGGTAATCCCACACTTTTGGGAACCGCAAGGCTAACAGCCTTTGTGACACCAGCAAAGCCTAACAGTCTGTTCAGCTGACAGGTTGCAGCTCGGAGCAGGTTAGGAAGTGTGGGACAGTAGTTGTGTGCTCTAGCTGGCAGCAGGAAGGCAAATCTGGCTTACCTCGTTCATAGTGGCTTCAATAGCCTGCCTGTGCACTCCAGGGAGGTTGGAAAGGGCAGGGTGCCTAGGAGAGAGGAGACAAAGAATCAACCAGTCCTTCTCACTCGTGCACCTGCCACAGTGCAGCTCCCAGGCAGTAAAAAGAACTGGTGAGGGGCCTGCCATCCCTGCAGTGCCATACCTCTCATCTCCAGTGGACGGGAGCCGCTCCAGGTTGTGCATGATATCCTCATCCGAGCGGAAAGACGACGGCTGCCCGGGAGAGCGCGTGAAGGACACGCTGCTCTCTGAGGTGCATCTGTCACAGGAGAGAGAGCAGCCTGAGCGTTGGAGCCAGAGGATAAACAGACACAGAGAGCAGAAAAGGGATCTCTGTAGAAGGTGAGCCTATCTAGGAAATATTTTAGTTTTCTTAAGGCTGTGATAGACTCTGTGAGAAGAAGAATCGTAAGTCTCAGTACATGGAGATGAGCCAAGAATGACTGTCTGGCTAGGGCAGGCAGAAGGTGGGTGACTGGGCCTCTTTCCACCTACCTGTTGTGGAAGATGTCTGTGTTCACAACTTCTATCTCCAGGGGCAGTGTCAACACAAAGATGTCCAGGGTCACGCAGAGGTCCCCCAGGTCAATGGTGTTCAAGCCCTGGCAGCTTTCCAGGCATCCCAGAACTTCCCCTGAGGAGAGACCACAAAGCAAGGGACTCAAGCAACAAACATCTCTGCTTACGCACATACCCAGGCTGGTGGCAAATACAGAGACTGCAAGAGGTGGCCGTCACACACACACCTGGACAGGCTCAAGAAGGCCACCATCATCTTCCATGATCCTTTCAACCTTCCATGACCAATCCCACAGCAAGTGGGAGACCTGGTGAACAAGCCCTCGTCTGATGATGGCAAACCCTGGGGGTTTACAGTGAAGGCTGCTCCAGGGAGATTGCTGTTTAAGACACAGCATGTTTGTTCCAGGGGCTGCTCACCCAGCTGGGACTGACAGAAGCCCTACTGCCACTTAACCTCCCAGCAAGAACTGTTCTTACCTAGACAAGTTGGCAGGGACTGCACGGGCATGGAGCTGTGCTGGCTACGCAGCTTCACGGAGCAGGTCAGGTGCACAAAGAGTGGGGGCATCTCCTGCTCCAGGAACTCCTGCTCATTGAGCGAGTCCCCTCCCAGCACGCTGAAGGAGTCGTCATCCTGGTTCACCGTGTTGGAGTCTGAGAGGGAATCTGTGTCTGGGAACTCATGCTCCAGCTTCTCACGGTACTCCACCTCCAGCTCTGGGTCACTCTCTGTGGCAATGCAGCATCCAGACACAGCTCCTGTGAATACAGGTTCCCTGTCAGCAAACCAGGTCCACAACTCCAGAGACCTGACCAGACACACCTAGCTCTGAAAGGCATCACCACATGGACAGACATTTTCTTTTCCAAGACAGAGAAAGCAAATTTTACCTTCTTCAGCTGCCATTTCTGCCTCTGATCCCTCCATGTCCTCACTGCCTTTCCTGTCTGCCTGATCCCGAGATGCCTCTTCCTGAGATGGAGAGAGTAAGGGCACACACTAGAAGCATGCCACGCAATACATCAGGTTGTTGATGAGGGAGCTCCAGGAACTAAGTGTACCCATGGATATGCCAGCCCCAAATCCAGATGTGACACCAAGATGAACTACTCCACAAGGATCAGGTGCCTGCCAGGACAGCCCCATGCCTACCTCTTTCTTGGCTGATGGTGGGCAGTAGAAGAAATAGTGAGGATTTGATGGCACTGGCTTGAAATGTAAACTTCCGATTTCCAGGAATTTTTCCTGAAAGAGAAATCCCAAGTATGGAGCAGACATCCTACTCTACACCCTCCTGTTGAAGGCAGGTCAAGCTTGCACATTCCTCACCTGGATAATTTTATGTAAGTCTGGGTGTGCCTGGCAGGGCTGTCCAATTTCCAGCAGTGAAAGGGGAAATTCTGAACAGCAGCTGGTGCCCACACTGCTCTTTGGCTCCTCCACTGGGCTGGCAATGTTATGGGAGTCCTGCTCGCTGTAGTCTTCCATTTCAGCACTGACAGGATTGGGGACAGGTCAGACAGGCAGATCGAGAAACAAGACAAGTTTTATGTGTTATCTACCCTGCCAGTATCCCTCCTCCCAGCTCCCCAAACCTCATCTGCATCACCACAAGCTGAACACTCACAACTCCACAGCCCAGATAAGGGCTCATGCTGTCTGAAGCCAGGCCTGATGTAGTTTAATCATGCTGATCACATTGCCTGTACACCACACTACACACCCTGCCTGGGAAACAGAGACACAGGCTACAGGGACAGGCCTGCAGCAACCTGAACTACCAGCAGCCTGTTCAGGGCACCTCACAGCAAGTACCACCATGCCAACACCCCGGAGTCTGGGCAGCAAAGCTCAGGCCCATGATCACTCCATATCTCCATGACAGAATTAGTCCCTAAAACTCAGGAAAAGCAGTCTGGGGAGTGGGATGTTGAGTGGTCAAAGCACTCCTCTGGTACTAAAATGAGTGATACAGGTGGCAGATCTTGGTGCAATGTGTCACAAGCTATACATTCTTCAGTAAGAGTTTATGCAACTTGCATTTGGATAGATGATTCATTATATCCTATAAACAAAAAAATTGTTGCCACAGTTTTTCTTGGGGAAAGTAGCACTTGAAGTCACCTGACTTTTTAAACACTGAATGTTCTCCAAATTCACAGTCTCACCTCAATGATTTACAGTGTAAGATGACATAGCATTGGAGATTCCCAACAAATGCTAGTGAATTCACATAAAAGAACTGTGCAGAAGACTTAAGTGTTTCTTTGACAGACACTAAGGCACAGCACTTCTTTCCTCCTTAAGTTTTCAGAGGAGATACAAACCCCATAAACACCCTAAGGAATAGGACAGAAGTTTAGCATATTTCAATTCTGCCTGGGTGTTTCTCTTGTGCATTTTTCCCAGAGTTTTAATTAAAAAAAAGTGACACTTTATTCATTAGAAAAGGATAACGAAGTTGTCATTTACACCAGAGTCAACAGCAACCTCAAATGAGTCAAACAGCAGGAGATGCATAATTTCTCCAGAAACAAGTCTTGCAGGCTTGCAGACAAACTGCCCTCCAGCTCAGGCCAGATGGGACAGCAATGAGCCAAGACTACAAGAGAAAGAAAGGATGGATGTCACCAGAGACTGCAAAAAATAGTGTGGTGGACATCATACCAGATGGATATCTCACTGTAAGTATCTGCTCTTCTATGTGGCTGTTAGACTCTGCCCTACAGCATTGCTTCTAACAGGCTAAATGCTTGAAAATGCTTGAAAAAAGATTTGTCCTGGCACCATGCTAAGAACAGAAGCAAGACTAAGATGGGTCCCTACCTTGATTCAGAGACTAAGACACCTCGTTCCCTAGAGCTCTGTTCCTCCTCCTGCTCTGTGCTGCCCACTTGGAAGCTGGCTGTCTTGGAGTGTGTATGGAAATGCTGATGGCTCTCTCGGAACGAGCGGACGTGGCTGCACACTGTCAGCAGGAAGTTGGTGATATCAATCTCTTGGAGCAGCTCCTCACAGTAGTCCATGGCAGTAAGCAGGTCCTGGGAGCTGATGCTGTGTGATTGCTGAAGGGTCTTGAACAGCCCTAGAGATAAACACAGTGCTTGAGCATCCCACGGCATCCCATGGTTGTGAGGCTGTGGGAGTCAGGCAGTGGCAACATCGGGATCTTCACCAAGTCCCAGCACAGAGCTGGAGTCAGTGCTGGTGCTGGGAGACAGGAGACAGCCAGGGCACCCAACACTACAGGTTAGCCTGGGCTTGGGTGACACCAGAGTGCCCATGGCATATCTCATCCTGAAGGTGAGAGGAAGGCATCAAAGAAGGGATGCTCCTTCACAGCACTCCACAGGCTTGGGAACAGCCTTTCCAAAGCCCATAGGGAATGCACAGAAGCATTTTTAAATCCCTCCTTGTGGTACATCAGCCCCAGAGCTCCTCCCTTTGCTTGGAGTAAGATCACAAGGAAAATATGACGTTGCTTTCTTAGAAGATCCAGGGTCTAACTCCAACCCTGCCACAGGTCCCATTGTGCTGCTGCTCACCTTTCACATAGCACTGGTGGGAGTGCTCCTGCAGCAGCGTGCAGTAAGTCACCAGCTCCTTGTGCTTGTGGTCTAGCCAAGCAGCAGCTGGAGGACGTTCTAGAGACTGGGACCTGGAAAAGAGGAATCCCAGCATTTAGTACCAACAAAGCACATTTTAGACTGTAAATGACTCTGGTGCCAGTAAAGCAGAGCCTAGGACATGCAAAGGTAGTGGCTGCTAAGAGGCAGAGAGGCCAAGCCAAGAAGACATGGCTAAAGCCAGCCTTTTGTCAAGGAAACTCCTCTGGTTTTTCTCTAGGTATGGTTTTCTCAAGTATGGTTGGTATTACCTGAAAAAGATGTCCCGAGGAGGACGGTGTGCCCGTGGGCTGACGAGCTGCTCTCGTAGCAGCTCCAGAGAGCAGCTGTAGATGTAAATGGGGCAGCGAAATCGGCGGCACTCGCCCAGCTCAGACTGCGAGTTCTGGCGGCAGAAGGAGATGTGCACATCTCTCCGGGAGGGGCCGCCCTGCTCCCCAGGGTCCTGGCTCACTTCTGCAAAAGAAACAATTCTAACATAAAGGCCTCTGACAGGTCCTCGTTCTTGGTCTGAGACATCACAGCTCTCACACAAGCACCACAGTTAGATGTTGGTTTCTCAAGCTTCTCACCACTCATCAGCACCCAACCACTCAGCCCAGTGCTTTGGCCACCTCAGTCCCCTTTACAGCCATGACCACTCACCACCACCACCACTAAATCCTGCAGCAGCACAACCCTTCATCCTCACTACGAGCATGGCTCATCTGCCCTAGGGGCTGTGCAATCAAATCCCATAGACCTCAAGACCTGTGCCCTTGTCCCTAAGACAATGTGCTGGTGACAGTGCCAGTCTGCATCGTGAAATGAGAGTCACTGACTTTCCAGTGCAGTCCATTACTGCCATTCCTAGTAGCTTCTGTCTACCTGCAACCTCCTTGTCCACAAAGAACCAACTGCAGGCCACGGGCACCCATCTTGCATTACAATCCTTCATGCCCCCAAGAACATCACTGTGCCTCCTGTCCTGACTCTGCTGACTGCCAGGCAGGAGCTGCCAGGCTGCAGCAGCCTGTTATTCCTCCTGCTTTAATCTGCTCAACAGTGTGCTCAAGAATAGCAAGAATAGCACTTTAACAAGGTGCTGTCAGTACCATGAGCTGGTGTTATGCTGAGGGTTGGTAATGGCACTGCAGCATCCCCTTCTTCAGCCCTGACTCGCTCTGCACAGACAGGTCCCATGGGATCTTCTCCAGATCGACTCTCATCTTTTGGAGATTTGTCCAACCCACAAGCCATCAGCTTCTGTACATCTGGAGGAAAAGAAAATAAAATCATCCTTTGTCCAGTGAGAACAGATGAACCCTTCAATCTACATTCCCAAGAGAGCAGATTTCCTGCTACCTCTTTGTGTGTCGAAGCACCTTCACCTGAGCCTAGCAGCCTTCATCAGTGCTCAGTGGAAGCCAGGCCAGTGCCAGTGCCCAGAAGCAGGGACTCTTCCAGACCATCCCACTGGCAATCTCCTTAATCTATTCATTAACAACCCCACTGGGAAAACAGTCCAAATGGCTGCAGCTAGCAAATAACTCAACACCACATCCCCCACCTGAAAACCCTTTGTGGCAGCACCACACCGTGAGAGAAAAGCAGGACATTCCACACTTGGTACCGTTCTATTCCTGGCCATGTGGTGCAAAAAGACTGCATGAACTCTGTTATTCAATTTTCTCCCCACCCTACAAGAGCGGATTTTGGTTTTTCTGTTTCACTGAGCAGGTGCATAGGACTGCTGCCTGCTCTTGCTCCCCACAAGAGAGCCCCTCACCTGAGAAGGTGGCTGGCAGGAAGGTCAGGAACACGTGCTGTGGGTTCACCAGCTTGGCATAACATCGCCATTGAGGGGGAAAGGGCCCCACTGTGTCACTCAGTGTCACATCATCCTCAGGCAGCTCTGTGTTGCCAAGGCTCTGAGGGAAGAGCAGACGTTGGATAAACTCATGGTACATGGCACAGGCCCACTTTGAGGCACGTAGCAGCCACACAGAGCAAGTTCTTCCAGGCCTGCTGGTTGGCACAGTGCTGAAATCACCCGGGTCACCTCTGCCCATTCTCACAGCAGCCTGGCTGTAGAAGTCACCATTCTGGGAGCAGCCCAGCTCTGGGAAGTACAACACAACAGTCAGGAGAGGCTCAGCCAGCTCTGCTGGGGCCGATTCTGACCTCTAGGCAGGGACTGCCCATGGTTTCAGAGCAATCTGCAGCACAGTACCAGTGCTGCTGTAACAGGCTTGGCCCATAGTGAATGCATCTATCCACACACCTTCTAGATCACTGCTTGACTTCAGACACTGGATACAGCCTAAACTGCTTCCAAAGGTGGGGAAGAGCTGCCTTTCAGTCTTTCCCAGCCCTTTTAACTCTCCTGCTCTTTAACAGCTGCTGCCTTGCTTTCTGAGGGGTCTTGGGAGAAGGACAGCAGCACAGCAGTACCTGCAGAGTACTTGTGGAGCCAGTCATATCCCTGGTGCCATTACTGCCAACAAGATGATAGGATGCAGAAGCATCCTGCTGCTCCAGGGTCCCAGAAGCCTTGAGGGTTTCCTCTGAAATGGAGCAAAGAGAAACCAATCTGAGAAACCCCATCTGAGGATAAGACTTGAAAGCAAGGCTCCTGAAAAGCCTCACTGCTCTTGGTGCCACCACTGCCACACTCCTGGTCCTTACCTCTGATCACAGGGAGAGTGAAGGGGGGTTGATGGCCATCACGATCCCGCTGCAGGACCTGCTCCATGAAAGCCACATGATCAGCATCAGCCATGGGGATCTCCCGGTCACTGAGGTCATGCTGAAGGCACCCATGGAAGAGGTTTAGTAGCATTTCATTGGGCACAAACGAAGAGTCCTTGGTGACCTCCTCATTCTCTGCTTCAAAATAGAACCATGGCAGCTTCAGAGACAGCATCTCCATAGCCACCACCTGCCCAGGACCCCAGGAGACAGCCCTTTGCAAAGCAACATTTCCATATAGCCAAGGATTTCCCCAGCACCTCTCCAAGACTGACCTGGAGAATGTTGAGGAGGCCCTGGAATTATACCATTAGTTACCCTGTAGTGACCCACCCTGCTACTCTGACTGTCTTGGAGATGCTGGGGGTACACACAAGAAACCACCACCACCAAGCTACTATCTAGGTTTAACAATTTCAAAAGCAGCTCTTACAAATTATCATCCCAGGAAAGGCAGCAATGTAGCTGGACAGCCTTGGGGCTGCAGAGCTGGAAGAACAGCACTAAGCCACTGAAAGAGGCATGGCAGTGCTCACATGCTGCTGCCCAGGGGGACAAGCACGTGAAGCAGGCTGTCCACAGCCATGGAGGGAGGACAAGGAGGCAGGTAGTGAAGAGGCACCTACCTTTTGTCAGCATTAGAAAGAACATTTCAACCTGCTGGCACCTGGGCAAGAGCTTCATGAGGTTGAACTGGAACGGGATCTCATGCACTCGAAAGCCAGGCCCCATGTCTGGATCTGCAACAGAGATGAACAAGACCACTAGAAAACAAGCATTCCACAAACTGCTCAGGGAACTGTAACTTGAAACTGAGAACAGAGGAACTCTTCCTTAACATCCTTTACAACTTCTACAAACCCACTTGCCCAGGCACACCAGGCCTATTACTGAAGATGTGAGCTCATCTTCCACTTGCTCCTCTCACACAATTACAGAATGATTGATGTTGGAAAGGTTATCTGAATCAACCCCCCAGCTCAAGCAGGGTCACCTTGTCACCTCTCTAGGCTAGGCAGAAAGCCTCAATGTTTTTTTTTTTTTTTGTCTCCTCAGGATGAAGCCATTTCTCTGCCAACTTAGCATACATGCAACAAAGTGACCCACAGCCATCAAAGTCTACAAAGTTGTTGAAATACTTGTTCCACCTTCTATGGGTCCTGGGACATTCAAGATCTAGATTCTTCTTTGCTCCATCAAGCTTGCTAGGACATAGATGGTGGACTCACCCTCAGCAGCTTTGGTGTCTGAAGGAGGGCAGACCCACTCCTTGTTCTGGCACAGCTGGCTGATGTATTCGAAGGTCAGCATGGTGGCGATGCAAGCAAGGTCCCGGGGGTACAGCTGCAGTAAGCAGTTAAGGTTCAGTTTATGCAGCAGAATTATTATCCACAAAGGCAGAAGAAAAGAGTCTAAAAGCAAGGAGAGGGCACACCTACAATCCTGTTCCCTGAGTTGCCCTATTCTCACTCACTGCTCCCTCCTTCTCTACCAGCCCTTTAGCCTGTTTTCACCTTGCTCAGCAGGAGTGCTGGTAGTACTGCCTGCAGTCGCTGCTCTGGTCCAGCTTGCTCCCCTTCAGTGGAATGACTTCACAAAATAATTTGTATTTTCCCAGCTACCCTAAAGCAGCATTGCATCCACTGCACCGCAATCAAGAAACCTTTTATGGCCAGTGGCCCGTTCCTCTTTTAGAAATCTCATCTGTGACTGGCATTCCCATCTCTTTTGGCCCTCAGTATTTATCTGCAGTTTTGTGGTGTGCTTACACTGAACCCTTCTCCCTCCACAGAAGATCCTATACCCCTCCCCTTCAGGGACTCACCGCTTTAGGTATTTTCTGGTAGGGCAAGCCATGGAGGTGCTTCCAGTTCTCAGCAGTACTGTGGACAAGGCCACTCTGTGGCTCTACCCAGCACTCAGTGACCAGGTTCAGTTCTGTGTCCACTTCAATAGCCTCTACCTCTGTATCATTGTCATCATCTGTGGAAAAGCTGGAGGGAAGTCAAAAGGAAAGTCCCGTGAGGTGGCACAGAGCCAGCAGCCCACTGCAGCTCCTGTCAGAGCTGTGAGAGCAGCCACAGGAACCCAAGACTGGCAGGAGAAGCCCCAGCGACCTGGTGATCAATCCAGGACAACTGGTTATCTGTACTAGATGGTGGAGGTCTCCCTCCTTTCCACACTGACTGCAAAAGGCACATCTGGAGCCGTGACTCCACTGCCAACCCCCCCTGGGAGCAGAACAGCAGCCTCACCTGTCCTTGGTGGAGGTAGAGTGGGGTGGGAAGAGGATGTACTGGACGACACAGGTGTGCTTCTCCCTGTCACTGCTGCTCTCACTTGAGCCATCAATCTGGAGGGGAGACACTGCATGAGCTCTACCCAGCACCCCCCTACACAGCACAGCCCCATCACCCAGCTCCACTAGCAGTGGCAGAAAGAGGAAGCGTGTCCCAACCCCAAGAATTCCTCCAGCACAGCACACCGCTACCACAAAGTGGCTCTCTAACTGCAGATGAAGGTAGAAAAATGCCCAACCCACAAGCTGCTTTACTTTCTGCCTATATGTGTCAAGGCTGTGTGCTAGAAGCAGATGACAAATCCTATCACAGGAAGGTGAATCCACCCCAGAACCAACAACAAGGGACCGTGTCCACAAGAGGACAGTGCCCAGGCTCACCTGTATGGGCAGCTCCAGCACCATGTTGATAATCCCATCCCCACTGGATGCAAAGTGGAAACCCTCTGACAGACGAACCCTTGCAACAAAGAGGAAGTCAGACCTGCAGGACTTCTCCACCCATACTGTAAGGTTTAAATGCAAGAATGACCGTACCCTTCACCCCAAAACACCATCCTTCTCAAGACAGGGAGCTGCACACAGAGAATGGGGCGATATGACACGGCCAGAACAGCCTGTGTGAAGATCAGCACACTCCAGGCACAGTAACACCTCTTGCCCTTTCACATGTTTCAGGACATTTTCTCTCATTTTCCTCAACTACAGCTGCAGGATTTGGTAAAGCACTGACCCGAGTGTCTCTAGAAGCTGTGTACAGGACCCAAACTCTCTGCACAGCAGCTTTAACTGTCACCTATAAAAAGGCCTCATATATATAATACGCAAGGTCACCCTTACTTTCCTTGTATCCCCAGAACTAGCTAGGAGAGAGGAACCCCTGTCAAGTGTGCAACTTACTCTGTGAGTGTGGAAAGGAGCTGAGCCACAGCAGTGATGGGCACAGCCGGTGCCAGCCCTGACTGGACACTCCAGATCCAGCGCTGGTGGTAGAAGTAGCGGGACAGGGAAGCCAGGGTGGAAGAGGCAGTGCGATTGGCCACCATGGTGAGGGGACCAGACACGGGGGGATGCTCCAGGTTGAGGATGAAGGGCGCTCGATAGTCAGAAGGCAGCTTCTCATACCTAGGAGAGGGCAGAAGTGTGGCAAGCTGACGTGGAAAAAATCTGGTTTTTTTCTGTTTAGGGTCAGAGCTGTCTGGATTCACAACCCAACCCACTTGTCGGGCCCAGGACAGTCTTCCAGAAGCAAAACGTGTCTGGCCCAGCACAGGATCCTCCTCAGACAGCAGTAAATTTACTTCTACATCGAATCCCATTAGGAGTGACAAATCTGCCTGTCCACCAAGAATCCCTGCTGCAACTCAGTCACACAACCCAAACCCATCCCAACAAGCACCAGTTCCACTCACAACACTCTCATCCTACAACTGACAGCACCATCCACAGACCTTCCTCTTCCCCACTTTGCAGGGCAGGGGGGCTGTGCTGACAGCCTGCTACTCCATCACTACCTGATAAGCAGCTTCTCCAAGGGTTTGTGCAGCACAACAAGGCAGGGTCTGTCTGAGAGGGCTGACTGGGCCCCAGCCACAGGTGGGGACTTGGAGGGAGAACTACTGCCCAACATTTTCCTCTTCGCTTTCGGAGTTGCCTCCTTGCTCTGGACCCTGTGGGGAAAGCGCAGCTGCAAGATTCGGTCCCGTAACTCTTCCACTATCTGTCATGGCAAAAGCAAAAGGTAAACATGACCAACTTTGTCTGGAGACATAAACTACTCCAAAGGAGTGTCTAGAACAAGAGCTTGACCAAAAGGAACAGAACACTCCTTAAATACACAGAAGAGCAAGAGTTAAAGGTCATTTGATTTCTGAGGCACTAGCAAGACCAAGATCAAGATGACACAACGCCCTATTTTAAGTATTTTTAAAAGCAAAAGGAAGGTTAAAAAAACCCCAAAGACTATTTCAAGGCTAAAGAAGTTGCCTTCCAAAATTCAGACTAAAAACAAACTAATTGCATGCCAGCTCCTCCACAGAAGCAGTCTGAGCACCTACCCTCATTCTTCCCTCCTCCTCTCCTCAACAGCCCACAGTAAATGTAAACTAGTCCATATCAGCTGTGGGAACAGTCTGTCTCTGTGTTATGTATTCCCCCACTATCACGTTCTTTTGTCAAACCTCTATGGCAAAAGGTTTCAGGAGCCTGGGTTATTTTTTAGGTTAATTTTTTCCAATTACTTCCTGATTACTCTTTTAAGCTTTCAGTAGCTCTGAATATAGTTCTACCCACGCCAGCATCTGATTCCCACAATAGCCCAGTGTTTTCTTTGAAATTTCTATGGTTAGGTTTCTTTCCATGATCTTTGTTCAACTTTTTTCAATTTTTATTACCATTGTAAGCAAACAGAAGAACAGCAACTCTCCATCTTCCTCAACACTAATTATTTCAGTAACTTTTCCCATCATTACTATGTCTTTTTCAAGGAAAGGAATGTCCCCAAACCCAAATGTTAAACAAGAGTTCTTTCCTGCACTGTGCTGCCACTTGGGTCCCCTTCATGGTTTCATATTGATATCACAGAATCACTAATGGTGTTTAAGCTTCCAAACCCCACTATTTTGCAGTTACCCATACTGCCTTCCAGCCACCACTGTGCTGCTTAGGTGTCAACAAAGCACAGAGGTTGAAATAGCTTTGTGCCACCTGCACATTTCTCAGCTCATGTTACCTTTCTGCAAATTAGTTCCCTACCCTTTGCCTACAAAAAAGATTGGGAAAATCACAAACAGCTTCTGCTGTGAGGAAACACAGCACTTTTTCAATTTCCTTGCTTTGTTCCCCCAAGGTAGTTTCTGTTTTATGACACCCCATTCCTACAGTTCTACAGTTGTGCCTCATACAAAGTCTCACCAAAAAGCTTTCCAAAAGTCAACTGTACGAGGTGCTTTCCTTCCCCTCAGCACTGGAAATTTGAACTGCTCAGCACAAACTCCCCTTTCCCTTAAACAAAGCAGGCTAAGTTCTACTGCCATCCTCCACACTGAGTAGTAAATCAGCTCTATGGCAGGCAAAAAAAAAAAAAAAAAAAAATTGTGGATGATACAATTTATGACCTACATATAGCTCCTGCTGCAATGATCTGGAGCTTGCCCAGAGCTGCAGGGTATGGTGCCTCTCTCACACCTTCTTGATGAAAGAGATTAATTTGCACCTGCCAGAGGGAACTCCTTCAAAAAACCCTGTCACTTGGCACTACCAAGCCCACATGTTGACCCAGCAACCAGTGCCCAAATCCTGGATCCCCTAAAGTCATGAGGGGGCAGATCTGCCAGAGTGCCAGAACATTTAGTATTAGCTGGGCTCATTATCTCAGAAAGAGATGGTCCTTCCCACGTTTGCTAGCTTCTCCTCAGACTAGTCTCTAATACTAAAGCTAAGCTAGACAAACCAAAGATTTCTTTCATGAAGATAAAAGATCTAGATTTAATGATAAACCTCTTGTTTATATTAAAAAGTTCACACAGTTTAATAGCAGGGCATCTTTCTCATGCTTTACCTAAGAACATTTAGACTTGTCTCAGCCATTATAACTGGAGAATCAATCCACACAGTAACTCCACTTTCTGCATCTGACATGGGCAGCTCATTTCTTTTGATACAAAAAGGTTATTAAAAGTCTATCTGACAGACTTTTATCCTGAAAACATTTCCTAGGTACTAATTTTTTTTCTCTTCCTGTACTGCTTATGTGGGGCATTGTTTGCATTTTAACTATTAACCTCCTCCATGCCCAGTAGATTCAATACACATATACTGGAAGAGATAGCCCAGGGAACATGTAGTACATCTACCACAGAGGTCTTTAGAGATGAGTCAGACAAGAATCTGCTGCTCTTTACAGATGGTATTGATTGTGCTTTGGTCAGAAGGACAGGCTAGATAACCTTTGAGTAATTTCAAGCCCCACAATTGAATTAAACAGTGGGAAAAACATCCATGTGACCAGCTGTTTTATTGATCTTTGAGTCTTTGGGTTTAGATCTTTCATAGACTTAACAAAGAAAGTTTGTCCTAAATGACCCTTCCTGTTACAGTAGATTCAAACCCATCTAAACCTTAACATAGTAGTTACTTATTAGAGGGCAGCTGCCCACAGTGTTGACTGTCATCTACCCACCATTTCCCTGTTCAGAACTTCTTGCTCTGCTCCTGCCTCATGAAGAAGACAGCCAGCTCTCACCTTGTTCCTGGCCTGTGCAGGTGTGCCAATGGGGAACCCCAGCCGGAGAACCATGCAGGGAGCTTTGGAGATGATTCGTACCACATAGAACGAGGAAGGGGTAAGATCCTCAGACCTATGGAGGAGGGATTAGGACAAGGCTGAAATGGCATACACCTTGCTACTCTGACATGCCAGACCAAGCAGAGGTCTACTCCACAGAGCCCAACAGCCCGCACAACTTCACAGTAATACGCATCAGTTTTAGCATGCAGAAACCCCCCAGTCGGTTTCCCTCTCCCTCCGGGCTGCACCTGGAACACGGTGGAACAGTTCAGAAACTGCAGGATTTCACACCCCCTAGTCAAGGTCTCATCCCCTCCTGTAAACATCTGCTTCAGGCCCACGGCAGCATACTGGTCTAACCAGATCCTTGGTGTGGCCACGCCAATTCCCACACGGCACTGCTCAGAGCCACTCACCCGTGGATCAGCTTGACGTAGGAGTAGCCCTCCACCAGCACGAAGCTGCTCCAGTCCCGCAGCAGGGAGGTGAGTGCTGAGTGGGAGATGCGGCACTGGATGGTGCTGTAGCGGCCGTTGTTGCCCGGCGTGTGCAGGTGCTTGGGCACAGGCCTGCAGGATGGGGCAGAAAGTCATTCCACAGCTGCAGTTTCTCTTCTTCCCCCCAAATCCACAGAGGCTTTGCTACATCCATCCTACTCCGACTGGTCTATCAGCCTTTTTCCTTCCACAGCAGCCAACGAACAAGCGCCTCCCCTAATCAAACACTGGGGATAGCCACACTGCTGAGTGCACTGGAATTTCCACACTGCAGAGAGCACATCCCTTGTATCCTATCTCCCTCCATGCAATATATGACTATTGTTTACATTACTCTGCAACTAGGACCAGCCTCAGAAAAGCAAAGCTTTTGGGAAAGACATTTTCCAGCAGCAAACCAAAACATGTGGGTTAGCTCTCAAATGAATGGTCCCACCCCCCCTGCAACCAGGAAATCAAACCTCCAGAGGGATTCAAGAAACAATATATCTTCCAAATCAAAGGTGACTTCCCAACCTACTGTTCCTCTGATAAACAAACCTTTAGCATCCATCAGGCCCCGCCAGTGAGAGCCTTCCCTTGGCCATAGGCACCTGCAGAAGAGCTGCAAGTCCTCAGCTGGGCTGAACTGGACACCCAGCTTTGCCAGGCCCACAGTGTGCTCACGAGCTCAGGCCATTACATACGTGTCATGCTCCAGAAGGACGACTATACGGTGCATGTGCAGCCACCTCTGCCAGAAGTTGGCATCCATGGAAAGGATAGGCTTCCAGTAGGAGGCAAACTGGGAATGGCTTGAGTCAGACCCACTGTGCTGCAGAGATAATACCTGAGAAAATGACGGGACAATATTCAGCATGAAAGTTCTCCACCCAGAGAGAACAAGAATTTCTTTAGCAGCTGAGCTGTTGTAGGCCAAGAATGCCACATCCCTGGCTTTGGGTAATTTCCTCTGAATAGAGTAAATGTGTTCACATTGAAACACGCAGTACAGCGTAAGCAAAAATAAATTAGGCTCTTGAAATGTCAAGTTAATTAGGAATTTAACTACTTAGCATCAAGTAAATCAACCATGAAAAAGACGGCATATGTAATGATGTTTCTCATTGAGAGGGGGATATATGGCTTGTGTCAGCAAAGTAATTTAACACTGAGATTACTCATCTGAAAGTGCTCAGGCAAATAGTGTGCCAGAATGGGTGGCATTGGGCAACTCTAATAGGTTTGTATGGTGACATTGATTCCACCAACTATAGCAACTCTGCTGACAGAAATATAGTAGTGGTTAGCCATAAGATGGGAGGTTCCAGATATACTGTAGGATACATAGCCCTACCTAGGGAAAATGTGCTAGGCAAATCTAAAGAGCTTAAATAAAATAAAAGGGACAGTTCTCTGAAGTTAAAGCTCCCCTAGCTTTAAGATCTGCAAGTCTTCATCTATGCCAAGGACACTGGTAGCAGGGAACAGATAATATGCTGGCTCTTCTGCTTAGTGAGTTTCAATGAGTTTGAATTTTGCAGTGGAAACTATTAGCTCATATTTTGTTTAGTTTATGCTGTGCAGATGACAAGTATCTCTCTTGCACCTTCCACATGACTGCTCAGAGCAATGAGCCTACTCAACAACTATTCAGCACATTGTGTATCTTCACCTGACACTACTGAGCTACATCTCCAGGGCAATGGTTGCACTGCCAGCAACAACTCTGTGCCTATGGGGTATCCACTGAAAAAGCATAGCAAAAGCAATGTGTCAGGCTTCCCATCAGTCTCACATGTCACAACACTACAGGAGAAGGTTTCACAGCACACTTAGGAGACTTGCTGTTGGGCTTAGTGGTGCAGCTGCAACAATTAAGACATGGGGTGATGTCTCAGAGGGGGAAATGTATGGCATGAGATGTTCACTGCACCACAACTGAACTCTGACTGAGATGAAGACAAGATGAGCAAGAGATGAAGCCTGAGTACAAGAATAGGCAGGGGAGACAACCTGTCCCATGCTAAACAGAGAGATGAACATACCGGAGTGGTGGAGCCTGGGGGGATGTAGAAGAGGGGCACCCCATTCTTGGTGCTCTCAGGAATGGTAAAGTGTTCTGGGACTGAGTCAAAAGACTGCAGATGTACCAACATCTGGTCTGTTTGGTTGATGCTGCAAAAGAAGAGGCAGTTAGCCACAGAAGCCCACGCTCTCCCCCTTGCTGCCCCGTCAGCACAGAGCATGCACACACAGCACTCCCTGTGTCCTGGGAGCCCATCTACACTAACAGAGCTTTATGGGGAACGCTATGATTCCACATCCAAGTGCAAAGTGTGTGTTAAAGGGGCTACAGTGTAGAAGCCTCCTACATACGGAGGATGATCAGAGTTGGAAACTAAGTGCTAGAGGAGAAATCTGCCAAATAGCCAGGAGTAACAGTCACCCTGGTCAGGAAACAGTTGTGACCCATAAGCACTTCAGCCCAGAGACACGTGTGATGTGTTTGCTGCTTCCAGTGTAACCACGCAGCACAGCTGCATGGGTGTGCTATAAGAACACATGACCTCCATGGGATGGCAGTCAAAGGTAAAGTTTGCATCCCAGGATCCGGATTCAGGAGCAGCAATATACCATTACCCTGAAGCATTCTTAAAAACTAGATCACAGACCAATTTGAGTCTTTTCCTTGGCTAGACAGCAAGCTTGTTATCAGTCATGCCCCTTCCCCAGAGCACATTCCTTTTGAACCCTGGGTTGGGACAGCTACCTGCAAAACCCTCATCCTAGCATGCCAAGGAAGGGATTACTTGGTGACACTGGAAACTGCTGGGCATGGTCCAGCTCACCTCTGCAAGGTGTTCCAGAAGCGCCGGATGACTGTGGTGCGGTACAGACTGGTGATAGGCTTCCTCATGGTGCAACTGATGTCATGCAAAATGTCATAGCTTCCCTCCATTGTCACTTCCACCCACGTGCTGCGTTTTGATGGGTCCAGGGGCCAGGGTGTCACAGCTAAGTACTCAATCCTCATGTTATGCTTCCAAAGCAGCACTAGTTTCACCTCCAGCTGAGACCCACCTGCATGGGAGCAGAAGAGCAAGTTCAGGTGCTTGTTCTGTACACATCTGAGCTTTATCTCTGACTAGGGATTCATGAGTATCATGAGATTGTTTGATTGGTGAGGGGAACAAAGTAATCTAACAACTGTTTGCTTTGGCTGAAGTCACTCTCCTCTCCAACTGAGGGAGGTTTTGCTTGCACTGAAGCACTTGGTGAAGAGTTCTCAATTCTTTAAGTGTACATGTACTACCTACACTAGAGAAGGCAACTGAAACTCAGAGGAGGTGCTGACATTTGCAACGGGCTCTCCTCTTCACAGCCTCATTTTTGTTTCCAAGAAAACTGTTGTTCTGCACAGATGAGCAGGGCCATTCAACTATAAAGTTTTGTCATCCACACTGCAGAGTTAATCCATCCCATCACAGAAACACAGGCATCTGATGGACACAGATCATAAACAACCTGGAAGGTGAGGCCTAACTTTTGAATTAATCTCTATACATCCTGCACAGACTGTATTTCATGCAATCTAGAATTTCAATCTTCAAGGCTTCTCACCATGTTTACCTTCTCTTCCCAAAGTTAAGATGTTAAGAAAGAATATTCACCTATTCTTCAAACTGTACATTTTTACCATTTTCTTTAAGTAAGCCCGTCTAACAAGATCAACAGAAACACGTGACAGCAGGCCTCACTGAGCCAAAAGAGCAGACAACTGTTCCAATCCTGCTGACTGTGCATGCATATTTGTACTGAAACATCCCAGGGAAACACATGACCACGATGTGATTTCAACTGCTCGATCATCTATTCTATGTCCAGTCTGCTCCATAGTTTGCCAGACTTGCAGGGTTTGTGTGATAAGTGATTGGATGTGCTGGAAACCTTCTGAACAGATCATCAGCCTGGATGCTCCGTTTCCTGCAGAGTTGCATTTGCTGCTGCCATAGGCACATCATGCCATTCCCTTCACGGGCTGATTGAGCTCCACTTTAAAGACATCATTTTGCTCTCATGGTCCCTGCTGGGAGGCTCCCTCAAAGTAATCTTCCCTCATCAATGTTTAGAAGAAACCTTCCAGAGTACATGCTAAATTCACAATTGGTTGTTCTTTTGATGAGATTATTTTTATTCTGAGAAACTTCATTTCCATAACATTGACAAGGAGTGTGCAGTACTAAGAAATCCTTACCCAGTTCCAGCTGTTACTGTGCCAGAACATTCATTCCCCTTAACAGACCCAGACCTTCCTGCACCTTAAGAATTCACCTTTCTTGAACAAAGATGATCAAAAGTGTACACTGTATTTTACCTGTACTTAATCTGGGGGATTAGTAGGATTTATTTAAGGTCGCTAATATTTTCTACAATGGCTTGTGTTACTATAAATGCTCTTGCCAGGACTGCACCATCTGTTGTTTCCTATGAAGATTGTCTTGTCTATCAGAAAGGCTAAAGGAGAATTTATAGATTCATCTCTTTATATTTCATAGTGTCACCTCACTCTTATTGCTTTTGGGCTCATTCACTGCTTTCTGCACAAGATTTTGGTTCTCACAATAAAGCCTTTCTACTTCATCAACAGCAAACGTGATAAGTAAATTCCCACACTTTTACTCAGATCATTAATGAAAATATTTCCAACTTCCACCTCTGTTTCCATTAGTCATCCTGGCTTCACTCCTGTGATCCCACACAAACAAAACTAAAAACATGCAAAATATTTGCTTAGTTTGAAGTCTAGATGAATTTTCAGCTTTTATTTTACTGCAAAGCAATCTCTTTCTGGTTCCTGAGTTAATAGCTAATAAAATTTTTTCAACTTTGATTTCCTTCACAAAGTCCAGCTCTGTTTTTTTTTTCAGAAAGCTCACTTTGTCTTCCTGATTCCTCTCCTAGAGAATAGCCATTCTCACTGCTCAGCTAGTGCCCAGCCAGCTTTGGTGCTGGACTGATTTCACAGAGGAAGATTATGTTTTGAAAACTGTCCTTCAGGCTGCCCTCAACACAAAATGGTCAGTGAGATTTTTGTTGTTGTTGTTACAGAGGGGGATCCCATGACAGTGTCCCAGAAAGTAAAAGAACTGGGCTCCATTACACAGCATGACCCCGTGGCTTCTGTCCCTCCCATACCTTCCAATCCTTTCCCCTTCATGTGCACTTCTGCATGCCTAACTAACCAAGTTGCCTCCTAAATGCCTAAATATTTAAAAATCAAACAGTGAGGGTAACCAGAGCACTTATAAATATCACAAACAACATCTCCAGGCAACTCTGAGCACAAAGCTAGCTATTTATTCTATTTTGTCTTTGGTAAAGCAAAGGAGAAAAGTGACAGTGTCAAAGTCCACAACCGCACTTTTTTCCTCTTGCTTCACAGCCAGCTGGCTCCTTAAAAGCCTTTAATTGGCAAGTTTTGGCAATCCAGGTTAATTAACTGTTCTTTGTTACACACTCCTCTGTAGAATGGCTCAGAGAACCCCGATTAGCCAAACATGCTTTTCCTTAGCAAAAGCAGTGCTGAATATCTAAAATGTCTTGATCACTTCTCAACTCTAACCTGTTAGTTCAGCAAATTTTTCATCAAGTCCCCAGAGCATTTAGCCTTTCACAAGTATTAAGTAACATTATCTGTTACTAGTGTGAAGGCAGCATAGAAATGCACTCTATGTTTTTGATACTTCTGATATTTAATTTTTAAATTTCTTCTTAAAAGATACACAGAAAGTATTTCTGGCTCAAGAAGCCCCCGAGCTGCAAAGAGCTAGAGAGGGTTCAAAGGAAGGAAAAAGGAAAGGAGAATGGAGGTTATCATCATGTGTGTTTATCCTGCTCTTACTCCTTCCTGTGCACTTGCCCATAGTTATTCACCACAGAAGGTCACTCTGATCCAGCAGCTGCTCTTCTGCTCCCTGCCCTTGTAAAAATGGGAGATCAATCCATTTAGCATTCCAAGGAGTAAAAGCCAGCAGGCAAATACCTGGAGGAAAATGCAGGGAGCATGGTAACATGTGGTGATATTTCTAACACATTCCTCCAGAGTGCAGGAATTCACTGCTTTACAATATCCTGAGCCAGAGGTTGTAGCTATACCTTTGTACAAAAAGATACAACATGAACTTGTCTGACTGCTTTTTGAATGATTCATACCTGGTGAATGCTCTTCCAGCATTTCTATACAGGACTACACAGTCACCAAAAGCACTTCAGCATTGCTGCCACATTAAAGGGAAAGGGTTTTTTTTTATCTAGCACTGCTCAAGCTGTAAGTGAACTTGTGCACAGAAGAATAAAAGACACTGAGGGTGGACAGGAATGGACTTGTCACACTGTTTCACAGGCATTCCTAGACAAGGAGAGTGCAATGGATCTAATCTGCCAGGACTTAAGGGAAGTAATCTCATGCCTCACCTACATTAGTAAGAACAATCTACAGACATTACTAGAACAGCTGTTTCACCAGGAAAACTTCACAGATACTTACTTTTAACAGAAAATTCCTGAAATAAGAAATTAGGGAGATTTGCATAAGACCAACTGCAGGAATTATCCTGCCTAATATGATTGCTAGCAATCCTCCCACCAAAAAAGGTGATTTAGATCCATTCAGTTTGTAAGAAGCATCAAGGCAAATGAACTTGCAATTGCAAGGCATCACAGAGGAACAGGGAGGTGAACAGAGCAAGACACACTTAAGAGTACTATCATGTAAAGGACAGCATATTTAGGGACTACTAAACAAACAAAACCCAATAAAACACCCCCAAAGATGCATCAGCTGAAAGAAAAGGGCATGAAAGACTCAGGGATTTCTGCAATACAATTATGGAGAAAGTTCACGTGATTCCCGGTCTATCAGATTCGATATTTTACTTCAGAATCAGGGAAATATTAACACTGTTGAAGAAGACACTGATAAAACCACACTTACAACACTCTTACCAACCGTTTTGAGAAATATGAGATCAAACTGAAAAGAAAACAACTTAAGGGGAAAAAATTAAGCGCTATTAACCCACATAAACAAAACAGAAAGCCTGCCCTTACAAAAGAAAGGTGAAATATTGGCTTGCTTAATATTAACCTGCCCAAAAGGAAGGTTACAAGGAGAAAGATGTTGTTAAATATGTTTGTGCAAGTCAGAGAAGGAGGATAAACTTAATTAAAGATAACAGTCACACAGGTCTAACTTAGTCTCAGGGAGTTTAGAAAGCAAGCTAAAGAGCAATGAAGCTCTGGGACAGTCTTCCAACCAGAGCAGTGGCAGAAGGGATTTACATTTTTTTTAGGCAGTAAAATCACAGAAAATATCACATGGCAAGTTTGGAATGGTTTTGGAGTTAGATCACAGACTTTGACTGTCTGACTTAAAACACATTCTAGTGTAGTAATAAGCTTGCATTTGGATTTTTTCATCTCCCCTTCAGTTAAAGTACTACCACTAGTGACAGGTGGAGATGGAAATTTAGGTAGGATGTACTGGCACTCCTAAGGATTATCAAACCCCTGCAGGTCCCCTAGTCAGCAGGTAGTTCTCACACTCCAGGTACCATGTCTAGATTTTATGGTCTTCTAGAATTGATTATGGTCCTGACTGATGTGACATTTTCACCTAACAATATCCTTGTTTTGCCCAATTTCTTCCTCTGGAAGACCGTAGTTTGGAGCCATTAATTCTGGTGTACCAAAAGGCTCAATTTCATATTAGTATTTTGGAGTGCATCTAGCAAAGAACTAGAAAGGGACGAAGAAAAGGAGAAATATAGATGAAATCCCAAAAAAACTCTGCAAAGCTCAGTTTCTGTCACTAGTTTCTCTACAACTGTGGCGAATCATTTCCAAGATACAGAGCATCACTGGCTGTCCCTCCCCAGACATAACCAGAGGGTAAACCTGGCAAGTGCACAATACTGGGCAGCCCTACATCAGGCAATGATTCACGAAAGCAGAGTTTGGGGAAAATGCCTCCTTCCTCTACAATACCTCCACTGCTGAGATGGCAGACCCTGTGCTTTCCCCTAAGCAGCTGAGGACAGAGTCCTGGCTGAGTCTCCAGCCCTCGAGGCGGCAGTCACCTTTAGTGATGTTGACCTCACGGATGCTGTAGCCCTCGCGCAGCCGGACCGAAACAATGCTCACGAGGTCGGCGTGCACCTCCTTCTCCGTGTGCTTCTTCCTCCGCATCGCCAGCGCGGGGTTGCTGCTCGCAGACACCAGGTGCTCATTGAACAGCCTGTGCTGGGACACTGCAAATGGCAGAGATGGGTTTGTGAGGGAGCAGCTCCCCTGAGCCCCATCCTGTAGCAACAGGCCTCCCCCCAGAGCTTCATAAAAGCTGCCAGGAACACTCGCTCGCCTGAGGAACAGTACATCCTTCAGGCACCACTTACACCCACTCCTGATTCTGCAATACAGCAAACAGGTTCATTAGTGTGGCCAAGAGGCCTGGGAAAGGGACAGGGTGGGGTGTCAGGCACTGCTTCCCCTCAGACAGTTTTTGTGGCAAGGCACGCACTGCAATTTCACACTCAGCCTAGCCAGGCAGAAACTGCACATCTGTTTCAACAGTCACACAGCAAGCTTTGGGGCTTTACCAATTTCCCTGGAAAACTCCGAGTTCCCAGGTGCTTTTTAAAAGGTATCAGGACCTGATCTTTTTAAGATTCAACGTTTCCAAGTCCCAAGCCAGCTCTCTTCAAACTTGCCAGTTTATGTGGCTTCTGCTGCCAAGTTACAGAAAGAGCAGATGGCACCAGCATATCCCTGGGACATGAAAGGGTATTTCTGTGTCTTACCGGTAACTAAACTAATCTCTCCTGGCACACTCTCAGTCACTAACAGTCACAAAATAAGAACAACCAGGAGAGGCATTTGGGACAGTTGTCAGGGGTCTAGTTTTTCAGTCCAAACTGCCATCTGCAAGCACTGTTAGGATAAGCTCTCCAGCTGCAAGCTAGCCAGTGTGCATGGAAAGGTGGGCAAGAGCTTCTGATCTCCCCCAAATCCCAACACAGTGAGCCTAACTGCAGATTGCTGAGCCACGGGAATGGTGGAAAATGGGACATTTGTTTTCCCTGGTCCACCCAATTCCTGGAACAAGGAAGGGATTCACAGGTAAGGCTGTATGACCAATTGTGCCCACAGCCTACAGAAGGCATGACGAGAGAGTATCAGCATGACCAAGCCTGGGGAGTCACCCCAAAGAGAGGTGCTCTAAGGCATCCATCTGCTGGAACAAGAACATGCACATTCCTCACCACAGTAATATTCTGGATTCAGGGACTCCCCAGTACGCAGAAAGGAGTACAGTAGAAATGCCTTGTGATACACATTCAGATCCAGGCTCAGGGGATCCAGCTCAGGGCACGTGGAGAGGTAAGCACCAAAAGTGGCCATGGCGATGAATTTCATCAGTTCTACATTGGGAACATGGCCAAAGCTGCAGTCATAGGAATAGACACCGCCCACCTACGGGATGGATAAAGGGGACACCTGAGAGAGAACAGCAGTGCTGAGAACAAGGCAGACGGCTGGTCAAAGATTCAAACAGGCAGAGAAGGCCCCCACTTCTCCTCTGGAGGTGAATGCCACCGCCACCAATCCACCTGCCTCCCTCTAGTACCCACACTACCAGGTACCAGCAGACATACCTGCACAAAGGAGCAGGCCACGGTGCCACTGCGCAGCTGGTTGAGTAAAGTCTCGCACACAGCCACATCGGGGACACTGGTGACGCCATCCGTAATTATTATAATACCTGTAAACAAGGCAGCATCTTAGTGCATCTTCCATCTCAAACACCTATCATTCTCCCAGAAATCCACCAGACATAAAGTTCAGGCAGGGCAAAAGTAGAAGGAAAATCCCGAGGCTGGTTTAGAGCTTCCAAAGCATTATGGAGCTGGCAAACATCCTGATTAGGTACAGCACAGCACACAGAAAGGGCACAGCTCTTCACACCCCGGGTTGCCCTGAGCAACAGTCACGGCTGCACAGTCTCACAATCTCCCCAACACTGACACACAGCACTTGGCACAGTGTGGCCCTCCCCATTCCCAACACCACAATTTGCCCCAGAATGCAGAGTAAATGTCTCTGTTGAAATTCCATCCCTAACAGAAAGGTCTATGCACACAGCAGACCTTATAAAATTAACCTCAGCATATGGCAGGAGGAATACAACCCTTTGCAAACAACCAGGCAAACCTTAACCCCGAGGATGCAGCCAACCTGCGCTGGAGTTGGAGGGCAGCAGCTGCAGGGCCAGGATCCCTTGCCGGACCATGCTGACCAGGCCAACGTCAGCAGTGACCACAGACACACTGGGCTTCCTCCCAGATGACTCCTGCACATCACTAGGGCTCTCTTGGCTCAGGGGGGATAAATCCATCTGAAAAAGTTAAAAAAAAACAAAACACAAGGACACATGGGGCAGATTTCAGCTCAGCTCTGGTTCTTGCTCTTCCAAACACCTTCAGTCTGGTGGTCCCATGGTACTCTGGAGCACAGCAGCAGACTCCATTTGTAGCCTTAACTTCCAGATGCTCTTAAAATCCTGGTCACTTGGGCCCCTTAGAACAGCTGGGCAAGGCTGCTTGAAGGTAGAGGGACAGCATGCTCAGAGCTTTATATTAAGATGATTTCTCATAGAAAGGGAAATATGAGACACTTTGAGGTCACTAAAACTCCTCTGTGGAGCAAAGCAGTTCCCTGTTAAAGAGATGGTGAATTCCTCTTTCTCCCCATGTCATTTGGTAGAAGCTGCAGCTATTCAGCATCTACTCAATCTACTATACTCAGCCCAGAAACACTGGAGGGGCAGAGGCAGCTACATCTCACTTGTGAAGCTCTGCAGCAGAGGGAGCAAGGAGCCTCATGAAGACAAGGTCTAGTGCTTATGCATTTAACCCAAATGGCCCTTGTTATGCAGTGTTGATATAAACAAATGCAGGTAGGCTTCTGCATCTTCTATGAAAAATATCCCCTGGGCAAAGGCTGAAATTTGTATAATTACACCAGTGAGAAACCTACTGTATTCTTAGTCCCTTAACCCCCACAAGGCTCTGGCAGTTCAACCCTGTAATAAAATACTGCTTCGTTTTTACTGCTAATGCAGAGAACAGCTGAGACCCCTCCCCTACAAAGCTACAGATGATTGGAGCTGGGAAAATAAAACTAGAACTAACTAAACTTTTGCTATGCACAAATGGGAGCAGTCTGTGCCTGTGAGCAAAAAATATTGACTGTCCATCACTTCAATTTGCCAGATGCCTTAAATTCAGACACTTGTTAACAATGATACAGCTAGTGCAACTTCAAAAGCAAAAAAAGTTTCAGTCCTTGCCTTCCCCTGGGGCCTCCCACCTCCACCCCACAGCCTGTGGCAGGACTCACTAGTCCCTCTGGCCTGCAAGAGCGTCTCTCTCCACCATTTGCATGGAAGAAGTTACAGGGTAGTTTACCATAAGAGAAATATTGCATCAAGCAGGAATGCATACAAAGCACTGCAAAAACACCACCTGGACTCACCAGCCGAGGTATTTACTTCCGGCAATCTACTTTCTGTTTCAGGACTGGCAGTTTTAGCATTGAAACATATAAATTTCAGCTAGAATATGAGATTCCAAGCACTTCAGATATGCAACTGTAAATACATCACCAGTAGCCTCTTGGTCATCTGATTTTGGGACTTTTTTTTTTCCTTTTTGCCCAAACTCTAATAACTAATGCTAACTAAGGGCTAAATAACCTCAGCCAGACCAGCAATGACTTTGACTGCAAGAAGATCAAAAGCAGCATGGCCAGCAGGTGAAGGGAGGTGATCTTCAAATGTCCCTTCCAAACCATACTGGGATTCTATCATTAATTTGCTGATACATATATCCATGGTTACTAAGCAGTATCTGTCACAGATTTCAAGGAGTACTTGAAAAAAACTGGCTGTTTATTCAGCTTCATGGCCAGTTTTCATGGTAACAAGGAAGTATTTTCATTCAAGAAATGTAACAAGGGCTCAGAGCATATTTACTGCTATTTATAGACGAATTATATGGACATAATCACCTCTTCCATCATCTTCTTTGGAGAGAAAGCACATCCTATCATTTCTCCCATGATATATAGTTAGGCTGTCTTACTGCACAATAAGTTTGGGGAAGGTAACCATCCTCACCAGTCCTTCTAAATACTTAATGGTTCTGCTTCCTCAGTGTTCATGTCTCATTACTGGATCCCACAACATTATCTCACCAACTCCTTAGCTGTTCCTTCTGCAGACCTATGCTGCTTTTCCTCTTGCCACCCCACTTCAGAGGGGCCGCAGAGTGCACATCTCCAGGAAGCCAAGAGAGCCCAACCACCTCTGCCCTCCTTACCTGTGGTTTGGGTTCATACTGCTGCTGAAGCATCTCTGCCACTTTGTTTTCAAAGGCACAGAGCTGTGTGTAAACTTGGTGCAGAAAGGCCTCACGCTTCGTCTCATCCAGCTGACAGCCCTGGAATAAAACCTGGACCAAGGATACACACATCAGTCACCAAGTTAAGATTTTATAGCACCAGCCCCCAAGGTGGTACACAGGAACACAGTTCTGCACAGTGAAGGTCAAACATGTCCCTGACAAAGCATAGGTACAGCTCAGGCCACTTGTCTCTGCTTCTGCTCAAAAGCCTGTGAGCAGTGGTACCTCATGGCATCTGCTGTGCATCCCACAGCAATCGTTTATGTGACACTGGGAAATCTCCTTCTTGGGCAAGAAACCTCTGCTTCATTTGACTTTCTCCAGGATAAGCAGTTATTAGGAGAAAGTGATGTGGGAACATTGTTAGAAACCATTAACTATAGTTGGATGCTTCTAAGGAAGGTCTGTTTGTTCTAATCTACCTTACCTATAGACTGATCAAATGATCTTCCAAGGGGAACAGCAAATTGAAATACCGAAAAGAAACAGAGTGGACATTACAAACAAAGCTGAGCGATGTGACAGAGTAAGCCTGCCATCACATAAACTCCCCAAGGTGACAGACCTGACACCTGTGTTTACAGATGTCACCCTACAGGCTATCCCTGTCCACAACCAGACACAAAGAAGATACAACATGCAAAGACATCAGCAGATTGGTGGGATGCTGCATGTTATCAACATTCCCTCGGCCTCATATGGTCAATAGTGACACAGGAGAAATAAATGATTACCACAGAGTCTGTCCTGGATGAGTGATACACACATACACCTTTTCCTCCATAAAAGAAACGTAACTATCCAGTTGTACCCTGAGATCATAGCTCATGGCCTCATATATAAAGTGGGAATTTAGAGAGGTCCAAAGAAAAATGTAGCAACTTCAGAGCGCTCAATATAGTGTAAATAGGGGAGATACTGAGGCACAGCATGATGGTCTGCAGAACTGCTGAACAAGATGACACATAAAGCCTCAATGGCAAAAGGAGAAATTCCTGCTACACTTACTCTAGCATCTCAGAACAGACCAAAGTGATGGCCACGCTCCTCAGGTACAACACAAACCCTGGCAGAAGGTTTAGGCAGGGAGGGGAAGGGGAGGGAGGGAACAAGCATAGACTAACAGGCTCCTCCTCTTACCACACACTTCCCCTGGTAATAGCAAAGGGATGATATACACCACCATAAACACATAAATTGTGTGAAAACACTGTAAGGTGGAAGAGATGAAGGATGAACTTCAAAAACAACATTGGCCCCATAACCAGACTTGAATTTATTAAACAGACCTGTCCTGACACAAGTGAAATCTCACTGATAAATCTCAATACTGGGGCTGGCTGCTCCCTCCAGCAAGAAGAAGCACAGTCAGTCACACCAGAGCAAAAAGAACAAGATTTGTAGGAAGAGGCAATTATCTTTGAATTAACCACTGCTACAGAGCTGGAACAGGCAGACAAGCTTTTTGGTCATAGAAGCCCTTCTTGAATGCGTCAAGCTAATTAAACAGGCAAAAAGAATGAATAAACAGAAATTAAAAACAAAAACAACCCCCAAACAACAAAACGAGAACAACAACAAGCACACATTTGACATGAGGCAAATATTCCCTGTGGCCCAATTCTAAGATCATGCCTGAGGGCAGCGTTCTCTAGAGAAACCTCTGCTTCCCGCCCAGGAAGGAGAAGTTGCTCACACACACTTCTGCATCATGCCAGGCCACGTGTTTTAGCGAGACAAGCCTGCAGCATCACAGACAGCAGAGCCCAGGTGCCACCTGCCCTGCTCTCCTTGTGCTCACAGGACACCCACACAGCACAGCGAGCTGCTCTTGCCATGCCAAGGGAGAGCCTGAACTTTACCTGGTGGGACTGCAGGCCAATGATGGAGGAATACACCTGGATGGTGACAAAGATTTCTGGCTGGTAGATAATGTCTGAACCAGGGATACGAAAGGGTCTTAACAATCCCACCAAGCATCGGGAAAGGGCATGAAACACTTCATCAAAAATTATCTCCCCCGTTGAGTCATCCTACAAAAGCAGAGAAAAGGAACAGCTTTTTCATCTTCTAGGACCTTCAATCTCATGATAGGTTGTCCCACTCCACAGAGCCAACAGCAAACATCCTTCTGCAATGGCAGCTAGATTAAAATGACAACTCCTGTAAACAGAAGTCACACATTAAGCATCCAATGGAGAAACAGGATTTGCCATTAAGTTCCCGGTCACGGGCACAGCACGGCTCCCTCCCAGGAAAAGCAAGACTTCTGCAAAAGTTCAGACTGACACTGAGAACAACAAACCTTTTCTCAGCAAATAGAAATGGGTTTCTGTTTTAATGCAGGACACCCCAGAGAGAGGCAGTTTCTGCTCTTACCACAATCCCCGTGGAAGGGCTCAGATCAAGCTCAATCACAAATCGGTACTGACGGGCCAGGAAGGTGACCCGTGTAGAGGGGACGAGGAGGTAGGGCCTGGGCTGGACCGGCTCATCCGGCTGCCACCCGTTAGGCAGGATGCTGAGAACATCAAGCTCATTTTCTGACTTTACCTGCCAGAACAAGCAAACGGTACGTGAGAGAACATCGAGCCACAGCAAAGGAAGAACCAAAGAAAGGAACGGGGCTCAAACGCTCTGCAGGGTGCCGGTGCTGCTGAGCGGTGCAGCACCAGGTGCGATGGCACCATCCAGCCCTGAGCACCAACTCACCAGCTCGGGCTCGGGCACGGCCCGGATGACCTGGTGCAGGCGGCTGAGGACCCAGGCGAGCCGCACGTTGCGGGAGATGCGATAGTCCTTCTTCATCAGGAGGAATACGTGCCCTGCCTCCTCCACCTGCGGCGGGAGCACAGCGGCACGGGTCACCCCCGGAGCAGCCCCGGCCAGCGCCCGCGCCGCCGCTCACCCCGGGCTGCTCCGGCCCCGCGCTGCCGGCCCCACCGCTCCCCATGGCGGCCGTGTCCCCTGCGCCCGCGGCTCGGCTCGGCCCGCTCCGCTCCCCCGACCCGCCGCCCCGGCCCCGCTCTCACCTCCCCGTCGGGCCGCTCGGCTGCCGCCATGTCGGCGCGGCCCCGCCCCGGAAGTGCCGCTCGGCCGGGCCGGCGGGGCGGGGCCGCGGCCGCCATCGCCGCCGCCATGCAGGTGAGGGCCGCGGGGAGCGGGGCCAGGGGCTCCAGCCCACCCGGGGCTGGGGGAGCCCGGGCGGGCGGCCGAGCGCGTCCTCGAGCCGCCGGTGCGATGCTGTGCCGTGCAACAGCCCCTTGTTGCAGCTCGGCTGTGGGGTGAGCGTGTGTGCGGCTGAGTGCCCCGGTCCCGCTTGAATGAAATGTCAATGGGAGAAGAAGTTAATTACTTTATTAAGTGCTGTGAACTTGTAGCATCTGTACTGTCCAAAGAAAAGAGCATTAATGACAGGTTAAGAGGCTGTAAAGATCCTCCTCCTTTGGTTTGTTTGGAAGCGCAGCCGGCTGGCCTCATACAGGTCTCCTGGTTGTCCTGCTGGAAAAGTGAAAACGGATTGTCCCGCTGTTCTTCATTTATAGCGTTTGTTACATTGTCTCTCCTCGTTTCAGCCGCTTACCCATGCCAGTCTTTTTGTTGTTTTTCACTGGGTTGTTTTTTGCTTGTTTGTTTTTTACTATGGGTATTCTTCATCACCCTTGTTGCCTTTATTAGTACGTGTTCCTACTCTATCCCTTTTCAGTTGGGGGGGACAAGAGTGACGTATGATATTCGAGATGCAAGGGAGACCTGGATTTATGAGGTGACATAATGATGCTTAGTTTGTGTTGTTTTCCTAATAGCTCCTATGGTCGTTTTTACTTCCTTAACTGCCTTTCCAGCATTGGGCAGATGTTTTCATGGGTTACCTTCAGATAATCCTGAGATCTTGTTGTTGAGTTACAACTTTATCAGCTCAGATAATGTCATTGTGTACAGAAAGTCATGGGGGTTTTTACCCCTTTGTTCTGCCAGTCAGGATTTCCCCCCCCCCCACTTTGTTTTGTCACCTGCATTGCTTTATCTTTACCTACTCTGAATTTCACCTTTACCTCTCAGTTGCTTCATATCAGGAGGCCCTTCAGAACCCCTACTAAAAGCCCTATCTTTACTACCTCCGGCCAATTTAACAAACTCTTGCTAGCAAACTCTTCAAAGTGCCCCCTCTTGGAGGGGCACACCATTCCTTGGAATCACTGGTCAGTCCTATTGTGTGCTTATTGCACTGCTTGCATCTGCTTCCAGCTCCTAATGGCTTTGGGAAGAGCCTCGGGAAGGAGGGTTGGAGTGCTCCTTGTGCAATGGGGTTTCATTCATCCTCTTGAGGGCTTCTTGGATAAGCACAGGCAGGGAATTGCCATGGGTGCATATGCCTGGCACCTCTGCAGTAAAACATTGGCTACCAGCCCAGCTTGTAACACAGGCAGTAGTTAACCTCCTTGCACAAACACAGTACACACAAACTATTGCAGGCACATTTCTTAACTGGACAGGAACTGACTAGTCCCGTTGCAAGATGCAGTAGAGTGCTTTTATCTCTTGGTGGAACAGCCAGCAGCAGTCTGCTTCATGAATCCCCTCCATGGACTGGGGATCAAATTTTAAAACAGTTGATTCAGCTGTTTTTTCTAAGGTGGTTAAAGTGAAATGATGTCCCGACAGTGATTACTGACTTGTCAGAGTACAAATAAAATAGAATAATGTTTTGTTCTCATGAACATGGAAGGTGCCTGATTATCTCTCCATAAAGCTTACACTGCTTACACTGAGCCAGTGTATTTGACCAGAGCAACAACAAACCCAATAGCAAGCATGCCAACAGCCTGAGTCACTCTATCAGCTTTCCCAATCGGTATTCCCTTTCTATTATTTGATTGCTTTGTCCCACCCTCCTCATGGATTATTATTGTACAGTTCTCAACTTACACGAGCAGTTCCTTAGGGCTGGGACTTTAATTATGTTTTGCGCAATACTGTAGTATGAGTAAGTTAGAGTAGATAAGAGGTTAGAGGCTTTTTGCAAGACTCAAGGACGTGCCTTGATGTCTTTGGCAACACATCCTCAGTCCTGACACTTTGTCTGTCACCATCCTCCCTCACCCGGAAGGAGATGTCGGTGGGGAAGATTTCTTAAACGATGTAATCCCAGCAAAAGGCAGGAGGTGAGGTGTGTGTGTGTGGGCATGGCAGCAGCCTGTTACGGCAGCCCGTGGGGCACAAGGCCAGTAAGAGCTGCCAGTTCCCTTGGCAGCTGGAAGTGTCACGTGGGCAGAAAGAAAGTAAAGAATGAGGTGAAGGGCACAAACTGGAGTCTTAAGTCTGAGGTCCTGGTACTCGTGTTGCAAAGACTGTTTTGGATGAAGACATCACAGCACCCACAGCTGCTGTCAGAAAAGGCTGAGGAAATGCTAATCTTCTTTGTTCTGGGTTAGCTGAAGTGGCTTACAAAGGTGGAGTGAGCTAAATTTGATGACTTTGCCAGATGGGGGAAAAAGCAGATGAAGTGATGATGTCTTCACTACACTCATCTAGATCTTTAACAGGGCAGCTGGCCAAGCATTTGTCTCAGGCACAAATCTCTTGCCTAAGTAGTCTGACCCAAGGGAAAGGGGTCAGTGTGAAATAATAGGATTTTTATCTCCAATGCCTCTACTTCCTCTGGAAAGGAGACTGTCTGTAGGACGGATTGGATCAAGGATGCATGGGTGTGGATTCACAATCTTTGTCCTCCTCCCTTGTCTGTCTTGCCTTTTTTTAGAGAGAGGAGAAGCAGCTAGAGCTGACCCTGGAGACACTCATCAGTCAGGTGGCTGACCTGAAGAACTCCTTGGTCAGTTTTATCTACAAGCTGGAGAACGAGTATGACCGACTCACATGGTAAGGTGTCTCACTGTTGATCACTGCCAGAGCTCTTCAGACATGGCTCAAAGGATTAATTAAAAAAAATTAGCTTCTTGTCAATAGGTTTAAATTTTCTTTTTACATTTGTGCTGGAGGAACCACTACACATCTTCCACAAGAAAACCAGTTGAAATCCATTGGCTTCATGCTGTACAGTAATAAGAGTAATGCTAACACCTTTTAATCCAGACATTTTATGGGAACTAGACTCACATCTGCAGTGAGTAGAAGTTCTCAGATGAAAGACCTTAGAGATCCACATACACTATAAAATGAGGAATGGTTCTTTCTGCATTTCTTGACCTTTTCTGGCTTTTTATGTCTCTGATATAAACTGAGCTTTTGTGTTTTGCTGATTCTGCTTTACCACAGAGTTTGAGAGCCTTGCAAGATGGCATTCTCTTCGTGGAGATTATGGAGCATAAAGATGTTATAACTGCAGCTTAATGAACTGTATGGTATCTTAGTGTCTGCCACTGCAGCAAATCTTCACAGACAAGTTAACATCTATAGTTAATGTTGCAGAAGGCAGGAGAGTTGATGAATCCCGCACAGAGACCAAGCTGAAGGGGACCTCCTTGAAAAGATTTTCAGTTATTTAGCTTCATTGTTTCTTAATCCGGATAGCCAAGCTAGAAATATTTTATTTCCTGGCTTCGGGATGAAGTCGTTTCTTAGACCTTGCTCCAGAGTTTCACTGGGAGAGGTAGTGACAAGGAAAGAAATGCTTCTCTGTGTGTTGCTGGAATCCCAAACAATTGCCATTTTCAGTGGTGCTGCTTGTAGAGTCCTTGAGATATTTGATGCATTTGAGCCATTTCCAGTGAGGACTGGGGTTTGTCCACACCTGCATATTCAGCCCCAGGTTTTACTTATTGTTCGGAGTAGACTGATTTGAGTACTAACAGTGTTGTTTCCTCACTCCTCAGCCATTTGAGTGAAGAAGAGAGAAATGCCCTATGTGGCATCCCCTTTCCATCTTCTGTCTTCTTTATTTCCTTTTCCAGGCCTTCAGTTCTGGACAGCTTTGCATTGCTCTCAGGACAGCTGAACACCTTGAATAAAGTGCTAAAGCACGAGAAGACACCACTACTGCGAAACCAGGTGATCATCCCCCTAGTGCTGTCTCCAGACCGCGATGAGGAGATCATGGTAAGACATGTCCCTTGAGTATCAGAAAGTGCTGAATGCCTGAGTATTCAGCTGGGCATTCCTCACTTCTGGGTGTAAAGGAAGAAATGGCAACAAGTACTTCTGTCTGAGAGCTGCTTTGCTGTGGGGTTTTTATCTACAAACACTTGCACTGGATACACTTTACAGAACGTGTTCCTGTTAATAGATATGTTGCTGTTACTAAACAGGCACAGTGCAAATTCTTAGGTGAGTTGTTGAAACTTCCTAATGCTCCCCAGATCAAGGTTTTCCCTGTAGCCTTGTTCAGCACCGTGGCCTGAGTCCTGGTCGGGAGCTGCCTGAGTGCTGGGCTGGAGGAGGCTCTAAGTGAGGCTTGTCCCACTATTGCAGCGGCAGACAGAGGGGCGTGTGCCCGTGTTCAGCCATGAGGTCGTGCCCGACCATCTTCGAACTAAGCCTGACCCTGAGGTGGAGGAGCAGGAGAAGCAGCTGATCACAGATGCAGCTCGAATTAGCCCTGATGCAGCACAGGTAGGTAAAGAAGAGTTTGATACTTCTGCCTCTTATCCCTAGGCCACAACATGGCCTTTAACTGCTTCCTTCACCCTTCCATTTGACAGTTTTCTCTTCTGTGTCCTTTCCTCTCTGAGATTTCTCCAGCTGACCCTGGCCTGAGCTTTGGTTTCCTCCACAGTTTCACAAGGGTATCCAGCTCTCTGGCTATTCACAGGAGGTGCCATCCAGCCAGACAGAGGCAAAAGCTATCCCATCCCCACAGTGCCCTCCTGCATGCATTAACACTGGGCACTCTGGGCTCAGCTACCAAAACACATTTGGTTACACGGATCCTGGGAGGGGAAAGCTTGTTCATTTATCTTGCTGATTTGTACTGAGCTGGAGGTATCCTGGCAGTTTCTGACAGTTTTCATTTTGCAGAAACAGATCCAAAGTCTGAACAAAATGTGCTCAAATTTGCTGGAGAAAATCAGTAAGGAGGAGCGTGAATCTGAAAGTGGAGGTATGTCACTGAGGTGGAAGTGGGGTACAGGGTTCAAGCAGCAGACTTGAGAGAGTAGAGGCAAAGTAGGTATATTGGAGAGCCTGAATTATGGGAAACACAGGTGAGCACCATAAATGAAGACATTCCAAAAGATGCAAGATTGGCTGTCCTGGAGCCCTCTAATCGGAGAAGGGAGCAGGTGGGTGCCATGTGTTTTCCTTGTGTGACTTATGCATGGGGGGAAGGTCACACCAACCCTTTGACATACCTCCCTTCGAAGAGGTCATAAGTATCTGCAAAGAAAACTTCCCAATCAACTTCAATTAATAAAAATAGCTGTGAAAATGCAGCAGCAGTGAATGAGAAAGCCTTTAGCTATATTCTGAAGGAGCCTACATGTTGATGGGTTCTTGTGTGATCCTATCTAGATAATGGGTTCTTCAGGCTCATAGCCAACCTTTTCTAGTTGTGGTGTTCACTATTCTCAGGAGTGCCACACACTACTCATAAAGGCAGTGGCATTGTTTTTACTGTCATATTTGACACAGGACCTGAGCACAGGTTCTGTCTACTATCCGGAATTAACAGTATAACTGGGCACAGGTATGGCAAAAAAACTTGCAGACACCATGTTGTTTATGAGCCTCCAAAAGGGGGTGTTTGTCTAAATCACCATGCTCATTACCTGCCATAGGATTCAGCATAAACAGCCTTTAGTGGGAGCTTTAGTGGCCCATGGAGGAGTTAGCTCACTCTATGCTCCCTCCATGAACAGATAATGCCCTGCTCTGAGTGAAAAAGCTCTTGGATTACCAGTGTCCCTTGATTTTGTAGCTCCTTTGACCTTGCTGAGACTCTTGTAGGACAGCCTGTAAGAAACTCATCTCTACTGCATGCACTAAAGTAGCTGAAAAGTAAATTCAGGACCAGCTATGCTACTTTTTAGACCTGATTGCCAAGTCTAAAAATAACTTCCAAAATAACTTATTTTTTTTACAGGTTTACGACAGAACAAGCAGACCTTCAACCCTGCGGATACCAATGCACTGGTGGCAGCTGTGGCCTTTGGGAAAGGGCTGTCAAACCGGAGACCTCCAGGCTCTGGGGCATCTGTCCAGTCGGGCCAGCCAGGAGCTGGTGCCATCATTGCAGGTGCTTCAGGCATGCAGCAGGTCCCAATGACAGGTGCACCAGCTCAGCAGCAGCCAATGCTGGCAGGAGTGCAGATGGCACCAGCAGGACAGCCAGGTAAAGTTCCGTAGCTGAGATCAGTTGAAATCCAGGGACCAAGAAAGACGAATGCAGATGTAGAGATTCTCCCCCAGTCACCTTTTAGATGTAACTAAGTATGAGGTTCCTTTCTGGCCTTAATAACATGAGTCAGATTATAATAGAGGAGTAATTCCTGTTTAAAATTGGCTCAGAGGGTGAGGTGGATCCCAGCCAACCAGCTTCAGCTTCTTAACTCCCACAACAATACTATTTTAATAGACTTAGTGAACATAGGAGTCAATATGGAGGGAGATCACAGTGTAGTTTTCAGGGATCTGTACTGGGGATTTTCCTGTGAAATTAAGGCATAGAAATTTGACTGTACACATCCAGCACCTAGACTCTAACCTAGTTACTTGTATTTGTGAAATATATCTATGATAGAAGAGTTCTGTAAGGACAGTTCAATTGGGTGTTCAGTTGGGACAGAAATGAAAACCAAATGCTAGGAATTTCTAGAAGAGCAACAAAGATACAGAGGTTATCTTTAGGCCATTCTGTAAATCCATTGGGCACCCACACCTGCAGTATTATGGGCAGTTCTGATATCTTCTCTGCTAGTGGCCATAGCTTTGGGCTAGGGAGAAGAAACTGGAAGACTATAAAATCCCAAATTATATACAGCAGGCAAATGAGGAATGATTGTTCATTGTCTCCCATGATACAGAAGGATTGGTGAAAGTGCACCAATCAAAATGTGGGCTTGTAGATTTGGAACACAAGGGAGATACTTTTCTGAATACTAAATAATTACACTGTAGAGCACATTGCCTAGTGTGTGATAGGCAGATAATATTTATGTGAAATGGAAAAATAAGTAAGTACATAGTCTTCTGGAGGAAAAATCAGTCGACATTTAATCATGAGGATACCAACCATTCCATGACCCTGAGCCACAATATGTTAGAAGTAGAATAGGTATTCTGCAGGGTTATCACTGCAGGCTTGCCCTGTTCTGGTATTCCTCCTTACAAATCCTCTGCTGTCAGGAATGGGTTTGGCCTGGGGGACCTACAGGCTAACCCTGTACTGTCAGAATGTTTATGTTAATTGCGATTTAGGATATCCAATATCCTAATTGGTGTTTTCTTGCCTGTATATAATAACTATTGTTCAGCTGTGTACTTGAGCAACAACATTGATCCTAAGTTAAGTATGTATTTATGTAAGAGTTAGAAAGTCATTTCCAGTGTAATTTGGTAACAAAGAAGACCTCACTTGATTCCTGGCTGAATACCCAGAGACACTGTATCCAGGGTGGGGCAACAGCCGCTTCTGTGGGCCGAGCAGAGTGCATGTAAGGAGGGCACTTGTCCAGCCTGTGTGAAGGGGAAAGTACCTCCCGGTAAGAGCAGCTACAGTGGGTTTTGGCAAAGGTCACTGCTCTGCTTTTGATAGTGTCCATAGCTGAGGCTGAAAGAATACAAGAACAAAGTATATCTTGACCATAGTTGTTTTGTAGGGATTTTATGCCAGAGTTTGGTTTGATACCATTTGGTACAGTAGCCATTAATTTCTGCAGTTCCTCTTTGAATTACAGTTTCAACTTCTACAACACCTATGGCAGTATGTCCTGCAGCTTTATCACATTTTGCTTAAAATCTTGACTATGTTTAAATATTCTGCTTGATAATTTGATTGCATTCTTCTTTTTTACCCGTGTTGTGAGAAATGGTGAATGATCATTCCTCAGTTACCTTCTCCATACTAGTTTTCGTGTTTTGGAAATCTGTCATGTCCCCTTCCTTTGTCTATTTTTAGGTGTGTTTTCCCTTAGCTAAGTCCTATTCTCTTTAATATGATTTTATGTGAAAATTATAACTTGGACCATCTTTTTCACTCTTACATGCATTTTTTTCTGGTTGTTCTCAAGACTGGGAACACCACAACGACTCACAGTGTCTCAGATGTGGGTGAACCATGCAGTTCTGTTCACTATTGCTTTTGGGGTAATACCTAATAGTATTTGTCTCCTGATTGTTAGTGATATCTATCAGTTACCCTTCCACTCATTGCTGGCAATGACCCACTATGGATATGTTTAAGAAAGTTTAATAATCTTTATTGTTTTAGGGTTTTGCTTATCAAATCTTTTCTTGTCCTGCTGCACTATAATTTTAACTCTCAGAAGTTATCTCTTTTTTCTGCTTCAGTTTGAAGACACTGAAGGAGTGTATTTTGAATATCCCTCTCTGCTGGTCTTTAATCACTGTTTATTTTTCAGATCGTTGTAGTTTTATCTAGCACTCTACACTTACTGTAAGCTGCTAGTAAGATGTCTTTGAACACACTCCCGTGTGAGATTGGTATCAGCAGAGAGTAATAATGCCCAAGAGGTGGATGTGGTTACACGAAATTAGGAAATCTGAGAGGCTTAGTAATTTAAATATACACCCTGTCTATAAATAATGCTACAGGGAAGGGGATACAGACTGTCTGAAATGGAAGTGGACACAGTCTGGGTTCTTCTGTGTATGCTGCTGCCAGCAGCTTCTATGAGATTAAGTCCAACATTCCTGTAGGAGCTTCCTGACAAAGAGAAGGGCTTGCTGAGGATGAAAAAAGAATAGAATTGGGGGGGAAGAGAGGAATTGTCAAGGAGATTTGTCAGTAGAGAAAGATTCTGATTTGTAGAAAAGATTGATTGTGTAGGGCAGAAGCTGTAAGGTGCTGTAGCAGATGAGCCTGGAGTGGGAATGAAAAAGCCCAGACAGGGTTGTTGTGAGTCTTGCATGTTCCTGAGCAAATGTCCTCTCACACTGCTGATTTTGCACTGCTTTTTCTTTTTTCTCTCTCCAGGAAAAATGCCAAGTGGCATAAAAACAAATATAAAATCTGCCTCAATGCATCCATATCAGAGATGAGTTGAGATGAACCAGACCTGGGGAACAGCAATATTTGTTACTGCTGCAGGCCCCACACCTGGATTCCTTCTGGGACTTCCAAGTCCCTTCACATATCCACACACTATATCCGGGAAGACAGGGTTTATAAAGCGCTTCCCTGGATTTTATTTAGTGCTTGGTGGCTTGTGTGGAGCTGCTGCTGGCCATGTCTCCTGGACACAAGTACTTCTCTGTTCAGCCAGAGCAGAGAACTTTGCTTCTGGTGTTGATGCCATCTTCTCCAGGTCTGGCCTGGAGTACAGCTACCCTTTCCTGATTCTGAACCTGGAGAGCTGCACAGAGCTCCTTGTTTCTGCTTGTTCACTTGGTATGTTCTTTCTTTATTCCATATTGTTTAATAAAGACCTTGTTATGCTCACTGTGAGACACTGGTGTCCATCTCTCAGGTCATAAGGACTCTTATTTGCCTTTGGGTAAGGCTGCATAGCAGCTCCAATCTAAACCACGCTGAAAATGTTGGAGGCCAAGTGCTGGAGCTCAGGTTTATGTGTAAAGGGGTGTAGTAGAGTGAGTCAGCAGGGTACAAACATAAGCAGCAAACATCTTGGGCATTAAGAACCAATTATGGCTATACCCCAGAAAGCAGAATACTGGGAAGGACTATTTCAAGGCCCACAGCAAGAAGGCAGCATTTGAGGAACAGATGCACAGAGCTTTTGTATTCTGATGCTGCAGCAAACCCCAGCTGAATCTGATTTCACTTCCATGCTTCTCTGCTTCTGTTTTCTGTAAAGTTTCTTAGCTGCTTCAGGATTAATTTATCACTTCAGAAAAGTATTTCAGTGTGTCCAAGACTGTGACACTTCTGGATGGGCCAGGTTGTGAAGTCTGGCCCATTTCTCTTAGGAACTGGGAACTGTGAAGCCATCTCTATTCTACGTTTTGCTTTTCAGCTGTAACATATAATCTGCCTAATGAGAGATTCCTGGGAGACAAAAGGGTGGGAGCACATGCCCATGGAGCCTGCCCATACATACAGCACTATCCTAAAGGACAAATGTCCTGCCTCTGGTGCCCTTGCATGGACTTCCTTTTGACTTGTGTTGAAAGCCAAGCAGTGTGTTTTACTCAATAGCATCTGTCAGCAATCTTCGGGTGAGGAAATCTCCACTCAGCAGATACAGCCTGCAGCTGCTCCTGCAACTGCTTGCCTCTGAGCTAATCAGATCCAGCTTATTTGTGGAGGCTGTGAGCAGTTCTCCCAAAACAAAACCGTCCACAAAGCTGTGACTAGGGCAGTTATTGACCCATTTTGATGTGCTGGCGCTTGAAAAGCACTGAGCTGAGAAGTAGAAAGTTGGGCTGAAAGCACAAACAGCTTATACAATAGCAAAGCTGCTGCACTACAAATGAGTCCGGTGACGTGTCTGCAGTGGCACCATCCCAGCCAGACTGGTGGAATTGCTTTTTGCTCCTAATGAACGTGGAGGTCCTGGCTCTCAGGAATGCCACTGACTGCAGCAGGGAACTGGTGTGAAGACAGTGGAGGTGTGTTACTGGTTCCAGTGTGAGTGATTAGTGCAAAAACAAGCCTGACAGCCAGGAAGTAGGAGCCTGCAGGGTTATTCCTGTGATGTGCTGAGAACCATGAGAATGGCTGTTCCCTGCTCCGTCTCATGTCCTTGCTTTAGTTGGAAAGGAAGGCGGAATACTGTATGTGTCAGATCCTTGGCACTCATCATTCATGGAGCCTCAGCTCTAGGATGCTGCTTCACTTCTTCCCCCCAGACTGGCTTCCTTATAAAGCTAAAATACCTCAGTGCCAGAGCTCGGGGCCAGCAGCTGGCTGGAATGATTCGGGCAGCCTGGGATACAGGCAGGGCATGGCTGCCAGCTACCCACGCTAACCTGAGTAAAACACCTCCCAAAAACGCCTCCAGTGGGGCAGGCCAGACCTTTCACACACTTGGACTGGAGGAAGGGAAACACAGGCAGGGTTTTTTTCCGTAGATTATAGAGCAGGGAGGCTGGCCAGGCTCGGCAGCGTAACTTCCTGCATGACACAGGCTGCCGCAAATTAGTTCTTGTGTAAATTAGAGCACCGTTGTTAGGAAAACAGTTGATTTTAAACTGATGTATCCCTGCTACAGTGGCTGGTAGGTTGTTCTAGAAAATATTTTCCTTGTTGCACCTTACATTGAAGCTGCATTTCTTTAATTCCCTTCAAGTCTGTGGATCTTCTCAGGAAGGAACTGAGCCTCTGAGTTGTTAGTACCAGAGGAATCAGATATTAAGATCGAGCTTTCCTGATCCTTTTTTATGACAGACTGAAATGATGAAAGTCCCTTTTGCTTTAAGGCATATTTTCCATTCCTTGACTCGCATCCAAGTCTCCTTATGCATCTGTGTCCTTTGGGACACTGGACTAGGACACACTATTCTAATTGTGGGAATGGGAAATTCAGATGTAGAGCAACTTTAATCTCTTATCCGATTGCTGCCAGTGCCTGAATGTTTAAACAGGGAATAGGAACAAGCCTTTTACCCATAAAGTCACTGTGGAATTCATGGTCCACTGCTTGTCACTGTGGTCTGCAAGTCCAGCAGGGATTCGCTATTCCTGATGGACTGTGTCAGAATAAATGTACAACCCTGCTGGGTCAGGGCAAAGGCTCAGGCTGCATTCGGCTGTGGCAGGGGCCAAGCGAGTAACTGGGAAACACACTTCCTGGGAGCATAGAATGTGCTGCCATTCTGAACCCTTATTGTTTTTTCCCCCTGCCTTATCCAATCCCTTTTGAACTCATGTCTCCCTAGTAAGATAATTTTGGCAGGGAGGAGGCTCAGCCCTGGCATGGCAGGTGCTGCTGTGCTGTCTGGCCTCCTGTTCGTGTGCAGAAGAGTGATTGAGAAGGGCACTGGTTTGTTCTGGTCCCCCAAGCCTCCCTGCAGTACCTGCCAGGCTCTGGTGCAGACAGTGGAATCTGTCACTGCATGGCCCCGCTGCCCCAGGGATGTCGAGGGTTCCCAGGACAGCAGGCTGACATCATGACTTCGTGTTTTCCAGGTAACCAGCTTTACACTATTTAGCACTCCCTGCTGCAAAAACATGCTCAGTACCAGCTCCACAGGGAGCAGCTCCTCTCCTGCCTTGCACTTGGCCAGGCCGCCCTTGAGCTTGTTCCTTGATCACACATGCTGCTGTACCAGCTCTCTGATCATACAGTGCCAAAAAATTTATCATGTTAGTCTGACAGACTTATTGTCTGTAATCCTTGTTGATTGGTATTTATATTTCTCTGCTTTAAGTCTTTATTGATATGATCACATATTTTTTGGTCATTATTTTGCATGTGGTGTCTGTCAAATAGACACACCTGTTTACAAGGCCATCCTGTTTACTTTTTTAATATGCTGGCATAACATCAACTTGCTTGTTCTTTGGAGCTTCTCCAGGTTTGCTTGTGTTACTGGATCTCAACATTAACAGTTTGGATTTTTAAAAATGGATGTTATTATTTTAGATACAGGATACCCAGGCAGTTGAGTTTTCAGCATTTGCCTTATGCAACTGTTGTTTAACATCCTCCTGAGTTACTGTTAGGATTAGAAAGTGTTTCACCCTCATGACAGGAATGCTTCATCAGGCTTCCTCCCAAATGCAGGCGAGAGATATTTATTGCCTTTCCTTCCTGCCCAGCTACCCACAGGCCCACTGTTCCCAGTCTGTATTGCACATGCAGCCATGCTGGGTCATGCCCACAGCCTGTCCTGCTGCTGCCCTGGGCCACATCATCTCTGGCAGCCATGAAGCTTAGACTGGTGCCACCACTTCCCTGCATCTCCCTGCATCCAGTGATCAGCATGACCAACACCTGCTGCTTGTTTGTTCTCTCGTCCTTCCCCAAGCAGCGATGTGCACACAGATGTCTTCTTTTGTAGGAGCGAGCAAAACATAACACTTTTGTTTGTTTTTTTAACCCACAGATCTTTTAAGCGGGTGTCATTAAGCCTTTATAGTGGATGTGAAGTATGTGAGGTGTGAGGGAAGAAGTGGCTGAAAAGACAGGGGGACAGATGAGTGAGGGGAACCTGCACAGGTAAGGCAGGGTTTCGGTGTGGGCTGCGGGGTTGGTTTCCATCCTCCTGCTAGGATAGGATCTTTCTGCCAGAAACATCTGGGACCAGAGGAGAAGTCTTGTGGTGGATGGATTCAGAAAGCTAGAGCAGTTTTTTATGCCAAGAAACAAGATAATGGCATGAGTGCTGCCGAAGGGTGTTCAGCCAGGATTTTCATCTGCATTGTTTACAAAACAGCTTCACCTGCAGCTCACAGAGGAAAGACAAACACATGGAAACAGCAGCAAAAGGTGCATCTTAACTGACCTCTGAAATGCTCAGAGTCTGCTTGGAAGTCAAAGGCACAAAGGGTAAGTGGTCAAGTGGTGGAAACAGCTCCCCAGTCAGTCTGTGCTTTTCCCCAGGCTCCCTGCATGAGCTTGCTGGCCCCAGGAGAGGCAGAGCCTGTCTGTGTGACAGCTGATGCCTACAAAGGAATACACAGGTGTTTTCAAAAAAATCCCATGGATCTCCTCCTTCCACCCAAGTGCAATAAATCTTCAACTGTCTTAGACATAAAATGTTCCCACTTTGTACCTCACAGAGAGGCTGTGATGGTAAAATCTCACGCTCAAGAAATGGAATGTTTGGATGTATTTGTAATACATGCCATAAAAATAGTTCAAGCTGTTGTGATTCTACAGTTTATTTATTGTCCCTATGATATTGCAGCTCTCTGGCTGGATCCAGGAACACTGCCTTGGTGGAAACCTGCACTTAGAAATTAATGAAAACCTTCTGCAATTTCCTTAGGGGTAATCCTGTATATGAGAGCAATGCAAAGCATGCTGTCTGGCTCCTCTGAAGGAGAAACCTCTGTCCTTTTTATTTTTTTGGTGTGTGTTTTTTAAAGAAAGGAAATTACTGCATGTGTACTTCTGACTGAGATGCATGCTTTCTGAAGTCAGGGGTTCAAGAGCTGTAGCTCCTGCAGCAGCTATCTTATCACTGCTGCTCAGATTCTGTCACTGATTTACCTGCTTGTTGTAAGGCTTCTCCCTTTGCTACCATCATGTCCAAGCAGTTTCTACACTGAAATAGCAGTGGGTGCTATGCCTGCCTGGTAGGTCAGCTCCTTTCCTCTGAGTAAAGACTGCCCCAGGGTACTTTTGCATTAAGTTTTTAATTTGCTGGCCATACATTGGGGTAAAGGCCATGCTTTGGGGCATTGCTGCCTAAGAGTGTTATTTCAAAGCTGCAGCATTTCCCAGGATGTTCCTCTTTTGAACGCAGACCTCCCCACTCTATGCCTGTTGCCAGGTGTCTTTGGTGGGATGTGTCTGTCTCCCACTGCCACGTCCCATCCTTGGGCTCTGCCCACCTTGGCATGCAGCACAGAGGTGTGCTGCTCCCATGGGAATTTGGCTTTGAAACGTGCAGCGGATGTCTACATGCAGTTTATTTTTGGTACTGATGCAGTACTGAAGCCAGGGTCCTGCTGTGTGATATGAGAGAGATGGCTCTTGTCCCCTGCTCTGTTGCAGCAGCGTGGCAGGACTTCAAAGCTCTGCCCTAAGAGCTCACAGCAGTAGCTGATACAGGAACAGCTTGCCCTGGGAAACATGTTCTGTGTAAGTGGGGCTGCAGAACCAATTTTGGCTGTCTTGTTTTTGTATATTTAGGTTCTTTTGGGCATCACAGCAGTAGAAACAGTGTAAATCATCATCATCATCATCATCATCATCATCATGGCACAGCCTGTTTTGCTCCATTCAGCAGAACAATGCATCAGGTCGTGACTTGATTGCACATGGAGCTGTACAGGAGCTCCCATGTGTGCAGCTCCAGCCGCAGAGCGTGGGCTGGGCAGGGAGCTGGGCAGCATTAGGGCTGTGGGCAGGAGGAGCCAGGCAGCCCTGGGCTGCAGAAGTCCCACTGCAGCTGCTGAGGAGATAATGACTCACAGAATGCTTCTGTGTGTGCATCCACCATTGCTCTTAAATGTTGGCATTCACTCACACGGAGAGTAAAACCAATAGGAAATATAGGAGTGTTCCAACCTACATTTTGAGCATGCAGCTCCCTCTCCCTTTGCCTCTTTGTGTCCTGTGCTCTCTGGTGTGTCTTGCTGGAGCTCAGGTGCACGATGCTTGTCCCCTCACACACATTCGGGGAGGCCATCAGCAACACTTATTGGGGAGGTTAGTCACTGGGAGAAACAATGCAGCTCCTCACCATGGGAGCTGCTCCACTGCGGCTCCCCCTTCCTCTGTGCCCCTTGGACCTGCCAGGCAGGTGCAGGAGGCCACGGCAGACATGTCACAAGTTTTCTTATCCCTCAATTTCCGTTTTCTCCCTACCCACCATGGGTCCCAGGGCATGTACTTGTGCTTCTGACTGTGCCAGTGGACAACCTCAGAAGCAGAGAAGATGCCAGGAAAGCCATGGAGGAGAGTATCCCCTGCCAGCCTGCAGCCTAGACAGGCAGGCAAAGCCCAGCCCTGGCTGGAGCTAAACACGGCCTCATTTCATGGCAAAACAATTCCTCTTTGTGTAGCCTGTTCTCCCAGAACAATCCTCTGCTCTGACAATATCCTTTCTATGGCTTAGTCCCTGTGGAGTGACCAGTAGCATGCTCAGCCTGATGCCTGGCAGCTCACACCCCACTGCCCCATGGCTGAGGTGCAGCAGCTGGGACCCCTGCCCTCGGCAGTCTCTGCTGAGGACTCTGTGCCCACTTCAAGGCAAAGTCTTCTCAGCAAAGTCCCCAGCACAGCCTGGAGCACTTGGGAGGGTTTTTTCTTCTATCTTTGCTCACTTCATGGAGCTGCATGGCACTGCTATTCCACAAGCTAGGAGGACAGCCCTGGGACACAGTTAAAGGAACTGTGAGTGTAAAGTCACCAAATCTGACTGTATTCCCAACTGCCTGAGTGAAGAAGTCACCCAGCTTTGTCAAGCTGCTCTTTCAGACTCCAGGCAGTCCAGGACAGGTTGCCAGAGATGATCAACCCCTGTGGGCTTGAAATCACAGAGGTAAAATGAAATTACTTCATATGGAAAGGGGACTTGGGATGAGCAGGGCTATGGCTTTCTTATCACCTGCATTTTCTCTCTTCAGGAGCACATGCCCATGAGACAGCCTTGAAAGGTCCCTGAGAAGGGGCAGTTTTCAGGCCCCTATAAGAGACTCCCAGAGCCCCCAGGGTCTTCTGCCAGGGTACACTGCATGTGGCCCATCTTGTACAGCAACCAAGGACTCCTGTTGAGCTGCATGTGGTGAAACCTTCAGACCTCCTGACCCTTCCCAGCCTCTTGCCAGTCCACTCTGGGCCTTGACATGGTCCTGCCATGACGGCTGCCATGCAGAGGCACTGAAGAATGGGCTTCTCCATGCTTTTAGCATCGTCACAAACCTTGCTGTGGCTATGGTTCTGCTTCTTTCCCTCCCCCCACCCCATGATTTGATGGATTTCAAACGAGCACCATTATTGCATAAGACCATCCTGTAGGCCACAGGAGCAAATAAGGATGCTTTAACAGGCCTAGAGTGGGCTGAGACTTTGGGCACATCTGTGGAGGACCCCAGGGTGTCCTGTATTGCTGGGGTGATGTTGCCAGCCCATGGAGGTGGGTGTCAGGGTTCATGCTGGAGAAGCTGTTATATAGCTGACAAAGAATTCTTGTCCCAGCAGGAGACAACAGTCATGTGTGCTGCCCACCCCAGCTGGCAGGCAAAGTCCAGCAATTAAACACACCGGGGTGAAAGTCTGCTGTCAAAGCTCCAGTGCACCACCACAGTGCCAGCAAGCTTCCGGGTGATGCTTCCACCGCCCCTTTCATCTCACTGATCGCCTTTTCACAGGTGATGCTTTAATGTAAGACTACAGTGTCATGTTACAACAGGGGTTTCAGCGGGGTCGTTTAATGCCTGCTGGCTACAGAAATGTGGGTTGTTTGCTGGTAGCTTGAGAGGCTTATAGGAACGTCAAATTCCAGGAATGAAAGCATTTATTTTGGCTTAAGGTGCGAGGGCAACAATGGTGGGGTTATTAGCCTTTACTGCCGCTACAATTTAAACAGCACAAGTAACATACAAAATTTTGCACAAGGTGAGTCACTTGATCTTGATATCAGCCATGGAAGGAGGCCACACATCAGCCTGAACAGCACATGCTCAGGCATGGCCTACCTGACCACCTCCATTTATTGAAACTGCAGAGTGACACGATGACATTTAACAGGCCTTCGGGTGCCGGGTAGTGTCATCTCTCACCACTTGCAGTGGCCATGAAAGCCTTTTTTTATTCTCTCAGTATAGACAGAGGTGTTGTAGGAGCATTTCTTGGATGTTTTGCGATTGTGAGCATAATTCACTCACCTTTTTTTTTTTTTTTTTTTTTTTTTCCCATGGAGCCACAGAGAAAGTGTGCAGCAATAATTTGTGGTTGATAGTGCTTTAGAGTCCAACCTCAGGGAAAGGGAGAAAGGCAAAACAACATTAGAGAGCCAATTTACATTCAATGTTTTTATCTGATCACATGCAAAATCTTTGGTTTGTCAGGATTAAATAGAAAAGGATGGGAGGGTCTGTAAATCGTCTTCTCACTCCCCAAGTGTAGTAAGTTATGTAAATTTACTCTGTGTGTCAAATACATTACTGAAAAATTACAGGGCCAATTGTTCATGTGTTTAATTTCACCAAATTCATTTGAAGTTTTTATTTTCCTTTAGATTTTTCAATTTGAATGATGATAATTTTTTTTGCCAAATTAAACTCTCACCATTCAATTGATCACTATTTAAAAAATAAGTTCATAGTTATAAATTAATTGAATAAGAGAATATAAATTTACTTTATAAACCAGGCAGGATCAAAAAGATATTTTAGTTCCCCAGAAAAACAGGATTTTTAGAATTTCTAAATTCTCAGAAAACTGAGAAACTTGACACCTGAAGAGACTGAAACCTCCCTTTTCCTCCCCAGCTGCATGGTGAGCCTAAGCCAGTCTTCAAGACTGGCATCAGAAAAGGTGCAACACTGCACCAGCATCCCTCATTACATGCAGAAAAACATTGTCATTACTAATCCCTGAGGTCATAACCTCTCAATGAACTTCATTCCTTTTCCATTGCTTAGTTCTTACATACCTTCCCATCTGATAGTCTGGTAATTGTGTGCACTGAGGATGGATGGCTTCAGTATTTGTGCCTTCAGCAAGTTACATTAGCCCACGCCTGCTTTTTGCACCAGGGCAGAGCCATGAGGGGAAAGAGACGTGCAAGGCTTGCAAGGAGCAAGGAGAAAGCAGAAGACAGGGACCAGTGGAGAGAACAGTGCAAAGGAGGAATGCAGAGGCTCCCACCCACCTCCATCTGATTAGATCCCCATGTTAAGAAGGACCAACAAGACCCTTACTAAAGCTAAAGTGAAAATGGTGTGTTGTTCTCCAGGATAAGAAATAGAGGAAGGAGCTTAAGCTTTTCCAAACTGGAGCCTGGTGCAGCCCAGGCTGCTGGGACCAAGCACAGGTTGTTTCCCGAATTGCAGGTGAAGAGTTAATGACCTGTAGGGCTTTGCCAGCTGCAGGAGCTGCTAGTGCAGGCAGGACTCCCTCGTGCAGGCATGTGACAGGATCATCTCTGGTCTGGTGGTCCAGACTGTAGCCAGGGTGACACACTTGGCTGGCTGTGAACAGCTTCTCTCTCCCAGATTTCAGGTCAGATGGGCAGGATTCAAGATGGAAGCAGAAGATTACCCATCTATAAAAGTTTCTGTCCCAAGACACTTTGGGAAGGTCAGTCTGTACACAACAGGTCACATCACTTGTCTCCCCCACCTTCCTTATTTTTGAGGGATTTTCTTTGCTATGTGTTCTTGTGCTACCCTGCTTCCAAAGAGGCTGGAAGGCAGAAACCCAGATCCACAACACGTAGCAGATTACTCAAGTCCTTGCTGGAGGCCTGTCCCCAAGGGTTAGGAGGGGACCCTGCATCACCCACTTGGATAGCACAGCACCAAATCCGTGTCCCTGTAGCCAGGGTGCTCCTGCAGACCAGGGACCTTGCTCCAGCTGGAGCTCCTGCCCAGGCTGCTGCAGCACCACAAATGTTGTGGGGAGGGTGAACACCGAGGAACCCAGACACCTGCTGAGCGTGAGAAGTAAACAAAGGCCAACATGCAGACCAAGGAGACACATCAAAGCTAGTGAGTGTGAAAAGAAGAACGAACTGATGGAGGGGGAATAAAATGGTAAAATCATTTTGATATGTTAGAGAATTAAGGAGAGAAGCTGAAGCTGCAGTAGAAAGGAAAAACTAATGAGCAAATACCACACGGAAATAATGGTGGAGATGGCAGACACAACAGGGAAATAGAGTCCAGGACCCAGAGAGGATAAATAAATTGCATTCGGAGCAGAAGAAAAGAGAGTGACCTGGAAATTAATTCCAATAGCAGGAAGAGGCTGGGCTGTGCAATTTGGGTCTCATTGTTAGAGCCTGACAAGCCTGCCAGCAAGGGTGTATCCAGAGGAGAGAAGGAATGCTTGGAGAAAGCTATGAGATGCAGGATTCAAAGTGGAAAAGAATCCAGTATTAGGGAGTATGAAGGAATCCACTGATCTCTAATTTAATGAGTTCTATGACTAACTACATGGCAAGGTTTCCACTGAATTGGACCACAGATCAACTAAAAATAGAGTAATGTTACAAAATAAAAGGAGGACAAAAAAGGAAAAAACAAACAAACAAACAAACAAACAAAAAAAAACCAACAAAAAACACGTGAAGAGTAACAAAAAAGGCCGATGCTTAAGGGAGAGGACGGGATTCAGACTGCTTCGGCTCTGCCAGTCTGGTGTTAACAGTATCCAGTTAAAGCGTAACACAGCACACAGGCAGGAAATGGAGGATAAAAAAAAGTTTATATTGACTAACTTGATAGTTTAAAAAAGCCCCCAACTTTCTATAAGGCTGTAGGCCCTGTGTGGACTTCAGGGAAGCTGCTCTGAACCTTGGGATGAATTAGAAACCTTGGTAGATGTTGGGGCAGAAACAAGCACAGAAATTTCATGTGGGAAGGGGTGGTTATGGTCAAGATGAAAGTTAAGACAGAGGAAAGGGAGCATATCAGGACACACAGGTCACTACTGAGGTACTTTGTGGATATTTTTATAAATTAGTTTTGTTAAGGGCTGGCACAAATATTAGGTGTAATCTGATGAAATCAGGGTGTTGTAGTGCATTAACAATATAGGGGAAATGTAAAGGAATGCTTTACCACCCAAAAAGGGCAATAAAGTCACCAGAAGAAAGATTGACCTGCTTCTGCAAATGCAGCCCTGCCTGTATCCAGATAGGGAATTCTCACTAGGTGAGCACAAGTCTGCAACTCCTCCTGGTCACACATCTTCAGGAGAGAAAATGTGAACAGCAGTACAGCAAAAGGAGCTACCACGGCATTAGGTACAGGGACAGGCAGACTAGTAAGAAAGTGCTGGAAAAACTTGTTTAGTCTTCCCTGTAATGGCTGAGAGGTAGATGATTGCAGTCTACAAATACGCTGTAGCATGAACACTGAGGCAGGACATTGGTGAGATAAATTACAACGCTGGCAAAGAAACATATGTTTATTAACCAGCCGTGCATCACATTAAGCTGGAAATGAGAAGATGATTCCTAACAATTAGATCAGTGAGTTCTGAAAACGCCTTCAGACCAGACGAGCCGAGTCAAGTCCCTGCCACTTTTTAGAACGCAGATTGTCACGGCTGTGAAGGCGCCATAGGATGGAAACACTCTGGAAACTGCACGCGGTCAGAGTCGACGTCTCTGGGTTCTGTCCGGTGTCTCCGAAAGCTCGCGGTGGCTGTTGCGGTGTCACGAGGGGGAAAAAATCCTGTGAGCGGCTGGTTTATGCCTAGGAGCTGCTGGACCTGTACAGGTCTCCCTCATGGAGTCACCAACACCCTCGAGCCAGCATCCTTTCCCACCATTTCCCACCTTCCCCTCGCCCCGCTCGGCCCCGCAGGCAGAGCCCGCCCGGCTCCCAGCTCCCGCCGCAGCCCCGGCCCCTCAAGCCCCGCCGTGGTGGGCGAGGCCACGGACCGGGCGGGACGCGGGGGAGGCGGCAATTGGCCCCGGCTCCCCTGGGGGCGGAGCTCTGCACTTTCTGCCAATCGGCAGCCACAAAGGGGCGGGGCTTCCCGCTTTAATGGCGGGGGGGGCCGTGGTGGTGATAGAGTGGGGTGCGGCCGGCGGTGAGTACGGGTGGCCGTGGGATGGAGGGTGTGGGGGTACATTCTTGCCTGGTGAGGGTGGGCTGGCGATGTCTGGTCGGTCCCAGCGGTCCTTTGGGATGTTTGCGAGGGAGGAGTTTGGGTGGAGGTGTCCGAGGTTAGCGGTGGGTCGAGGCTGGTCGTTGGGGCGTACTGAGGGGGGCTTCGGAAGGTGGTTGCAGGGCAGGAGGGTGCTGGGGAGGCCTTAGCAGGGTTTAGCTGCTTTGGGGGGGTTAAGCTTTGCTGCTAGGAATGGTGGGTCCTGCCCCGGGGAAGCCATGTGCCGGCTTGGCACCTGTTAACTAGCCTGCTGGAGGAGGCTCGTGTGTGTGTCTCTATATGTCCAGGTCCCCGCCACCTGCGATGCTCATGGTCGGAGGTGTGTGGTGTCTCCTCATCACAGGAGTGGAGGGCGCGTCTGGGGAAGCCGTGGCCTGATGGGTGGGATGGGTGTTGTGATACTGTGACGTGCCCTTGGCGGGTGACCACGCTGGGTGCGGCTCTAGAGTCTGTCACCCCACGCGGAAACGGGGGGTACTCGCAGTACTGTGTGGCGAGTCCACCGGTGTGCAAGCCTGCCCGTGTCAGACGGAGGGACACAGCTGGAGTCCAAGTTGAGTTGTTGAAGTGCTTTTTGTTGTTGTTGTTATTTTTTTTTTTTTTTTTCCTCAAAAGCAGGGTCCTGACTATATGAGGAGCCGCGGTTCTCCTGGGCTCACAGCCTGGTGCCGCTGCCCTAGCGCGCCCCTGGTGCCAGGGAAGGGTGCAATTCCCTTCCGGCGGTCGGCTGCTCTCCCTTGGGGCATACCCGGCCCCTCCGTGCGAGGCTGGGATGCTTTCCCGGCCGGCCGGGGGGAAGGGCTGTCCCTCCGCCCTGTGTGCCGTGGCACAAGCACCGGCCTCCGCCCCGGTGGGTCTCTGCCGGAGGCCGCGCTGGGTCCCGGCCCTGACGGGGCTGCCTCCCCGCTGCTGGCCGGTGGCCCGAGCCCAGGGTACGCCTGCTTCTCGGCTTAGGGACCGGTGGCTGTGCAGCCTCGGGAACGAGATCGGCATCGCCCCGTTGGTGATTTGGCGGGACTCTCCTAGCTCCATAGGTAGCGCAGTAGCCCCGCGGGCTTGCTGGAAGGTGGCTGAACCCCCAGGCATCGTGGTGGCGGCGCGGGGCCTCTCTGGGCCCGCTGCGGCCCTTCCCAGCCGCGCAGGCCCGCTGGGCCGCGGCCCCGCTTCCGGGCCCGTCCGCGCCACGCCCGAGCCGGGCCGGGAACCGCCCGGGCGGGGGGGCGGGTGGGACCCGGCGCTCCCTCCGGCGGCAGCGGGGCCGGAGCCCTTGCCAGAGGGACTCGCAGGGGTGGCAGTAAGGCTGAGCGGGGCGCTGCCCAGCTCCTGCCGTGGGCGCCGGGTGGAAGCTGCGGGTACGCTGAGCAGCTGAAGGCTGTGGTCCCCTGGGGCTTCTCTGCAGCGGGAAGCGAGCAGCCCCCGGCGGCCGGGGCGCTTTCTTTTACCCAGCTCTCGGCATCAATGTAGCCATTCAGTTGGCTCTTCCCTCCTCCTCCGGGCAGGGTGGCAGTACCAGGCCTCCCCCGCTACTGCGACACAATGTCAGCTTTGAGTGCCGGCTCGTGTAGGTGCTCGGCCTCCCGCTGGCCCTCGCTGAGGAACGCGGTGGCAGGAGGAGGAGGTCTCTGTCACCCCCCTGGTGGCAGCAGTTGCTCAGCCTCGGGCTCACCTGGCACTGGTGTGATCGTGCACAGGGGTCTGCGCTTCCTGGACCACCGCGAGTTCCATAATCAATGGCATTAGAGGGCTTGGTCTGTAGCTCTCTTTACGTGGGCCAGTTCCTCTGTTGTAGCGAAGGGAAAGCTACTTATTTTTTACGTTGTAACAGACTAAGCGAGGCAGTATAAATAGATGTTGCAACAAGAGGCAAAGCTTTGAGGGGGGCAGTCTTGCTTCCGTGCCTGGGCTGCTGCCTGCAGTGAGGCTGTCAGGTGCTTTGCCGGCCACTGATCACATTGGTTCTGAAGTGATAAAGGCAGGGAGGGAGAAGCGGAGTGAATACCCCTTCCTATGCTCAGTGGGCAGCATGGGATAACACTGGGCATTTTAGCTGCTAGTGCATTTCCTCAGAGCATCTCTTCCCCTCTTGGAGACCAGCCATTGCCTGTGTAGCAGTGCATCCATCCTGCTGTGCTGTCCCAAAACGATCACCTTCTCTCCTACCAGAATGCAGCCAGGGCAGATTCCTAGCTGGATGGAGCTGACCTTCCCACCACACCTGCTGGGCAGCTTCTTGAGGATAGTTGAGAGTCAAACAGCTGGCTGAGCCCTTGGGGCTTGACTGAGACTGCTGTGCCTTATCTCTTTCCTAGGAAGCCCCTCTAGCTTATGGGTGTGAGGTACTGCTAACAGCCTGTTCCTATGAGAAACAGCAAGATGCCAGCTGTTGCAGCATCTACTTGCTGCATCTTGCTGCAGGGATTAAGCTGTGCCACCCACACAGCCTGGGCCTCTGTGGTCCTGCTTTATATTGTATATTTATTTTTGTTTCCTGAAAGTCTGTTGGTGGGGGGATTATGTGGTCCTTCAGGGAAGAAGTGTAATATGAGCATAAGTCTCTAAAACTGAGACTTGGGAGTAAAAGCTCACTCTGACCTAGAGGTGTCTCATACCACATGTAAGAGATAAAAAATAGGGGAGCTTATTGAAGTTGCATAGTGTCTCCTTTCTCTCCTGTTGGAGAAAAGCTTTGCATTCTGAGGAACCTCTGAACCTGGTGTCAGAAGCATGTGCTTGGCTGGGCAATGTCCTTGAATGTTATAGGTTAATGTTTTCTCCTTTTCTGCTGGGGGTTACAGCACTCAGCCTGAGACACTTAGGAGGGACACTGGAAGTGGTGCCTGTGATGGCTGAGGAGATGCTCTGTGTTTTTGTGTTTTTGTGTTGGAGTTCTGGTAGCGTGTGCCCTGCTGGCTGTCAGATGGTGGGAGTACTTGGGCTGGAAAGTCTGGTTCTTGCCAGTCAAACAGGTGAGGCAGCTTGGGCTCTTATAGGGAGGAGACGGTCCCCAGAAGCCAGGACTCTTCCCTGCAGGAGTTGTGGGGCTGCTGTTGCTCAGAGGTGACAAGTTGCAGCTGCCACTGCCTATTCCTCACCACCAGGCTGTCGTCTGCATTCTGAGCCTTTAGTGGCTTGAGGATGGAGGTGGTGGTAGCTGGGTCTGATGTTTCTTGATTTCCCTTAGTGTGTCATATGGCTGATTCTTCCCTCAGGATGGATAGGGGTGGTGAGCTGTCACTGGCAGCAAGTTCTCCAGCTTTGTTGCAGGGAGTGCTCTTACCCTGTGTATCGGGTCAGCTAGCTTGCTCTCATAGTTTAAGATTTGCTTTGTACACACACAGGTTTTATAACTCGTGCTGCTTCTACTTAACCCTAAGAGGCTTTCCCTGTCTGTACAGCAGCAGAAGCAAGTGTGCTGAATTTGAGTGGTCAATCTACACCTGTGTTGAGAGAAGCAGGCTTCATACTTCACTTTTTTTGTACTTGGCAGACTGAGAACCTGCTTGACTGTGGTAACCATTACGCCTCAGGCTTGGGTTCTAGGTGCATATACTGTGCTATTGGAGTATGACATCTTCATACTGTCAGAGAACATCCCTCACACTTGTTAGAAGATTGTGTGACTGCTCTGCTTTCTTGGTGTGGAGGGTACAGGACCCAAAGCTGATGTCATGGTAAGTTCCAGGCAGTGGTCCCTTGTCTCATTGAGAAATGGCTCTGGGTTCACACCTGGGCTTCTTGCATAGCCCAAATAAAGCTGTTGGAAGGAATTTGTGAGTCTTTCCTTTCTGCATCTTGCTTTGTAGATTTTAATGTCCATCTTATCTTGATGTGCTTGTCTAATTAATGCACAGGCCTGAATGGGACAGAGCATACTAATCATTACTGTGTCATGATTACAGCCAGGCCTGCGAGAACAGAGGTGAAGTCTTGTATTGAGGTGTTTGCATAGTGATTAAAACCAGAGATGAATGCTATGGTATAGCCTGTCCCACCTCCAGATAGGGGCACTCTGTTTCTTTGCTAGGTAGCCACAAGGCTTGACCTGATTTTGGGTGTTGGTGTTAGAAGTTGGCCTTGCCCAGTGTAGCCTTGCCTGCCTTCCTGTCACCTGCCTAGTCCTGTCCTTCCTGAGTGTGCTCTGTGCACTCTGGGGGGCTGCTGGGTGCCTTCACTTCAGAGAAGAAGCTCAGTCCTCTCTACCTTCCCCTTTCACCTGGTGCTGTATGAGGGGGTGACAGGTCAATATGGTTAGCTCAGAAAGGAAATACCTTACTTTCCACTTTTGCTTGTACCTCACATTGTTTCTTTTCTTCCTTCACTTTACTCCTTTGTTCCTTGTAATGTCAGATTTTCTGCCTGATGTTGCCTTTTCTGTTTTTTTCTCGACTGCTCTCATCTCTACTGATACCAGTTCTCTGAATATGCAGCCACCAGCTTTGAATGTGATAAGCAGAAAACCTACTCTTAACACCTTGGGGAGGTGCTGCCCCTGAAAAAATTAGGTGGTGCATATTAAACCTCTTACTGTAAGGTATGCTCTTGTGGGACCTTGAATTCTGATTATCTGCCTTGATTTTTTTACAAGGTTACCAGTACTCTATTGCAATGGGTGTCCTCCTTTCCCTGAAAGCTTGTGAGGTGCCACACTGACTGTCAAGTCAGAGCTTTCCTGCTAATCTGGGAGTCTCCTCTTACCTTCCCAGCTTCCAGTGTATATGGAAGGGGAAAGCTTAATCTGTTTCTAGGATGCTATCCAAAGGCCTCAGGGCTTTACAGCCACTTTGTGAGAGACTGGTAGGGTATTAACACACAGTTGGTGAAGATGAGGAAACTGCTTAACTTCAGGCGGGATACTTCCTGCCACTTGGATCCAGTGTGCCAGGAGCAGCACCCAGCCAGTGTGATTCCCATACCAGTTGCAATGGCAGCTCTTGCAAGAACTGTTACATATCAGGACTTGAGAGTTTGCATCCCTTATGTGAACATACACCTCCTGTACTGACTTCAGAATGCTGATGTAGAACATATGGTACCAGGTTGTTTGCCATGTCATTTGACATTCTGTGTGAAGCAGGTGAGCCAGAGGAAGTGATTTATGGATAGGATTCAAACACAAAAATGTATCTGGTGGTGCTAGCATAAAGTTTCCATGCGGTCTTTGTTGTTATGTTGCTCACTGAGTTCTGGGACTCGTTGTTCTCAAATTCCAATCAGAGTTTGCCCCAAGTCCTCAGAGCTGAGGTGCCAGGCTAGGAGAGCTGCTTTACTGCTCTGCCCTAATCTATTGGTATGGCTTTCCATACTTAAAACATAGAAGCTCTGGTTGTCCTGCCAGATTTGTCTTCTGTGGCTGGTGACAGGCATGTCTTTAGACTGATTTCTTTTGAGAAAAAATATGACTTTAGAAGCACGTGAACAATGCTATCTTGAGTCTTCAGTGAATGGCTGAAATTATTAGCAGGAATGCAGGTGTACTTGAATACAGCTCTCCTGTTGAGCGGCCTATGCTGCCTGTGTTTGACCTGGTGTTAGGAGATGCTGTGTGTGAAATAAGTGTGTCCTGCCTGGTTACAAGCCCCTTTCCCTGTCACTGAGCACAGAGCAGCAGATGGAGAGAGCCAAATTCAGTTTTCTGTGCTTCACTGTACCCTTCAGTCTCAGAGTGAGCCCACTGCAGAGCTGATAAACTGGGTTTTGCAGCTCCTTCTCCCTCTTGTCTTGCTCTGACTGCCTTGCTGCCTGTGTGTTGTTTGGGGCAGATAAAGTTTCATGTTCCTCATCTTGCTGTATTCACTTGTGCATAAGCTCAGGAAAGCTTCTGGAGTTGTCTGTCGGCTCTTGGTGGTGATGTTTTGCAGTGCCAGCTTTGTGTGTGCAGTGTACACCCCTGTCTGTGCCTGGCCTGGGGCCACTGGAGCCTGGCTTGACCAGTTCCACTCTTCTGCAGGGAGGTACCGTCCATGGGCACATGGGGCTGTGTGCAGGCCTTGCTGGACCCCACAGTGACTTTCTAGAACTCCAGGCAACTGGACAGGTGCTATGGTGGGGAGCTGGGGGAGGAAGATGCCTCTTCCTGAGAGGTGGTGTAGCTCAAAGCAGCATCAGGCAGCAAGCCTTGATGCCAGCTTGTAGGCCAGGGATGCAAGCCAGTTGCACATCTGGCCAACTGATTATCTCCTGACCTTTGAGGGCTGCTGCTCTCTGGGAAGCTCCACAGGAGCCAGGCCTGCTTTAGCCAGTTCAGCAAGGGCCCTGTGCCAGCTCTCCCTGGGGTGGCAGCTCTGTGGCCACCTACCTGATGGTTTTGGTGCTGCCTTTAATTAAACTAGTGGGGAGATGAGGGTGTTTGCTTTTGCACTTATTACAGGACTGATTTCTGACCTGAATGCTGAGGAGTAGGGGAGTGTTCAATGTCTGGGGCAGAGTCTGTTGCTTGCAGATAGTTGTTGTGTGGGGAGATGTGTGCCCTGCAAGGCTGCTAACAAAGCTAGCTTGGGTTGAGCTCTGGTCTCTGTCGGTGTCATGCTTCTGATGGTGCTGTGGTGTGACTGGGGCTGGTCATAAAAGGCCTTGCTGTTGTTGCTGAAGTTGCACTGATTAGCTGTATAGCTTGCTGGAAATATGCAGTGTACGCATTGCTTGGTGTAAGCAAGTATTTAATCCTTGATGTTGGTTAGTGGAGCAGATTATGGCCTGATACTCTAGTTTGCAAATACTGGGAGCTTTTTCTCTGACATGGGGAAATGACTCCCTGATGCTGAGTGATAGAAAGAGATGTGTTGCAAGGTTTCTCTGTATCATACAGGGTGTGTTTAGGCCCCTGGGGTTCCTGCTCATTTGGGGTGCTTGGACATATTTGCTTGATTTCTCTTCATCTGTTCAAGGCTCAGCTTTGGGTTCCTCATCTCCTCCCAACTCCTTGCCAAAGAGGGTCAGGATTTAGGAGGAGTCAGAGGAAAGTAAGTGTCCCCATTTGCAGAGAGGACATATCCAACCACTGACCTGTGAACACCTGCAGTGTGTGATGTGCGGTGTAGTGTGGAGTGCCATAAGAGCAGAAACCTGTCTGAATGGCGAACCCCTCTCAACGTGCAGAGGGGTGTTGTGCACAGCGGGGAGTTCAGCTTCCTGGACAATTGGTACTCTGTGCTGGAAAACCCCTGCCTGGTGTGGAGCAGTCATGTTTTAGGCAGACCAGTGCACTTCACATCCCCCTGCCTAGTGAAGGTAACCCTTGAGCAACTCCCACTTTGCTGCTCAACTGTCAATACCCCAAGGCCAGTGGCTGCCCCTTGAGGGATGGAGGAGGGCAAGACATACCTGCATCTGCTCACTGAACAAGGCATACTTTGGCCACTTTGATGCAGGATGATGTAGCATGCCAGCGTGGATGGATGACAGGTCTTGCCAAGACCTGAAGACCTCAGGGGTTTCCCTGGAGCTATGGTTGATTTGTTAGCTTAATTTAGCAGGATGTTCTGCCTAGAGAAACTGAGGAAAACTTATAGGTCCTTTCCATAAGGCCCTGTAGCATAATTCTACTATTCCTGTCCTGGTAGAAATCTTGGTGCTTGCTCAGGGCCTGTGTTCAGGACAAGACCAATGTCTCACAGCTTCCTGTGGCATGGGTGGCTGTAGGAGTGTTGCAGCTGCTTCACCAAACAGCAATAAGAGGGACTTGTTACTGATCACTCTGATGGGGACTTCTGTGCTAGTCCTGGTTTGAAGTGGGCTTCTTTCACTGCTTGGGGGAATAGTTGTCATGGACCCTGAATTGTTTTGAGCTGTGGTGCTAGTTGGCCAGTGGTACTGGAGGTTTTGGACCAGTGAAGTGATCCATAGTGCCTGAGCTGAAGTGTTTTGCTGCAGTGTGAGATGTAGCTTTGAGCTCAAAGACAACTGACATTCTCTTCTCATCCTAGCCTGCCCAAAATAGGCAAGTACTGGACAGGATTTTTGTCTCTGCCCTGGACCTGTAGTAAGGCTGACTCATTCACCTTGATAAGATAAACACAGACCTTGAATAGTCAGGTGCCTCTGCTGGGAACTGACTCTTGAGGGCTCCTCAATCTAGCAAATAAAGGTGTAGCTGGATATAGTGGTTGAAAGCTGAAACTAGACAGACAAGTTTGGAGCTTGCTCTTAGCCATTAAAGCAACATAAATAAAGCTCAGCAGCTTTCCAGGCTCATACTTACTGTATTTCCCACAGGTGAGCCTTGAGTGTCTCTTAAGGGTGCAATAGTTTGTGCCATACTTTTAGCCAGCCTTTGCTGCGTGTGGTGAGTTGATTGTCTTGGCAGTGCCCTTAAATATAAAGGCAGAATCTTAAATATTACTTGTATCACAATGATACTACAAGTGAGGATTTCTTGCTATTAAGCCCTTTGAAACTGTGCATTGGGAGAGTGAACATCTGTTTTGCTGCTGAGGTGCCCTTGATGTGTGTGGGGATCAGTCCTAAGTGGGCTTTGCCCTATTGCTCTGTCTGCCTCCAAGATGACACCAGGAACCACCTTCTGTGCTTTCTGAAGCACAGCAAAACTCCTTGTGCTGCATGGCTGTGCAGGCTGCTCTGGAGCCTTGCTTGGCAGAATGGGTGTTTTGGAGGATTGAGCTGAAGGAGGAGACCTCCTCTTGCCTGCTGCCCTTGCAAAGAGGTTAGGTGGCACTCCCCAGTCTGGAGGAATGCAGAGGGTATGACTGGGCAGGCACAGAGCCAGCACTGCTGCTGCACCAAACTGATTTGCAGGGAATGGTCAGACAGAACGGTGTGTGCCAGGCCCCCCTGAAGATTATTGCTGGCAAAACATGCCTTGGATGCACCTGGTAGCTCTGCACGGGAAGTGTCTGCTGCCTACAGCAAAGACGGCATTGAGCTCTTCCTCTTGCTGTGAAGCTGAAGGAGCAGTGCTGGTGTTGGCTGGTGAGGGTTTGAGGTGGCAGTGGCTGCTGAGTACTCAGGGACCTTATCAAGACGAAGGGTACTCTGGCTTCAGCCTTCTGGCTGCTGGTCTGGAAGAGGCCATGTGCTTCCTGGTGGTGACAGCAATATACCTCCTGGGGAGACTGCACTGGGGACCCATTTCCCCAGGCCATGTGTGGGCAGTGACTCCTGTGCACTTTTTTGGAGGGAAGGGGGTAGGTGCAGTATCTGGTAGCAGCTGTGGGGAATGCCTCTCTCGAATCTGGATGAGTAAGGTGAGGCTGGGCCTATGCTCTGCCTCCCTTCTTGCTGCTCTGGTGTCCTGTGGGCTGGGGAGTGGCTGGTGAGCACAGGGGAATGAATGGGTGAGGATGTTTAAAACTTGCCTGCAGCAGTAAGAGCCTGGGCCCTTCCTGCTTTTTCTGGAGAGCATCTGCCTGGATCACTTTCTGATGTGTGTTCACACTAAGGCTGAGCAAGTGTGGGGGTTGCCAGTCCTTCTCTCTGCAGCCTTGCATTGTATGGCTTTCCCTTGTCTGGAAGGGCAGTGGAAATGCTATTGCCAAGCAGGATGCACCTGGCCTCTGAGGTACTAGGTTATGTGGTAGTAGTTTCTTGGCCGGATGGTTTTGTGTAAGGATTTGAAACCAGGAACTTTGACACGAGAAACTGATGCTTGTTTCTGTATCTATGGATTTCCTTCCTCATGTAATGGGACTGCCAGTGATGGTGTGCTGCTTCTGCGGTGGGAACCAGTTGGCAGGAGCTGATCATAGCTGATCATAGAGGCACTGTGCTGTGGAGAGTGTGGGCCAGCCCTGCATCTCCACACCAGGGTCAGACAGAGCAGTGTGCTGAGTAGGTGTGGCTGCCAATGTTGGTGGCAGTGTCATGGTGCTTGTGGATGATAGTGCTTGAGCTTGTACAGCAGGAGCAAGATTAAGTGGCTGGAGATATAGTGCTGAGGTTGGAAGCTTTCCTAGCTGGCTTGAAATGTTGGATTCTTGCCTTGGAAGGACTGCTGGCATTGGATGATGGTGCTCCCAGCAGAGCTGGGGAAACAAGGCCAGACTCTGTGAGAAGTGAGGAGGCCTGTGGCTCAGCTGGAAAGTGGATACTGGTGTGTGATCAGCTGAAAGCAATGCTGGCCAGATACATGACTGTTTCTCTGAAACTGGGCTTGGAGTTTGCTGATCTGCAAGGCTATGCTGTGTAGGCTGCCCTCCTGGGAAAACAGCTACTTGATTTTCCCTGCCTCTTTCCACAGAGATACTGCCACCACCATGGAGGGGATTGTGACCATGTATCAGGACTTCATGAAGAAAGCAGGTGAGTGTTTGGCTCTGCCCAGCTATCAGACAGGTAGCACTACATGCTTTACTGCCAGAGGCACTGAGGGGTGGTCTGTCACCCCTGAAGCATCCCTGGGTCTAACTGCATCCTGTCTTTGCCCTTACACAGAGGCAGCTCTGGGGTTTATGTGCTGTGTGTTATGAGGCTGTCTTGCCTCAGTGCCTGTGCAAATTGTTTTTGGCACTTGTGCTCTCCTGGGCAGAAGATCTCCAGGCTGCCCTGCAGCATGGCTTCAGGCAATACTGTGCTGAGTCTGGCTGACTTCACCAGCCTCTGCTCCCAGACTGCTTTTCTACTTGCACTCGTGTCCTAGAAGAGGATTGCTGTGCCCTTGCCTCCACTGTGGCAGTAGCCCTGCTGGCAGCAGGCTGGGGTGAGGATGCTAACTGCTCTGCACTGTGGCTCTTTCTGCAGACCCCCGCATCGCTGATTATCCACTGATGCAGTCCCCATTCCTTGTGATGGGCATCCTTCTGGGATATGTCTACTTTGTCCTATCCTTGGGTCCCAGACTAATGGCCAACAGGAAGCCTTTAAACCTGAAGAAATTCATGGTGCTATACAACTTCTTTCTGGTGGGACTCTCCCTTTACATAGTCTATGAGGTGAGTTGTCAGTAGCTTGGTCGGGTGTGTGTAAAGCAGCGTGTGCAGGCTCTGTAGGTGATGGGGAGCCCTTTTTCTGGCTGTTCCCTGTAGAGCTTGAGGTGCAGTGAGGGATGTGGTCGGCCTCACCCTAATGATGCTCTTGTTGCAGTTCCTGATGGCAGGGTGGCTTACTGGGTACACCTGGCGATGTGACCCTGTGGACTTCTCACAAGACCCCAAGGCCCTCAGGGTGAGTTCTCATCCCTCTCCTGATAAGTGGGGAGGGCCTTTAGTGCTTCTGTTTGGACAGCAGTGTCATTAGCTCCTGCCCTTCCTGAGGCAGAGGATGTGCAGTCTCTGGGCCTTGGTTTCCTGCCAGGGTAACTGTATGAAACCCTTCACTCACTGGGCGTGCTCAGGCTGAGGCAGGTCTCTAATGTTAACCTGTTCTTTTACAGATGGTCAGTGTTGCTTGGCTCTTTGTTTTCTCCAAGTTCATCGAACTGACAGACACGGTGAGTTACTGAGAAGGCCTTGTCACCACTTGCTGGGCAGGGAGTTGAGGCCCAGTGCATTTAGGGGAGGGGCTTTTGCAGCCCTTTCAGTCTGACCTGGTAGTGCTTCTGTCTGGCATCACTGCCAAGGAGGCCACTCTAGAATATTAATGTTGAGGCCACTCTTTACATGCTACAGCTCTGGAAGCTGTGGGGTGATCTAATGGGTGATGACAGTGAGTGTGGAGGGGGGCGGGGAGGGAAGCATCACTGAGATCAGACACTGAATTAGTGGCCCAGCCTGCTCTAGCTGCTCTCAGGGCTGCAGGTCCTTGATGCTGTTGGGCTTTCACTGCAGGTGATCTTTGTCCTGCGGAAGAAGAATGAACAGGTCACATTCCTGCACCTTTTCCACCACTCTGTTCTGCCTTGGAGCTGGTGGTGGGGAGCCAAGTTTGGTCCGGGTAAGATGGCAACCGGGTGCATGGACTGGGTAGGGTTACCCCAGCATGCTGAGAAGGGGTTTTTGGCCCTACTGTGTATGCTCTTGGCAGCTCTGTGTAGTGCTGATTGCTGTGGAGTATTGACTTACACTAAGGAAAATCTATCTTAACAGGGGGAATGGGCTCATTCCATGCCATGATCAATTCCATGGTGCATGTTGTCATGTATTTCTACTACGGGCTCTCAGCAGCAGGACCTGCCTTTCAGAAGTACCTGTGGTGGAAGAAACACATCACAGCCATCCAGCTGGTGAGTCTGCAGGGGAGCAGAGCATGTGCCCGATATGAAAGGCAGGCCAGCCCTTGTATCCTTGACAGGTTCAGCCAGCAACAGTAGTTGTCTCCTCTGTAGCATATTGCTCTGAGTTTTTAGGAGCTCTGCCCCACTGTGGGCCTCTGATAGCCCTACCGTCCTGGCTGGGGTGTGGGTGCTGTTCAGCTCCTAGGCTGCAGCCATGTTGGGAGGGTGAGAGGCGTATGCTGCTCTGAGATGTGTGCCTGCCTCTTCCAGCTGCTGCTGACTGCCTCACCATAAGGACCTCTGTGTTAGACTGGGAGAGGAGTCTAGGTGTTACCTTTAAAAATAAGGTCTCTAGTGGGTTCCCTGACCCTGCTCCCATGAATAACTTATTCTTACTCTGCCTTGCTCCCAGGCACAGTTTGTGATTGTCTCCGTCCACATCTCCCAGTATTACTTCATGCCCAACTGCCAATACCAGTTCCCCATCTTCATTCACCTTATCTGGATATATGGGACCATCTTCTTCATCCTCTTCTCCAACTTTTGGTACCAGTCTTACACCAAGGGCAAACGGTTGCCCAGGGCGGCTCAACAAGTGGCCCAGCACAACGGCAGCAGCATCCATGAAAATGGCACCGTCACCAATGGCAAGGTCAAAGCCAACTAGAGGATAAAGTGCTCCCAGAGCCAATGAGAGCCCCGGGGCAGAGGCAGCTGGGACCTGTCTCTGCTCCTGGGTGCCACTAGCCAAGTCAAGTGCCTACAGACTGTTGTACCCCTGTGCCCAGTCCTGCTGTCCCCTGTCTGCATGCTCAGCCCCTCTGCTCTGAGCAGCCATGGGCCACTTCTCCTCCTGGGAGGGCTTGTGCTGTTTCTCAGTGTTGCTGAGCAGAGAGGCAGCTGCCTGCATCACAGCTGTGGGGCTGCAGTCCCATTCCAGTGTTTCCAAAGGAACTTTCCCCAAGTGCCTACATCTGGCTCTTCTGCCTAGGGGCCATTTCCTTCTGAGTAGGACCAAAAGAAGAGACCGCTTCCTGTCCTGGTGCCCTCTCCTCTTCCCTGTCTCACAAGAGCTTGTGTGGATGAGCAGATTCATCCCTGGCTGCTTGTTACTGCCAGCTCATGTGTGAGTGCTCCTGCTCTACAATGCCTTGTGCCACTTTGTTCCATGCCACAGTGCTGCATGTCCCTTCTGGTCCCTACGTGCCCAGCTTGGGAGTCCTGCCCTGGCATATCTGTGCCCAGGTGTCTGTGGAGAATGTAGGGGCAGCACTTATGGGACTTAAGGGCCCAGACCTGCCCAGTACAGTACACATGCCCTGTGCCTAGTACATAGCAGGGACTGTGACAGCCTGGAAAGGCTTCCCCCATGTGATAAGCCCAGGTTGCCTTGCTGTTCTTGTGCCTGGGCTGGGTGCTCAGTGTGTGCTTAAGCCACACTTAACCTGATCCTCTATGGCAGCTGGTGGCTTGCTCCAGAGTGGGGGAGACCAAGTTCAGCCTAGTCTTGGACCACTTCCATTCCTGTAACTTCAAGACTTGAGCAATAAGTGCCCCTAAACTCAGCTCCTGGGCTCTCCTGCTTGGGACCAGCCCTGCTCTGGCCTAGCCTGAGCACACTAGCGGGTGGTTTTAGTGTGCTCGGCTATGGTGCAAGAGTGAGCACCTCTTGCCTCTGTGGATCTGACTGGGCCTGTGTGAAGATGTGCTCTGCCCTTCAGCAGGGCAGTGCAGCAGCTCTCCTGGCCTGGTGCCTGTCACCTGCTCTGGCTGTAACCAAAACATGCTGATGGCCTTGAGGATGAGGTGAAGGAGCCAGGCCCTGTCAGATTGGGCTGCTCTTCTATCACAAATAAACGAACAGAAGGAGAAATGGCTCTGTCCTCTTGTTTTGCTCTTATTTTCTTGGCTCAATGTAAGCAAAAGCTGTTCCAGGTGCTTAGTTCTATCCAGCGTGGTTGGAGGCAGGGCTGGGAGAAGCAGCTGGCATAGCAGGTTTGTGCTGGGGGAAGAGGGTGATAGTTGTGTGCTGATGAAGCAGATGGCAGATTGTTTCCAAAGTGTTTTGGTACAGCAGTGCTCAGGGCTGGATGTGTGTCAGGGCTTCTGTTGTGAAAGTGACTCCACCCTGTCAAAAAATGGCTGGGGTGGAGCGTGGGTGTGGGCTAGGCCCTGGGCCACCTGCCCAGGAAGAACTGCTGCTTTTCAGAAATCATGGGGATTTGAGGTATGGCAGAGCAGAGAATAGAGACTTTGGAAACTTGAGTGCTTGGGAAACAGCAGTTTCCCAAGCACAATAGATGGTTACTGCATCTGACAATGCAAAAAATGCTACCATCTGTAAATGCCCCTGGATCTGTGCAGAATGTAGCTCAGGTTGGTCAGAGGAGGGTTGCTGTTGTTGCTGCCTTGCTTTTGCTGCAGCAGTGCATCAAGGCCTGGCTGGGCTCTGTTATCTTTCCAACTGTCTCATTCTGGTATCCCTTCAGTGTTGTTGGGGTGAAGGGCTGCCATCCCCATCACCCCATGACTGGGGCCTCTCGAGTAGAGGCCAGCCTGGGTGTTGACTCAGGCCTGGGAAGAAGAGTGGGGAGCCAGCTGGGCAGCTTGTGGCTGGGAGGAATGTGTTAGAGCAGCAGCCTCTGGATGCTGAGTTTCACTGTAGGTTTGGTTGTAGAGGGGGAGGGCTTTGGTGGATGTCCAGCCACAGCCCTGGAGCAGAGCTTGGTGCAGGAGAGAGCTCTGCTGATGTGACCTGGGCTGCTGCACACCCCAAGGCCATGCTCTGGAATATCAGAAAGCATCTTCAAGTGGTCTAGTGTGACTAATATGCCTAAACTACACACAGACATCACCCTCTCCCACAGCGCTCAATGCCCTTGTATACAAGAAGTCCTGAAGTGGGATCTGGCTGCTGCACTGTGCAGTGTTCTCCCAGTTGTTGCTGCTTCTCTGGGAGTAAAGACTTGGATGAGAATTTGTTCTGGTCCATGCTTGAAGTGGTGTATAGTGTTAGTTCAGTGCTCAGAAGTCATCACTTCAGGAGCCGTAGGTGACAGTCTAGCTGATGTGAACCTTTTTCTGTCAAGCCTCCTTCTCCCCTCCAGCTGGCTCTTGGTAAAGGCAGTACTGTCTTTGCTTTTGCCCAAAATAGTAACAATGCTTTAAACTACTTATGCTTGGTATTTTAGAATGGGCTGTTCCCTGTGTGTGCTCTGCTCTCTCTTCCTCCAATTGTTCCTGTTAGCTGTGCTCTTCTATGGGCTGGCCATGGCACTTGGTAATTAATATGCTGTCATGCTGTGAACTGAATTCACACCTTATAGGGCTGTGTTTACTGGGCCTCCTGGATCAGTGCCCCCTTCCTTCCTCTGCTCCTCCTCACTCCAGGACTGTAAGAGACCAGTATGGGGCCAAAGACCCTGCAATATCATTACCCTCTAGTAATGCTCAGAGGACTTTCAAGGGTTGTGTAATGTACAACATCTGGGGGTGAGGTATGTGCTAAGGAGAAAGAGCCTGTCAGAGAAAGCTGAGCTGCTCTTACATGGGAGTGAAAAATGTACAGCAGCTTTCAGGCATACAAAGCCTTCCTTCCAGGTCAGGGGCCAGACCTGGCCCAGATGTGGGCCTGTAGGGCAAGTCTGTGCTAATGCCCAGCACTGAAGTGCAGAGGTGTGGGACAGAGCTCCTGCAACAGCAGCACAGCTCTGGGGAAGAGCCCAACTTTGCATCTGGGTTCCTGCCTGCTTCCCCATTGGAGACAGCTGCCATCCTAGGATTTGTGTCTGAAGAGGGAGAGCTCCTTCTTTGGACCTACTGTGATTTTTCCCAGGTGGCCAAATGGGGATGCACCAGCAGTGCTGCTGGGAAGGTGCTGGGCTCAGCTGCTATTTTTTTAAGACTGTGCTCCCCCATCAGCTATGTGTGCAGGGGAGGGTGGGTGTGGTTACACACTCACTGGCCTTGGCAGAGCACAAGTTGGAATGTTTGAAGGTTCCAGTTGGTATAAAGCTCAGGAGGCAGAGATGGTGCTAGGTGCAGTGTGGTACTGTGCTGAGGGGAAGGTGAAAACAGTTAATAATCCACCCTCTGCTAATCACTGAGGGCTGATGGGAGGCACAGGCTTGGTGGAGCTGCTTTGCACAGGCCAAGGTGCTTATCAGCTGTGCAGTGTCCTCAGCAGCCCCTGGCAATGCTGGTGCAGCTGAAGGACAGGCTTGATAGGTCTGGTGCAGCACCACAACCTCAGACACTGTGGCTCCACCATGACCATGCATGGCTGAGCTGGCTGTTGCTCAGGTAAGGGCTCAAATATGTTTCCTACAACTTGCTCCAGCACAATTCAGCCTGGAAAAAAGGCACTTTTCCAAGTGCAGGGGAGTCAAGCTCTAACAAATGTCATGCTGAGCCCTGGTACCTGCTCCCCTGCATGAAGCCTCAGCAAGGGACCAGGGCTTCCTGTCAGCAGGAGGGGAGGACAGAGCAGAGTTGTTGGAAAAATACGTGACTGAAGGCTGAGTACAGGGGTGGTGGTGCTTTGTGTGACTCTTGCATGACAGCTAGGCTAGCTGTAGCAGTGTAAACTAACCTTTTGTTTTGCATCAGGCTTTATGCCAGTGCCAGCCCCTTTCTGGTCTTTGGGGTCATTACAATTGTTGCTGTTTGTTTTCCCCTCACTCCAGTTTTTCCTCAATAGCAATTCCAACAGCTATTCTACTCCAACACCATAAGCAGGCAGTACTGTCTGCCTGTAGCTAACAAGACAAACTCAGTGCCTGCAGAGGCGCAGTAAGGCTCCTGGGGTTGTAAGCCAGGACACAACCAGAAACTGAGGCCAGAGTTTCAGTTCAGCCTCCGCTGAAGCTGCTGTTCTTGTAGTCAGCATCTAGATGGGGCAGGTGACAGTGACATCTCAATCTCAGCTGGGACAGAAACAGAAGTACAGCACTTGAACAGCATCCTTCTGTGAGGCTCAGGATGCCTGTAAAGTCACCATAAAGAGCTAAGGCTCCACCCCTTGCCCAGCTCCCCAGCCCCACAGAGAAGGACTTGGGTCTGGGAGCCATGGCTTTTTCTTCCATCAGACTCCATTAAGAAAAAGTCAAGTTAAGCAGTTTATTAACATTTAAAATACTGTACAGTGTGTAAACCAAATATCCCCCTCCCCACAACAACCCAGTGCTCTCAGCGGATGCTCTGGTGAATAATGCTGCTTTTGGCACTGTTTGCTTTCTCTTTCTCCCTCTTCTTTATGGGGTCCATCTCAAAACAGCGCCAGAGCCGCAGTGTTTCATCAGCAGCTGCTGAGGCCACTGTTGTACCATCAGGGCTCATGCTCAGGTTCAAGATTCTGGCGGTATGACCTGAGGACAAGTGTGCGGTCAGGGCTGAGCTGATCAGCACATGCACATTTAGTGCTGTATGCCCCGCATGAGCCCTGCCAGCTCACATAGCTGTCCCCACACTGGCTGCGGCAGCATGATTTCAGACCCCAAGCATACACTTGGAGCAATGGTATTTCTTCCACAGCCCATGGGCATGCCTTACTCCTAGCAGCATGCCCCAGATACCATCCTGTATCAGTGATGCTGTGGGCTCAAAGGAAGGACTGCAGCTGCCTTCAACCTCTAACAGCCCCGCCTTGCCCAGGCCCTGTCCACTTACCTTGCAGCTCTGCAACCTTGGTCATTGTTGGATACTTCCATATAACCAGCTGATTCTGTGCAAAGCCATGGCCTGAAATGAACTCCTTGTAGTTTGTTGACCACAGGATAGAACAGACCTGAGAAGAGGCAGTAACAGAGGTAAGACAAGCTGCTTGGGCTGCTGCTCACCACTTGGAGGTGAGCATGGTCCCCCTCCTTCCCCATGCCTCTGGGCCTGAGGACCCAGCAGCTCCGTGTAGGTGTGCTGCCAGGAAGTGTTTGTCACCAAGCTGATGTTCATATCTCACCTGGGAATGGGCATCAACAGTACTGAGGCAGGCACCAGAACACACATTCCAGATGCGGATATGTCTGTCACTAGTGCCACCTCCAGTGGCTAGAACATTCATCTGCCATGGGCACCATGCCACAGCCTGAGAGAGAAGAGTTCATTTTAAGATATGCAAGAGGTAACCTGCACCCAGCCAGTGCTGCATATCTACCCTGCACACAGATGTCTGCCCGTAGCAGCCCTGTGCTCACCTTGACAGCACCCTGGTGCTGAGTGAAGGTCTGTACAGGAGCAAAGTCTCCACCCCCACCTTGGGTGCATGGCCAGACATTCACCAGATTGTCATTGCCACCACTGGCCAGGTAGCGGCCATCTAGAGACCATTTGAGTCCGCACACCTCCTGTGTGTGGCCAGCAAGGGTCGCCACATGATGCTCAGCCACTCGGACATCATGGTGATGAATGTGGCCAGTCCGTGCCCCACTGCAGAGGGAAGAGAAGGCTTGCAGGGTCAGGCTGACACATTTTCACCCAAATCCATTTCTGTTGTTGCAAGACTGCTGTACCTGCCACTGGGTTTCAACCAGTGTTACCAGCAACACTGGTCTATTGGTGTGAGTGAAACACCCAAAGCTCTTTACAACTTTAGCACAAAGTGCAATACAGAAGAGAAGCCTTCTCCTCACAGTCCCAACAGATAAGGCTGAGTAAGAATCCCAGAACAGACACTTGTGCCTGCCATCCCTAACCCACACCACACATCGATTGAGGAATAGGAATTTGCAACAACTGGAAACTGCCCTTGACCCACTGCTTTACCTGGAGAGGATGTAGCTGTTCCAGCTGAGGGTTCCTACACGGGCACAATGGCTGGTCATGTTTCGGAGACGTTTCTGCTGCTGAATGTCCCATAGCTAGAGAGGCAAAGCAAAAAGTTCTCCAGAGGAAACCCAGTCATGTTGCTATGCTCTAGGAACCTCACTGCACAGGCTCTGGCATTCAAACTTCTCAGTATGAGAACAGAGAAAATTTTTATCTCATGACTATAGCACAGAAGGTAACACTGCTTATCAGAAAACCCCCAAACCAAACTCTGCATTGCATGCTGCACTTGACTGGAGCAGTTCCACCCCACACCAGGGAAGACAAGTCAGGTGCATGGCATCCTTCCTCTGCCAACCGAGCTTTTGTCCCCAGCCCCCACAGTTCTGTCAATCCCTAGAAAACACCTGTAGTTTTACTCCTGCATTCACCTGGACCTCAGCAACACTTGTGCCAACAGCAAGGTAGTTTCCTTCTTTAATCCATGACACAGAGGAAACGTAGACATCTGGATGCTCCATCTGCAGCAGCTGGATAATCTCCCCAGAAGTGTGATTCCACAGATAAACAGAGTTGTCCAGAGCTACTGCCAGGAAGTTCTGGGAGCTCCAGTCTATGAGATTCAGATCTACAATTTGAAAGAGCAATGCAGGTCACACCATGCTTAACTAGAGCCCTGCCCTTCACCAGTGCTGATGCAGGTGTGTATGCATGCACATGTGCATGCACACACAGAGGTTAGGGGCAGCCTCTTGCGTGTCACTATGCCCAGCTGGTAGGGTCAGATACCCTGCTCCAAGTCATCTATCTACACAGTGCCCTAGATCACTATTCCTGTAAGGCCACACAGGGACACTCCAGAAGTGGTCTGTGCTAGCTTGGGTGCATAAAATGGTACAAACTGCCTGGTTACACTGTCCTAGGAACAGCACTCCAGTGCAGAATGTCCTGGATGTCCAGCACCCAACCCTGCAGCCTACTTACAGTAGTCATTGCGGATCTCCGGTGCATCCAAGATCCGGTCTGGCATTGAGGGAATGTATCTGCTATTCTTCCTGCTGGATCCAGGTGTGATTTTCTGACTGTAGAGCACTTTCAGGTTATTCTGATAGCCTGTGTTCAGAGGAACAGGTTTGTTAACTTGAGTTAGTTTCCTCCCAGCCGAGTGCTGCTCACCCAACTAGGAATCCCTTTGGAGTGAAAATAAGGTCCTAAGAGATACAGTCTGAGTGTATCTCTGCACAAGAGTGCAAGGTGCTAGCATCACTGGCAGTATGAAGTGCTGAACCGGGGTGAGCTACAACTTCCTCCTTCATGGAAACAAAATTAACAAACACTTGAGGTTTTGTATCCCATTATGCTTAGTTACAGTTAAGCTACAAAGTGCACAGCAGGGAGTTTGATGCTCTCAGACCTCATGAAGGTTTGCAACCTTCAGTACAGGTGAACAACTGGCAGTCATAGCAATTTTCCTGAATAAATTCACTGTTATGCCCTCCCTCAATCTCAGGAACCCTAAGAAAGGAGACTCCAGTGTGTATAGCTCTCAGAAACCTGCTGATTTCTCCTGTGATCACACACAGAGCCACTGTGTTGCTGCTCCCCAGCTGATTCAGCTCACAGGGACCTTGTATCGTACCTTCTGGAGCGTTCTGTGGTTTTCCACTGAGTCGGAGGATCTTTGCCTCTTCTACATCAAAACCATTCAGATTCACTGCCCAGGCTTTCTGTTGCTCCTACAGAGACAAATCACCCTCAGTCCAATGCATTTAAAACAACTCCCACACTGCAGTTAAAACAGACACCTAAGTCCCCTTCTCTTAGAATCAGGAGGTTGTTCTACTGTGCTGCAAGGGTCAGCCACAGACAGGCAGGTCAAAGCAGTTTGTTTCCTCAGACTTTCACACAGTCCTGCTCACATTTTCATACAATAGCAAATTCAGTGTCATTGCCAGTGGGAAAAGCCTCAGCCACAAGCGACTAAATGCTTCATAAACAGATTTCAGAACACAGTGTAAAACGTTCCAGAAGTGTTCCCTGTGTAGACATTGTCCTAGAATAGCTATCACCAGCAGTTTCACTTTGCGTAGCTTTGTGATTTTGTTGCTTGCTATAATTTAAAGCCTCATTAGGCAAAAGCTAAATTTTGCTACCAGAAGCAGCATAGGCTAGAGTGCATGGCAGTCTCTACAGCTTCAATCTCATCCTAGGCTCCTGAAGCCCATAGTTGCAAGTAGTGATGGCTGGGGCTTGTAATTCCCAAGGGCCCACTTGATAGAACCTTTAGTTTAGTTCTCTGTAAAGGGGCAGGATGGATTAGGTGTTTGGTAGTGTTTGTTGAAGCAATTGTAACTTAGCAACATGCTCACCTTTTTGGTAGGAGATTCCTCAGCAGGGTCATTCTCTTTGGTTAGGAGGAAATTTGCCATCTCCATCTGCATAGTGCTGCGGTTGGGAATGTAGCGATCCCCCCCAGCTTTTGTGGGGGTGCTTTGAATTTTGGATCCAGATTTACCTGCATTCACATATGAAAATGTTATCTTACAACTATTTAACAGCCTGTATTAGAGCTTTCACTCCAAGAGAGCAAACCCAGTGCTCTTTCACATCACACCCACCACGCAAGTTCTAGACAAGCAGGACTCTGAGATCTCATGCCACTCAGTCACAACTAACTTTTATTTTCCCCGCTGCCACCAAACTCTGATTAGGGACTGTCAGGAGACAACTCCTTGGGTCTAGTGCAACAATTCTAGTGTCCACTGGGATGAGGGGAGGATACAAAACCACTGTTACAGGATGTGAGGCTGTCAGCTGACAGTCCCACCTACACTTGTCCCAACATGCAGCTGTGCCAGAAGGCTCAACTGGGCAGGGGGGGATCAGCAGTTCGCCAGCCCCAGTGCTCAGAGCTCTGCCCCTCATGCTGGGAAGGAGGTGGGTGATTGCCAGGAGCACAGCCCACCTCCTCCTGCCTGACCAGCAATCCGGCGCGGCAGCGTGGCAGGGAGCCCAGAGCCTCATGGCTACAGACAAGCAGCCTGGGCGAGTCTCCCGCACTCAACCTCTGCCGCTGGTGGCCGGCGCTCACCGGGTGTCTTGGACGGCGTCTTGCTGGAGCTGTGGGAGCGATTGGCCGGCTTCATGGGCGAGACGCCGACGGGGCTGGGCCCGGGGCCGCTCTCCTTGGCTTTGCGCTGCCATCGCGCAGGCGGCGCGTTCGGGATCGGCGTGTCCAGCTTCAGCAGCCCGTGCAGGTCCGCCTCGAACAGGAACTGCGCCATGGTCCTGCGGGCGGGCGGCGTCAGCCGGGCCCATCGGCCGGGCCGCAGCCCTCTCCCACGGGCCCCGCCGGCCTCCCCACCACCAGAACCTCCAAACCCTCCGGCCGCTCACTCGGGCTCCTCCCCCCCACCGGACAGCCCTCACTCTCCCCAACCGCTCCTCGGGGCACTTTCCATCGGCCGACACGCCTCCCCTCCGCTCGCCGGGGCTCCTTTCTCTCAGCCGACACCCGTTACAGCCGCTCGTCGGGGCTCTCTCCGCTAAGGAACATTCTTCCTTCCCCTCGTATGCTGCACCATAGCCTCCCGGCTCGAGACTGCGCCTCAGAACTGCCTCCCCGACCGCCCCGGCCCCATGGCACTCTCACCTCCGCCGCGCCGCCGCCGCTCGCCCGCCCCGCCTGCGCCGCAGCATTTTAAACGGCGCGCGGACGGGGCCGCGGTTGGCCGCTTCAAACCCAACGGCCGCGCGCTGCCGGGCGACGGCCGCGCGACGCAAAGCGATTGGCTGAGCCGCGGGGAAAGGGGCGGGGCGCTCCGAGCACGCCTAAGGGGCAGGGAAAGGGGCGGGGCCATCCGGGCATGGGGCGGGGCCATCCGGACATGGGGCGGGGCCACCCGGGCATGGGGCGGGGCCATCCGGGCATGGGGCGGGACCATCCGGGCATGGGGCGGGGCCATCCGGACATGGGGCGGGGCCATCCGGGCATGGGGCGGGACCATCCGGACATGGGGCGGGGCCATCCGGACATGGGGCGGGGCCATCCGGACATGGGGCGGGACCATCCGGACATGGGGCGGGGCCATCCGGACGTGGGGCGGGACCATCCGGACGTGGGGCGGGGCAATCGGAACAGAGGGCGGGGCGGGGCGGCGAAGGAGGGGCCAGGCGGGCGCTTGAGTGGGGACGCGCGTTTATGGAGGGCTGGGGGCGGTCGTGGCTCCCCGCGGCTCCCAGCCGCTCATCAGCAGATAGGACTGGTTGGCGATGTCGGTGCTGGACAGGCGGCCCCCAGCGTGCTCCGGCGGCTGGCCCGCCTCACGCCGCGGGCCGGGCAGCACCTCCAGCAGGCAGGGCACGACGGCCTCTTCCGGCGGCTGCTTGTCGAAGGCGCTGGCCTGGGGGGATACGGAGTGGACGCTGTAGGCGCTGCCCTTCGAGCTGCCCCCGGGGGGAGCTGAGCTGCCCTGCCCCAGCCCCTCACTTGGCCGTGCTTGCTGCTCTCCTGGAGGAAGTTGCCCAGAGCACGGTGCAGGTCAGGAACGGGCGGCCAGATTTTCTGCTTCACGTTGCTGGGTACGCGGGAAGGGGCGTCGAAGGTACCCTCAGACTTGGGGTGCCCTGATGCCCCGTGCAAGGTGCCCAGGCTTGGTGCTGGACCCCCCCGCCTGTCCCCGGCACAGGCCTTTACCTGTAGAGGGAGGGGAAGGTGCAGCGCAGCCCCAAGAGCACTGCAGAGAAGACCAGCGGCACCACCGTAACACTGGGGATGAGCCAGCCTGCATCGGAGGAGGAACGCTGCAACTGTGGCCCTTCCTAGATTCACCACCTCTGAGCCCTTCGCAGCCCTGTCACCCTCTGCCCGGTGCTCCCCACCCCATTTCCAGCACTCTGTCTCCTGCGGTCGGCCGTGTGACTCCTCTGGCCGCAGCCTCCATCCCTGCCCTGTCCCTTACCCGTATCAGCCATGGCATCAACCATAACAGGTTTGGACCAGGCGCTCCAGCTGCCCTGGTACCACGGCCCACTGGGCTGGGCCCGCACCTGGGCATGGTAGCGGGTGCCTGGCCGCAGGTCCAGGACTTCTTTCCTAGCTGCTCGTGGAACCTGCAGGACCTGCGGGGCAGAGCCGAGCTGAGGCACAGCTGCTGTGGGATGGCCAAGGCACCAAGGGGAGGATCCCAGTTCGCCTGACCCCGTGCGTGGATGTGGCAGGAGCGGAGGCGGGCAAGACTGCTCGGGGTACCCTGGCCGGGCCTTACCTTCCAGTCATGGCTGTTCTCCGTGGCATAGCGGACCTGGTAGTCCAGCTGCTCTGCCAGCGGCTCCAGAGGCGGCAGCCACTGCAGGCTCAGCCGGCCCTGCGACACTGTCGCCTGCACGAGCTGTGGGGCATCTGTGAGCACTGTTGGTGTTGGGGACAGGCATGTGTCGCTCCTGTGAAACGGGACATGGGACACCGTGGCCCCTGCGAGCCAGGCAGGGGCTGTGGTGGCACTGGGACTCACCAGCCTGGTGCAGCCAAAAGGGCTCCTTGAAGTAGCTGAGTGTGGGCAGCATGTGGGTCCGGGTGACATTCACCAGGACGGAGATGGCACTGCCAGCCTTGGGCTGGAAGGTGCAGGCATGGGTGCTCTGTGCCTCTCTGCTCACCTCCTCGCACTCTTCCCATGCATCTTCCCTGTGGGAGGAGTTGGGAGCCAGTCAGTCCCACAAAAGCGTACCCACAGCCAGCATCCTCCCGCACTTGCCCAGGAAGGCTACTGCTGCTTGTATTTGGAGGTGCAATGTGACCAGGAGAGGTGGTGAGGAGGTGTGAGATTGGTGGTGGTAGAGCAGGGCATGGGCAAGGGGCCTAGTGTGGGTTATTGGGACACAGCAGGACCCGTGGTCCCTGGGATGTGTCTTTCTGAGTGCCATATGCCTGCCATGCCCCTTACCTTGTGCCAGGCCCGCTTGGAGGTGGCCGGTAGAAGAGCTGGTGGGAGCTGTGGGGCTCTGCAGGGTCCCAGCTCCACTCGCAGCGCACGTGCCGCAGGTCAGGGGTACTGCAGCACAGCCCGATGTCTCCTGGGCAGGTGAGAGCCAGGGCAGGGAGGGGGCTGCTTCCCCTTGGCCCCCCAAAACTTGGGTGTTGCACCTCGCCTACAACAGGACCCCCACCCCCCGCAGCCCCAGGCGTGGGTGCCTCCCTGCTGTTCCTGCCGGCACCCCTGCAGAGGGGATGGCTGCTCACCAGAGGAGCGGGGTGTCTCCGCAGCCACTGCCTGTGACCAGGGTCCCCAGACGCCGTCCATGGAGGTACCGTCAGGCTTGCTGCGCACCTGGATGTGGTACCTCACCCCTGGCTGCAGGTCCTGGAGCACCACCCAGGTGTTGGCCTGGACCAGCCTCTGTAGGAGAGGGGCCAAGCTGAGGAGCATCTGCAGGCCTCAAACCCCCCTGCCCATCCCTGACCCCTCAATGTACCTGCCCCACTCCTGGGGAGGCTGCCCCGGCCCGGGGTGTGTGGGTGCTGACAGATGACTGGATGGAGGGGTCCCCGGGGTGCTGCCCACTGGGGTTCAGAGTGGGGCTGCAGGGCGTCCCTGCGGAGCTGGTAGGGCAGCACTGCACCTCGTAGAGGAAGAAGTTCAGGAAGTCAGCAAGTGGTGGCTGCCACGACACGCAAAGCTGCCCCGCGGCCCCAGCCCAGCGGGCCGTGATGTTTGCTGGGGGAGCAATGAGACCTGCAGAGAACATGCCAGGGTGTTTGCCCTCCTGCAGCAGCCCCGGTCTGGGCAACGTTTGGTCCTGCTGGGGGACACGTGGAAGACACCCCCCAAGGCTGCCTCTGTGCCCAGCATGCAGGGCTCAGCATGTTGCCAGCCCCCGTGGCGGGCAGAAGGTCAGGGGACCCAGATCTGGGGACTGTCCAGTTGTCACAGGGTATTGCCCAGTCAGAGGGACTCACCCACTGCATCCACGCTGAGCTCCCGCCCGTACTTCGTGTGGTTTGTGGTGGCATTCAGGACACGGAGGTGGAGCTCGGTGAAGAGCCGCACGTCCTGGCTGGGGAAGACGCAGACGTGTCGCCTTCTGCCAGCCCCACAGTGCCACGTGGAGACCGTGCACATTCTGGGCACATCCCTGAGGAATGGAGAGCGGGGTCTTGCAGCACCTCACGTCTCCTGCGTGGGCCAAGCTTGAGGAGAGGGAACATGGGGCACAGCACTGAGACCTCGGTGTCACCAGCCCCTTTCCTGTGTCACCATCTGCTGCAGGGCACCATCCCCGTGGGACTGAGGGACAGCCAAGGCCTTAGCCCTGCTGCAGGGTGTGCAGTGGCCGCTGTGTATCTTCTGTGGGTTCTCCATCTCTCCTTGCAGCTTGGAGCCACTGGGATGGCCTAGATTGCTGTTACATCCCGACCCTGCTGCTCTCTGTGCAGCAAGGAGGAGGCTGGGCTGTGTCCCCATCATCTCCTACCTGCTGTACCAGTAGTAGAAGTGGCACATCCCAGTTGTCGTCTCCTCCTCGTCCCAGAAGCAGGTAAGGTCCTCGAAGGAGCGGGAGAAGCAGAGGATGTCCTCGGACACGCCTGCTAGCAGTGCAGCATCTGGGAGGAGTGTGGGCATGAAAGAGCCCCTGGGCACAAGCCCATCCCCATCTCACCTGCTTCCACCTGCCCCATGCCCGCTGGCACTGGGGGGTGGCCTGAGCATAGCCGTGGCACAGGTGCTCTCCACCAGCTTGGCACACTGGGGAGGGACACAGCACCCGTGCTGGCTGCTGGCTTGCACTGGGGTCCTGGCTGGTGCGGGGCTCTCCCCGGCCCCACCACGCCCCTCTCCTGAGTATGCGAGGTCCTTGAGGACAAACAAACATCCCGAAATAGCCCTGCGGTCAGAGGGGAGCTCAGGGCCCAGCGATCAGGGGGAAGCACCCCTGCCCTGCTCGTGCCGGAAGGTGTGCGGAAGTGAGATAAGGAGGAGCAGCACCCCAGAGAAAGGGAAAGGGCCTGGGGGCTGGTGTGGGGGCATGTGGTCCTGGGCAGGGAGAGATCCCCAAACCCCTGCCCAGGAACTGCCCTGGGGGCACGTGGGTTTCCCTGTCCCCCTCAGTAAGCCGTGCTCCCTGTTGTTATGTGGACAAACTGGAGCATCACACCCTGCAGGATCTCCATCTGAGGCACTGGTAGCTCTGCTGACACACGGGTGCCTGCCCCTGTTGTCGTGGAAGAGGGGACAGCCCCCAGATGCAGATGTGTTATCCACAGGGGTAGTCTTGCTGCCCCCAGCATTGCTTCAGCAGTCCCTTCTCCCCCATTCCCGCTGCCCGGGGACCTGCTCCGGCCCTCTTCCTCCTCCCCTTCCTATTGGCATTTGCTGCCTTCCCCAGGGGTTGCCCCTAGCTTTGGGACGAGCCCGCTGCCAACATCTGCTGCATTTGCTGAGTGTATCCATTCTCTGCCACACCCCCACTGCACTGGCAACTGAGCCCACCCTGGGCAGAGAATACATCACAGTTCCCGAATGTTCTTGCCACCTTCTTGGTGTCCTACTGCTTGCCCTGTTCTTCTCTTGCCCTGATCCCCCCAGCCCTGTTCCTCATTTCCCAGCCCTGTGTTGCCTTCTTCCCCAGGCCCATTGTCCCATCTTCACCACAGCCCCCCCACCCGCTCTTCTCTTTTTGCCCCGCTTGCCCCACCCCAGGCCTGGTGCTGGCTCCATGGCCTCACCCAGCTCTGAGCACCAGGAGATGAAGTGGCCAGGCCCCAGCAGCTCGGTGGCACAGGGACCCATGGCATCAGTGAGAGGCCACCCTGGTCCTGTGGGCTATCAGAGCATCTTTGCCGAGCACAGCCCATTTCTTAGGACAGGCAGCTGCCCAGCTCTGCAGCCCGCACCAGCCATGCTCGGGCAATGCTGCCAAGCCAGCGGAGGGCTCAAGGCACAACGATTTTGCACAGGCTGTGGGCAGAGAGAGGATGAGTCCAACCCTGACCCTCGTCCCACTGCCCCTATGGGGATGACCCAAAATGTGCTCCCAAGTTTGTTCTGGCCAGAGACCTGGGGTGGGGCTGGAGAGACAAGCAGGAGATCAACAGGGTTTTATTCAGTTAATACTTTTTATGGTGTTACAGAAAGTTCTGACGGGGCTAAAGAAGCACTCAAAGAATGCACGGAGAAGCTTGAAATGAGACAAAGTTGGGGAGTAGCTCTGGCAGGTGCAGTGAGCCAGAATGGGGCCAACTATCAGCCAAGACAAGGGTGTCCAGAGGAACAGTGAGATCATGGCAAGGCTGGTGCAGGAGCACCGGGGTTAGCCTGGAAGTGCCACTGCATTGCCCATGGTGCAGAGCTGTGCCATCAGATGTTGACTTGAGTCTTGCTCAAACCCTCATCATGTCATAACTCTGAGAACTTCTGATGAGTGAGGAGCCCCTCTGCTACCTGAGCAGGACTGGGAGCACCAAACTGCCATATCCAGGGGCAACCCATGGGCAGCCAAGCTCAGCTTGCAGAGAGCATGGATGTTTCTTTACTCCAAGCATCTCAGGGTGTCCCACAGGTGAGAAGGGCACTCCATTGCTCACCCTGCACACCCCCTGCACACACTCCTGGAATGCCCCCTTCCCAATCCTATAAATTTTGGCTGCTGTGAAGTGCTTGCTGCCCACACCTGGCATTCTAGTTCCTCTCCAGCCCATCCTTTGGGGGAGAAAATAGCCCCAAGGACCTACCTTGGGATGTCACTGGCTCAGGTGCTGACGGTGGGTTGCAGAGGCTGAGCAGGATGGCAGGGAGCAGTGAAAGCTGCCAGCCCTGGCACAGGCAGGCTGCCATCCTGCAACCTGTGTGCCGGAGCCACGCGTGCCGCACTGGGCCCTTCCCAGTGTCCTGGGAGCTGCTGCGGCTCCTCTGGGCGATACCTTTATCTGGGAAGTGGTGGCTGTGCTGCTCAGGAAGCCTGGCTGGGGGCTCCCCCCGCCCCATCACCAGCACTTCCCTGTGCCTGAAACCACAATGCCACAGTCCCTCTGCCGCCGGCCGCAGTGCCAAGAGAGACTGCTCCTATCAGATAGGCGGCATGTCCTGCCCTTGTGGCTACTGGCATGCTGGGAGGATGGGGTAGGAAGAAAAACAACCCCCGAGAAAGGAGGCCCCTGTGTGGGGCAGGGCAGGCTGTTGGGGCTGCTGCCACGTGGGAGCATGGGATATGGCACAGCTGATCTGCCTCCCTTGTGTCCCGTGCCGGCCGGCACTGGTGCGCTCCAGGTCTGCTCTGCCATCTCCCTGGCTGTGCTGGGAGCAGAGCTGCAGGCACAGGAGGCAGAGCCCACAGAGGTGCCAGTGTTGCAGGAGCAGGGCCACCACGGTGAAGTCCCACAGTCATGCCCAACCTCATGCCAGTCCGCTAATTCCGGTGGCTGGAGGGTCTCCCGTCCTGCCAGGGCACAGCACGGCTGCATAGCCGGGGGGCACCAGCCAGGGCACAAGGAGCCACTTGCACATGTGCTCCCTGTGCACCAAGGCCAGGTTTGCTTCTTCAAGCCCAGCAGCTGAGGACAGCACCAGAGGCATGAGGGGAGACAAGAGCAGCCAGCTCCAACTACCGCAGACAAATTTTGTCAAAAAAAGCAGAAAGACCTAGGTACGAGCAGGACTGGTGACACTGCCCCAGCCACTGTTCCCAGCTGGGAGCAGAGGGGGACGGAGGCAGTGGCACATGTCAGGCTGTTTGTGAGGGCCAGTCCCCATCACTGATTCACTGGGGACCTCAGGGATGGGGCTCACTAACGGCTGCAGTTGACACCAAAGAGCACTGGGGGCTGGAATGGAAAATCAGAATGGTACTGACAGGGTTCAGAGACCTTCTGGGGATAAAAGACTCTTGCCCAAGAGGACAGTGCAAATGCACCTGTCTCCAGCAGGGATACCAGGTTCTGCAGGAGCCAGTTTTGCTTCTCGTGGGACTGCAGAAGATGGATAGACAGACAGTTGGATGGCATGTTCAGGGCTGACAAGCTGAAGCCAGCAGAGGTGAAGCCCAACCACTCTTGGGGTAACAAACAGAGCAGTGCAGGTGAGGGACCAAAGCCTGGGACAGGAGCTCCTCGAGGGATGGACACGTGAGGATCACCCTGGCAGCACAGGTTCAAGCAGGCTGGTCGAACAGCCGTCACTTTGCCAGATGTGGGAAGTTACCTGATGGCTTGGCACAGTGCTGGGAGGTGCCAGCTGGCCAGGATGGGAAGAGTGTGGAGTTGCACAGCTCCACAGGACCCAGCTGGAGGAGCAGGGCCATCCCTTTAAAGAGCAGCCAGCTGAGGGGAAGCTGCAGGAACGATTTTCAAGCATGCAAGAGGCAGCTGTGCAAAGGAAGGACATAGTCTGTTCTCCATATCCCTTTGGGGACAAGACCAAGTCTTAAACTGTGTGTGTGGGGAAAGATCCCAGTTGGATCCTAAGGAAATCCATCTCCCTGGCATGATGAGACCTGGGGCTAGTCTGGAAATGCTAGGACATTCCTGGGGATTATCAGAGGACCCCAGTGGGAACAGGAGCCTGAGGAGTGCCCAGCACAGCAGCAGATCACTGAGCCCCCACATCCTGTTCCCCAGTGCTGTCAGCTGGGCAGAGCTGGGTCCCCAGCAACACTCCTCTGGACCTGGCTGTTGCATGATCTTTATTGTCCATAAGGCAGAGCTGACATCTCTGAAGGGTCACTGCAGAGCTGGAGGCTGTGCACAGCCAACACTGTCCCTTTGCACCTGCTGGGGTGGCCCCATCCCATGCCAGCAGTGCTGCTCACAACCCCTGGCACCACTTGAGGCCCAGGGCATGCTGAGAGCTGCAGGGCAGGCAGCTGCTGTGCTGCTGCTTCCTCCTCTCGCCCCAAAGCTTGAGCATTTGTGTCCATGGGCTTAGGCAGTACCCCGGCTTCTGAGGAAGGCCTTCTCCTGCCTGCTCTGCTGCCAGCGCCCTGCTGCTGCTGCTGCTTGTCCTTGGGGCCATCACAGCGTGTCCCCAGCAGTGTAGGGCTGTTAGTGGCTGGCACCATGCCAGGGAGGGGATGGCACGGTCCTGCTGCAGGGAAGGCTCTTGGGAAGGGGCACTGCCATTTGGCTGCTTGGCCCTGGAGCGGGACAGGCAGCCCACTGTCCCCACAGCACCGTTCCAGCAGGTTGGGGCCAGTGTTGTCCCTCAGAGCGGTGCCAGGTTCATGCCTCCTCGGCGGTGGCATCAATCCCCGCGTAGGTGAAGTTCTCGAACAGAGCCATGTTCACGTAGGCCTGTGAGGGAAGCCCAGTTAGGAGCCGGTTGTGAGCATGTCCACATCTACCTCCCGTCCCCGCTAGCATGCTCGGGCACTCAGTATTCTCTCCCCGCACCCAAAAAGCGATAGTGGGGTTAACCCCCACACGTGGTTCTGCTGCTAGCTATCCGGTCCTCGAGCCCAAGGGATGCTCCAGCATGTGGAAAAGCCCCGTGCCCCGTAGGCATCCCTCCCACTGAGCCGCTACCGCTCACCTTCCTGGCCTCCAGCATGCGGATGAGCTGCATGGAGATCTGGGCGAAGGGAGGGCGCTCGTAGGGGCGGTCGCGCCAGCACTGCCGCATCAGCTCGTACCTGCGGGCGGAGAGTCGCGGGCGGCTCAGCGCGCACAGGAGGAGAGGGGACGGAAAAGTTGTGGGAGTTGAGGGAAGCAGGCAGGAAACTAAAGCCCAGGAAAGGTGTTCGGGCATGGAACCCCAGCCCATCGCTCAGCCACAATGCAGAGACAACCAGGCAGAAGCTAGTGAAAGCTGGTGTGAGCCCGGCGGGGCACTGGGGATACGTGGGTGCCACCATCAGCCGAGGCTCTGTCCACTTACACCTCGTCATCACAGTTGCGTGGCTTCTCCATGCGGTATCCCTGGGGCAGCTTCTCGTAGAGCTCGGCGCACGTCATCCCGCAGTACGGTGTCCCCCCTACAGCCAGAGACACACAGGGGCTGAGGAGGTGACAGTCCCTGGGGTGTTCCCCCCAGAGCTCCAGGATAACCAGACCTACAGGGACCTGAGTGAAGGCAGGGGACAGAGAAGAGCCTTACCCAAGCTGACAATCTCCCAGAGCAGGACACCGAATGACCACCTGAAAGGGGAGGAGCCGAGGCTGTGGCAGAGCGCCCGGCTGTGCCCTGCTGATGGGCACAGGGCAAAGCCCAGGGTGGAACAGGCAGCCAGGGCTTGGGCTGAGCCAGCAGCTCCTCAGGGAGATGCACCAGCATCACCTACTGTCCTTGCAGCACCCAGAGCAATAGCATTGCCTCTCTGACTGCTCCAGAGAGGGGCAGCCACACCACAGCCATGCCCCAGCCCAGTGCCCCTGCCTGCAGCACTTACACATCGCTCTTGGTGGTGTACACGCTGTAGTTGAGGGACTCGATGGCCATCCAGCGAACTGGCAAACGGCCCTGGGAAAAGAGAGCCACCATCAGGGCTGGGAGGTGCTCCCTGGGTGGAAGATAGCTGTGATCCAGCCAGTGGTGGGTATCCTGCCCACCACATTGGTGCAGGCCCCATGGAGATGTTTCACTTCTGGCTCACCATTGTCTTCTTCACATAGACCTCCTCCCCTCTGGACAGGCCAAAGTCAGCAATTTTGGAGGCCAGGTTTTCTCCCACCAAAATGTTTCTTGCTGCCAGGTCCCTGTGAATGAACTGAAAAGCACGAGCAATTAGCAGGAGCTACACGCTCCCCCCTGCTGGCCCCAGGGACTTCATGCCTCGATGGGGAACCCTCAGGCCTCAGGGAAAGGGTGATCTGAGGGGCTCACTGAAACGTACCTGCTTCTCACTCAGGTACTGCATCCCCTTGGCCACATCTGAAGCAAACTGGAGGAGCTGCTGGGATGTGAGGGTGGAGGCAGTGCCATGCTCCTTGGCAAAGGCTGGGTCTGTCTCCAAGACTCGGCTTTTGCGGAGGAAGTCAAGGAGGTTTCCATATGGAGCATACTCAATGGCGATGTACAGGTAGCCTGGGGGGCAGGAGGAGGTTGGGCTACTGGGGGTCTTCCCAGCAAAAAGGAGTAGACAGCTGGGCAGAGGGTGTGGGGCTGGGGTAGAATGGGACAGCCCTCACCCTTGTTCTCACAGGCACCCAGCAAGTTGATGATGTTGGGGTGATGGCCCAATTTGCACAGCACCTCCAGCTCCCCGGCAAAGTCCCGATGGTCATTCTCTGAAGCAAACTCTGGAAGCAAAAAGGGGATGAACACCTCAGGCCTACAACAGTGGCCTTTCCTCTGCTTCTCTGCAAAGGACTCCTGATGCTCCCCAGCACATGGCCAGGACGCATGCCCAGGACGCATGCTCCCCAGCACATGCCCAAGCATGGCCCAGGACGCAGCTGCAGCACTCAGCCCACCCTGCCTGCCTCCCCCAACACTCACCTTTCAGCATCTTGATGGCTGCATTCATTTTCAGGCCGTCCTTTTTGATCATGGCCCTGATTACCTGCCCGAAGTTGCCCTCCCCGATCATGTCCTCAAACTTGATGTCTTCCCACTCCAGGATGGGGTAGCTGAGGGGCTCAGGCTGCGGCTTGGGCCGGCGTGTCAGGGTCAGGGTCCCTGAGTTGAACTGTAGGATGGTCTCTTCCCCCTGGCACATGGAAGCGGGTGAGGTTAGGGGCACCAGGCACCTCTCTGCCCACGCGGCAGTCCCAGCAGGACAGGAGTCATGGGCAAGGGTGGGCTCCGCACCCTCTCCGCGTGGAAGTGAGGTCTGGCTGCATCCGGACTGGAGGCTATGGAACGTGACCTGGATCGGGCTGGGACGTGGGGAGCAGGGGACACGGTCCTGGCGGGGCAGGCGGCACTCACCGAGCCAGACTGGTACGTAAAGGTGCGGCGCCGGTGGAAAAAATTCTTCTTGATGAGGAAAAGTGCCAGGAGAGCAAAGAGGATGGTGAAGCAAGTGACGGACACAGAGCCAACAATGGCCAAGAGCAGCTGCTGGTCTGTTCCCGCCTGCTCAGTGCTCTGGCTGCCCAGGCTGGGCGGCACGCTCAGCGCTCCTGCCAAAAGGAGGGACGGAGGGTTGCGGTCCGTGGTCGAACCCTGCCTGGCCTGCAGAGGTGGCCAACCCCCATGACAGCAGCCCTCTCACAGCACCCAGGCCCCCAGTGAAGATACCATAACCCCATCCTGAGCTCACACAGAGGGGAAAGTGTCCCAGCCCAGCTCCTGACCCTGAACCACTGTTTTCTGGACCTCCAATCAGCTTTGGGCCAAGCCATGATCTCCTCCCATGGTGGCTCTGCTCTGCTCCCCTAGCTCCTTCATTCCCATCTCCCTCTGTTCTAGGCAGAGCCAGTCTATAGGCGCCATGCTGTCATCATGTCACCCCTGCCCCTGTAGGACTAGGAGGAACAGGTTTTCTTAAGACACCAAAAGTTTTGGGTTTGGGCTGCTGCTTCAGAGCAACATTCAGAGGTTACCGCAAGCACCCCAATCATTTTTTGCTGACCCAGAATCTGAGCCCAAGCTGCAGCAGAGCTGTGAGCCCCCTGCCTGCTGGGACACCCCTCTCACCATCCCCAAGGGTCTTGGCTTTCACGGGCTGGCTCCATTCCCCTGGAACATGGGAGTTGGCACGGACACGAAACTGGTAGCTGGTGCTGGCATTGAGGCCCCCCACAATCTTGGTGGTCTCGGCGCCGCTGTCGGTGTCAATCCACTGGGGTTCACTGGTGCCCCCCACCTGCTGCAGCTCCACAATGTACTTGGTGATGCCCCCGTTGGGGTACTCGGGCACCTGCCAGGAGAGCCTGACGGCGGTGTCAGACACGGGCTCTGCCAAGAGCAACTGTGGGGAGGAGGGCCCTGGAACCAAGAGAGGAGAGTGTCAGTCCCAGAATGGGGCTCCTCGTGCTACAGGGGCTCAATTTTGCTGTTAGGATTGGACCCTGTGGTTGGCAATGGCAACCAGAGCCAGGTCAGCTTTGAGGGACCTTCAGGGACCCCTGGCCTCTGCTTGGAGGAGGTGGAGGTGCTCTCCATGTACTGCAGTGAAGCAGGGCTGTACCCCCAAATGTTCCAGCCATACAGACCATCTGAGGTCTGGATGCCTGTGTATTGACTAGCTCTTGTCACATTTTATTTCTTCAGGCCTCTCTCACATGCTGTGCTCCCACCACCTCCTCTGAGCCCTCTCCTGCCTGCCCACATCCCTAACCCCAAATCCCCAAGTCATACAAAGCTCTTACAAGCAGAGCAGAGGAAACCTTTCATCCCGCAAGCCTGATGCCTGCCAGTCCTCTCAATGTGCACCATACAGTGCCAAGCCTCCCCAAAGGCCTCATGGCATGTCTTTCCCCTTGGCTGCCAGAAAGCTTGGTCAGCCTGGTGCACCGCCTCTCCATGGTCTTCCACCTGCTGCAGGGGCTGTGTGTGTGTGCGCCCACAGATAGGACTGCAGGGCTCCCCAGGCCCTAGTGACCACCCAGCAAAATTACCTGGCAGCAGGGTCAAAGCAAACCAAAGGGAAATATTTTTTTCACGCAGAGTATAATTATATTGAAGAACTTGTTGCTACAGGGTATTGTAAAGGCTGCAGGAATAGACAGGTCCATCAGGGTTTGGGCAAGGGTGCAGATAATAGATCTGTTTGTGAGCATCACTCATGATGGCCCAAATGTCACATTCAGCTTAGGATGTTTCTCAGCTCCTTAGTGCTGGAGGCTGCAGGGTCTAGTGAGGAAAGGAGGGCCCATTTTCCCCAAACATCTGTTTATATTCTAGCAGAGATAGGATAAGGAACAGCCAGACCTGGGGATAGTTGCTGTTACAATTATAACTGATTTATCATTGCAATTCCCTGTTATATTTCCCTGCATCCCGCTGGACCCACCTTTGCTGTTGATCATGACCTTATAGGGGTCAGAGGGCGGCCCCAGGCTGGTGCAGTGGTACACCAGCACCTCCAGCCTGTACTCCTTGTTAAACTCCAAGTCCCCGATGCGGGCAGAGAGCACAGAGATGGACGTGATGTTTCTCTCAGACACCAAGCGCCTTGCAGAGTCGAAGAGGTGGACAATGAACCCGTGTGCTGGCTCATGGTTGCTTGGCAACTTCCAGTTGACATGAAGCATGTTTTTTTCTTCTATGGACCAGCCTTCAATCACAGGCTTGACTGTGGGCTCTGCAAACAAAAAGGAAGCAAAACCTCACAGCACATCAGCTGTGAGACTTTGCAGGCTCTGTGCTGTGCAGGGTCAGGGTCAGGAAGACTGAAGCTCACCAAGGCAGTCAGTTACCATGATGGCTTCGGGACCCTTGCTGCCCTCCCCACCAGCCCCTGGCCGGCTCAGCTGCACCTTGACGATGTAGGCGGTCACTGGCCGGAGGTTCATGAGGGTGATGTTCTCGCTGTTGTCCACTGTTGGCCAAGAGGACATGTCAAAACCATGCCCAACATCCACAGTCTGCCCGGCCACCAGCATCCTCCTCAGCATCGCCATGGGGGGGCTGGTATGGAGACATCTGCCCACCCCAGACCTCACCCTCCCACGCAGCTTCTGTGTCCCCCAGCCCTGCAGATACATACCCACAATGGATGACCATGCTGAATTGTCATCCTTGGGCTTGTAGAAGAGCTTGATGGAGGTGATGGGTCCGTCACCAGAGAAGCTGTCCACAGGTGACACCACGAGCTGGCGACTCTGCTTGGCCAACAGCCGGGGGGCGCTCAAGGGCACCGGTGGCACTTGGGAAGAAGGGGATGACACTGGTGGGACTGGGAGCAACACGGAGGAGAGCAGGTGGATACATCTGCCACCTCTTGGCTCCTTCCAGCTTTGTCAGGAAAGTCTTTTATAATCACCCAAACTCCTCTGCTGGCACTGCAGCCCATTATGGGAGGCACCCAGTCCAGTGCAGGGATAGTATTGCCACACCATGCTGGCAGCCTCCCCCAGCAGCCCTGGCTTGTCCTGCTCATGCCACCACACTTTCCTCACCTCGGATATTGACCTTGACTTTCCGGCTGTCCTGGCCCCCGGTCGTGGAGACCCGGCACTCCCAGAGCCCCGTGTCCGCCTTCGAAAGGTGCCGCACCTCAAACTCACAGGTGATCTGCTTCGGCTCGATGATGGTTTTGATGACCTGTGGCACAGAGGGTGCTGTCAGCCCCTCCACTCAGCCCCTGGCTCAGCCCCCCATCAGTCTGAAGCTGACCAGCAGCCCCAGGTACTCTTGAGGGAGCTGTCAACATGGAGATGGTGGTGGGTCCAGGGCACGGGGCAGTACCTTGAGCACCGTGCCGTCAGCCTTGCGCAGCTCCACGCTGTCCCTGGTGGGCAGTGGGTTGCCAATGGCCACGCAGCTGATGATGGGCTCCGAGCCCAGGTTGAACTCCAGCTCCGAGGCCAGTTGGATGATCTGGGGGAACCGGTCTGGTATGCAGAAATCAACATTAGGGCTGGCCCTGCTCCTCCCCAGGCGCAAGCCTGGCACACTTTCTTGGACCCAGATGCAGCCAGACTGTGGCGCCAAGGGAAAGGTGATGGATGCTGTGGTCCAGCCCTGATCCCCACCCCACATGCTGAGCTCAGCAACACTCTCAGCACAGATAATGCTGGGCTGGCAGACCAGATGTTGCCTTTGCAGTGTCGTGGTTTCCACAGACCTGGAGGCTATTTCTACAGGCAAGGGGTCCTGCTGAACCAGCTGGCAAGACCAATAGCCAATGGTCCTCCCGGTCACTGGTGAGGAAGGAGCTGGTGCCCGCTTGAGGGTGGGGGATGGAAACCCACCACTGCCCTGTGCCAGTCTCACCTGACTTCTCACAGTGCTGCCCATGCCAGCCTGCAGGGCAGACACAGCCACTGAAGCGGTTACAGCTGCCTCCGTTCTGGCAGGTGCACTCCAGGGCACAGTCAGGGCCGTAGAATCCTGAGGGACAGGCTGTGGGAAGAGGAGAGCTCACTGCTACCCCTGGCCATGTGACAGGACTGCAGAGACAGCAAGCACCTGATGCAGGCAGCAGCCTGTGCTGACCCTCAGATGTGGAGAGGTTTGCAGAGGTGCTGCTGGAGAGCAGCCAGGCCCTGGAGGAAGCCCAGGCTGGGTAGGAGACCTGATGGGACACCCACGTTGCTGTACCTTGGTCGCAGCGGGAGCCACTCCAGCCCGAGGCGCAGGAGCAGCCATAGGGGTCGAGCAGGCAGAAGCTCAGCCCCCGGCAGCCCTGGGCTCTCTGGCACGTCTCCTGGCAGTTGCGGCCAAACTGGCCTTCCCGGCAGGCTGGAAAGAGAAGCATGGTCTGCCCTCACCCACCATTCATCCATGCAGTTACTGCTTGTGCATGGCACAGAGCTGTCTCGGGTGCCCAAGCCCTGTATCACCACCTCGAGGAGACACGGGACCCACATGGGTGGTCCAGCCCTGGCCCAGAAACAGAGGGCACTGAGGGTGGGGAGGCACCGGGGAGGAACACGGCATTTCTAGACACAGTGCTCAGGTCTAGGGGTGCAGAGGAGCCCCCACGTATGTCCTGGGCACAGCACCCAGTGCTGGGTGGGTGGAACTCACCTCTCTCACAGCGGGTGCCCATGAACCCTGGAGGGCAGATGCATTCGCCAACGTGGTCGTGGCAGATGCCGCCGTTCAGACAGTCGGGACAGTCCTTCTCACAGGATGGTCCCCATTTCTTAGCAGGGCAGGCTGCAGAGAGAGCGCAGGGGACCAGAGTGTCACCCGCCGCAGGGCGGGGTACGGCTGTCCCCAGTCCCCAGGCAACCAGGGCCCTGCTCACCTCTCACAATGAGGCGGTAGAAGGCGCTCCACAGAGGGCTGTCCCCCATGAACGTGGCACTGTAGACGCCGTTTTCGCTGACACTGACATTGGGGAGTGTCAGGACAACGTGGTCATCCTGCACCTCACCCCGATCTGTGGTCTGGTAGTAGGTGCCTGCAAGGGGACAAAGGATTATCTGCGACCTCCTGTGCTCCCAGGGCCAGCGCCAGGCACCAGCTGGGAGCAGCTCCAGCCCTGTGTCTGCTCTTGGAACCACTTGCCATTTCTTTTCCACATAACATCTGTCTCCTTCCTCTTGAGGATCCTGGCAGAGAAGGTGGCCGCTTCAGCAACATTCACAGACTGTGTGGCCTTCACCGGGAAGAGGTGGGCTGCAGAGCAGGAGGAAGCACAGGTTGCACAGCAGTCACCCCCGAGGGCACTCACACCTGAGGGCAGTGCTGATGCCCTCAGCCCAGTCACACCAGGACACACCCTGGCACAGCCCAGCACCCACCACGTGTTTCTGCTGGAATGTCATGACACATCTCCCTGTTCGCTCCCTGTTGGACCCAGGACCCCCCAAGCCTCTGCAGGGACAGGTCTCCCTTCCTGGCCCCTTCACCCCCTTCAGGCAGACACCAAGGAACGGGATTTTGTCATCCTGCCTTATGACCAGCCCACCATCTGCATAGAATGCTGGTGGCAACAGTCTGGGGAGGTGACATCTGGAACAAGAGTGCAGGGTGCACCCTCCCTGCTGGTGAGGTGTGGAGTGCTGCAGGCAGGGAAAGCAGGGCAGGTGAGAGGAATTAAGTGTGCAGGAGGCTGCCCTCCAGCTCCCAGGACTGGCAGCCCCGTCACAACTCTTTTCCTGATTCCCCAGGTGCTGGGGTGTGCAGCAGCAATGAACTCCCAGAGTATTAACATGAGTCAGCCAGACCCCAGCCTGAGCACAAACAGGGCTATAAATACCTTAAGGCCTGGGAAACCAAGCCCTGGGCGTGCCAGGACAGACACAAAGGAGGACACAGGCGGCTGCTGGCTTTTGGAGCCTGGCAGTACTCCAGCTTGCACACACTAAAGGGAGTCATGCCAGGTTGGAGCTAAAACACATCCAGCCCTGTGTCCTGCGCCTCTGAGGCCAAGGACCAGGAGGAAGCAGCACACGCCGCAGACGCCCAGGGAAGGGCACCGCAGGTCACACTTCACAGTAATTTCCCAGAACCGCCTCTCCACCCTCTAGCTGGGATCTTTCTTCCATGGACTTTGAAGCCCCCAGTGGTGGGCTCACAGGTATGGCCCTCACTCTGTTTCACTCCACCTCACTCCCTGGAATGAAAGGCGACCATCTCCTGGGGACCCCCAAACACAAGGCTTTGCATTTGCGCACACCGGTTTACCTGTCACTCCATCACTGCAGCCCTCCCAGACTGCATCTCTCCCGTCCCTCTGTCACCCCACAGTGCATTCATCATCTCCCCAGGCAGCTCGGGGACAGCAGCCAGCACGGTTGCTTGTTCAGCTCTTTGCGCTCACAGTTGGTGACACAGGTCCATGCAAAGACCTCAGTGCCACGCCAGTGGGAACTCCCTCGTGTGACAAGGACCGCTCCTATTCCTACTCTCCCTTCTTTTAGTCAGTTATTTACCCATGCAAACATCTCTCCTGCTACCCCTGGTGCAAAGTTTCTCTCAAAGAACCTTTAAAAGAGAGTTTTCCCAGTTTTCTCCAGGAATCTGAGCAGGCAGTATCAATTTGGTCTTCCTCAGCATCCTCACTGCTGCTGCCCCAGAGACCCTACCACTGCAAACTCAAGCTGCCTCTTCTTCAGGGACCACAAAAACACATATTCTGATCTTTTTTATAGTTTCTGCTATTTTGCCAGGTTCTGACTTGAGTTTTCAGGCCTGTAACTCCCTACCCAGAAGTTTTAGGAAAGTCTGGTTTCCCAGGGGCAGCAACACAGCCTTGCTCACTGCACGCCCAGCCAGGCGATGTTGTACTGCTCTGTTCTGCTATTTATCGCCTGTCTCCTGCTATCAACAGTGGCACTTTAGACAGATGCCCCAGCAAATTTTCCCAACTTTTCTGTTGTGCACACAGATAAAAAAAATAATTAAAAGTTGGTTTTCTGTGGTTGTCTTTCTGCTCTGGAAAGTGTAAAAGATAGTTTATTGACAGATGTAAACACTTCTGAAATTGCTTCTCAGGATCTCTTTGATTTCCTTTACTTTGTTTTTTTAGCAATGCTTCCAAAATTTATCAGACTTCCTAAGTTCTTCTCCATGCATGACCTTTTGGGAGCTGCCAGCTTTCCTCTAAAAGCATTCCCCACCCACTGCTTCATTGCCCTGGCCTGCTTTGGTGTGCTCTCAGGCTAAACAGGAGAGATGACACACACCAAGCCCCTTCAGTGGGTTCTATATCCAGCCCTCCTGCAAACATGTACATTTTTTGCTTACTAATTCCTTTATTTTTAAAATTTCTCCTCTAAAGAGAGCAACAGCAGCTTCTTTGAAACTTGTGAAAGAGACACCTTTTTGTAACTCCCACAGGGGCTTGAACCCAGGCACTGACCAGCTCCTCCAAAGCACTATTTTGGCCTGGCCAACTGGACCCAGGAGTGGGGGCTGACTGAGAACACCCCACCATGGGAAACACTGTGCCAGGGATGGAGCCCCAGAGCCATCACCTCCATCCATGATCTAAACAAGGACATCTGGGGGTGCAGAAATCCCTTTGTGCTCCTCACCCCACGCTGCTGGTCATGTCTCCCACACTGTCTCTACTTGCCTCTGCACCATTCCTCAGTGCCACCCTGCTTGCTCAGACCATCCAGCTCCATCCCCAATAGGACCACTACCATTTTTCAACTTGAGCCTCTTTACAAGGACAAAAGCTGAGCTCTGCTCCCTGGTGGATGCTTGGGCCCCACCAGCAGCCTCTGTGCCCCAGCTTGGAGACACTTCTGAAATTGCTTCTCAAAATCTCCTTGCTGAAGCTGTGTCTTAACAGAGGCAGGGAAACTTGTATCCCCTCTTCTCAGCAAAAGGTCAACTGCTTTAGCTAGAATTTCTAAAAAAGAGCGAGAAAGCATCCTGAGGCAAACATCACATAAAATTTCAGTCCTAATACAAGCACAGAGAGGTTGGAGAGGCAGTGTGGGAGAATGCTGCCCCAGGTGGTATTCCTGCTGCTGTCAGCCCAGGGAGGCCCTTTCAATTCTCATGGCCCAAAATAGGAGTGGGAGACAAGCCCAGCACTGCTCTTGGCTACAGTGCAGTCTGGCAGTGCCTCTCAGCACGCCCCACTGCTGGAGCGGCGACGTGCTGCCCTGGGAAGGTGTTTGTCCAGCACCTGGGGAGGTTGCCAAAGATCTGCCCCAGCACTACCAGCTCCCCCTGAGCCTGTGGTGGGGGCACTGGCTGGCACAACTCTGAAGGGCTGCCCCTTGCTCTGGTTAATGATTTCCAGACCCCACAACCTCCTCCAAGGACACTCAACTTCCTCTTGGACCTTGCCCTTCTCCCAGACACTATTACAAACCCAGACAGCTCCTCCATGGGGCTCATCCATGCTCCTCCAGCTGAACACTCCCTCCCATCTCCCTTCCATCTCCACCTCACCAGTGCTAGTGGACCCCAAACCTAGCTTATGGGTGACCACTGTCCCCCCACCACCCTGGCTGGTGCCGGGATTATGAAGCACAGGGTGGGCAGGTCCCCTGTGCACCTGACTGGCAGGCAGGGGCCTCCTGCTGTCCCCAGAAGCCACTCACCATTGTGGCTGTTGTGCACATAGACCACCTGGGCCTGCTCGCTCGGGGTGCGCCCCAGGCAGTAGAGGATCCCCACCAGGTCAGCCTTGGAGAAGCCCCTGGCCTGGACTTGGTTGCTGCGGTTGCGGTAGTTTTGGAAGCCCATTCTGGGATGTGTCATCACGATCTTGTTCTCCCGCTCGATCTGCAGGTATCTCACGTCGTGATCCCCCACGACACAGGAGAGGAAGAAGTCGGAGTGGGACAGGCTCTGCACGTTGGCGATCAGGGTGATGTCCAGGATGGCCCCTGGGGTGAGGGAGCACAAGGGTGCGTCACAGCTGGGCAAGAGCGTGGCCACACCAGCCCAGCCGCAGGGCCAGATCCTGTTACCCAGATGTCTCCCCCTTTCCAGGATATTTTTGCCACCCCCAGCCCAGGAGGCACAGCTAGGGCAAAGCAAGGTGCGTTGCAGACGCATCGGGATGACAGAGTGCGGATTTCTGCTCTCCTTTTGGAGCCCCCAGCTGGATCAACTCCCCAGCACGAGCCAAGCACACATCAGAACGGGGGTCTTGTGGTGCCTTTCCTCCCACTTCAGAGAGAGGCAGCCAGGGGCCTCTGAAAGCTCCAAATGGCTGAACACAAAGGGATATTTCCTCCCTCCCAACCCTGCTCCGATGGCGCCACTGAGCTTCCATAGCTGCTTCTTCCCACCAAGCCACCCTGAGGCAGGGGCTGCTCATTTGGGGCAGATGAAAAGGGGTAATTTACCTGCCAGATGTGGGAAGAGAAGCAGAAGATAAACCTGGAATCCCATGTCCTTGGAGCTTGTTCCAAATCTGGCAGAGGTCAGAAAATCCCCAGCATTTCCTGGCTACGGGGGTCAGAGCCGGAGGCTGTGGCTGCCTAGGAGCTCCACGTGAGCGGCAGCTCAGGACCGCTGCTCCCTGCCCGTGCCCCCGATCTCTTCTCCATGCTGTTGCTTGACTTCCAGGGCAGCTGGGACCACCTCCTGTGGTGCATAGCCTGGGCACGGACAGAGAGATGCCCCCGTTTCTGCTGGCTCCGTGGCCAGCCCGCTGCTCAGGAGCAGGGCTTGCTGGCCAAGGGGCCACTGGGGACCCCTGCCTGGTGGCAGCTCTTCCAGGAAAAGGCACCCGCCCACCCCTCCAGGGCTAGAGCTGCATGCTCAGGGTTCCCTGAGCCATGCTGAGCCCCTAGCCCAGGCAGGTGTGCCAACCCTGCTTTTTGCCCGATGTTCAGGGCGCCTCAAGCCCCAGCCCGCCCGGGCGGCGGCATCCCCATCCCCTCGGCGCAGCCCCGTGGCTAACGGCAGTGGGAAGGGCTCTCTGGAGCAGGGAAAGGAAAGGGGCCGAGGGGCCGTGGCTGGCGGCGGCGGCGGAGCCAAATCCTGTTTCCCATGCAGCGTTTCCTGCTCTCCACCCATTGTTTGGAGACGGCCCTGACTCCAGGAGCCGTCGGGAGCAGCCCAGCACAGGCTGTCCCCCGGGGAGCGGCGTGCGGCGAGGCTGAGGCCGCGCACACCTCGTCACGCCTCAGCCTCCCGCCGCCACGAGCCGCGGTGCGAGGCAAGGCCCACCTGAGCTCCGCGCTGCGCCACGGCCTCGCTCACCCTGCTCTGGCCCGCATCGTGCGGACGCTGGCCAGGTTGAAAGGGGCTGAGCGGGAGCACAGGGCTGGGCGCCAACAAGCTGCCCGGCTCACGTGGGAGGGTGGGCACTGCCCGAGGAGAAAACCCTCTGTGTCGTGGTAAACATGTCTGGGGGGAAGGGGAAGCAGGAGAAAGCCTGGCTTTCCCTGAGCACTTTCCCATGCGCAGTGCTGGCACGGGCACAAGCATGGCATGGCCTCGCTACGACCCAGCTCCAGAGGGTCTCAGACACAGCATCTCAGGGAGGCTGTGCCGGCCACCAGCAGGCTCCAGGCTCTTTGCCTGGCAAACAAAAAGAGTTTCCCAGGAAATCACCGTAAGGTTCCCACACCAAACCTCACACTGCTTCACAAATCAAACTGTTCCCATGTGAAAGCCAGGGCTGCCAGGGAATGAGTCTCATGTTTTGATGTGTCCTGAGCCCATGCTGTATCCGGCCAAAAATCTAAAGCACACATGGAGAGGAAAGGGAAATCCATTCATCGCTTCCGACTATTTACAGAGTGCTCTGGGGCCGCGCGGTGCCCATGGCATGCTGAGGGAGGGATGGCAGGGAGCAAGGGCTCCCACACTGCAGCTGCCTGGCAGGAGGGGTGGAGAGGATCTGAAAAAGGTGGACACCAGGTGCAGCTGCCCTCATTTGCCTGGAAAATGAAGCTGGCTGTAGAGGCCAGTCAGGCTCAGAAGTGTGTGCTGACACGTGCAACTCATTCTGTGCTTCCCTGGCAGCTGTGGGGGACTGCATCACACAGAGCGCTCTGTTACAGTGCACTCTGTGAAATGTCCTCTTTCAGGAGGATCTGTTTGAAGATGGGGTTATTTACAATGAATTTTGGTGGAATGGGAGCCATATGGGGTCATTCTCTGCACCAGGCCATACTCAGGAGATCTCAGGAATCCATTGAGGAATCTGACCCAATGTGATTTGTTCACCTGTGTTTTTTCTAGGAGCACCTGGATAAGAGCTATGCTGTCTATCGGTGCAGATTCCTTCAGCTGGAGGTAGAGTAGGAAACCTTTCTGGGGAATTTTGTGGGGATGCCCAGCCAGGAACTTAGAGCTCCAGTTTAAGTTTATCTGTCTCCAGGGGAGGCACCAGAGAGACAGGCACAGCTGAGCACAGCCGAAGCAGCTGTCCACACTTGCTCTCCTGCAACACGGAAAGCTCCAGCTGCCCAATCCACAGGACACTCCAAGTACCTGAATATCTGTTGATTTCATGGATCTCATTTTTTTGCTAAATCACAACACACTAAAAAAAAAAAAAAAAAAAGACTGACAAAAATAACACTTTTTGTTATCATTTGCACATTCTAATGCACGGCACCACATGCCAGAAACCATAATGCACAGAGACATTTCCTGATAGGAAATGCAACCGCCCTACAGATCTACCAATGGATGGGGCTGGCTCAGCAACACTTTCTAGCCCTGCTTCTCTGGATGCTTGTTTTGCTTTATGTGCTCAGCGTGCCCTGGGGAGACCCCCCCAAGGCTGGGCTAAGGACTGCTTCCACCAGGCATAGAACATCCTGGAAGCAGGGTAGCTGAGCATCCCCAGCCTGCCTGGGCAGCCGGGAAGCAGGAGCTGCCTGCTGCGCTGGCATCCAGCACATGCCCACAGGTTGAAGGACAGGCTGCTGGGAAGCCCTTTCCCTGAGGAAAGGGTGGGACGTGCAGCTGTGGAGGAGCCCTTTGGCAGCTGGGGGAAGAGGGGCCGTGCCTGTCCCAGTTGCCGACAGCTTAAAGCACTCTTGCTGGCAATCGGCTGCCTGATGTTTGAGCAGGCATGGGACCAGGGAATGGGGAGCAGGGAAAAGAGCTTGGGGCTCCTTCTTGCTGCAGAGGCCAAGCCAGGAGCAGGTGCCGCCAGCATTTTCTCTGCCTGGCCCGTGGCTCTGTCATCCTTGCCCACTTCATCCGCCCCATCACCCCTGGGCACAGGAGCGGGTCTGGTGTGCCAGCAAACACCCACAGATGGTGCTTTGACATGATTTCTCAGACTCTCACTGACCCCACAGCAGGACTGGCAGGGAAAACTGCTGATGGCAGGTCTGCATGGGGGGTGCTGAAGATGGTGGGGCACTCCCATCCTCTGGGACCCTAAAGGACAGGTGCTGCTCCCTGAGCTGCTGCTGCTGGGCCAAGAGACCTGCCAGTTTTACTGCATGCTTTAAACACCTTTCTGCTGAAATCCCAGCAAGACTTTTTTTTTCCTGTAGGACACTTTCCTGCTTCCTCAGCCCCAGCTCCCCCGGCTGGGGCTGGCTGCACACCCCTGTCCCCGGTGCGTGGACCAACACCCGGACCAGGCTCAGGCCGCTCTCCTCCAGCGCGGCGTCTCAGGGCAGACGCCACAGAGGTGCCCCTTCCTCCCTCTGCAGCCCCCAGCACCTCCCAGTGTCGTGCTGCCACTCCGGCAGGCCCGCGGCACCCACGGTGCAGCAGGCAGTCCTGGTCACCGATCACGGGCGGCCACACGGGTGGGAGGTGATGGGGCGCGGCTGTTAATGTGTAACTGGCACCGCCACCTTTCACCAGCTCGGGAGGAGCGGGGCCGGGGCGGCAGCCAGGCTGGGTCCCGGGCGCTGCTGTCTGAGGGGCCGGCGTGAGGGGACTCGGTGGCGGCCCTGAGCCGTGCGGCCGCGGCCACACCTCGCCCGGCGCGGCCGGCTCTGCCGGCTTCCCAGCTTTCCCCGAGACTCGTTTTTCGGGACGGAAGTTTCCTGGAGCCAAATGGCTCCTGTGTGCCTGCTCTGCTGTGTCTGTAGCCTCCTGTGCGTCTGGTCAGTGGCGACGGGACACCCCTGCAGCCTCGACCACCAGGTAGGGGGGCCGTGGGGGCTGCGGCGCGGGCGGCAGCTGGGGCTGGGCAGGGCCCCCCGCTCCTGGTCCTGCCACTACAGCGGGGCTGCCCACGGGGCCTGGCAAGCAGCTCCTGCTCTGCGCAGCTCAAGAAAAGAGGAGCGACGAAAACCCATGGGAGTCCGCGGAGTTAACTGGGAGGTGTGCTGTGCCTGTGGCCACCAGCCACAGGGGTGGTTTGCCCATGCCCAAAGCCTGGCTGTCCTGCTCCCAGGCTTGGGCTGAACATGTCCTGTTGTCTAACCTGTTCAGCAGAGCATGGCCTGGCAAAGCACTGTCGGATCCATGGCATTTCTGACTGTGGAGGTCTCTTGGCTGCAGGTGTAACACAGCTGACTGTGAGGGGTGGATGGCAAGCAGCCATGAGACACATCCCTGAGGAGGTCCCAACCACTCACTCCCTTTCCCAGTGCATGGTGATGCAGTGACTGGAGCCAGGGTGATGGCAAGTATGGGGCCAAGATCCCTGAGCACCCGGCAAGAAGCAGGAAACACGGCTAACCCACTGAGACAAGCACTGCAGCCAGCAGCTTGGCTGCATCAGGCAGGAGCTGAGAGAATGAAGGAAAGTGGCTGTCATGGGCCACTGACCTTTCCACTGAGCCCTCACTTATTCCACCCAAAGGTTTTCACTGTTTTCCAATGCCTCCCTGAACCCAGCTGTGTTTGAACTGGAAACAGGACCCATGTGGTGCCCCTGTGGCTTGGATCAATTATAACCCATTCCTCAGAACCCTGGTGTAAGAGCTGATCTGTTTCTCTACCAAGCAGGAATACCAGGGTCTGATAGGAGGTTTAGGTAGACAGGAGGATGAAAGGAGAGGTGAAAGAAATGGAAAGCATTCCATATCTGGCTACATTCCAGCTAGCTGGAATGTAGCCAGACACAGAAACCCAGGACTATGGACCACAGAAAACTTTAAGCACAGCACCTCTGCTTGCAAGGTCCAAACACAGCACTCAGCAGGAGCTTGTGCCTGCCCAACCAAACTTAAATTGCTGACCTGCCCTCTGCCAGCTTCAGTTTGGACATTTGACCCCCTCCCATTAAAAGTCCAGGTGAGAGTAACCCATGCTGGGGACTGCTTCCCAAAATGATCTGAGCTGGGGCATCCGGTTTTACCGGTAAAAAAAAAAAAAAAAATCCATCCATGCGGGTTGACTAATCCTTCCATCCTGCTCTTCTGGTCTTTTGGGGACAGTGAGTGGTCCTTGGTCTGTTTTGTTTCCTAATACTGACACAGCCAGCCAGCAGTAAACCACAGCTACTCACTATGTATCCTCAGGAATGTGGGATAGATGCAAGTGTTGGGGCACTGTCCTGCACATGCCCCAAGGAGCTGCTCCTGGTGTGGGTGACTGGTACAGGTGCCTATAGCTCTGCAGCCTGGTCAGCTTCCTGCCTGCCCTTGCAACAGGCAAGGCCTGCCTGCTTCCCTCTCCAGCTGGGAGGATGCCCCTGTGTCACACAAGAGCTCCCAGGGGGCTGGAGGTGGGGATCCAGGAGAGGAAAAGGAAGACCCTCTGCAAACTGACCCTGTATGACAACTACACTGTATGGAAGGACAGGGGAGTGACAACCTGCTTCCTTTGCATTCATCTGTTTGGGTTTTTCCCCCAGCCCTGCATGCTCCTCCTTTACTGTTTTGGTCAGCTGCTCTCAGTCGTGGGCTGTCCTGCTCATCTTTCTCCATTTATCCAGGCCCACTCCAATCAGGCAGCTCATGTATTTTTTAAATGTGTGTGTGTGTTTGCTTTTTTTAAACTCTGCAAGGGTAAATAAGACATTTGAATCCTTGGGGAGTCTCTCTGTAGAGACACTCCCCATCATGGATAGTCCATCTCAGACAGTAGCTCTTTTCCCAGGGACGGGCTGACTGCAGTGGGAAGAGCCTTCAGCATGCTCCAAGTTCCCTTCCAAGAAACATCACCAGTTTGGACCTCTCCTTCAACTCCTTGGTCATGCCCCATCACAGGACTCTCTTGAAGCATTTCCCTTCCCTGCATTCTCTCAACCTCTCCAGCAATGCCAAGCTCACGCTGAGCCCAGCAGTCTTCTCCAACCTCGGGGCGCTGCGTCTGCTGGACCTGAGCAGCTGCGGAATTGCCTACATCCACATGGACACTTTCAAGGGCCTGGAAAACTTGCACACACTGCTTCTAAGAAACAACAGCTTGCAAAAGCTTGATGTCCCTTTCCTTTTGCCACTGAAGGCTCTTTTCCACCTGGACCTGCAGCACAACGCGCTGGTCTCTGTGGACACTTGGAGCCTGCAGCTGATGGAGACAGTCCCGCGGGTCCATTTGGAAGGGAACCCCTGGGTCTGCGACTGCAGCGCGCACCCTCTGCAGCAGTGGCTTCAGCACAAGCGAGGTGAGTGGAGGGGATGTGTCGGGCAGGTGGAACCCCGAGTGTAGGAATCTTGCTTGATCCATTTTCTCTGACCCCTGGGCAAGGTGTGAGATGGCTCTCTGTCCTACCCTGTTGAGGGACAGCAAACCAAAAAGTCATGTGTCTGTTCCTTGCTTGCAGTTACGCAGGATACCAAGGATTTCTAAGAATGTCAGCAGGATGATTTGGCCGCTTTTCTGGGAAGTGGGTTGCGCATACACTTTGGCCTCTAAATCCATCTTTATGTGTCTTTGTGGAGTGACCACATTTTCGTTGTTGAGGGCTTGGCAGCTCCCTCTCTGGAGCCAGGTCAGGCTTCAACCATCTGAGCCAGGTCTGAATAAGAACAGTGGGTTTCTGTGGATATCCATGAATTTGTCTGTATCCAGTTTAAAGGAGCTGCTAATCAGAGTCACACAGCTCCTTTGTCAGGGGATTTTCCCTTTAGTTGTTCCCTACAAAATGCTGAGGGTCAGCGAGTCTGTAAGGCAGAGCCAGGAGCACTTTGCAACACATCTCGTCAACCCAGGAGCAAGCGGGGATCGTCTTTAAACAGGAGAGGGGATGGGTGCAGACCCCCGTCCCACCTTAGCCCATTTGTCTCCCAGCTGTGCAGGTGACCTGTGTGTCGCCCCCGGCGCTGAGGGGCCAGGAGATCGCAGCTCTGGATTCTCAGGACCTGGGCTGCCACATTAACCAGCGGTTTGCTCGTGAGCTCAACGCAACACAGCAGATCACAGCGACTGAGAACAACAGTAAGTTGTGCAGATCCAAAGGTGTCCATAAGGTCTAGCACCTTCCTGTCCTCTGTCATACTGGAGGAACTGCAGGTGGAGACGCCCTGCTCTGCCCCACAGTCCCAGAGGCTCAGGCTGCTAGGCCTCGCTGGTGCAGTGGCTCGGTGGGAGGATGGCCAGCACCTGGAGGTGTTTGCTGGCTTTGTGACAGGAAAGTTAACAGGTGCCAGGAAGCCACATGGAGCACAGACTCCACAGTGATGGGCAGCAGTACCAGCCAGTGTCAGGCAGTTCTGCCCCCAGTGTTCACAGTCCATTGGTACCTGGGTCTTGGTGAAGAGCATCTGTATTGCTCCTAATGAAAGTGATCTAGTGCTGACTGCACACTGCAGGCAGGCACAGGGCTGGAGAATGGGGAGCACTGGGTGTGCCACAGGCTGACCATATGCCTTTCCTGTGTCACAGCCACTGCACTGCCTGCCGGGAAGGGGGGAAGGAGCTGGCCATACCTGGTGGGATTCCTAGTGACAGCGATTGGCATCTCCATCGTGATTGCACTGGTTGCCAAGTGCAAGCTTGTCCACAAGAACTTTGCCAGCTACCACCACCGGCCGCTGCCTGAAATCAGTTCCATCGGAGGCAGTCCCATGGAGGATAGCAGCAGCTGGGACAGGGGCTCCTGTGGGAGCCATTCCATAACTGATGCTGCTGACCTGCAAGCTGAGGATGATGATGGCTTCATCGAGGATAACTACATCCAGCCCAGTGAGCAGCTGCCAACAAAGGAGCGGGAGTTGCATCGCTCCATCTGAGCTTATCGCTTACAACTCAGCCACCACTGCTGTGGCCTCTTAGCTGTCTCCCTAGCTCCACCCTTTTCCTACCTGTCCTTGGCTTTGGCCCCACATTTCAGGGGCAGGAGGAAAGGAGCAGAGAGGAGGGGAGAGAAGAATGGGCTAGGAATGGTGATGGAGGTGAAGGCAGCTGGTCCCAGAGTGTCCCAGCATGACGCCAGTAGGCCTCACTGTCACAGGGACATCAAAACAGCTGCTGCTTTCCCAGCCTTGCTCAGATGCTGAGGCTGAAGGAGGTGGTGTCCATCATGCCCAGGAAGCTGGGTGCAGTGGGAAGAGAAGCCTGCCCCGGTGCTGCCACAGGGTCTTGGGCGCTGGCCCCACTGTCCCATGGTGCCAGACCCAGCCCTGCTCTGGCCCTCAATGCATTGTCACTCTGAGGTGTGATTAAAGCATGATTTAGCCCTGCTTCTGCCTGCACTGGTTTGTTGGGATTCTCCCAGTGGCAGTGCCAGGAGGAGACTCCCCAGCCCCACAGCTGGGGTGCAGCTTTTTTTGCATGTGCTTTCAAGGACCATAAAAACATTCCTCGTGTGTGTGGCAATGAGAGACCACATCTGTGGCACTATGAGTGCTCTTGTCCAAACAAATATTTCACCTGCTGTGCTGCAGACAGCCTTAGTGCATCATCACAGGGTTTCTGTGCATGTCTCTCCAGCCATGGCCCTTCTTTCTTTTCTCTCTTTCCTCTCCAGGAAGACAAGCTAAAAGACACCCTTTTCCCATCAGCTCTCCAGGGCTGAGCAAATTCATCAGTGCTGCCAGTTGCAGTGCCAGGCACATGCACTGGGATGAGATGACCCTCTCCTCCAGCACCCATTATAGAGTTCCACGTGTCTCTTTAACTGTGGACTTGTACGAATGAGATAATTTTTACATTCCTGTCATCTTTGTGGTACAATGAACAGCACATGAGACACAGGTAACTGCAAGTTATTTCTGCTGGAGTCGGTCATGCCTTCATGGGTTAGGCTGGAGTTAAAAGCAGGGAGCAGCAGTAGCATTCATCTTTAGTAAGTGATTCATAGGGCTGGTATCAACCGGTTAGGAAGATTTCCCAGGGTACAGCCCAGTCATTACCATCCCTGATAGCTCAGGAGTCTCTTCGTCATGCTTCGGAGCATGAGCTATCAACACAGGACAGCATTTCTCAAAGCTCTGCCATGCAGCTAATTACCCCACCTTCTTCAAATCTCTGTTTCACTGCTAACTGCCTTTCTATTTCTCCACTCATTAAAACATTTACAGTGTATAAAAGAAATACACCTCAGAGAATGTAAAGGGGAAAAATGGGTCAGGCATTGGATGGATGATACAGGCTAGAGAGTAAATGTGCCACGTGAAGCCATGAGCAGGAGGAAAACCTGCTGGCTTTCAATGTTCAGCCATCTTTTGCTCTTAAATGCCATATTTCTGAAGTGAGCTTTACTTTTTCAGTTTCTGTCTCATCATTTGCCTTCTGGGCTCATCAGCTACCCATGAAAATACACTATATATTTTTGGAAATTTTGTAAATTTCTAATACCTTTTGGGTAAGAGATATAAGTCTGAGGGCTGGGAAAAGGCATTTCAATTGTCTTTTGAAGGGTATTTTCTGGACTTTTCAATGTGCTTTTCAATCACATGAATTCATGCTAGATGCAATCTTTTCTTTTTAGTCTCGGTGAGAGTCTCTTAAAAGAAGTTAAAAATACAAGCACCCAGGCTTATTTGTTCAGGATCTTACTCACCAGTCCCTCAGCACTTAGTGGTTGGATGACTTGTCTGCTTTGACCCTGCTGATAGGCCCACCCATTTATTTTTTAGCCAAGCAGACATGGCAGGTTTTTTTGTATGCATGTGTGTGTGTGTGTGTGTGTGTGTGTGTGTGTGTGTGTGTGTATGCATTTTCTGCCCCCTCTCACACATCTGCAGTGTGGGCAGGAACCTGACAGCTTATGTTTGGGGGGAAATACATCTGGCATGCAGAGCTGGGAGTGCAAGGGGTCAGAGCAAGAAAAGGAGGATCCTTCTCCAGGGGTCCACCCAGGAAGCTGCAGTGAGGGCCTGGCTGAGGCTGTCCTGGAGCAGGAGCAGGTATGCAGGCAGACTGGTTCCAGGCTCGTGTCAGGCAGCAGCTGCTGCCGTGAGGCTCAGCCCTGCCACAGGGTGAAACAGCTTTTCTGTAAACAAACTAGCCAGCACTGGCATATTCAGGAGGTTTCGTGTGCTCCATGTGAGCATCTTTCAGGGGCATGGTCAGGTCTCAGGTTCACAGAGCAGTGGTAAGGGGTTCTGGATACGTCTGGGTTGTAAAACAGAGAGAGATTAACACGCATCTGGAGGCAGGAATTGTATTTCAAGAAAGAAGTACATGCATTTTGGGGGTTGTGGTGGCATTGCCACACTAGCCGGTGATCCAAAACCACAGCCGCACAAGGGACTGTTGTGATTACTGCCCTGGGCTGAGGCCAGCTGTGAAAAGCCCTGACACCTCCCGCTCTGCAGAGGCCTGCACTTAAGTATCAGCCTTCAACACAATCGACTTCTCTAACACTTTATTATGTATGCCCACACACAACACAGGAACCAAGAAACAAACCAGCACCTGTGCTGCAGAGGGGAGTCAGTGATTGGGCAGCACAGGCTGTCCCTCTGGGCAGCTGGACACCCAACCACCATCTTCAGGTCTGTTCTCAGCCATTATCTCCTTGGGCTGCTGTCTGGTCCGGTCAATCACCCTTTTCTGGCACAATTCATAGGCACTTGGGGCACATTTTGAAGGGGCTGTGGAGGGGACAGGATTCACATTGACATGCAGGGAGCACAGAGCTGTGAGCTGGGCACAGTCACGCCTCTTCACAGAAATGCCCAGATGTGCAAAACAGCTGGTGTGCAGGCAGCTGTGGCCTGTCAGCATGTGTGGGCTGGTGCAGCTGGCAGTCACTGCTGGACCACTGGTGCTGGCAGATGGGGTGCAGCCTGGCATAACTGCACATGCACTGACACAGACGTGCAGAGCAGCAGCAATGGTGATAGTGCAAAACCATTCAGCTCTGTCCTGTCCTGTCCCCTCCTGTGTAGACACAGGGGTCTGTGGTGGACCTGGGGCCAAACAGCTCAGAGGGGAAGAACAGCTCTGCATTGAAGAGATTTAGCACAGGAGGTTCTGAGCTCACCACCACCTTCTGAGCTCTTGGGCAGATTAAGGGAGGAGATGCAAAGAGAAGAGGAAACAGCAGTTTAATCTATAGATAATGTGAAAGTGGCAAAGGAAAATGTAGAAATAACAGAGATAGAGAGAGAAAAGCCCAAATTATGTACCTGTACATTGGAGAAAACAATCCAAGGCTTCAGGCAAAGGAAAGTCAGCAGGAGCAGAGCAAGAGCACATGAATACAGATGTGGTCTCATGAGACCTCACTGCATTGGGGATGGTTGGTCTGGAGCTGTGAAGGGGTAAAGCCCTCACTGACCAGCTCATGGTGGACTCTGACACTGCCTCCAGGTGTAACACAGACAGTGATTTGTGCTGTTAGCAAGGGAATCAGTTACCATCCTATTCCAAATGAATTTGCTACCAGACATCAAGAAACAATATCTCAGTCTTGTTCCATTGCAGAGGAAACTTGGCAAATAATGAGCAAAATCAACATCTGGGGCAGAGCAACTCAGGTGAAGGAAAGGTGGGAGCAGGCAAGAGGATGAAGAATCACAGAACAGCCTGAGATGGAAGGGGCCCAGAAGGATCATAGAGTCCAACTCTTAAGGCAATGGCCCAGATGGGGTTCAAACCCGTGACCTTGGTGTTATTAACACCATGCTCTGACCAACTGACTAGGAGGAAGAGAAGGTCATGCAGAAGCATCTTCAGTAGGAGGATGGGATCTATATCTATAGAAACAGCAGTGAAAGGGTTAGTAGGTCTATGAGGGAAATGAGAATTTTGACAGGTAAATTAGAGTTAGGTCATAGGAAAAGTTCCTGGGGTGAACTGTTAGTCTGCCTCTGGGAGAGACACCTTGGTGATAAAACAAGGCACCTTGTAGAGATAAAACACCAAAAAAGCTCCGGCTGAGGCCCAAATGACAGTAGAGGAACTTTTCTGCCCTGCAGCAGCTGCAGCACTTGGGAGACAGAAGCAGCATGGAAACAAGCAGGGACTGGGATGAGCTGCAGGGCTCCTGGCAGCAGAGGTGCCTCTGCCTAGGAAACTCCTGTGGGAGGGCACAGCACTCTCCCCTCGCACAGCTTTTGCAAAGGGCAACCCCAGCCCCAGGATTCGGGCATCCCATCACCATCCCCCAGCAACTGCACCTTGCTGTTTGTGGCTCATGGAACTGGAGGACCCTGGCATGATAACAGAGCCCCAACACAGTCCAGCACAGATAATCCATCAGGGCTTGACACTGACACGCCTTGATCACCCCTTTGATAAACCACAGGTGATGGTGGGCTGCAGAAATGTAACACTGGAACAGATCTTGGCATTGCAAACACAAACAGCATTTCATGTGAGGTCCAGCCATGCTGTGGCTCTGGCACACACAATCCTATGCAAATCCAACCCTCACTCCCACAGACACCGATGATTTCTTGGGAGCAGCCCCTGCAGCCATACCTCCCACCAGGCTCCCTTGTGCCTGCTGACATGCAAAATATCTCCTGCCATTCACCAGCTGCTAGAGGCTCTACTTCACTCAGGAGCTGGGGGCTCTGCACAGAGCACAGGTTGGTTTTACACCACCTGCAATTACAGCCTCTCCTGCCAGGAGAGCGTTGATACAGTTCCAGGAACTGCAGGAACCAAGCAAGTACTGGGGTCCCCAGGGGTACAGGACAGGCTCACCTTCACTCTGTAACATGGGCCACAGCCAGGCAGGCAGCAGCTGCCACAGGAAGCTTTGTGGAGATAAAATGCCAGCCAGGTCAGAGCCCGTCCAGGCACCCAGAGTCTTTGCTGCGCCACCAGCCTGGGGCAAAGCAAATGCCAGTCATCTCCAACAGAAACACAAAGCACACTGCAGCTCTCGCCCTTCCTTGGGGAAAGGCCATCACTGATAGGCTGTATCCGCTAAAGCTCACGCAGAAGTGCCCTGGGTCAGATCAGGTTGGCCATGCTGGAGGTGGGAGGAAGCCGCCTGTTTCCAGCGAAGCGGCCAGAGATGGTGAAGACGCGGATCTCACCAGTCTCCAGGCTCCGAGGAGCCGCCCGGCGGCAGGAGGTGCACAGCAGGTATAGCAGCAGGCAGAGGAGGATGGCACTGCCAGCAGTCAGGAGGATGACCCCGCTGGTGAACATGCTGGCCAGCGGCCGTGCTGGGCTGAGCTGCATGGTGGTGGTGGAGAGGATGGTGAGCACCATCCCGCAGACCAGCAGCACCAGGGCGCTCAGCAGCAGCACCAGGCAGTCCGAGAAGCCCCCGCTCTTCAGGAGCTCGATCTGATCCCGGCTGCGGATGCAATTCATGTCCTGGATTGCAGAGCTCAGCAGCTGCTTCAGCAGCACGAGCAGGGCCAGGAGGCAGAGCGTGGTGCCCACAGCGAGCCGCCACTCTCCAGACCGGCTGCTAGTGCTGTACAGCAGGATTATGCCCCCAATCCCGCAGGCCAGGATCAGCACCACGGCCATCCCATAGCACAGGATGGCCTTTTTGGGGTCCTGGAACCACCAGAGCTCCACATGCTCTTCCAAGATATTCCTCTGGATGTGGTCCGCATCCGCAGGAGTGCGGGGGCTGCTCAGCTCTGCCAGCTCTGGCATGGTGAGCAGCTGGGTGAAGAGGGCACAGAGGTGGCACAGATGAATTTGCACCCTAACAGCAATTGGAGGGTCAATGCAGCAGCGGTGAAGGCGGCAGCATTTCCCCAGCAGTGATGTCTTGGTCTCATTCCTTGGATCCTGATGGAATTTCCTTTTGCAGTGGTCCCACCTGGAGAGCTATGGTCCATGTACTGGGGTTGAGCCCACCGCCGAGGCAGGGCTGTGAAACATGACAGAGCGTTCCCAGAGCAGCACCCTAGGGGAACAGCCAGGGCTGTCTCCTTCCTTTCCTTTGTCTTTCATCTGAAAAAGTCAAGAAGAGAAGATATCATTACACAGAGACCCCGCTCCCCTGTACCAAATAATCCTGTGCCAAACCCTGGGCCTTGGTGGCTCCAGGCTGGCCTGCAGACCTTACTGTGCTTCCCTCACAGAAGCCCCGTGTGCTGGAGAACAGATCAGCTGCATGTGTTCCTGAGAGACCTCCATGTGCTGTGGGGGAGCCCCAGCTTGCCCCAAGGGTGAATCTCCTGCCTCCCCAATGCCGTGTTCCCTGCTCAGAGGCTGCTGGCACATTGCTGCCCGAAGGACTCTGCCTGCAGCTGGTGCTGGCAGCAGGGCAGGGATGGAGCAGAGGCAGGTCCCTCCTGGGATAAAGCCCCATTCACAGCTCTGGCTTCACATGCTCCCTCATCAGCATCAGCCTCTTGTCACCAACTGGCTCTGCTGCCCAGAACGGGAGGTGGGGGACAGGGCCAGGGTTTAACCCTTCCACTCCAGTGGCTGCTAGAGTGAGAGCTGCCATAGTTGCATGTTCTCAGCCCTGTCCCGATCCCTGCACTGCCAGTGGTTTCCCCTCAGAAATTCCCTACAGAAATATGGTAGCTACACCTCCAGTGATCTTAGCACTTCCCTGGAAAGAGCCCTTAGCTGTGCCCTGGCACCCTGACATTTTGCTCTCCTTGCTGCTGGTCTGTGAAGCACTTTGCACTGGAGGGGAGCAGAGGAAGGGCAGTATTGGCTCTGAGGTGCTGTGCTTAGCTGGGCTCCCCTGGGCACAGCACCTTGTCTCAGCCCACCACTTGTGGTTCTCAGGCTTGTGTCCCTGCTCTCCTGGTCTCTGTCAATACTTCTTTGGGTACAGTTTTAGAACTAAGAGTGGAAACCACTTGCATTTCTCTCACATAATGTTCCTCCCTGGCATGTGAGTGCTCCAGCTGGTCCCACAGCACCACAGGGACTATCTAGAACAGCCAGTACCCAAACCATGGAGAGGTGCTGGAGAGGACAGCACGGGAGCTTGTCAGGAATGACTGAGCCTGAGAGACATGGGACAGACCCTGGAGACCCAAGAACAGCCTATCTGGTCACCTCCAAGACAGGACAACGCCCCCTTGACCACCACAGGTGCTCTGAGTCCTGCAGGAGCCCATGGCAGGGACAGGAACTGACTCAGGTCCCCTGTACCACAGCTGTGTCACTTCTCCTGGGCGCGGGGACAGCCACCCTGCCTGCTAGAAATGGCTCTCAGGAGCCCATCAGCCCATGTCAAACACACTCTGTACCCTGCTCGGCACTGGGGCTCAGGGCTCATTACACACAGGCAGGGACAATTTATGACCTCCACACACGGCAGCTCCGCACACACCAGGGATCTTTCCTCCCGTCGCTCTCCCTGTCTCTGTTCTCCACAGACTGCATCCCCTTAGAGCAATGCCCTTGCTGCCAGCAAACACCTCAACACCCGCTCCATCGGGGCCCGGCCAACACGGGGCGGGGGGAGAGGGAGGACAATTGCGTGGGGAGTGCCCGAACCAGACACCGCCTGACAGTGTCAGGCCAAGCTCCTCCTGAGTCACTCCCCGGCTGTGATGGAGCATGAGGTCACTTTGGACGTGGCCCGGGGCCCGCTGCCAGCGGCACACGTGTCCAGGAAGTCTGTGAGCACGGCTGTCCGCGGGCCGGGAGCCGCCCGCGCCGGGAGCCGCCCGGGGCCGTTCCTGCACGGCAGGGCGCGGGCAGCCATGGCCGCGGCACGGAGACCCGCGCTACAGAGCGGGCGGCCGTGCTGGGAGGCCCGTGGGGGACCTACAGCTCCTGGCTGGGGCCAGAGCAATCAGAGAGCATCGGTTACAGAGAGAAAAGAGCTGTGGTTGAGCCATGTTGGTTTGTGCCTACTGGGATGCACTTTGATTTTGCAGGAGACAGCAGATACCTTGTGCTGTCGGCGTGTGCCCAGGACACGAGTGCCCAGGAGGGAGAATGTCATGGGGCACTATTAGAGTACTGAGAGGCAAGGGGACATTGAGTCTGGAGTTGTTTCCTCAGCCTGTGCAAAGCATCTTGGTGATAAACATTGCTCCCTCCTGCCTTTTCTTCTCCAAGCACAGAGGTGCCTTATCTCCTCTTTACCGGTGAATGGGTGAGGCCAGTAGATAGCAAATTGGTAGATTAGATTGAGATTTCGGACTAAGGGAACATAAAGCTTGGAGAAGTGCAAAGTCTGTGTCCGTTTGACCCAAGGTACGTGAGTTAAACAGTAAACAAAAAACCCACAATATCGTAAACCACAAGAGAGAAAATGTGATCAAAAATCAAGCTACAGCACTGCATTATTATTTTACTTTAAAAAATGTAACCATTTTAGTTTTTTATTTGCTCAGAAGGACAAGGGAGCAAAATAAAACCTATATGAGCGTCTGGATGAGGGACAAAATGAGGCATCACCTCTACAAGCATGTATTTCCCAGTGTTATATTAACCTCTATTAAACAAATTATTTGGAGAGTTTCCCAGTGTTACATTAACCTCTTTTAAACAAATGATTTGGAGAGGCAAAGGCTTCCACTGAAGTGTGCTTTCCTGTTTCCTTATGTCTGTTTGAAAATGTTCTGGGAACATAATCTTTTGCTCTAAAATCATCCACACTCGCTTCTCTAGACCATGAGGGTTTGCGCTGCTAGTAACAGTATTTTTACTCCTAGAATCACAGAATAATTAAGGTGGGATGAGATCTTGTGAAGTCATCTGTTTAAAGCAGAGTTCACCTAAAAGTCTGACTGAGCAGGTCAAGGCCCCATTCATTTCGGTGCCAAGGGTGGAGGATCTATAGCCCCTCAGGGATCATTCCAGAGTTAAATCACCCTCACCATGAAAACATTCCGCCTTAAATCTAGCTACAATTTCTCATTCCTCAGGCTGGGTGCGTTGCCTCCCACCCTCTTCAGAAAACAATTTTTATATGTTACACGAAAGCAGCCCTATCCTGGGCTGTCACCCACCACTCCTTGAAGAAGGGATGAACTTAGATCTCACAGCCTCTTTGCTGATCTGCTTTCTTGGCACTCTGCAGTACATCACTTTCCCCAGATCAGACCGAGAGAAAGGAAGGAATATAGATGCCTGCTCTGCCATGAGGGAGGACAGCCATCCAAAACTGCTGGCCCTTCTTTTGGTGATCTTTGGGCTACCTGGTCTCTCTGGTCTGGGACAGATCATAACAAGCTAGTTGGCCCATCAGATTGGTGTATTTGATAGTGTGGATCACAGGTCATTAATCTCTACATTTACTCTCTACCAAAGCCAGCGCCTTCTGTGCTCCCATCTCTGTATGCAAGAGAAAAAGGAGGAGAGGACAAGCCACACGATGCTTTAAGTCCAAAGAGCACATTTCAGGAAAAAAGTGACATGCTGTCCTTCCCCACTGCTGGCTGGCAGCTGTGGAGGAAGAACAGGAAAGCACTGGGAATGCAGGAAAACAAAGATATTCATGTTTTTCCTTTTTCATTGTGTTGGTTGTTTTTTTCTTTCCCTCCTCTGACAACATTTAACTGGAAATTGAGGGTCATCATCAATGTGCTCCTGGCTGCAGGTGTGGGAGATATACACAGGCTGAATGCCTCAGAATGATACATGCATATATTTATTTACTTACAAATTTTTGTGCCTGACAGACTGATATCTGACAGATAGGCCACAGACTGTATATTAATTAACACTTCAATTTCAGAGCCACGTACAATTTGGCTCTTGAAATATTCCTAACTTCCCTCCTCTCCTTGAACCCAGGGTATCCCTTAAAACAATGCTTACCCACAGGGGTCAGGAGGGGAAGTCTGGGGATGGGACAGGCTCCTGCAGTACTTCCTTGTACTTCCAGCCTTGGAAGGGTTTTATGCAGCTTTTATGTGGACTTTGTGAGCATCATGGAGACTGGGAGAGTCCAACGGGATTTGCTATAAAATAACAATACATAAAATGATTTACATGAGCAGTGTGGATGAGAGCCAACAGAGCTTCACAATCTCAAACAAATCCAAGCCATCTCAGTCCTCTGCTTTCCCAGTCCATCGCAGCTTATTTGCTTCTTCGCCTGGTCTGTGCATAGCCTGTTTAGGATGGACTTGCCACCACTCTGTGCCTCACAAAAATCTTTAGTCCAGAATAGGCATGAACATTTTCCCATAATTTCATGTAACTTTTTCAATTTCCAATGCTTTAGGAAGCATTTCTTTACCAAGAGAGTCAGGCCTGAATTGTTGTATGTCCCTTCCAACTGAAACAGTACATTCTATTCTGTCGATTGTATTCTAGTTTGTCTATTCTAGCCTATTGTATTGTCTACTCTAGCCTATTGTATTGCCTATTCTATTGTATTTCAATGGAAAAGGACCTTAAATGATCATGTAGCCCAACTGCCTGACCAATTCAGTGCTGACCAAATTCAAGAATGTTTTTTAGGGCATTGCCCAGAAGCCTCTTCAATACTGACAGGCTTGGGGTATCAACCAATTCTCTAGGAAGGGTGTTCCAGTGTTTGACCATCTTTTCAGTAAAGAAATGCTTCCTAAGCATATTTGATTCTGTTGTAACTCCCTATAGACTCAAAGAGAATAAAGCTCATGTATCTTGTTTTATAACTGAATTACTGCCAATGCACAAAGCAGAAGCTCTGAGTGTCAAGGTGCTCAAGGCCTGTCTGTGCACTTGTGACTGTGTGGGAAGGTTCCCTCTCTGAGGACTCAGGACTGGGGATAGAAGAACCTGCAAGGAATGGGAGTAATGGGGCTTTTATGTGGCATCCATCTGTCTCGCCCAAAATCCTAGCAAGAGATCCACACTCCATTGCCTGCCACACCAACCACCAATTCCCAATGCTCCTCCTTTCCTGGGCTGCTAAAAATCCGTGCAAACCTGTACAGTCTGATCTGCACCTCTGGGGAGAGGCCACCCTCTCTCCCCTGACAGATGGATAATGCTTTCCCAGAAGTGAGCATCTGTCCCACCAGTGCTCCTGCCATGGGACTCCATTTGGGAAGCCCCAGGGAAGCCCTGGGAGATGGTGGACTGTCCTTTCCTTTCCCCAAGGCCAGGGGCTCTGGACTTAAGGATGGTGGAGGGCTTGTTGTAACAGCGTCAGTGCACAGCTGCCTTGTACACCGATCTAGACAGTTTTGTCACGCTCCATTGTGAAATATCATGTTCCCTTTCCTCTCTGCATGCTCAACAGGCATCCATTATCCTGGCCCCGCAGAGCCTCTCCTGATGCACCTCTGCCAAGCGTGGCCTGGGATTTCCAAGGGAACAAGAAACTCACAAGCATTATGTGCTGAGAGCAATGGCAAAGGGAAGAAATGAATTGGAGACAAGAAGTAGGGTCCCTTAAGAAGGAAGTCTGAAGCAGCCTCAAACCTGACAGCAGATACTGCTGAAGTTCCTTCCCGTACAGCTCCCAGGGAGGAAGGGATCACGCACCTGCGGCAGACGCTGCCCACATGCGACAACCCAGCACTCTTCCCTGCTCCAGCTGGCAGCGATGGTTTTTCCTGGTTTTCCTTCCACTGGATCCAGCTAGCGAGGGAGCCCACGGGGAAAATCTCTTCCTTTCCTCTTGCAAGTGCCTGCCAAGACCCAGGTGAGGCTCCCCTTCCTGGTGCTGCGGCAGCACCGAGGTCCGGCTGCAGCCCTCACCTCCTGCCCGGGCAGGTGCATTCCCCAGCTGGGTGGCGTCTCAGCAAACCTGCTGCTGCTCTTGGAGACGCTCCAGAGCTGTGCTGGTGTGCAGGTGCTACCCCTCCCTCCCTGCTCGGGCAGGATCTGGCCTCTGGCCACACACCGATCCTGGAAGGTGGCTCATTTCCTCCCAGCTGGAGGTGAAGGGGTGCCAGAGCCAGGGAGCAGCTCCCAGGCAGCAAGGTGAGAAGAAGTCTGCAGCCAGGCTGGCAGTGCTAGGAGACGTTTGACACATTCAGCAAGTATTTGGTATTAAATAAAGTAGCTCCTGCTCTAGTGTATAGGTTAGGGCCATCCAGTCATAACAGGGCTGTCTCTTTCTGTGGCAGAAGTTCGGGCAGGCACTCAAGTAAGATGCCACTGTCACATCTTACCGCCAAAAGGCAGCTGCAGAACCCCCTCCCTCAGAGAGAGCAGCACCAGCAGAGTTTACCATGCTGCAGAAGAGCTGATTTACTGGTAATCCAGTGGGAAAAAAAGGGGTAACCATTTTGAAAAGAATCAAGGAAACAGAAAAGGATTAATTTAAGAGTTGAAAAATAAAAAAAAAGGAGTAGCAGGAATGTTGAAGTCAGTAGGGGAATGGGATTCCCAGACTGATCAATGTCCCCTCCTTCCTGGCTAGGTTTCATGACAGCAGAAGGGATCATTACCGTTAGTCTGAGCAGCTGGAAAATCTCCAGGAAAATGCAGGAAGAAAATGGGACTGAACAACAGCTCTTGCTTTGCTAATGGAAAGGGAGGCACAGTTGTTAAGTCACATGCTACTTTTTTTATCAAGCTGTGAGAAGGGAAGCTTAGGATATGCTAATCAAATAGAAACCAAGTAGTGTGACAGGTTCAGGAATTTGTCTGAGAAAAATCCGATAGGTCTTTCAAGACTTGTGAAATATCATCAGTCCAGAGGATATTGTACTACACGTAAAAAAAAAAAAAAGTATGTGATAGGTTTTCCTATACAAACACCTTTAAACAATGAGCTTGACCCTGTCCAGAAGAACCTGTTTTTTCAGTTTGCCCAGTTAGCAAAGAAGTCTTCTAAGGGGAAACCTTATTCAGATAGCCATATAGCAATTTTAAAAAGTGGGCTGCAGCTTTATAACAGCATGAAATTCTTACCAGCTCCTTTAGGGAGGTACCAAAAGGAGAAACAGAACAATGCAGGTCAAGAGAGGATGAAAGCAGAAAATGTTTTTGCACCCTGAGAGAATTCAGAAGACCATTAACACAAAAAACCATAATCCAGTTACAACTTAATTCTAAAACATTTGTAGAGTGCATGTGTGGGAGTTTGACCTTGGTCTGCTTTTCCCAGTATAGAAGGGGGTTGGATATCTATTTTCCTTCCAGCAGGTCTGCTGAAGTCTAGTTATCACATTCTGCTGATGTTTAATGCTCCCCTATGCAAGCAATGTTTTAGCTGCCCCTTAGCCACTAAGATCAAGTTCAAAATCCTCTTCAGCCCAGTCTGGCAGCTGAAGCTTCCTAGGCTTCATCTGACAGGCTGTGTATTGCCTTTAAAATTTGCTAATGAAGGTGACAGAGGGGCATATTTTTGAGGATATCAGTCACCATTTAGAAATAATTTGCTATCTGTATAGGCATGTTAGGAAAAGATTTTTATTTTTCAGAAAAGTTGATTGCATTTCTCTAAACCACAACTATTAAAGCAGTGTGTTGCATGATTCTAGCACTCAATTTGTCGTGACAGAGGGAGGGGAAAATTATACCACATGAGAACCTAGCAAATTAAAATGGGTGTGTCCTGAAAATTTTAGAGGGAACTAGTTTCTAAAATATTTACTAATTACGTTAATTACATCCTCTTTCTGTACAGGAAGCATCAAGATGATTATATGGAGAGGGGAGGAGGAAGAAAGGGTGTTAAGCTAGCCCACAAACAGACCATTAACTTCTTCCTTTTGCTCCTGTGAAATCTATGCTCTATACAGATTAAAGATGCAAAATGGAAAAAAAAAAGACTAAAGAAATTGAATTCCACATTCATGGACAGAGCACTCAGCTGAAGTCTCCAAAATCAGTGGAGCTCGTGGAATCATCTATTTTGCCATGGTGTTGCCCTGGAAATGAATCTAGTATTCTTGATGATAATGCAGCTTATATGTTACCCAGCCCTGGCACCAACTTCTTCTGTATAATATTATTAGGGGTATATAAAAGCACTCGTCATTTTTCCACAACTCAGGACAGGAAATGAAACAGTAACAAACTGGCTGTTTTAATACCATATAGTTCCATGCTCAACCAGTAGCTTAATCTTCTGATAGATGTGAAATACTCCTCAGTGAGACAGCGTGTCATGCACTGACAATGAAAGTTAAAAAATTTAGGGTTTTTTCCCCCTCATTCTTAAAGAAATTACTCCCTGCCTTTTTCTGTATATGAGTGCTTTGCAGAGTGACTTATTAAGAGAATTTCACTGAAAAACTGAACTAAAGGGATTGTGGATGTTGAAAAAAAGACAAACAAAAATCAATTTATTGAAGTTACAGACGTTATTACATAAGGTTTGGACTTTATTCCAGATTTTGGGAGTTTGAAACTGGGCTGCCTTTTTTTGTACTGCTGAAATTATTGTAGGAGATGAAGCAACGCATCTCTAGACAGGAGGCAGAGGCTTTACCAAGGGCTGAGTCAAAGGTTGCCCTCACAAGGTAATTGATTGTTAATCTGTGACTGGATACCTACTTGGAATAACAATAACATTGGTCTAAAGAGCAGCAGTCCTTTGTATGGACATAGGCAATTTAATACTGGAAAATAAAAGGGTGATGTTGCTTTTGCAGCACAATGACACCAAATTAGAATTTTAGCAGAAAAGGCTTACAGTTTGACCAGCTCTTCTAAATTAGGACACATTAGTTTTCAAGAGAAAGATGAGTACCTAGTATGAAGGCACAAAGATTAGTCTTAAATTTTTTATTTTTTTTTCTTTTGGCTCATAAGTCTCATGAAAAGGGCAGATTTCAGGAAAGTAGAAGTGTTCAGAGCACTGATTATTTCATAAATGCTTCTAGTGGAAGAATAAGTCTACTCTATGCCATGTAAGTCTACTGTATGCCATTGCATTTCTGATCTTGCCAAGAGGATATAATAACGTAAGGCATCCTTGAACCACGTCAGTGTCACTGTGTCTTGTGGCTTCTTTCCAGATTCAGTTCAGGAAGATTTCGGACTGAAAGAGATTGAACCTGGATAGTTCAGGGCTTGCCCCATCTCCTGGATTTGATCTCGCAGAGACTGAATTTCTAGCTGCTGCATTTCTATAATGTTTTCACCTTCCATCTCTGGATTCAACCTCAGGACAGCTGGGCTGGACAGAGGTTCACTGGAGGGAGCTAGAAGATAAAATAGAGAGGGCATAGTACAGAAACAAATGTCCAGCTCATACAGTTCTTTGACATGAATGAGGGAAAGTATCTTTCAGGGCTAAAGGAGTAGATCTAAATAGTAAGAATCTGTAGGATTTAGCAGCTTCTACAAGTAACGTTAAAATAAAAGAGGTACCACCAGGTAGGCAAGCTAGAATGAAACACAGACAGTAACAAAACTGTTCACCATGGGCAAAAAGGGCTTCTGCCACAAATACTAATAATATGGAAAATATACAGGAACTATTCACCTGTGTCTTGAACTGCCTTTTTGTTCTTGTATAATTTCAGTGCTGACTGGAGATCGTGCACATGCGCGTTGGCCACGCTCAGCTCTTGCCGCAAGTCATTAATTTCCTTAATCAGACTCACATTTTCCTGCCAAGACAACATGCTGTCTAAGGAAAAGCACAGGTACTATCTGGCTGAGCAATATGTATCTTCAAATCTTTGAGAAAGACACTGGACAGTATAGAATCAGTATCACAAGCAGAAGCGATCAGGAGAGTACACAACATTTCAGGTAAGACCATAGTAGATGTGGAACAGAACATGACAGTATTCAAACCACATTAGCTCAAAAAACTAATATTTGTTTTGCTTTTCTGACTGCAGCTGCACTCCAAGGTATCATCTTCCTTGCCAATTCCAAAGGGAAGCTCAGGGGCTTCCTAAATTGATCAAATTAATTCAGAATTAATGCGAAGAATTCCCATCTCTCCCTCCAGCGTGTATTATTTTGCTTTTCATTTGTCACTATGTATTTGTTCACTTAAATTATCTTTATCTCCTTGAAATTATTCAAAGCCCTCTTCATTAGTTCTGAGACACATCACTTTTCCAAATTCCTTCCAAATTATTAGGAAATATATAAAATATGTGGAGACTTGAGATACCTACTGGTAATATGCTGTTATAAGGAAAAGTTAGCAATGTATTCATCTTTCATTTTTTTAGTCATTTTTCAGCTCATAAAAGTTGAATCCTGTAATTTTTTAGTAGCCTACAGTGAAGTGTCTTGCTGAAGGAGCTGTGAAAGTGCCAGTAAATGTAATTTACCCATTGTTGCAACAGGTTCAAAAACTTCAGCAAAACCAGTATGGGTTAATACTGGTGAAGGATGATAACACTGCTGCTCATGATTTAGAAACAGAAGCACCATTAACTAAACATTTCTTTTTTGTATTCAAGAGAGTGAAGTGCAATTGTTTATTTACCTCTCACAAGGACAGTGGAATACATTTATACATCAATAACTAGGCCAAATGTTAAACAGCTGCCATCATACTTGAACCAAAAATAGCAATTATTTCAGCTACCGGTGGTGGTTTTTTTAGAACTTTAAGAACACAGTGGCAATATTTAAAAAGATAGATGGCAAAGAGTCATGTTTAGAGTACCTCACAATACCAGTCTCAAGCAGTAGGGAACCCAGTAAAGCAACAGGAGGTAAGAACAAGGATGAATGAAATATTTCCATGAAACAAATGTCTTCAAATCTTTATTTTATTTTTGTTTTAATAATAACTTTCGTTGATAGAAATAATTATGTTGCCACAAAAGATTGTGCAAAGCATATGACTCAGTTCCTTCGAGTATATTTATAAAAGTGTTGGCACCACACCGCTGCAGGCTGGTCAGTAGCGAAGCAAAAAGCTCACTGCACCTCTCAGTATGTGACTGCACTCAAGGAGTTCGAGTTGGCAACAACAGCTCGGGGCACGTGTGTGGCAAGATTATCAAGACTTCACACTGAGGCAAGTACAGCAGCTGTGTTTTAGTTTCTCCTCAGCTGAAAATCACTGACTGGAGGAAGAGTGGGGGATTCATTAAGATCTGAACTTGTTGGGCAAGAAGAGTTGCTCTTGCAGTGGTTATGTTGGACTATAAATGAAGCAGGAGTTGGTGTGGTCAGGCAGCTCTGGAACTGTAATATTTTGTTGAGTCTGACTTGTCTAATTCAAGCCTTTAAATAAAGATGAAATTTTACTCTATGCATTTATTCCAGAGCTTGATCCTGAACGAACACATGAAGAGGGTAACTTCCAATAATCAGTCAAGGTAATTTTCTTTTGACCAGCTTCCAGGATTGGGTCATAGCATTTCCCTCTAGGTGTACTTTAGTCACGAGCACCTTCGTATGTTCAGTCCAAGTGATTACCTGCTGCTGGCAAATGAAGACCTTGCTTTTGGTCTATCAGAAAATATAATACAAAGTATCTTGTATGAAGCAATCTAGGCTATGTAGAAATGTCTTGTTTGGTTTGCTTGGTGCTAAAAGGCTGTTGGTTGACACTGATAATATTTTCCTGAGGAAAATATTCTCCAGAGAGATTAGCCTTTAATTCAATATTTGCATTCTGACAGAAAGCTTGAACTGCAATGTAACATCAAGAATGGATTAAAATAAATGTTCATGGGAAAATTCACTGTCATGGAATAGTGTGGCAAAGAACCAATTGTTTCAGAAAAGGGACTGATCCAGTGCGTGGATGGTGAGGCCGTCAGGTACAATGACATGTCATATGGATGCAAGCTACAGTCTAGGAAGTTCCTACAGTGCTGACTGTCAGAAACAGGTAGGACATATAGAAAATTTCATCCTATATGGGCTTCAGTTTAAGCAGCACTATTTCAAGGTTATTCAGTGTCTCTGTTTTTACGTATCCAAAGAAGCCATTACAAAGACAGAAGGCTGGAGGAAAAACTAATAGTTCAATAACAGGCAACTTGTCAACTGGTAAGAATAATTAAAATTATCTTGACAGTTCTAATCATCTGTTGCAGCAGTCACTAGTGGAGTGTACCTATGAATAATCTCTCAAAGAGGAGGGCATAGCTCTGAAAATGTAAGCGCAACTGAGGAATAATAGACATACAGAGCTAGAAGGCTGTCAAGATGTCATTTGCTTTTTCAAAGCAAATCCTCACAGGAGTTTGTCTAAACTAGTCTTAAAAGCCCCTGTGAAAGACTGGAAGGCCATGATAATTCCTGCTGGCTGTAAAATCTCATTAATCTACTGGACTTCAGAGAACTACTTTTTCTTTGAAGAAACCAGGCTGGTTAGAATCTTTGATATCTTCATCTTCCAGATGTTTTATTAATTTGGTTTTAATCGTCATTTCATGTTAGGCTTACTGATCCAAGACATCAAGTATTATCATTATGAACACCATCTGTCACCCTATTCCAGTAAGGAAATTCTTCTGGTTATTTTCTGAACCCATCTCCTTTTGTGCCAAAGGAAACATCTAACTCACAGAAAGAGTAAAAAAAAAAAAATTAAAATAGTGTCAGGAAAGAAGATTGCTGCTGCCTAACCCTGAAGAAGCAAATTATGAATAAATAGCAAACAACAGATGACTTAGGAGGGGACTGAGATTTAATGATCCTGAGGAAGCATAATAAAGGAACAATGCAGAAAGGGCTACTGAGGGGAAAAGGAAATGCTGACTGAGCAGAAGGAGATCATGTTAAGAGGAGACTAGAAAAGCTGTCCTCCTAGGATGTCTGGTGTGGGGCTCTAGGTCCTCCCACTCCAGATGAAAACAAATTGGATCTTTGACCCCAGCAGTCACGAGTTTACTTTGCTCTGTAAGAAACAAGTGCTCTGAGCAAGAGATCTTAGTACAAATAGACATATTCCCCACGTATTTCTGAACTTCCTTGAAAATTTCGGATGTGTAAAGCAGAAAGTTCTTCTGAATTCACATCAGTATGCATCGGACTATGTGGGCAAAGAAGGATTTTTTCCTTTTCTTCCTCCAAAATTACTTCCTAAACATTACTACATAGCAGATACAGCTTGACACCCAAACAAAGGCAAATTGACTATGATGGCAATTAAAAATACTGTTTGAAATAAAAAAAAGAGCGCATTATTTCCTTTAAAACATCCATGCAACAGAAATTCCCTATCTCCTTTTAGGGAGTGGGAGATAAACAAAAGTATCCACAAAACAGCAGCCATTTCTGACTTCAGAGATCTTGCTCTTTTTGTTCACAAAAGTTATTGGAAGCACATGGAAAATATAGTAATTTCTGGCAAGAAAGCCAACCAAAAGGACTATTCTTAGGACTATTTCAAAGTCCTAAGAAACCACAACAGTAAGGTTACTAAAGACTCACTTGTGCAACCACTTCCTTTGCTCCCCCTCCATACCACAAGGAAAAGGCTTATTACCTGGATGACACGCATGTAAGCAGTGTCGTGCATTTCCTTATCCTTCACCACCTTCTTCCTTAAAACTGCCAAATTCCTCTCGTTAGTCTCTTGCTGTTTCTTGTACTGCTGCTGCAAATCTGCATCTTCTGCTTGAGCCCCCACCTGAGAGGGCACAGCATGTTGCCTCAGTAATTACATTACCAGACAAAGTCATGGGCAAGGAGAAGGCAAAGGTCCTGACTCACCATGTCTGATTGATGCACATACTTGGTGTAGAGTTCACGGATACTATCTTTCAGTTTTCTAGAATCGTTAATGAAGCTCACACAATTATGAAGATCTGACTTAAATCGTTTGATGAGGGTTTCCATATCTTGCTTCTGCAAGAATGATGTAGTCACATTCTTATTTGGTTCATCAGAACACTCCATCGTGCAATTTTCTAGAAAGTCTAGTGGAACTGGTGAAAACTCTAATACACTTTCTTCCACTTTATTTAAAAAAATTAATTAAAATCACTGGGAATGTCGAACAGCAGTAATAGATTTTAGAAGTAATAATAAGCCAAGATACTTCCATTAGGTAATATCAGTGCCAGCCTCCAAAGATGACATCTGAAAAACAGTGGCTCATTGTGCTATTGCCCACTGTCCTTTCCCAAACACAGAATCACAGAATACACTGAGTTGGAAGAGACCCACCAGGATCATTGAGTCCAACTCAGCACTGCAGAGGACATCTCCAGAAGCTACATGATGTGCCTGAGAGCATTGTCCAAATGCTGTCCTACCTTCTTATTTAGAAACAACACAACAACAGTTAAGAAGAAAAGGCAAGGGACAAAACACATCAGACACATGCACAGCTTGCTGATTTCACATCAAGATTGCCTTCTTATTCTCTCTTGGTTTCTGCTAGGCCTCTCTACCTGCTTCCTCACTCATGCACTGCCTGCTAAGCTCCTCCACCTTCACCTGCAGTCCCTTTTCCTCCCTCATGTCTGATACGTTGTCAAACAAGGGGTCCTTGACTCCTCCATTAATGAGGTCTTCTTTCACGTCATCCTACTAAAGCCTAGGTGGTAGCCTACATGCTGCTCCTGTTTAGGCCAAGTGTTCCAGATTTCAGGCTTGGGCAGGACATGCAGTTCAGCATTTGCCTCACTATCCTGTTAAACTCAGGACAATATGTGTTGACACATAAATAACTGGATTTTTAAAAAATACGAACGCTCTAAGCTGGCTGCAGGCTTGGAAGTTTTGTGTCTTTGTCCCCACTGACCAGAGAGTCTCTTGATCCTTGGACACAGGACCCTTGAAGTAACTGTTTGCTCAGATTAATGCTTCACCAGTGTTCTGTCCCCACAATGCCATTCTGTGGGACCTGCATGGTGGGGGTACCCCATACCTTTTCCATCTCCCTGTGCACCTCGCGAGCAGTTGCCTTCTGTTTCTGTTGCAGTTGTGTGATGTTCAGCTTCAGCTCTATGCTCTCCTTGCGGAATTGTTCCAGCTCCTCCTCCATCTGAAAGAAAGCAGGAGGAGGAAATCAGGGTTAAAGGGAGACGTGAAAAAACAACACATAACAGGAAAACCACAGACTGGAAATACAGATTTGAGGGAATAGGTCCCCCTTCAGGTTGAATGACAACACGAGAAACGTCAATTTTTTTAACAACACTGCCCTCTGTCAGAATATACAGAAACGACACCAATGAATGTGCAACTCCCTGGTGAATCACATTAATTTAAATTATGTGATACCCCTTAAACTCCTCGAGCTGAACGGGAGATCTACCATTCCATTTGAATAAAAATGGATGAGGTGGAAATAGACAGTTAATACTGGAAAGTGTAAGAGCAACAATAACTAGAACTTGATACTGAAAAGAAACAAATGGATTGAAAACTGATTGAAAACATGCAGTACACACAGGAAAAAAACAATTATGGCACAAGATGATGACCTGAAAAGACAACAGGGATTTCATATTTATAGTCTGAAGTACATACAAATTGTTCATTAGTCTGCATTTTATTTAAATGTCTATGTCACCATAGTGCTAGTTTGGCTTAGCTAAGGATACATCTATGCAGAGATCACAGTAAGTTTCTATCATAAATACGTTCCCTCAATGAATTTGCTGCATACTAAGTATGACTACGTTCAAATTTCCCATATATCAACTGATGAATATAATTTGTCCATGTACCTAACCTCTAGCAGAGTTATGTTTGCATAAATCTGAAACATTTCTGAGAGAAGACATTTACTCTCTTCTACCAGCTGAATAAAAGCAGTGTTTTGCAAATGCTATAGGGCACATGGAGGGCAACCGCATAAGGATAAGATCTATTTTTAAGAAAAACCTAGAATTACATGCAGGAACTTCAATGTTGATCACTGGTAGCATGTGATAGAAAGTTAAATAGCTATTGTGTACAGATATTTTTATTAACTGGATGGATATTGAATCAATGCTGTATATCCTTGAAAGAAGTCAAGGAACAGCCAGGGTGGAATCTTTCACGGACTTGTTGGGTCTTCTTTGTATTTAGACAACAGTCTTAGTAACAGAGGCCAAGTGAGAGTGTTACTCACCTCACTGATCTGTTTCTTCATTGTCTCAATATCATTTTCACGTGACTCTATTTGCGACTTAAACTCCTCTATTCCGTAATTCAGTACAAACTTGAAATTTTGCAGTTCCTGATTTTTCATTTTTAGATCATATATATGCTTCTCCTGGAAGAAATGGGTATAGAGATCTGAATCAGACCCAGCACTCTCTAGATCCCTAGGACAAGGCACAAATATGGAAGAGGCAAAATCAACAGTCACAGATCTTGTGGAAGATTGAACTCCAGCTGCAAATCTACAGGTTAGGTGGAAGGGGGCAAATAATGCTGAGCCATCTGGAGATCCCAGGACAGGGCATGAGAAAGTCAACATCCTGAACTTGAGCTCCCCAAGAAAAGCTTAGAATACCAACTAAAAACCAAAATACCAAACTGGAGATCACAAATTCCTTAAGTTGAAACCGAGTTTCCAGTTATGTGATATTATCAAAACAAATACTATTAAAATAAATATCTAATTAAGGGAGGTGATTTTGACTCATCCAATTGTCCACTTCCTCACCTTCTCTAGGATAGTTTCAGTTCTCTCTTTAATATCTGTCTTTAGTGCCACGATGTCCTTTTCCAGTGATGTAATGACGTCTTGCAGTTTCTGCTGTTCCAGTCTCATTTCCTCAATATCCCTGTTTCGGTCCTTGAGCTCTTTCTGTAGGCTGTCCAACTAGAGAGACAAACTAGTAAGAACTTAACAGTCTCCAAAAGCTGTGCACAACTTGGCCATCCTATTCTGCAGGATACCTTACAGACAGTGTGGGATAAAGGATATCAAAGTAAGATATGATGAAGGAGCAGTGCATCACTTAAGTGCCTCCAACTCAAAAGAAGGTTGAGTATCCATTTTTCCTTTTTCTGTATATTCTGACAAGGATACCTACTGCACCAGAAGGAACAAAGGAAATTGCATCCAGCAGCAAGAAGGGTATGGATTTATGGATACCATAATATCCATACAAGCATCAGCTGCAGATAACACTCAATCCACAGATTATCCTTATAAGGTGAATGCAATACATCTCTAAAGATGGAGGACTGGAAGGGTGTCCAGTTCATAGCTCTTGGGCGCCCTCAAAATCCCTGCCTCAGTACTAAGATCTGCAAAGCCAAGAAAGTTGGAACCAGTGAATGGTGCTGGACAAACTATAAGGACACATGAAGAAATCCCTGAGGCCTAAAAGACAAAGAAACTAAAGACAGTACCATGATAGGAGAGGGTATGAGAAGAACCTCTCTGTCTCTGGAGAAAATGAAAAAGAAAAAATGTCCCTCTAACATCCTTAGGCAAATGTAATACCCAGACAATAAAAGAGGTAAAACATTTTATGCCTCCTCAAAAATCCCAGTAAAACCAAAAAAAAAAGATGATACAAACAAACCACAGGGATTATTGCATTGAATGAAGCAGTATAAGTATTTTACTAATAAAGCAAAGTATTCAATGTTAGAAAAATTAAAAGTTCATTTCTTCCCTGTCATAGGATGAACAATATTATTTATAGTTTAAAACTATGTAGATCAGAGAAAGTGTACTAATAAAAACATATCTCCTTTATCATCTATTTCTAATCATATCAGCAATACAATCAGCAGAGAGCTTCTTCTTTTGCCCAAATACTCTAAACATTCAAACTAACCTAAGAATGGGCTACCGTTCTCATATGAAATGCCACATATTTACAGACTAGATTAATGGACTAAATTGACATGCCATTAATCATATTCAGTCCTCAGTTATAGGTCTTCTTGTGCAGGTCTGATATAGCACAGAATAAAAGATACCCTTTTATTCATGACTCCTATTTCTCCTTTCAGTTGTATGTTGGACTCCTTTTCTTCCAAGAGCTCTCTCTCATACTTGTCTTTGAGTTCCAAGATTTCTTTGTCTCCCTCTTCATAAATTTGTATCTCCATTTCTTCATGTGCTTCAATCTGCTTCCTCATATTCTTCTTTGCCTGCAGTTAAGGAAAACAAACATCAGAGAAGGCAAGAGTAAGAGACCAGTAGAGAAGAGAAGTAAAAGGTTATTTGTAATTGTGTTTCTCCTAGGAGAATTTCTATTCAGTGGAATATTCAATAACAGCAATATCATCTAAGATAACTTTTCAGTGGATTAAAGTAATTTTAGAAACTGATTACATACACATTGAGGTTTGTTTTTACTTATTTTTAAAAATAATTCTTAAGACTTGAAAGCTTCAAGTTAGGAACCTGGCCCAAATACTAACATAAGCAAACTTGTTCTGGCTCCAGAAATCACAAACCAGTGTTACTTAGGATCTTTTAAAATTGCTGTTTCTGATGCATCATGACCAATAAGCACTCAAGTTTGCTTCAGTCTCTGTATGCCTCTCTTCCTACATGCTTTTCAAATTGGTACTGCAACACATGGCTGCAAACCATAACGGTGATTGGATTTTCTGACTCTAAATATTTAAGTATCAGTTATCTGCCTGCTTTTTGTCAAGCCAAGTCTTTGACCTCAGTGTGCAGGAGTTTTTTAAGTACTCAGGATATTTATCTTTGTTCCCCAAAGTATGCAGATAAGAACCTCAAGGACTCAGGAATGTAATTCACCATTTTCAAAATGTTATTTTTTCACTAGAACAACATGATTGAATCTTTCTCTCTTCAATTACTGTAAATGTATCATCTAAGTCACATTAATAAACAGGAATTCTAGGATGTAGGAGAAATGGAGATGAAGCTGAGAAAGCCCAAGGATATTAATCCTAGCAAGTTACTCATGGTATGAAACCCTGAAAAGTTGGTAACTCACCTGTGTCTTCCTTATTACTATTCCACCTGTCAAAATATTTTCCCATGGTTACAGGCAGATTAGGATTTGCAAGGAAGATGCCAACCTCTCCTGTCCTAGGGAACATTTTATCACAGTTGAAGATAAACTTGTTCAACAAATCAAACTGCAAATCAAGCTTCCTACCTCTTCCAGCAGAACAGATTTATGTTTAAGTTTTTTCTCATAATATTCTTTGAGCTCCGCCACAGCCCTGGTTTTGCTTTCCTCCAAACTGTGCAATTGTTTCTCGTATTCCTCCTCCATCTTCTGGGATTTCACCTGAAGCTCCTGGTATTTCTCATTTTCTACTGAGATTTTCTGATGACTGTCAGATTCTGTTAACAGGAAATATATGGATTGGATAAAACTAATAGAAAATAGGAGTGGATCCTACCCTTCTGCAGCTATCTGCCTTATTATTTACTGCCTTTTTGGCAGCTGGTTGCAATAAATTACAGGTAGAAGTATTTCATCACTTTCTTCTTCAGATGTATAGGGGCTTTAGCCTCTGTAGCCATGCAAAACTGACAACTAATCTAGGCATTTCCTTGGGATGACAACCATGGCAGAGCTGTATAAGCTCAACTGCTAAAGAGTGTGAGTAGGCAATGGACTCATTTATGGGGGGACTCCTTGGTACTAATTTGCAGTATTTTTATCTTGATTACAAATCTGGAGTCCAGGTATTTCCAGGTTGTGTGCAACTCCTTGCTGAATTGAATGACTGCACTGTTCTTGCACAGTAAACGGCGCATAAAATAAATGAAGAAATTACTAATCTCAAGAACCAAACCTCTAAGATACAGGGCCCATGTGCATGTTCTCACCATGGGCACGTCTATGGTGCAGTTTAGACAACCATTTGGTCTGCACCAAATACCTACATGACATACATCCATTTTTCTTTATACCTCTACTCTAGTAATCCCTCCCTGTCACATCATTTGCTATCAATAAAGCATTTCCCCCAGTTTCTAGTTACAAACAGTTGTTATAGTCTAACCTAGCCGTTGCACCTCCCTGGCCTGTTTATCCATCAGCTCAGACAGTTTAACCTGGTGTTGTAGCTCCTGTTTTTCTTTCTCTTCCTCTAAAATCTGGGATAAATTAAAAAAAAAAAAAAGAAAATACATTTTAACTTGAAATTAGACAAAGCAATGTCCAAATCGTTTCTGCTCTTGTGAGGAATACATACGCAACAGAAATGTGTTTGAAACCTCTCACCAAAATTAAGGTGCCATGTGTCACTAAAACAAGTTTTCCCACATATTAGTTTGTTTTGACAAGGAAAGCTAAGGAAAGCTAAGGAAAAGCAGCGAACAGGGTTCATATAATACAAGGTACTGATCCTAATCTAAAAATAAAAGTTTGTAAGCTGCCAAAGCCTCCCCTCCATGTATCTCCGCTTGAGGAGAATTTGCAGTTCCATAAATCATTGTCCAGATATTAAAGTTCAAGCTGCTTCCTGTCTCACTTGAAGCAACTTGGAGGTCCTAAAATGCTGGCATTTGCATAGTATGACATAAACCTAAGCAAGAGTGAATTTTAAATGTCATTTGCTTGGAATGTCAGCCTGCCACTACCAATTACCTAATCTTCTAAAAAAGCACAAAGAACTGGAGCAAAAAAACCAGCAGAGAAATTTCCCAGAGATGCTAGGAGTTGTACCATAGTTACAATATTTTCACTTTCTTCTTGTGACAACTGCATGGGTCCTGCATAAGCAGAAATATTCCATTTGCCTGATGGATACAACCAAAGTTGTAAAGTCTAAAGCTGCCATTCAGTTTAATCTTAACATGTACTGATACTTGGACAGGAAGTACAACTTGCCTGCCTACAGAACTTTTAGTCACCTTCAAAGGCATTTGTTTGCAAGCCTATAATCAAGAAGTCAAAAGAATTTTCAGTGTAGCTGAGATTATTATAACTTTATAGCCAAGCACTACTTATCAAAAGACCTGAAGAACCGCAGAAAAAAACCCAGCAGAGATTAAACAGAGGTAGAAGAATCCACAAGAATTTAAATGGCTTTCTTGTACAAGGTTAGGCTCTACAAAAGAGAGGAAAAATAGAAAGGTTAAAAAAAAATCACAATGAGACAAGCCAAAGAGTCTGAAAAAATACTTGAAGAAAACATTAAAATGAATAATTAAACCTCCTAAATATATATATATATCAAGAGCCTACTAGAACAATTGTAGGGCCAAAAGACAAGAGGGGTATAAAAAGAGCACTTGATAATTACAAACCTGTAAAATACAACTAAGAAGTAACTTGGCAAGTTTTCATACTGAACTTCTGTATGTGGAGTCAAACACAAATATTGCTTGAAGGGACAATGCACAACTCGACAAAATAAGTGGTAAAAAATCACCAGAACAGGACAATATTCACCCAAAAGCTCAAAAAGAACATGAGTTTAGCAGGATTGAATCATGTGATATATAATCCCTTACTTCAGGTTGTTTTACTGCTAGAGAAATTACTACTGGATCCTTGCCTTCTACATCTAAGAGAAGTCCAGAAGTATAACAAATTACAGGTCAGAAATCCAATGTGTGCACCAGACAGATGGACAGAATAGCATTATCAGAGACAGATAAATAAGACACTGGGAAGAATTATCATAGCCTTTGCTTTTCAGGGGTGTCCTGCTTCATGACCACAAAGAAATCAATAAGCACATGAGCAGAAGACATCTGGGAATATATTTTACTTTTATTTTCAAAAAACATACAAGAAACCTCAGCAGATGTTCTTAAAAATCTCAGCAGACAGGACATAAAGAAGGCAGCATTAATAAGAATAATTGTTATATCCTGCAGCAGCTGCAACCTTATATGGAAAGCAGCTTTTAAGGCACAGTGCCATTTCTACTACTGATCCTCCATCTCAGGCAGTATTTATTGTGTTGGTTTTATGTGAAGATACTTACAAGCTACCTAGGAGAACTCTTGCATCCCCTATAAGATACTTGACTCAAAGGTAGTTTCATGCTTTATAAATATCAAGAACATCTTAAACTGGAATGATTTCAGATGCTGTATGGCATTTCTACATATGTTATGCAAGCTTGAATTCAACTCTTCAGTGAAAGATTTCTTAGTATTTGGTTCTGCAATATGAATCATACCTGGTATTTAGTTTTAAGGGAGTCTATTTCCTGAGTGAATTTCTCTTCCAATACTTTTATTTTTCCTTCACAGTACATGTCCTTGAGACGTAGCTCATAATCACTTTCTGTCTGCAGATCTCTCACACAAATCTGCAGGTCTTGTATAGCTTGACTCTGTTAGGACATGGATGAGAAAACAGTTTTAAGAGAGAGAATATTTGCCATTAGCAACAGCTTGTTAAGGATGTTTTATTTACATGCATATATTTATGAACAGTCTTCACAGAGAATCTTCAGAGAGATGACCAAGAAGTTCTAGAAGTAAAGTTCCCTGCTGTCTTACAAGATGGTTTATAGAAATGCATCTTCTGACTTCTCCACTCCATTAAAAGAGTTTTCAAGAAATTGGGGAAACTACTAGAGAAAAATCTAAAACTTTCTCCATACTTTCTGCTTGTACAATGCTGTTTGCAGATTGACAAGCCAGTGCAGCAACTTGCTGTAACCTCTTTGACCAAAGCCATGCAAGCCATATAGGACTGGCAGGTAACAAGCATCATGCAAATGCAATTCACAGAAATCCTATGGTTTATGTTCACAAGTTGCTTCTCCTACCTTCTCGTCTATATCTGATCTCATGATCAACACTTCCTCAGCATACTCAAGCTCCGTTTCTTTCACTCTCCCACCTTCCTTATCATGCACTTTCCAGATAAATATACAGCCATCCTCTGAGGCAGTCAGTAGAAACTGGTCATCACTTGTTACTGTCATCTTACAAGGAAGAGACAACAAATAATAGATGAGACATGGAAGAATGGAGACACGGTTTTATTTTATCCCGCATTTTTCTCTCCTCCACATATTCTCTTCATTTCTACCCCAGAAAGTCAACAGTGGAAATAATAACACAGTCCCACTACCAACATTTTGATTATGTCTCTTGCTCCTGTTCGACCCCGGTTGAAGCAACAAAGGGAAGGGAAAGAATATGTGTAGACACTGGATCTGCTTCTGGTCTCAAAGCCATAGGAAGATTTTTAAAAACCTGAAACAGAGAAAACCTTCTAGACAATTATAGCACAGGGAGACAATTTATATGACAATTTTTATGACAATTTCAAAGGTCCCTAGTGTTTTTCTTTGAAAAGTTGTGTGAACAACAGATGGCTAAATGTCTTCTTTTGAATCTACAACTAAGCTCACCAAGAACTATGTAGTAGTAACTGCTGTCACCCCCTCCAGACCTCCTGTGGCTGCCTGATCCAGCACAGAGTACCCGGGAGCTAATAAGCTTGCAACTGAGGCAAAAGTAGAGTTACAGTAACTGAAATTCCTATTCTAATGTTGGACTGTGCAAGGATAAGTCAAGGTGCTGTAGTTGACAGTGATACTTAAGATACCAAAATTATGATCAGTTTTAACAACACAGAACATGTGGCTTCCTGGAGAATGGGGACCTACCTTTCAGTCATTTGGCAGCAGTACTGGCTCACTAGAGAAGTCTCAGCTGTCTGGAAATGGGCAAATGTGATGCCCCTCTACAAGCAAAAGTGGTGCAGTCACCATCCCTGGAGATATTTAAGAGATGTGTAGATGCGGTGCTTGAGGACATGGTTTACTGTGGACCTGGCAGTGCTGGGATAACAGTCCCACTTCATGACCTAAAAGCTCTTTTCCAACCTAAACAATTCTTTCACAAAATTACCTTCCTCTTTTCGGAAGGAGCTGTATCAAAGTTCTCCATCCAATATGCCATGTTTTGTAATCTGGTGCAAGCCACGTTTTAGCCAACAGCTTATTCTCTGACATATCTAGACACAGAACTCCTATGAAAGCTGCAATATTCATTCTCGGTGTGCAGACCCAGCCTTAATTTTAACATATTATGCTATGAATTGAGAAGGAGAATCATCCCTAAAGGAGCTGTGTGCAGCTAGGACCACAGGGAAAAGAAAGAACTCTGTGCTACCTTTGTAACAGCACCTGCATGGGCCTGGTACTCTTTGAAATCCTTCTTCAGAGTTAAGGGGTACTTCATAGCTCGAATTGTCCCCAGGGATGTACCAACAAATATCAGGCGCCCAGAACGAGAGACAGCGACAGTCGTATAAACAACGTCGTCAGCAGGCACTTCGTGCTGGATCTGAAACATAAACCAGCAGCACAAACCACCACACAAAACCCTCTTGTTACAGGAAGTGTTTGATTATGTATTGTTATACCTCTGCCTGCAGCACATAATGCAGTTAAAAGAATCTATATGCCTATAGAAGTATAGCCTGAACAGTAATTAGTATTAAGTTTTATACATTTAAAAAAATTATTTTAGATTTTAAAAGAAATTTAGATATAAAATCTCTATATTTGTTATAGTTACCAGTATTAAAATTTCAAGGCAAGCTGATGTGTGATCTAAAAGATATAATGGATATCACAAGCAATTTACTACTTTTCTGGAAAAAAATGCATGTAGATACAGTGGTCAATGTGATACACTTATATTTCAGCAGGATAGTTAGTTTGTAAGGTGGATTAGAAGATTTCCAGGTAAATCCAAATAAAATTACAAAAATATATAACTACAACAAAATCTCAGGTTTCGTTGTAAAGGACATAAGAACACAAAAGTGTCAGTAAATATCACAGCTTACAAAACCAGACCAATTCCTATTTACCAAATGGATGCTAAGGAAAACAAAGTACCAGTACCCTCCCCAGAGAATGTAGCAAAATCCTAGAGTGTTTGTTAGCTCACCGAAGACTCTGAAATTTCTTTGAGAGTTTGATCAGATCCAACAGCAAAGATAATTTTGGCATCATAAGTCAGGGAAATACTGCTGTAGATGCAGGTCTTGAGCACACACTCGGACTCCTTTTTACCTGTCAACAAATTCCACCCATATACAGCACCATGTGAATCACAGGAGACTAATTTAGTGTCATCTGCACTCCATTTAATTGCGTGTACCTGTTAAAAGCAAAACACACCAAGGAGCTTGATGTGTATATTACAGACATACAGCATGGAGTCATTGTGCTGGTAAAGCCACAACAACTTCAAAGTCTTACGGAAAAACCTCTAGATGTTTCTCGACCAATTCTATTTTAGCACTAGGAAAAAACCAAACCCAGTAAGAACTACCTTATGAACACACTATCAGGAAAAAGTTAATTTCAATACGGAGTAGTAGTTTTTTTTTTACTGGGATATTTTATTTTGTTCAGTCAGCTGCCAATCGTTCACCTCCAATCTAAGGACAGACTTTTCAGATGTATCTAGTGCATGAACATTTTGCCTTCTGACCAATGAAAACTGAGTTTTCTATTTTTGCTTTTACTTTTTGGGGCCATCCCAAGATCCAAAATTGTACTTTACCTCTTCAAAATGCATCTTATCAACAGTTAATACATTAATAAGTTGTACTGTATAAGATTTGTTTACTGACCTTCCCAGTATGTCCTTTCAGATTAGTAACGTTCTCAAAGGTGATGCTGGAATAAATTTGAATCACATTTCCATTAACTGCAGCAAAAAGATGGCCTCCGTTACTGAAGGAGCACTGCAAATAGAACATAACCACCCATTACTGTAGATGGAATGGATAAAAACATTCATGCATTGAATTTCAATTACATCTTTTAATATCAGATTGTTGCAGGAAAAGAAAACTCCATGACATAATTAGCCACTTACAGTTTTCTTAATCAATGCTTTCCCCTGTAAAATCCGCTTCTTGAGTATTTCTGAGCAAATTATCCCTTCTGCTGCTTCCCAAGTCCACACTTACACATCAGCCTCTGGGTCTGTTCTCCAACAGTCAGAATCAATTTCTCTAAGCTTTGATATAGGACATCATATATCCTACTAGGGTGTTTGGAGAAGTTTTTATTTTCTGTCATGTTCTTCACCACTCTGCTACCCACAACTCCCCAATTTCATTTTTGCACTTCTTACCTCTCTACACTTTTTCACAGGAAACTCCTTGAAAACATGCATGTCCTCATACAGCACACTTATAAATCGCAGTTTGTCAGAAAACCCAACCAAACAGAAAAGGCCAGTGGGATGAAGTGATACTGTGTATGCTTCCTCCTGATATTCCTTACACAGCTCCAAAGTGCTGAAAGATAAAACCATTGAGCAGTATGGAATAGGACAAACTCCCCACTGCACACTTGACAGGATATTATCTGGCCTAGCAAGGACACCTGGAGCTAAAATCTAACTCTGCCTTGTTCTTGAGGAAGTTTGTTGTTATTCAGATAAGTAATGATCGCAGAAATGTTACAGGAAACAAAAGCAAATTTGACTTTTTGGTTCACAGAGAAGGTGTAGAAGGTGCAAGAGCAAATCCTTGCGTACTGTAATATAATGAAGAAGGTAAATGAATTGCTGATTGCAATACTACACAAGCATCTCTTGAGATTTGTTCTTCACTCCAAGGAACCTCAAGAGCTGGGGTAATTTTGCTTAAGAACTATGCCTAAGAAGCAGGATATGGGACAACAGTATCTTAAGACAAAGCTGAATGAAACTTTCCTGAAAAGTATTTTTCAAAACCACAAGAAGTCTGACACAAAAACAGCTTAATAGAAAAGGCTTTGTGTTCTTTTGGCGCCAGTTTTAAAGGCACTGCATATTCACGCCCCTCAAATCATGTCAGTAATACCATTTACATCCCACATCACACAAGAATTTTACCAGGACAACACTCTCATTCATATGAGATTGCTGTTGCTGCCTCCTAAATACAATATACAAAAAAGCAAGAGGTAATAACAAATACAAACAACTCTTTACTTCCTCTTGTAATTCCAGATGCGGACAGATCTATCCAGGGAACACGTAGCAAGAATGGGCTTCCAAATACACATGTCCAGACCAGTGATTGAATTAGAATGCAATGGGAAATTCATATATGCAAAATAAGATGTCTTCTCCTGAGAAGGAATGAGAGCATTAAGAAATCACAAATATTTCATTGCAAGCAGTAAGTCAGATTAAAAAAAAAATCTAACATGGTTTTTGCATGCATTGTAGAATTCATGTGAGGGAACCACTTAATCTTTTCACTGCACTGGTCTGAACATAACAATGCTAAAAACCTAACAATGTTAGTTTTAAGTTTGTAATTAATAATCAACAAAAGTGATGCAGGGCAGAGTAGTGAGAGCAGGACACAACTGTAGGTATATTTTAAAAGGCAAGTTAGATAAATAAATAAAACTGGACCTGCAAGAATTCAGTTAATACCTTCTGGTCATGCAGGTATTTTTAAAAAAGTCAGGTGCTGAGTGATAGAAAACTTCACAATGAACTTTACCTACCACACGCTGGAAGTGAAGCACCAATAAAATTTTAGGCTGCATATAGAAATAGGATCCCTAACTACAACCCCTCTTTCTGTAAAAGTCTTTCTTTATGCCTGTACACAGGTTAGGTACTCAATTCTGTATATTTCATGATAATTCATTTTTCACTTGTCTTTGTATTATTTAATTCCTTCAGAGTAGGGAAGGTTTTTCATTATGTTTGTATTTCACAGAGAGTTTTCAATTCTAGCTAGGACTTCAATGGCTACCATTTTAGAATCAAATGAGATTCCTTCCCATGGCTGTTCCAGCTTTATCACTGCAATCAAGTTTCTGCGTATTACAGTGGAGCACAGACCACAAGTTACATTGAGGATATCTCAGTTAAAGCCTTAGTGAAGTGGTTCAGCAGTACCATAAATGATCTAAAGTGTCCTGTATCATTCTTCTGAATGGCATCAGGTACTCACAGGGAGGGCTACAGGAATACTGCCCTCAGGGAAGATCACTGAGAACTTCATATCTTGAGCTTTAAGGGTCCATTTGAAGGATTTAATGAGAATGCATCACAGAAAAAAACACTGACTAGCCTGTATCATTACAATACTGGACATGAAAGCTGTGGAATGTGACTGAACTGCACTTACCCTTGTAAGTTTGGTGGAGAACATAGCAAACATGTAGAGCTGATTTTTATTTGTGCTAACGACCATCGTTTCTTCAGAGGGGCTGAAGCATATACATGTAATATCCTGTCTGCCTGACTTCTTTGGCTCGGTGCTGAACCGGTCCTGAGGAAGCTGCACAAGAAAGGCATCCTATGGGCTGTGCCAAGTTTCTGTGTTTTGGTAGCAGGCATGCACACACACGAACTTTTGTTGTAATGCTCCTCTAATAAGCACATACATAATATCAGCAAGACAACTTGGATATTTAATAGCATATAACTACTGCAAGGCAGGGGAATAGAGGACAAGAGGACAAGCTAACAGTACCTATAACATTACAGCTGAAATAACGTATCAGGAGACATTTCAGCAGTAATCTGAAACACTGCACTAAGCAAGAATTAAAATGGTAGAAAAACATCAAGAAAAAACTAGCAAATGCCAGAATGAGATCTGCATAAAAATTATGATTTCAGAAAAACAGTTCTTTGTAGTGTATCATTAAGGTAGATAAGGCTTATTACAGGGTCTCATGTGTAGGGAAGATGTGACCTTTTAGAATGAGAGTATGAAGTCTTGACCAGCTCATTGGAATGAAATGTTTTTATCCAGAGATTTCAGTAGGTCAATGCATAGAGTTTGCTACAGAACAGTTAGAAGGATTATTTAAGAGTGCATGGGTCTCATTACAGCTCTAATAAATACCTGAGGGGAGAAAAGCTTCTTCTTGGAAAAAAACAAGCAGCCAAGTTCTTCAAAACTCACGTAAACTACCTCTTAGTCCCAAAAGTCTCCACAAATAAAAGTTTCTTAGTTTTTCCTGAAGTTTAGCAGCCTCAAAGCACATTTTATACGTGGGAAGGGAACATATAGAGCTACCTTGCAAAAGGTCATCCGGCACTGACTTTCAGTGTGACCTTGGACAACTCTTTTTGACATCTCCAGCACAGTTAGCTAATCCTTACAATGCAATTTAGCAGAGTGCTAAAAATTATTATTAATAACTGAATCAGAAACACTCACAGTTCTCTGAACAGGGCTCTGCTGCATAATTGCTTATAAAAGCTTTTTTCCTCCTTACCCAGACTTCTTGACTCTCCATGTAGACCTCCTTTTCCTCGGTCTTCTCAAACAGAAGAACAACTCCTGGGCTAGGTGAACATGCAAAGCCTTTGGAATATGCTGCAACTGCCAATATTTGAGGCAAAGAATGCTGTTGTAAACCATTATCTTCAAAGGCCAGTCCACTAGAAACACCAGAAATGCAATTAGGAAAGGCATAAAGACTTAAAAATAAAGAAGCACAAATCAAAAAATGCTAAGCATCAATTGACTTCACAAGCTGGACAAGAAGGAGGTAACTAATCTGCAGGCAAAAGCATAGAACTATTACTAATAATATTTAACAGATTTACCTCTCATATTCTTTTGTTGTTGTATCTTCTAGTTCCCTGGGTGGTTTTCTGTACTCCAAACTCGTCTTCCAGTGCAGCTCTCCAGTTTCAAACAAGCTAAGTTTGCCTGTGTCAGTGCCACATATAACTTCCTCCTCAGACAGCCAGGCATGGCACAAGTAGTTTTCTGGCTCTCCCCTTTGTAAATTCATCTGCTTTAAAAGTCCTTCACTGTACTTGAAAAGTTTAAAAAAGCCATTTCCAGTGATACAAACCTGGGTATTGTCTTGAGGATTAAAGCTCACCTATGGAACAAAAGAGAGAGGAAGTGTTTTTTCCAACTATGTTCACAAATAAAAAAATATTATACCTGTTCTGAAGACTTTCTATACCAGATACAGGAAAACTAGCAAGGGAGGATGGTTCATACAAACATACAAGAACACCAAGGACAGTAAGAATTAGCCACCATAACTACATACTGCAGTTCTCCCCCTTTCAAAAGTTTGTCTAGCCAAATTACAAAAGTAAGGCCAAAATACCTCTTTACTACTGATTAGCATTTTTTTTTTTTTCCAGTAGCAAGCTTCCTGAAAACTGGGACCATTTGTTTTCAGAAGACCAGGAATAAGTTCTGTATTCCTGTATTTCAGGCTAACAGTATGCACATGAATTCATGTAATTAGGTGTTTATTTGTGAAAATGATGGAACAGCCATCACAATACTCAACACGAAGGATAGGAGAGGTGGTTGAAGTAATTTTTTATGTTTAATGGGACTTTAGATAGCCAGAGTCTTGACACTCCCTTCACTTTAGGAACTGAGCTCATGAATTCAGTAGTTCAGCCAACCTCTGCTTGTACCTGTACCCCAGAAAAAATGGCAGCTGGAGTTCAACCAACACACGTACTGAAAGCATCCAACCTCCCTACATGAAGGAATCTAAAAAGGGGCACTCAAAGCTGGATGCAGAAATCATTTGTGTGCCATCAGCCTGCTCCTAGCCACTCCTGTCCTCCGATCTGAATACAGAAGACTGCAGGAGGGAGAAGGCGCACTGAGAGCTTTCAAGAAGTGTGTTACAACAACTGAGCACAGCCCATACATTTAGTGTGTGCTTTTGCAGGGACACGAGGGACACATTGCACGCTCACTGGCCTGTTGTACTGGCCCTGTAACATAGATCTCACATGATATAAGAGGATCTCATGTGATAAACAGATACAGACATGAGAATGTCCATTATGGGTCAATGCAAAACTTTAGCCTAGTGTCCCACTGCTGAGGGAGGCCAACAGCAGATGTCAGGAAGGGTCAGAGAAACTGTACGAAATCTAGTGTGGAGCCCTCTCTTCCTCTTGCCGTGGATAGAAGCCATGTGGCCACGGGAAAATGCACTGTGCACATGTCCTGAAGGATGAACGGGTGTCCAGCCTCACACCCGCTACTTGTTGAACTAAAGTTTGATCGTTTTATCCATCTTTTCGAAAAGTGAAGTATACTCCCGAAGAACGGGAGCGTTAATAAGGAGCCGCAGAGACGCTGGCACAGCTCGGGTTTGGAGGTTTTGGAAGCAGGCGGAGCCGGAGCCGTTTACCTGGCAGGGGCCGGAGCCCGCGGCCTGGACGCGGACGGCCGCCGCCAGCTGCTGCTTCTCCCAGAGCCAGCAGGCGAGGTGCCCCTCGGGGGGAGCCGTGGCGGCCGCCAGGAGCCGGCTGTCGGGGGAGAAGGCGAGGGACACGGTCTGCCGCTCCGGCAGCTCGTCGGCGGCCAGCACCTTCCGCCGCCGCGCCCGCTCCGCCGTCAGCTCATAGACCGCCAGCACCGGCTGCGCCCCCGCCGCCTCCGACACCGCCAGGAACCGCCGGTTGGGGCTGACGGCCAGCGCCTGCACGCCCCGGCTCCTCTCCGTGCCTGCGGGGAGCAGAGCGGTCAGGGCGGGCCGGAGTCGGGACCGGGACGGGGGTTAGGGTCGGGACCGGGGTCGGTGCCACCTGGGATGAAGTTGTGCCACTTGTGTTCGAGGTGAAGCCGCAGGCAGCCCGCCCCCGCGGCGTGCAGCACCACCTGCTCCTCCAGGAAGCACACACCGCCGGCCACCCGCGGCCGGCAGCCGAACACGGCCACGGGCAGCACGGCCGCCCCCGCCATGCTCTCGCTGCCGCCGCCGCTGTCGCCGTGGTGACCGCGGCCCCGGCGGCCCCGGAAGCGGCGGCGCACGCGGCCGGAAGCGGTGGTGGCGGCAGCGATGGCGGCAGCGGTGGCGCGGCGCGGATCCTTCTCGGACTCCGGCTCGGACTCGGAGGATTCCTCGCTCTCGGACTCCGAGGTGAGCCCGTGGCCGCGGTGGCGAGGCCGGTGGGGAAGGGACGCCCGGTGCCGGCGGCGCAGACTGACCGAACTCTCCCACAGCTCCAGGAGGCCTTCGCGAGGGGCGCGCTGAAGCCGGGGCTCAACGTGGTGCTGGAGGAGCGGCCGAAGCGGCGCAATGACACGGTGAGCGGGGAATGCGGGTGCCAGGAAAACTCCGGCCAGGCCCGGGCCCCCACAGCCGGGTGCGGGGCGCAGGAGGCGCGGCGGGACCGCGGGGTCGGGGCCGGGCGGGCTCCGGTGCTCTGCACTGCGGGGTGGTTTCGGGTGTGTCCCCGCGGGCCCGAGGAGCGGTGTGACTCGGACACTGAGCCGGGCCAGCCGTGCGGATCGGTCCGTGCTGAGCTGTGCTGAGCTGTGCTCCTTTCACAGGACGGCCTGAAGCAGTGCCTGGCCGAATTCAAGCAGCAGCTCACATGGGTGGAAAGGCTGGACGTGACTCTGGGCCCGGTCACGGACCCCGTTTCTCAGAGTGCTTCTACGTCTGATGCCATTGACCCTGAGAATGATTTCCAGAGAGAGATGAGTTTGTAAGTGTCCAAAAGAGATTTCAGGTAGTGTCCCAGTGTGTTGCTGCGTTTTTGGAGTTGTGTTTCACCAGTGTGCTACAGACTGCTACACTGGCTGTCGCTGTGGTACTCATTCGACGGCTCTGAATATTTTCTGAAATATCTACAAATTAGTGCTAGTATATTTAACTGCTGTGTGACTGAAAATAATTAATTTCCCTCTTCATAGCAGACTTCATTCTTTGCTGAAAAGTTTATTTTAAAAGCTCCTTGATAGCAGGACTAACGCTTTAACACAAGATACGGATTTTTCTTTGTGGGTTTATTTTGGTGCTCTTCCAGTTCTCTTGTTTTGCTTTGCCTTTTATATTCCAGCATAAAAAAACCTGGTACCTAAGCTGCTTTCTGTGCACTGGATGTGCACAGAATGTTGATATAATTCCAGACCAATGCTTGCTAGATCCCAATATCAGCCTGCTTGTGTGAGCAGTTTGTGTCAGCACTGTGAGCTGCCCAATATGCAGTGACAACTGGTGCAGTGACAGAACTGGTGCAGTGACAGAGCGGGTGCAGTGACAGAGCCGGTGCAGTGACAGAACTGGTGCAGTGACAGCTGGTGCTGTGACAGAGCCGGTGCAGTGACAGAGCCGGTGCAGTGACAGAGCCGGTGCAGTGACAGAGCGGGTGCAGTGACAGAGCGGGTGCAGTGACAGAACTGGTGCAGTGACAGCTGGTGCAGTGACAGAGCGGGTGCAGTGACAGAGCCGGTGCAGTGACAGAACTGGTGCAGTGACAGAGTGGGTGCAGTGACAGAACTGGTGCAGTGACAGAGTGGGTGCAGTGACAGAGTGGGTGCAGTGACAGAGTGGGTGCAGTGACAGAACTGGTGCAGTGACAGAGCCGGTGCAGTGACAGAGCGGGTGCAGTGACAGCTGGTGCAGTGACAGCTGGTGCTGTGCTCTCTCCCAGCTATCGGCAGGCGCAGGCAGCTGTCCTGGAGGCCCTCCCTAGGCTGCATAAGCTCCAAGTTCCTACAAGGAGGCCGGATGATTACTTTGCAGAGATGGCCAAATCAGACCAACAGATGCAGAAGGTATGTGCAATGAATGCCTTTCTTTCCTGTGTAAAAATGTCTTACTTTGTTGTGTAATGTGTGCGTTTTAGTCTGTGGTAGGGTTTAAATTTAAGGTGTGATGTGTGAGTACTGACCTTCATCTCTTTTCTGATTCCTGTGACAACAATTGGGTTTGAAACTTTGTGACAGGAGATTTCTTTTTGTTTAGGTATTTCAGTACAATGTGGGGAGTTTTTATAACAGGTTGGGTGATAAAGTAGAAAAACATGATTTATACTTCATCCTGAAAATGTTTAATAATAAAAAGGGAGAAATTTTCTTAGTATGTGTAACAGTGGATGTAAAGTTGCCTGTGTTTTTGCTCTTTGTCATAAAACTTGCAGATGACTGTGGCTTTAATGCAATCCTTTTTTTCCTGTTAAAGTATCACCTTTTGTTTATTGTCAGTGTGTTCTGGTTTTCTGTGATTTTAAACTGTATGCTGTTGAATGAATCTGTTTTGGATAGAAAATTAGATTGGTGTAGGAAATAAGACTTTCACGCATTTCCTTCTTGACCGTAGTCTTTGTTCAAAATGGAACTCTATTTTTTGTTCTAGATTTGGAAAAAAGACTAAATTGTATATATGAAACAAAAATGAGCTGGATTGTAGTTTGAAGGTTCATGTATCATTGGGTCACTGTTTTGCTTTCTGATGGAACCTTTCTAGATAAGATGAAGAATGATCATTAGCTTGTACTAAGGCTTAAGTCAATCCTGCACATTACTGTACTCTTCTTCTGCTGACTTCCATTTGAAGAACAGTTTTTATCTCCTACTGGAGTCACTAGACTGCATCATGAAGATCTGTGTTGAAATCTTTGTAATTCTTCGTAAGGCAGCGTCCTTATAAAATGTTTGTGAATAAGGACAGAACAGAAAAGATGTTTTCTACAGTATTGTTGACTTTTCTTCAGTGCTATACTTTTAAAAATGACAAGAGAGAAACTGTTAAGTCTTCTTTATACACCCAAATAGACTCAGTCTGACAAGATACTCTCAGTTCCATTAGAGCCCATTGTAAGGCTTTGTCTTCTCTCTTGTGCGAGTTTTGTCTTTTTAGCCAGATTTTCACTATAGATCGGTTCAGGAATTTTTCTAATGACTGTTCCTTGAGCTGAAAGGATGGTATGTCTTATAGGCATTATCTGATTGAGAGGTGTTTTCTTTTTTATACTCATAGATAGTTCACAAATACTGACTTCAGGACTGTGCAGAAAATATAAAATTCTCTTTTTTCTTTTGTGTTACTGATAAATTTTGGGGTTTTTTTGTTCCCTAATTAGATTCGACAAAAACTTAAGAGTAAACAGGAAGCAATGGAAAGGTCTGAAAAAGCAAAACAACTCCGTGCAATGAGAAAATATGGCAAGAAGGTGAGGAGCTACCAAAGGGACGTGTGCAAAAGGATCTGTGACAAGAATTTAGAGCCTGAGTGAGGAGCTGGAAAAGTGAGACCACAGGAGTGTGGCTAAAACACCCAGAATCTGTCTAGTCTTCTGTCTAGCTGCTCTGAAGGAAAACAGAAAAAAAGATAGGTTTCCTTAAAAAAAAAAAAAAGTATGGGACATTGCAAGGAGCAGCACTAACATTCTGCTTATAATCTCAGGTGCAAGTTGAGATTCTGCAGAAGAGACAAAAGGAGAAGAAAAATATGTTGAATGCAGTCAAGAAATACCAGAAAGGTAAAGTCAACTTGTCCAAGAGAGCAAATGTGTGAGGGCAGTAGTGGTGTGTGAGCAGCCTAGGGCAGTGTGATGCGGTCACTGTGTCTGTAGTTCTGGGCCTTGAGGTTGGAAAGCTGCTGCTGTGCAGAACTGTGTGCCGGTGGCAGTGAAAAGCTTTCCAAGCAGCTGTTCTTCAGTGAGGGTGACCTGTTGCTATTAATTGCTTAGACTGAAAATTTGTATTTTCTGAGGTGTAGCTGTGATGTCTTCACTCTTGCAGGTCTCTCTGACAAGCTGGACTTTCTAGATGAAGAGCAGACGTCATCTCAGGGGAATAAAAAAGGCAATGCAAATCAACGGACAAAGAAGGGGTGAGACCAGAAACGGAAGACAGTTAAACACAGAATGTTGTGATTTTTTCAGTCTTTTTAGGGGATAATTTTGTGGAACAAGATAACTGTTCTGTTTAGTGTTAAAAGATGTCCAAGGTGGCTTTCTGTCCCTAAAGGGAAGAAAACTATGGCCAAAATGGAACAGAGACTGAAATGTGCTAATTTCTGCATCTTTCTTAAGAGGGGGAAGGTTTATGATGGTTGATGGGAGACCATGAGTGTATACATGTGTGTCTTGAGAGCTCTCTGAAACAAGGAATGTAGGCAGTGATGCTGGTCGGTTGTTTTTCAGACCAAATGCCAAAAGACGATACAAAAATCAGAAGTTCGGTTTTGGTGGGAAGAAGAAGGGCTCAAAGTGGAACACAAAGGAGAGTTTTAATGACATATCCAGCTTCCAGTCAAAAGTGGCTCACAACAAAGGCCCAGGAAAAGGAGGAAGAGGAGGAAAAGGAGGGAAGAAAGCCCTTAATGTAAGTAAAATGTTGCATGAAAATGATCCTGGTTGGCTAGGAAGCCAGGCCTTGTCTGGTAGAGAGAGACCAAGTGCATGATGGGTGCCTCTAGCATCTGTAAGTGATGCCTGTCTTTGGGAGCTAAGCATAATTCAGTTACTAACAGAGGTGGGGACAGTGGTTTGATATCAGCAGGAAACTAAGAAGTGGAGTTAAAAAGTGCTGTTTGCCACCTGTGTGCCAAAACCTCCGTCTCCAGACGTTCTGACAAATAGCCTCTCTGTGGTATCCTTCCTGAGCTATAGAGTTAGAAGAAAGGAGGAGAACATGAAAATAAAGTTCTGAATCTGTCTTTTTTTTTTTTTTTTTTTTTTTAGAAGAGACCTGGAAAGAGAGCAAGACAGAAAATGAAGAACCGAGCCCGCTAAGAGAACTGTGCTCTCCAGTGGGGTTCCTGTGGTTTTTTGTGTTCAAGGGTGTGTTTCTGCTGTCATCAAGGAGCTAACTGTGGAGCAAGCTGGATGCTTTGCAGTGGCAAGGAAAAAAAGTCAGTGGAAACCAGTGCCTTATCACTAATTTCCTCTTACTGGCTGTTTTGTTGAAGGATTGTTTTCTACTTAAACCTTTGGGGTGTGAACGCATTAAATGGTTTGCACAGAACTACGTGTAATTCATGTTTAGCTGTTCAGTGAATGGTGGCTGAAGCTTGCCCTTTGTTCCCTTCATTCTGACAGCTTTTTCCACCACTGCTGTTAAGATGAAGTTGGTGAGTTCTGGGTCATGTTGCCAATATCAAAATAAGAAGTCTGAAGCTTTTTGAGATGTTACAATGTTTTTTTTAGACTATTTGTGTGGATGGGTATAGAAACAGCAGTGAGACAATACAGAGCCTTACAGATAGGTTTATTTGTGTCACCGTTGTCAGGTTGCAAGTCTGCACAGATTAAAGTTTTCTCTTTTCTATTGTCTCTCACTAGAAATCTGCCAGACTTGCTAGATAACGAGCAGAGCCTAACACATTCCATGTCATTAAGATTCTATCTGTGGCTTTCCCCCTGTCCTAGTCCTTAGACTTGTCTCCCCGTGGTGCAGGGTAGCCATGGATGGTAATCTCAGTTTTCTGGCGTGGGAAGTAGAATCTGATATCAGTGCGGTCAAAAGGAACCTAGGGAAAAAAAATGACAGTCATGTGCTTTTACTAAAATTAGTAGTAGTAGTTCCTCCTGGGGAGAGTGATGCATGGTGTTCCACTGCTGAGAAATGTCCAAATGACAGAAGAGCGGGGTACCACTGTACTGTTCACTGCTTTGTCATGGTCAAACCTGCTGAAAAAGGAAAACTTAACAAATTAAACAGCATCATGAGTTCTGACTCTAAAAATTGAACTTGCTCCCCTGCACACAAGTTTAGTTGCCTCTGCCCTGTCAGACTAATCCCAGCAGTTCCTTAATACCACAGAGCCCATCTGGGATGTCTGTCTCTACCCTTGTCATGAGTAACTACTTTACTTGATGTATAATATGAAAAGTCAATGAAGACTGTTTTATTTTCTTATTTATCTTAGTTTTCTTTATAACAGGCCAAAATTTGCCTTTCCCAAGACACTAATCCACAAAGTCAATCATCACAGCTGTTGGTCAGACCTGACTGATGTCTCAGCTTGTTAATCATATTTCTTTTCCTCCTTATTCACACTTCCCCAAATGAATCCTCACTGGTGTATTTGCTTTGGGTATACTTATATGATTATTAATTTTATGGTTCTGCTTGCAATTTGTTTGAAAGATGCTGTGCAGCAGCATGTTTCTTTTCACAGTACTTCTGTATGTCACTTCACATTGCTCACTACACCATTTCTCATGGCTGAATGCTTTAATAAACAGCCCTGAGTACACCTGTGGCATTTGGCAGTGTGCTGTCACTGTCACTAGATGCTTTGCAGTCAGGTTTCTCAGGGGATGTGTACTGCTCCTCTGTTCACAAGTCTGTGCCAGCATGAAGAGTTCTCTTAGGTGCAAATTTTAAAAATTTGTTTTCTCTGAACAGTTCTGCTTGTTCCCTGTAATTCTTGTTTTCCTTGTTTGCCACAAATTGTTTTCCTGCATGAATATTTTCCAGTGTGGCAGGGTTAATGTCTCTGAATCCTGTAAAGAGCTGAGTCTTTAAGCATCCTACTCACCAAAGGTGTTGTATGCCAGCCAATTTCTTGGCTTTCAGTTTGTGGCTCTGAGTATTTCTCTCTTGGCACCTCTGCTGCACGGTGAAGAAGATTCAGGAATTCATCTGTGTTTTAAGAGATACAAACACAAATGAAAGTGTGTTTAAAAATCAGTCACCTGTGGACATGTGTTAGAATGGGACATCTTAACACTGTCCAAGCAACAACTAGAACAGCAAGGGTAGAGGCAGCCTCTGTGCTTCTGTGAATGATATTGTCAGAATATGCACGGTGATGTTTCTACTGGAATATTTCCTGAGGAAGTTTCAAGATTTTCCTGACAATACTGTCCTGTTAATTCTGGTATCCCTGTCTACTGTACTGCAGCATTTTACTTTCCCTACACCACATCTAGTACAAACCAGTGCTCCATGAGAGCTCTCGACTTTCTCAGTTGCCTGAGACCTGCAGCCTTTCACTGGTTTGGTTTTCTACCCTCCCCAGACCTTGAATAGAGCAGGACAACTTTACCTGACCCATGAAGGTTTTTAGACAAAATTAGCATGTTAGAAATAAGGGAGCAGCTGCTATAAGGGCTCTTAAAACTGGTAACCAGTGCTCTAAAGTAAGACTTGGCAGTCATTTCAGCAGTTTGTGTGGTGGTTAGGTAGAATCTGCAATGGCAGGCAACATGTACATATAGAACATGCTTCTAGGTATTTTTGTTTTCCCCTGAGAGCTTTAGATTCTCAACCAAAAAGTTATAGTATGAATATAAGGAATTTGATATCTTTTAGAGTTTATATATATATTAATTAAAAACAAAAATAAGAGTGTAATTGTATGGATGCAAACTTGTGCTGAAAATGGAAAGTAATGGGAAAGGCCCTTAAAGTGGAAAAAAACCCTGCTTTACAAAAAAAAATCATAAATGAGTTTAACTTACTCACAGAGGTGTTTCCACATACGTGATATTTTAGACTGATTACAGTTATTAAATGTTATGTATTAATAATTTTCTTATGTAGTTATCACAAGCTTTTCAGGGATTTCTTACCATTTATCGGCTCTTGTATGTTCTCATGCCAAGACATTGGCTTCCTAGCGACCATGTGAACTGGAAAGAAACGAGACAGGTGCATGACTTTAATGTGAATTTGGAATCACAGCCAGGTACAGAATACGTGTTATTGAACTGCATGTGCATAGAAGAAAATGAGTTAGAAATACTGATTAATGGCAAATTCTAGGGAGGGAAGGGCATTAAGTGTACTAAAGGCCTTTCAACAGGATGCTGCCTGTGCTTACCATATCAGAGTCCCACCCCACTCAAGGGGTGCCCTGCAGAGTGCCAAGTCTTAGGAAATTCTTTTCCTTTGTTATTTTATTGCAAAACCTGGACTCGAAAGAATCTACTCACGTCACCTGTGCTAGCACTGACTGAATTGGTAGGTAGAAAGCAGATCAGGGTCTGAAGGAACATGGTATAGTGTTGGGGTCCTCTACCCCATCTTGGCTCTGTATTTACAGAATTTCTAAGTACCACGTCCCGAATAGTTGCCTCACTTCTGCGTGATTACTAAAGGCACCATCTGGGCAAGCGAGTGTGCAGACCGGTTCCTCAGGCAAAAGGGAAGCCCACCAGTCGCCCTTTCTAGTGACCACTGCTGCCAGCTTGTGTGCAGCTGCTCGTCCCAGACGTGCAGCTGAGCGCTGCGGGCCTCCTTCCGGCACCCCCCACTCCCCTCACGGCTTGTCTCGCCCCCGGGGCTTTACGCCAGTTCCCTGTGGCCGCGAGGCCTCACTGGGACGGACGGGGTTCACGGTGTACTGCGTGAAGAGCAGCTGCCAGCGGCGCTCCTTCTTGGCCCGCTCGGCGTGGAAGCGGTTCTGCAGCGCGTCCGGCGGCTCCCTCCCGCTGCGGCCGGCGGCCATGGCCCCGCGCGTCCCGCGGCCTTGGCGACGCCCGCCTACTGCCGGCGAGGCCGCTGATTGGCCAGCTCGGCGCTCCGCCTCGCGCCCCGCCCTTCCCGCCTCCTATTGGCCGTCGGGTTAAAGCTCCCGGCGCTGATTGGCGGCGGCGCACGCGGCGCGTTTGAACGGCCGGCGGGGCGATGGAGGCGGCGGAGCTGCGCTGCACGGCGGCCGTGGAGCAGCCGCTGCCGGGGGGGCTCGCCCCGCGCCGCCGCGTGATGCGGGACGCGACCGTGCTGCTGGGCCGCAACGAGCTGCGGCAGCCCGTGCTGCGGCTGGCCGGCGGCAGCGGCGCGGCGGCGGCCGTGCTGAGCTTCGTGCTGGCCGGCGACGCCGTGAGGCTCTTCACGCGGTTCGCGAAAGAAGGGCGGGCGGCGGTGCGGGTGGCGCCGGACGGCGCCCAGGTGCTGCTGTCCGACTGCCCCCCGGACGCGCTGCTCCGCTTCCTCCGCCTCCTGCGGCTCAAGGTGGCCGCCGGGTCGCGGGACGCACCGCGCCGCCCCCGCCTGCTGGACCGGCCGCCGCCGTCCTTCTCCGTCATCAGCCCGGTGCAGGAGCGGGACCTGCCGGGCGGCCCCGGCCGCCCCCGCGCCGGCCAAGAGCGGGGGGAGCGCCCCGCGGAGGTGAGTCCCGGGCCAGGGGACGGCCCCGGGTAGCGGCCCTGCCCTCACAGCGCGGCCCCGCCCGTCCCGCAGGTGACCCGCGCGGAGAGGCGCCCCCCGGCGAGGCTCTCGGCGGAGCAGGAGGCGGTGCTGGGCGCCGTGCGCAGCGGGAAGAGCATCTTCTTCACCGGCTCGGCAGGTGAGGGGCCCCGGCCACTCTCGTCGACTCCCCGGGGAGAGTCCTGGCCATTGACTCCTTGCTTCTCCCTCGAAGGGACGGGGAAGTCGTTCCTGCTGAAGAGGATCGTGGGCTCCCTCCCTCCGAACATCACCTACGCCACAGCCAGCACGGGAGTGGCGGCTTGTCACATCGGCGGCACTACCCTCCACGCCTTTGCAGGTGATGGCCCGCCCGACGGCGAGGGGCTGGGAGCTCCTACTCCCTTCCCAAAGAATCAGGAGCACACGAAAGCATTGCTTTTTTTGTCCTGTGACAGGGATCGGCTCTGGGAAGGCACCCCTGGAACAGTGCATTCAGCTGGCAGAGAGGCCAGGGGTGCGCCAGCATTGGCTGGCCTGCCAGCACTTAATTATCGATGAGATCTCAATGGTGGATGGCAAGTTCTTTGACAAGCTGGAGGCAGTGGCAAGGTGAGCTATTGTCAGGTCAAACTAGCAGAAATTAATGTCCCTAAACTTCCTTTCTCTAGTTTTGTGAATGGATACAAGGCAGCTGCTGGTACAGGACTGTAAGGAAACATGAAATCATAGCATCTGGGTCGATCCTTACCATGAGATAGGTTTTGGTCATGTCCACTCCTCACTCACAGCTATGGCTGTTTGGGTTATTCTCTCCATCTTCTGAGCTAAGTGCTGTCTATAGAACTGAGTCCAGAATGTAGCTGTAGTGTAACAGTCACTAAAGAACTGAGACTAACAATGACCTCAGGGGTAGGTAAGCAAATCAAATTTAATGTCTCGTACTAGCATTGCTTAATTATTCAAGCTCTTCTGAGGCAGCTGGGGATAAGCATCTTTCCCTGCAGGTTGTCTTGGTTTGAATATACTGACAGAGTAAGAAGTAACTTCTGGGACCTGACTGCATCCAGATTCCGGAGGACATTGAAAACTTCTCTTCCATCCCTTTCAGGGCAGTCAGAAAACGGGATGAGCCTTTTGGAGGAATTCAGCTTATTATCTGTGGGGATTTCTTACAGCTACCCCCAGTCTGCAAGGCTAATGAAGAAACCAAGTTCTGCTTCCAGGTACAAAACTGTTCCTAAACTCATTCTCATACTTTGAGTCTGACTCTTTCTTAACAAGAGAATGATTTTTTTCCAGGCAAAAAGCTGGAGGAAATGCATCCACATAAACATGGAGCTGACTGAAGTGCGGAGACAGACTGACAAGACCTTTGTCTCACTCCTCAGTGCGATTCGTGTAGGCAGGTGAGAAGAAACTCCTCTTTCTTTGTAATCCCTGCTCCCCACTGATGGAGCAGAGGAAAGAGCAGTTTGTCACTTTTCTGTGCTCTGTCAGGAATGTGTAGCTGTGGGCAAAAGCTATAAATGCCTTAGTTAACATAGACAGGTTTCATATATGCTGCTCTGGTAAGGAAGGACAATTCCTAGGGTCCCTCTGCAATTTCTGTGAATTAATTCAAAGGATCCCTAGCTGGCAGTGGCTAGGGCAGGGCTGGGGCACACACACTGGCTCTGCTCTCTGACTTTATGCAGGTATCTTTCTCTGTCCTCTCTGGAGGCTGGTAGCTTGCAAAGGCTGATCTAGCTGTGTGGAGCTTATTGCTGCTCAGCCTGTTCCTGGTCACTTTAAAGAAGAATCCCCTTTTCCTGGCTACCAGGTGCACAGAAGAGGTTACCAGGCAGCTGATGCAGACGGCTGCTCACAGGTCTGAGCGTGATGGGATCCTGGCTACGAGGCTCTGCACCCATAAAGATGATGTAGAAACAACCAATGAGAGACGCTTGCAACAGCTACCAGGTGAACTTGGTGGAGGAAACTGCTGGCTTTGGGCTGAGCTCTGCATGGATGCAATGGGGGTACGGGGGTGTCAGGTGGAGCTAGTGTTCTGCCATGCACAGCAGCGCCAGTCCAAGCTCTGTGTGTTGGAGTTGAGGTGTCTGGGGGAAAACCTCTCAATTTTTTTTAAAAAATCCGAGATGTCACTATCTGGTTTGTAAGAGACAGCAAGTTCATTGCTTGCTGTGAGGTAGGGTGGGTAAATTGTTGCCTCCACACCCTTGCTTTTTCTTTCTATAGCATCATAGAAAGGCCATGCTCTATCCAGCCATGACTTGAATTAAAGGCTATTTAATTTTTTGCATCCCTTGCTGGCACTTGGATTCTTCCTTAGTCTGCTTTGGAGATCTGGTGTTGGTAGTGAGTGAAACTGCTCAAAATGCTGTCTGCCCAGTTCTTATTTACTGCTGACTTTTCATTCCTGTGCTTTTCCATGCTCTGGAAGTTACTTAGGGAAGGAAGGCAATAGTGGGCTCTCTGCTGTTAGATGTGACAAGGTTTGTGTGAGGATGTCCTAGCAGCAGAGCAGAATGAATATTAAAAGAGGAATTGCTGTTAGAAATATATGCCGAACGTCTTGAAATGCTATGTAGAATATGTTCAACAGTTGTAAGTTCTGTCTTTCTTTCCTTAACAGGAGAAGTGCACATGTTTGAGGCTTTGGACAGTGACCCAATGCTAGTGAAATTAATTGATGCTCAGTGTCCTGTGGGGGGTAGAGTTGAGCTAAAGCTTGGAGCTCAGGTACGTGTGTGTACATACATGTGTGACAGACCATATCAAATGGTCTGGTTATGATCTTTTCATAAGAAAAATGGAGGAATATCAGAGAAATGTATAGAGTAGATTAACATATAGAACACAATTCAGTCTACAACGGCTATGCCAGGCGAAGAGAAGACTCTATCCTAATGTTTGTATCCTTTCTGGTTAGAATCTTATCCAGACAGAGGACGAGTTCAAGTCCATGTCTTGGGGACAGTGGTGATTGCTGTGACTTTGACAGACATGTCCAATCAAATTTAGAAGCTTTCCAGTAGCAGAGAGCACAAGCAGCCCTTGCCTGCAGTCTCAGCTCCAGGCACAGCAGCCCTCCCCACCTGTAAATGGCACTGCTTGCCATATTTGCTGGACTGGGCACAGGCTGTCAGAGTGGAAAGGATGTAGGATTGTACTTAGCAGTAGCACTGTTTGCTTTGGAAAATTGTCCCTTAGTTGTTCCCAAAATCTGGATATGCATAGGCTGGTGATGCCTGTCGAAGGGAAAACTGCTCCCTGGATCTGAGCTCACACCTGTGGACAGAAATAGCTCAAGTAAAGTGTTCAGTGCTGTAAAATGATGTAGTTAGGAATCTGAGGAAGGAAAAGCTGTGAAATAATTCCAATCAAATTGGAAATGGTGCTGCAATAGGCAGGTTAGGATGATTTGGCCATATCAGCCTGATGTGCTTATGCTTCCCAGCAGGAAGCTGAGCTGCAAGTAGCTGAATAGGCTGTAGAAGTAGTGCATTAAAGATTTTTCTTTTCCTCTGTAGGTGATGTTAGCAAAGAATCTGGATGTGTCTCAAGGGCTGGTGAATGGGGCACGAGGTGTTGTTGTGGGGTTTGAAAGTGAACAGAAGGGTAAGTAAGCCTTTCGATCTTTTGGTGCAAAAAGTGAAAAAATAACAAAACAGTTTGTCATTGGTGGCTGATGACTTCTTAATTTTGTTTACAGCTTAGTAACAATTTGAGGGAAAGCAGAGAGATCTCTGCAAGCTTGGGGCTCTCACGAGCTGTGATGTCATGTACTGCACCAGCTACAGCTATCTGTAGGCCTCTTGTGTTCTGTATTCTGTGTGTAAATGTTTATGCTCATTTGAATTTCCTGTTTGTTCTGCTGAAGCAAGTTTTGATGGATTTTTGTTTGTTTGTTTTTCCTAAAGAATAATGTTCTGCTACCTGCAAAATGTATTTTTCTCCACCTCTCAACTGGTAAAATACCTGCTTTTAATTCTTCTGCTTAAGTAGGTGTCAAATATCATTTCAGGACATGCTATTAACTGTCTGTGGATTTAGGTTTGGTTTAGCCAGAAAAAAGGTGTTCTTAAGCTGCTGACATCCTGGCTGCTGAGTGTCAGGAATAAATCCCTGTTTCTTTCCTGTTCCCATTCCTACAGGGCTGCCTAAGGTCAGGTTTCTCTGTGGGGTCACACAGATCATAAAAATGGAGAAATGGGTCATCAAAGGACCATCAGGAGTTCATCTGAGTCGTCAGCAATTACCTTTAAAATTGGCATGGGCCATTTCCATCCACAAGAGTCAGGTGGGTGTTCTCGTACAGCTGTCTATAGACTTTCACGCCATTACAAACCCTAAATCCTGGGTGAGCTTGCATTGCTGGTGAAACAGGAGGGAAAGCTGAAAGGCCCTTGTTGGGGGGGAACTCCAGAATATGTTCTAGCTGAGAGAGGACAGCATCTCTTTTGTTTGTGGGGCTGTCACTACTACTGGGGTTTCCTTAGGGGCACTGCCATCTGCAGAGTTGGTGTTGGACTATAAAGCAGCATTATTTACCACTGTGTGCTGATTAGTGTTCCCTGAGAGCATCAGGGACCCTGAGCTCTGCAGTGTAACTGAGGAAGCTGCTGGAGCCACAGCTGTGCTCTTTGGGCTGGACTTGCCCTTTGGCGATGTGCAGTAGGGATTTTTTGGAGCTCTGTGACCTGTGGGTTTGTTCCCATGCCACAGTTTAAACAAGGCCATGCTGTAAAGTCTGCTGCACCTGGGACAGCCCACGAGACAGGGTTGGCCAGGCCTTACCTAAACTCTCTCTGAGGACTGCTTGAGAACAGTGCCTGCTCCACTTAACTACTAAGAGTGAAACCAGCAGGATTTCTTTCCCTGCTCTGTTGATTAGATAAGATTTATGGAGTTTCATGCATCAAGAGCCTCACTGGAGTTAGTTAGTGGATCCTACTATCTACTAGAAATTTCCTGACAGTAGAAAAATGCCTTTGCTTTCTACTGATTCCCTTTTTTTTTAAATCAAAACCTTTTACCAAAGATGGTACCTCGGACAGGCTAGTGCTGATACATCACAGTGTTCTGGTTTGTTTGCTCTGTAACAAAGCTCTCTGTGCCGTTGATAGGGCATGTCTTTAGACTGTGTGGAAATCTCCCTGTCCCGTGTCTTTGAAAGTGGGCAGGCTTACGTAGCCCTCTCCCGAGCCCGAAGCCTTGCAGGTCTCCGTGTTCTGGATTTTGACCCCAAAGTAGTGAGAGCTGATCCTGCTGTGCTGCAGTTCTACAGACAGCTGAGGCGACACCAGCTTCGAACGCAGGTAAAGAAAGATCTCGTGCTAGCAAAGCCCGCTTTGTGCAACCAGCATCAGAGATGTGGGCACCAAGATGTTTCTTTTTCTTCCTAAGCAAAATCAACACTTGTAGTGGCAGGAGAGATGAAACTGCAGAGAGGGCAGGTAGCAGGGCAGCTCTTGGTGACAAAATATCCACTGCAGCGTTGGGGTTGTGTAACACTACTCGGTCCTCTGGGTGAAAGGGTGGGTCGGGATTCTTTGATCCTCCTCTCGCAGTAAGGAATGAAGGAGAAGTGGGCGCAAAAGAAATATCTGCTATTTTTTTCCTTTTTCTTTCTCCTCAAAGGATTCACCACACACCCATTCAGATGCTGATGAGAAGGAGAACTGGAAATGCAACTGAGAATGCTCTTCTGCTTTCTGTGAGGTGTCAGCACAGACTGCTGAGATGCAGTGATTTTGCTGTGCATATTTGATAACACAGACAAAGTCAAAGGAGGTTTTTTTATTTGCTTCGTTCAGCTGACTCTGGATATGTAGAACTACCCCCATCTCACATCTCTGGAATTGGGAAGGCTTCTGCAGGCCCCTCCTGAGCCCCCATCCTTGAGTAGTCCTGTGTCATAAACACAACTCTAGCAAACAAAATGACTGAACAAGGACCCCTGAGGGATGTTTGCACAGTTTTACCCTGTCTGAGGGACCTTCCTACCATTCTCTCCTGCCTGCTATCTGTATTTTATTCTCTGCACATACAGACTGAAACCTGTGTGCCTTTCTTCAAGTACACTACTGTTGAGAGATGGAAAGTGTGCGTCCTCTTTGCTTGGATGGATTGTTCACAGGAGCTGCTGACACAAGGGAAAGCAGTGCTAAATATCTGGAATACTTGATTTGCCTGCAAGAGAAGAGCTGTTCTTGCTGCTTGACACCAGGAGGCTTTGCATAACTTCTTCCACAAGCAGAACTGTCAGAACTGCACATTGCCTCTTATGCTGATACAGAGCATTTTTATTAGTCTGTTGTATACAATGTGGGTTTTTGTTTGTTTGTTTTTTAACCTTTTGAGATGAGCTGGCACTATTTAAATATAGGAAGAAATCCTGCATCTTACACCCATAATAATGGAACTATAAGAACTGTGAAAATTTATTACCCCATGAGCCAGAAGGGGGTGAGAGGAGATGGGTGCTGGAGGGAACCCTCTTGTTTAAGGCTCCCATTCAGATGGGAGTTTCTCCTGGAAAAAATATGTTTGACTAATAAGGTGGAACTTGAATGTTCAATAGAGTAGTGGCTAAGGACATGTGAAGTGAGCTGTAACTTCACTTGTTCCAGCAAAAGCAGAGAGGAGCAGAACTTATGTACTGTCTTCTTAATAAAGGAGAAGTTTGGTCTTTGTATTTTAGCACTTTGCTCAAAGCTAAAGTAACTTGTATATTTTAAAATGAATAACATGAAATAACATCCATCTGGAACTTGCTTCTTGCAGAGGAATTATCTAAAAAAACCTTTGCAGTGTAAGCAAGTTGAAGGCCATTTCTTGGCAGCTGCTCTCCTTAAAGCCGGGAAATGATGTTGACTAGCCAGTGGTTAACATAACAGAAAACAGACTGGGATAGGATTTCAAAATTTTTGAGTGTATTTCAGTGTTTTTGTTTCATTTTGGGCTTCTTTGTTTGTTTGTTTTTTTCTGGCCTTGAGAAGGTAGAGTCTTGGAGGAAGCAATAGTAAAAGACAGAAGTGTGACTATTATTCAGAGAGGTTCTTAATGTATCAGCACATTGTTTCTTCAAAGAAGTTTTGTGGGGAGTGGATGGAAGTACCTGGAGGTGGAGCTGGAGCCTATGAAAGGCAAGACCCAAACCCTGTTCTTGGCCAGGAGGCTGGTATCAGTTAACACCCTTGTGGGTTTTAAAGATGGGATGCTACAGTATGATGAGGGCATTGTGTTGCATTGGAATTTAAAGTGTGAGATCTGAAATGCTCAGAGTGTTCAGGTGAGTTTTACTGTTGGGGTAGAAAGCTACGAAGAATACGCCAGGCAAGTCCAGTCATTGACAATAAATTGATTTATTGACTGATTATGTAAGAGTGATGAGATAATGCATGTTCAAATCTCTTAATACCTCTTAAAAGTTCCTGTTCCTCTGTAATTGCGAGATAATTTAGAGTGTAAGAGTGCTGATTATGCACAATGCAAATAAACTTTTAATTGTCATCTTGTGGAGTAACTCAGCTGCAGCTTTCATGGACTTAGGGACTGAAATATTTCCAGTTGTATTGGGGGGGTGGGTTGGTGGCAGTTTGAGATAAAATGCTAAACAGAACTTTAAAATGAAAAGGTTAATCAATATTTCATTTAGTATTTAATCTACGTGAAATATTGTGGATGTGTTCTCAGTGATGGAACTGTGGAATCAGAATCACAGCAGAATTGCTGTGGCTTTTGAAGGGCTGGCAGCTGTTCTGAGGCCAAAAGGTGCCCGTCTGTGTAAATTTTGGATGTTCTTACTTCCAGCTGAAGCAGTCAGGACAAATCTGAGCAATCAGGCCCTGTCATGATGCCCTTTCAGTCAGGATTACGATGAGGCCTTTTTAAAATGGAATAAATGCTTCCCTATATGTGGGCTAAGAAATCTTGTAATACAATAAATATCCCTTCTTCCACATTCTCCATAACATGTTAATTTTTCTTACAGAGATACTAGCTAGAGCTAGAACTCAGTACATCACCATGGGATTAAAAAAAAAACCCACAACTTTTTATTGTGGTGATTGTACTGGAAGAACAGAGATACCCCTGCTCCTCTCTTCATTAGTCAGTCAAATGAAGAGGAATCTGAAGACTGAGCAGCTTTTTGCAGGAGGCTGCCCTGGGCCAGCCTCAGCACGTCTGGTGCTGCTGCTGCTTTCGAGGTGGCTCAGCAGGCTGGGTTTCTGCAGGGACAATTCACGTGGCTCGGGACAGAGCAAGCACTGGTGCCATCCTCAGCTTGCACAGCCCAGAGCTTGTGCTTCTGCCCTGTCCTGGGTGGGTCTTCTCCATGGGCTCTGCTCCTTCAGGGAAGAGTCTGCTCGGCCATGTTCTCTCCAGGGGCTGCAGAGGGACCTGGAGCATCTCCTCCCCCTGCCCCTGTGACCTGGGAGCTCCTGGGGCTCCTTTCTCCCACCTTTTCCTCCCACCCTGCCATTTCCCCCTCTGTCTGGAATTGGCCAGGTTGGGCAGGGGGCAGCCACGACCCCTCCTCACAGAGGTTCCCACCAGCACTGTGTCGCTAGAGGACACGAAAAGAATGATACTTACACAGTTAAATCCAGAGCAAAAAGAAGGGAAGTTTCTTTACTTGACCTCGCTTATATAGATTCTGGACAATGACTAGGGATTGGAGAATAAGGCTACCACCTCTCCACTCCACTGGGATTAGAAGTCCATCAATTGTCCCTCCACCGAGAGGAATGTGAAAACAATCACTTTGTCTATGTTACATGCATGAGAAACTCCACTACAAAAATGCAAACAAAGCAGAAGGCTGAAACAATATGGCACCAGCAGCGGGCTCGGACAGCCAAAACCCCGAGAAGCGGGGGAGCGCCGCGCTGCCCTGCCCGCAGCAGCGCCGGGCTCGTGTCCTGCGATGGGAGCAAAGGCTGGAGGCACTCAGCTATGGGTACAGGGGACAGGACAGGCTCCACCAGGGCATTCGGCCGTGCTGGGTCCTATCCCCGTGGAGAAAGAGACTCCCATGACTGTACTCCCATAAATATGGGGAATGGATATTGTCTCTCTCCACAAACTGAGGAGAAAGCATTTAAACATCTGCCTTAACTGCAGCTATCATTAGGTGAATTAAACTAAGAGTTTGATTCATAACTGGTATTTCTGTTACCACAAAGTACAGCCGTTCTCATTTCAAATACATTAAACCGTAAGAAACTGCCTTATACCAGCTAAAGCTCCATAATACATTTATGTGTTATTGGAAGCATAATTCACAAACAGAGCGTTATTAAAACCTTACCAGCTTCCAGTTTAAATCTTTGTATGGTGATTTAACACCCTTCCTGTTCTTTATGGGACATATTCATTATAATTAAACGTGAATGTGTCCTCACAGCCTGTGCCCACAAGTCCCGTGAGCACAGGAAAGGCAGCAATAGTCCTGCTGATCTCGCATGCTGTAATAAGATTGTGACCAGGAATTAGACCTTCATATCCAGAATTGCTCTGAATAGATAAAAAAATGCTGCTCTTAAGTAATGGAAATACAGTACATTATTGGTTGTGCTATGAATACTAACAATGTAATTTTTCTTGTAGATATTACAAGTTTCTCATTTTATATTAAGCCACTCCGTGACATGTAATTGTCTTCTGCTGTTAAATCTAAGCAGTTCTATTATTAGCATGAGAAAAGTCCTGAATTTCTCGAGATTGTATTTAGATGTGTAAAATTTCTGTTTTGCTGTTTCCTATGTGACTATTCTATGCTTGTTTCTATTACAAATCATAAGATGTTGTATGGAATATTTTAGCTAAGCTACTGACAAGTATATAATTTATGAAATCCGGTTATAGAGGCAAAATAAGTTGATAATAAGTCTAAGAGTAGTTTTTCATTTATAAGCATTGAATACTGCACTATTTGATTTTTTTTTTTTCCTTTTAAATTTGTTATGGTGCTGATACAGGGGGCTGTCAGATGTGACAAAGAATGTATGAGAGCCTTCCTGGGGGGGCAGCTGCCACGCAAGCTGGTACCAAACTGACACCACATGCAGGCAACTGGGTTCCAAGGAAACACGTTTTTACTAAATTGTTTATGACAACATTTCTGCAATGAGTGCTATGATAAAGACACCTCTGACAGAAATTTAAGATTTTTAATTAAGGGGTTTTTTTTAATTATATGGACTTCGTAGGGTTTTTTTCCCCCCTTATTTCTCAAAATGTATGGTTTTTCTCAACAGGTAGGTGAATGTGTACAGGAAGCACACCTTCCATCTACTGCTTCTTAAGCCACTGGGCTATATTTCAGCTTTCTGTAGCACACATAATTTTTTTTTTTAATTATTTTTTTCAAATTACTACAAACACCTTGAGAATTACAGGGGGATTTGCACAGACTTTCAGTTGGAGGATAGGAGTTGGTCCAGGTCTTTGGATTTCGGACTGTTTTGTTTTTTGAAAGATTCGCTCTAAAAAAAAATCAGGTTAGAGAGGGTATGACATATTTGAAGACAATGCTAGATATTAAATTAAAAACATAAGTAAAACTTCTTAAGATTATTCTAGTAGCTATTAATTCACAAAAACAAGTCATCACATATCTTTTAGTATTTTCAAGTGAAGGCTGGATGAACTCACTGAATGTAACAAATCAAATATGAAAAAACATTGATGTGAATTAATGAGAATAACTTGGATTAAAAAACAACTTTTAAAGGTTGTTATTTATCTGGGAAGCCTGTTTTTAAGTTGTTCCATAAAAAAATTCCAGAAAAGTTACCTTCATGTTTGTGTTGGATTAATAGGACATCTTGTAATAAAATATTTGACCATAATAACACCAGGTACTTTCAACTGACACTTGGAAATACAAAGTAAATTTTAAAACAGATCTTGGCTCTTGAGCTATAAGCTAGAAATTAATTGCCAGAATGTCAGTTCATAATACAAAGGGATGTTATCCAATCTAATTTATTAATAAAGAAGGAACCTTTGAAATTGTTTGGGTTTTACCTGCTTCTTCTCCAGATGAGAGAGGACTTGCAATAGCCTTATCCCTTTTACTTGTGATGGTAGCAAGCTGTGGCTATTTTAATATAAAATCTCCACTGAAAATAGAACACATCAGGTGATTCAGTCAGGTCAAAGTGACAAACTTTCATAAAATGTTGTCTCTTTGTCTTCATTAGCCATAATTATTGCTGTCAGTAAAACTTTGGAAATGTCTTCCTTTTGTTTTAAAAATAAAGGATAAAAAATGACTCTACAGAAACAATTTTAAGTTCATGTTCAAGATACAGTAATATTTTTGACAGATTGCTGTGAAATCTTGTGTGCTCTCGGATCTCAAAAAGTGCAAGGTCAAAAATATTGTTTGTGATGCCCTATATATTTTAACAGAAATATTGTCAAAAGAAATTAGTATCAGGCTTTGACACTTGTCCTGAAAGTGTCAAGGCCTCCATAAAATACAATACCTCAGAAACTTCAAGCAGAAAGTCCTAAGTGTAATATTAATTCAATAACTGCAAGGTATAGATCATCTTGCAGTGCTCAGCTTTGGGATCAGGACACTAATATGAGAAAGAGGTATCAACCCCTTGACAGCCTTTGCTGTGGATTTCATAAGATGTTCTTAGGAGAAGAAAAAAAAAAGAAAAAAAAGGGGAAACCCCCCCAACCAAACAGAAAAAGCCCAATCCCCCCACCCCCCAAAAAACATATTCAGCACTATACCCAGCTCTAGCAGCTCCAAGCAGGGCGCTGGGAGTGGGGCATCAAGCTGAGGTGAAAGCTATGTCAAAAACTGAAGAGGAAGAGGGCACATAGCATCTGAACAATTCTGTTTAGAGCCAGAGAAGTGGAATCATTAGGAATATGTCCAGTTCAAGGTGTGCAGGTGAAGTGAATTTAGAACAGTTGCCAAGTATTTTTCCAGATTCAATAATGCCTGTGGGTCTTTGGGATAGTTGAGGGATCCAATACAGACTGAAAATGTCTGAAAGAGCAGGGGAGGCACAAGATCAGCACCTTTGTACCTTAGTACCTCTGATGTCACTGTGGGATGGCCAGAAGTATAAAAATAGAGGTGCTGATGGCGAGGAAGGAGGGATAGGAGCAGCACGAGGCAAAGGCTGTTCAGTAGCGCTTGCAGTGCTGTGCACAGGAGGGACATCAGCTCAGGTTCAAAAGGAGCTGCTGCCTGCCTTCCCTGCTGCTGGAGGGTTTGTCAGTTCACCTTGGGCCACCAGATGGACAGTCTGCTCAGAAGCCTTTAGGAAGCATCATGGTGAAGTTGGTGCTGGGGGCACACAAACGTGACAGCCCTTGTGAGCTGCATCCCAGCCCCATGGGGCTCTGAGGAGCTGTGGCTAGGGGCAGAGGCACTGCACATGCAGACAAGTTTTGGGAACAGAAGAAACTTAGCAGCAAATGACTCACATGAAGGACATTTTGCTATGATGGACTCCTTGAAGAGGGGGAGGTGGGTGAAGGAGACATTTCTAGGACATTTTAGAGATGACAATATACATGTAAGTATATAAAACACATGATATGATGAAATGTCCACTGGCTGGTTATATACAAATAGATGTCATCCCAAACAAGTGGAAAAAGGTACAACCCTCCCTGTAAACTTACCAAAGGGAAGATACTTTATTTCAGAGCTCAGTTAGTGAAGCACATTTTGTCTTTACCTCTCAGTTCATAAAGACCTCATCTTGCTCTCACTGAAAATATTTGCTAGAAGTCACAGGTGAATTCTCTGCTTAGCATGCTGACAGGGGAGAAAACTGCTTTGTATCTCCTTTTATTTCCCTTCATCTAGAGTTTGGCTGGGGGTCCCTTATTTCAAAGGGAATTTATTTATGCTAAACCCCTAAATGTGCATGCTTTCTATAGTGAAATGAAAACCACAGTTTTTCTGGTATTTGTTTTGCATGCTTTCCAGTAACTGAGGGGAAAAGTGCTACCTGACACATATTTGAATAGGAAATGCTGCTCAGGAAATAGACTAAAACCCAGCTCTTTGTTTGAAGGGAAGTCGGTCTAATGTTACTAAACACTCCAAAGTAAACAGCTCCTGTTCAGCTCACATTTTTAGAAGCGTGAGATTGTTTTCTCCCTCTAAAACACGCAGTTTCATTAAAGAGAAGATAACTGACAATAAAAGCAGGGCAAAAGTCTGCATTCTGATCTTAAATGCTACGTAAATGATGTAACAGAAGAAAAAACCTGCATTGCCTACTTAGCAGGTTGGAAACTGCTCTTATTTTCTATCAAACAAGATTTTGAAAAATCACTTTACAGCTTATAAATGGTACGCAGGCTTAATTGTTTCTTTATGCTCCATTCTGCAAATATACTAAACAACAACAATCAATTAGCTATAGGTGTGCCAGACTGTTTCTTAATGTGGAATGCCTGCTGTGTCTTAATTTTTGCCTTGAACAGCTATTTTCACAGAGCTAATTCATTATATCTTATGGTCTCAGTATAATCCCAGCTAAATATTTTGATATTTAGTACCATGACTGCCCCTGGAGCTCTTGTGCCAAGGAGTTCCTCATAACCCATCAGGGGTCATGCACCTGGACATGTGGAGATGCCAGTGTGAGAGAAGTCATGTGGAATCCCTGAAGGATGGAATAATTATTGCATGCAATGCAAATTCTGTTGACAGAGATATCTCAGGGAGGGTGAAATTCTTATCTGGCTGTTTGGAAGACTTTGTATGGAAATGAACCACCGGTAGTGCTCTAGGAATTGCCATATTCCATCAGAACATGGAGTTTGATTTCTTGCCCTCAGCAATGCCTACTGTCTTATAATCTGGTTGTTCAGAGAATGAAGGACTACCCTTCACCAAATATGCCAATCTAAGTCACTCAGAAAGCAGATATATTTGTTCAGGGATGAAGGGTAGACTCCTTGTTGTTTTTTTTTTCCTTTTCAAGCCCTGACCTTCTTCCCTGTAAGATGAGAGTACAGTGTCCTCAAAACACGTACACATCGACATGGCTACAACAGGTCTGATTACTGCACTTAAAAATAAACAAAAAAAAAAAATCTGCAAATACTTTGTGTCCAGTTTCTTTCAACTGCAATTGGTTGAAATTTTTACCCGATCCATCTTACCTAGTATTTTCCCTGTATGCCAGCTGAGGAAAAGCACAAATTTCTCACATTTGTTTTTCAAGTGCATCAGTCAAAACCCTTTCCTTAAGTTGCTTGATGTGCCTGGTGTTTCCAGAGACACACATTTTCTTGGGTTTGGCTGGCCTTCAGTTTCAGCTGCAGTCGGAGCTCCTGGGCAAGGTGGGTCAGGCTCATAGGGACTGCAGCTGGGAGCCTGGATGCACAGAGTAAACTGTGTTATCTTCATTCTGGTCAGACATAACCAGTATTTAGACATTGACTTCAGCTATTTCAAGCTAAGCAAGGGTAGTCTCAGTGTACTTTATCAATTTGCTGATTAGGTCCTCTGCAAAGCGTGACTGTTATGACTAAATGACATTAACCATCCCCTGCAGGGCTCAGTGGGAGCTTTGCACAAGGGTTTGCACGCAGCTTTATGATCCACCGTAAACATGAACCACGTGCAAACTTCAATGGCACCATTATGTTCTCCTTTATCCTACAGGAACCTGTTAATTCTAAGCCTCTTATGTTTATTTTCTAATTATTCCTCTTCTTTCAATTTCTTACAAGAACATTGAGAACATGTAGGACCTATAGTCCATTTTATCCAAATTTGTGTCAAGGCATATGAGAAGCTATATACAGATTTGTGTATATATATTTAGGAGACTATCAGAATATAGGTTTTTTCTTGCAGTTTTCACTAACAGCTGCTGGAAAACAGTCATAGCCAGAGAAAATATGGAAAGATGTGAAACTTAGGGCACACTAAATGCAACGCTGATTAAATTCATAGCAAGATCATTTCCTGTTCAGCAAAGCTTGCTCAGCCAGCCAAGAAAAAGCAAGAAGACAGATACCCAACCTGCCTTTATTTTCAGTGCTCAAATCCTGTGCATTTCATCCTCAAGGTTCAACAGTGTGTTTACACTAAAGCCTTAGTTGGATCTGTATTATTGAAAGCCTGTGCTGGAGAGAGGCTCACAACACATTACCACAGAAATCACCCCTGGCAGTGGAAACCTAAATGCTGCTTAATTGCAAAAATATGGTTAAAACTCAAGGCATCTACAGGCTGCAGCAGTGGTGGCTTAAAATAGCATTCACAAATTGCTCAGCTCTGGTAACAACAGATAACAAGCATTAATGCACAACACAGCAAAGAAATTATAGACATTTATACCCATCTCCTCTCTACAAAGAGCCATAAATGTTCTTTCAAAGTGTGCTACTGCAATGTCTGAGACTTGACTTGGCATTGGTGTGACGAGATAAACTATTTAATTGGGGTTTTACTATACTAGCAATGTACTTATCGCAGCATTTGGCATTCAGTTACTAGGGAAAGATTATCTTTCCTGGAGAACTAGAAAGTGGCACCTCCTTTCCACTTGCTGTCCTCTAAGCCTCTTCTGAAAATCCTGTTTGCCTTTTGGAATCACCTTGTTTGTCTCTGTGTCCAGATTCCAAGGGGAAGCTTATCTTGGAGCTGTTCTCCCAGGTTGAATACATTGCCTCCATCTACTTCTCCAGCCAAGTGAAAGCCTCTACTTATCTCCAGGCATTTGAGGCTCTGTTAACTTGTGCTTTTTCTCCCTCTGCAGTACATTGCAGTTGCCTTCTGAATGCAGGCAATCAGGGTGGCTTTGGGAGTTTGCTGCTTGAAAGATTGATGGTGTGGATCACACTGAAAGGGAAGGGAAGGGAAGGGAAGGGAAGGGAAGGGAAGGGAAGGGAAGGGAAGGGAAGGGAAGGGAAGGGAAGGGAAGGGAAGGGAAGGGAAGGGAAGGGAAGGGAAGGGAAGGGAAGGGAAGGGAAGGGAAGGGAAGGGAAGGGAAGGGAAGAGAAGAGAAGAGAAGAGAAGAGAAGAGAAGAGAAGAGAAGAGAAGAGAAGAGAAGAGAAGAGAAGAGAAGAGAAGAGAAGAGAAGAGAAGAGAAGAGAAGAGAAGAGAAGAGAAGAGAAGAGAAGAGAAGAGAAGAGAAGAGAGCTTCATTTGGATGTCCAGGGATCCGCACAGGTTCTGGGAGCATCCTGCTTTCCACATGTGTACATTTCAACTTTTGTTATTAAGTGATAGGATAGGTGGAGACACTTTTATATTAAAAATATTGGATGAGATACAAAGTAGTTTTCTCTCACAGTTTTATGTTTTACATCCAACAGAATGAGAGGGCTTCTTTGTTTGTTTGTTGAGGTTTTGTTTTGTTTTTTACTGCTACTGACAACAACTTTGTCCCATGGCCAAGGCAGGTTAAATGAAGTTGCAAACACTGCTCAGGGAGAGAGATGGCACTGTAGTCCTCTCGCTGGGACTGCTAGTAAGGACAAACCCTGTGGAGAAGCTGGAGGAAGAAATATTTAATTGTCAACTCATCCTTTGTATTTAGCTATTTCACCTGGGAGCAGTGCCTTCTAATGGAACAAAGATATTGTCAGAGGAGAATAAAACCAGCATGGACATGAATAGGTAGAAGGTGGGTTGAGGTTCCAATACCATAGAAACACATGAGAGGGGGCAGAAACTGAGCATTTTTTTCTTAGTCCCCCCACACATCCTTTATTTGCACTAGAAGAGCTTTCCACTATAGTATTATGTGGTCTGTGATTATCTGTTGAAAGAAAAAGCTACAGAACACTAAAGTCACAACCTAAAATCAATCACCAAGTACAGTGGTCATGCTATTTCTTGTTCTCCATGACTGTTAGTGGTAGTAAATGAGAAAAAAAAAAACCCAACTTGATACTTCCAAAGAATTTTAGCATCATTAATGTGTTATAAAAACAATTAATTAAGCTTCCTCAGGAAAAACACCTGTGCCTTTTGCCTCCCACATCCTTCCCTTTTGCAGCCAAGTTTCCAACTCTGCAGATCTCAGAAACTGTATGAAAGAATTTGGGAGAGACTCTCTGACATGGCAGGTACAACTGGCAGGAAGGGCGAAAAAAGATATTGTTGATTTTTCCATTTACATTTTGGCTATTCAAATGATCAAGATTGAAGGGAAGTTAGGGATTACCTGGTTGTATGACTGACTACAGTGATTTACCATGGGTGGCTTTGTGGTCAAGGACAGCATCCATCGCTGCAAGTGCAGCTCCAGTCATGCCAGTCCTGGGCGGTACCTGACCCTTCCTCTCTGCAGGAGGAACTCAGGAGCCCTGCACAATCAGTCCTAAACAACTTCACAGAGGGCATCTTCCTCCTGTGTGGTTGAAGTATTTTTCCAGAGAAACATATGAGGGAGGGAGGTGGTGGCCTTGCCAGGCGCAGCAGAATCGTTTTTAACCAAACTTGGACAGTTTATGAACTGGAGGAGTTTCTCATGGTCCCTGTAAGTGGTCAGCTGATGGCAATACCAGCATAGTTTGATGACCGAAATTAGATCCCAATTGTCCACCTTGGTTTATAGCGTCTATTCTAAAAATAAATTAAATGTGAAATGAGACACCAAGCGGAGTTCCAGCAGCAAGCTACAAGTGGGGATCAATTTGAACTGTGTAATCTAACATGAAGGAAAGAAGAAGCCAATACATACTGAGAGGGCCAGGGAAAGGAAGCAAAAAGAACCTGACTGCAGAAAGTGACACAAATGGGTTGTTTGTGCCAAGTAATCAGATTAACTAGAGCTGGGAGATGATCGTTTGCACAGAATTAAGGCTTGGAGCTGCAGAGAGTTAGTTGTCTGAATTTGGCTGTAGTAAACCAGTTATATGCCTAAAAACCTTTGAAAACGTGGTCCTTAAAATGCTTAAACGTATACAGCTGTTAGAGTTTGTAAGCAGTTACTAAAGAAGTGAGCAGGTAGCACAAGACAAACACATTGGCTTTGCAAAACAGCTGCAGAGCAGAAGCTCTGATGGTGGCAGTCACAGCTGCCTGGAGATTACCCAGGAAAGGCTGCGGTGGTTTATTTGCTGCCAAATGCTTCCTGAGCAGGTCAAGCTCCATGGCTGATGTAGCAATATATATAATAAATATATAATATATAATAATATATAATCCAGGGGAGGGAGCTGCTTCCTATTCTGACAGCTTTTCACTCAGGAGACCACGTTGAGCATTATGCTGGGTAAGTGTGGAAGGAGTAGGATGTGCTGATAAAAGTTGGTTTGCAAATGAAGCTGGGTTGGTGAGGTGTTATTAGGCGTGTGTTTTTTCTTGAGACATCATGTATGCAGTGCTGGCTTTCTACTACTAACACATTTCAGAATATCTTCACTTGTGTGGGCTATGCTGTCCCTGTAGCAGGCCTGGAGTTTCATGTGCATGTTCAGGATAATGAATGTATGTCGTATTTATTTCCCTTTTTTGGAATTATTTTTTTCTTTGTATTAGAAATCCTTTTACATTGTTTTAAATCATTTAACTAATGTAGATATTGAAGTGTCACGAGGATTAGCTTAAATATTTTTACTGTGCTCGCTTTGGAGTTGTAGAACACTATTCAAACGCTAAGATTTAAATGTGGGCTGTGAAGAAAGTGCTGCTGATCGAATTTTTAGAGGCAGCATGTTAGATAATCTGGAGTTTGTTATTTAAAGGTAAAATGAAAGCCATGGAGAACTGCAAAGTAGGAACAGTAGAGAAAACTGCTTAATGACTTTGTAGGAAACAATATGTCTCTCTTTTATGGATGCTTAAAAGCTTTCAGGGTTTGATGTGGATTAGACTGCTTCAGGGATTTTGATGGGAATGGCAGTCAAAGCTCATCTTTTGGCCTGAGACTATCTTGTCATTATGGATGACAGATATAATTGATGCTTTATAGTTTTTTGTTGTTTAAAATTTTGATCCATATATGCAAAACCGATAGAATAAAGACAAAAGAGCTTTACTACGTGCACTACACTTCCAGAGGACAAGGAAATACAGATGAACAGGCCTTAGATGGAAGGGTTATGATTTTTCCTCTAAATCCAACACCATTCTGTAGAACAATATGGCACAGATATTAATGGGTTAAAGTATTCTGCTAAATATGTTGTAAAGGCTCCAGGAGGAAAAAAAAAAATAAAATCACAGTTTAATTCCAGTTTTCTTCAGGGGGTACAAGTATATGGATTGTATTCTATGCAGATATAAAACCATGTGGAAAATTTTCTTTCATTCATAAAAAAATTTGAATGGCAACTTAATAATATTTGTGTATGAGGATTGATGTGTTTGTCGTTTTTTCCTTTAAACAGAGAACAGTTAAAAGTCTGCCTGAAAAACAGTATCAATGACTCCTTTACAGAGTATGCAATAAACATTTAAAGTGTTTTCTCTGTTGGCATCTTCTGCAGCCACATTTCAGAAGGTTAAAAACTTCAAGTCTGAAATGCTGCCTTCTGTTTTGAGCAGGGTTTTTTTTGTTTGTTTTCCCTTTCAAGAACCAAGATTATTTTTGGCTAACTGGAAATGAGTTTTTGTGTTCCCCAAGCAACCTGCTATATCAATTATTTGCATAGCCTTAGTCTTACTGTGTATCATCTGCTATTGTGTGCTCTCAGGAAGACAGTACTTCTTGGATGTGCTGGAACATTTCCAAACAGCCTAAGTGGTAGCTTAGATCAGTTTGATTCTGTGATTCACAAAATCAGCATAAAGATGGAAGCAAATCTATTTTCTATTTGTTTCAGCAAGCAGCTTTGATTCACATAACAGTATTTTACCACACTTTGTCTGACATAGAATAATCGTTGTAACACATTCTGAGTAGGATGCTGGAAGGATGTTCTAAAATAAGGGGAAAAATATGTTCTCAAAGGGACCAGCACTTCTGAGGAGAATGAAAGGCCAATGAATAGTTGTTTAGTATTTCTGCTGCCTTTCCCTTCACCTTCCTCCAGAGATTTTGCAAATATATTTTGACAGAATACAGCTGTCAGCACTGTAAAACATAGAATGCTTATACCTTGCCAAAAATGCAATGTCATAGTGCAGACACTATCAATAATAAGATGGATTTTCTATTTTAGAGGGCTCCCTAAATCATGAAATGGAGTGAAAATCTAAATTCTTGATTCCCTGCAGGCCTAAGCAGAATTTAAGCACTATTTTTGCTGATTAGCTAAAGAAGCTGATGCACTATGTGGGAGTGCTGGATTTGGAGAATTGTAACTGAGTTAAGAGGGTTGCAGCATGTAAACATCCAGGGATGGCAGCAGTGGGTAGAGACCTTGTACTGGCCAGGAAAGCCAGGTGACAAAACCAGAACTACATCCAGCATGTGTTTATTGTGTACTTGGTAAGCTAGCCTTGGATCTTTATGCTGTGTTGGATGGTTTTCCTTCAGACAGACGGCTCAGACTCCCCTTTGGTTCACTGCAAGGTTTCAGTTTGAAGCTAGGAGTCAATACTGATGATCTGACTCGATGTGCTTGGCATCTGGCGGGTAGGTGCACCCTTTGTGAGACTTTGGCAAAGGAAGACTTCAGGAAGAGGTGGTCAGTGTCGGCAGTCCCTTTTGTGTACTGCCAAAAAGCTTGTTCAGATGCTGCAGCAGTGACAAGAGCGTGCCATCACGGCAGATGGGCAGCAGTGAAACCCTGTTGAGGTTTTTTTCCCCCCAGGGTCTTGCCTGGCATCAATTACCTGAGTATTTGGGTGTTTCCCAGTAATTAGGTGACTTGTATACAGCATCCAGGGCTTTGCCAACAATTAAAGCTCCTATTGGAAGCAGCTGGAGGAGGAGGTGCACACTGCTCAAGCTTCACTGGCGCATGTGGGTGACTGCTACACCCATCCTCGTTTAGCTTTCCAGGGTAAAGCAGGTAAGCTTCAAACTTGCCTGATGATTCCAAACCCTCAGCTGCAGATGGACACCTTCACTGGTGTCCACTGGTAACCCTGCCATGGCCAAGCTGAGCGTGTGAGGTGGAGATGCCCCCGCAGAAGAACACTCTAGGCTTGTTGTTATGCTCTCTTTGAAGGTTTGCAGAGGTCTCTTTTTCCCTAGCAGATGTTCTGCAGCTGGCTATTACACAGGAAGGAGGCAGCAATAACCCTTTCCCTTGTTTTTAATGAAACAGATTTTTACCGAAAGAGTTATCAATATCTACCCTTGGCAGAAAGTGCTTGTATGAGATCTTCAAAGGCATGGCTTATGAAGTTCTGTAGCAAGCTAAGGGTATCATTTTAGCTAAGGGTGGGGGGATTCTTTGAGTAAATACACTGGAAGGACATTAATTTGTGCAATAATCACTGTCCCCATGCACCTTCATTCTGGAGACTAATATCAGTCAATTCAAGGTAACAGTCACTGGATTACTGAGAAGAATAAGAGTTATAATAGGTGAAGGCTGTAATCTTTCTAAAGAAATAGATTCTGTCAAAAGCTTCCCTATGATATTCTGAGTGTTAAGCTTGGGGAAAGAAAATCTGGAATTAACTCAATTAGTTATATAAGCATATGTGTCTATTCTTTTCCTGCAGGGAGTATGCTATAAATGGAGTCACTCCAGAATGGCTCAAGGGCTTTTTGGCTTGTTTTGCATTTATCAGCTTGTAAGGGTCACTTGTGAACTCACAGCTTCAGAGAACAATCACATGCAGGGTCTCTGGTAAACATTGGGAAGACAAATCACAAATCTGAAAATGCTCATCAATGACAGCCTATTTCTGTTCTTTAGAAGAGGACAGGAATTTTTGACCAATTTGAAATTTCACTCATCAGGGTGTGTGAGGATCAGCTGTGGTGTGAACAAAGAGACAGTATTTATCTCAAAAAACCTTCCCGGGGAGGATCAGAAAAAGATAATTAATTCCAAAGGACAATAATTCCAGTGAGATAATTCACTTTTCTCATATGTATGTTATGAACTGCTGCCACAGCAGGACTGAGTGGTATAAAGTCCAAATGACACAATAGATTAACTTAGGGGAGTTTTGAAAGAAACATTTGAAAATTTAAAAAATTTGAAAAATTAAATGGAAAACATATGGAGGCAATATGAATGTCTCCTTAGTGAGAGGATCCAGACTAGATCATTACAAAGCTGTGCTACCTCCTTCCTGTGACCTTGCATCATGTTTGGCTCGTCACACACAGGAGTATTGCCATGATTTGTATCCTCCAGCTCTGCAGAAAAGGCAGTCACTCCTCAGAAACTGCAGGAACCGATTGGAACCACGACTCTGACTATTGAAAGCTTATTTATTTTAACCACATGCATTTTTCTGTGGTTTATCTCCTAATAACTGTGAATACTTTAGTGGAAAACATCAGTTGCTTCCAACAGTTAATTGAAGTGGGAAAATCAGATAGACAAGCCCATTCTATTATTTAATTCCAACAAGATATGGTAGATTGACTCTTGGTCCATATTCAGCTACTGGTATTTGCTCCAGGATGCCCAATGTCTATTATTCCTTTATTACTCTTCCTCTTACTGATTTCAAAGTAAGACAAGACAGGCCCAGGTGATCTTGGTCACCTCAGTGTGTCCCTGGCAGTTTTTGCTTTAAATATAACTGATGATGTGGTCCATACCATTGAATGCCAATATTTTTAAAAAATATTTTTATGTTTGGGGATTTTTTTTTTTAATAAAAATAATTTGGTTGGGCCACAAGTAACGTAGGAATACGAATACGATATCTGATTCCATTTGTTATCTAGACTTGTGGAGCTATTTGAAAATGTAAAAATACATAATGTCTGGCTAAACCAATAGCTGAGTTCAGCTATTGCATGCTATCAGAATGCTGCACTTGAGACTGCTGAAAAGGAGAGGAGAGCAGCAAGGTTAGAGAGGGCAAGTTAGAAAGCTCTGACTCAGAAAAAGAATTCAATCTTCTCACCTGCAGATTCACTGTTAAGTACCAGCCATGAATTGCACTGTTGTAGGTCTGAATGGCATTTAAGAACTGCGGTGAGCTGTTGTGCCCAACCAAACACCATGAAGGGGAATGGAGGTCAGTGTATGTGCTTGGGTGCCTTTTGAATTTGTCACTTTAAAGTGTACATTCTCTGAATGCTGCTGCATGCATGCTCCCAAGCAGAAGCATTCAGTGAGAATTGGAGGCCTCAATGTTAACACATTTATTCTCCTATGTTATTTTATGTTTCATTGCCCTCCGCTGAAATCTTGACCAAAATGTACTAACTTCTCTCCCATGGCTGTGGTTTGCCTTTGAACTCTCAGGAGGAAGGCCATGGCTATAGAAATTTGAGCACTCTGTCTGATAGCACAGCATAACCCCATCACAAATAATCTGTCTTGGAGGTTGCTAGTGCCAGGCTCTACCATTGTTCTTGTGTTCTATTATTGCCAGAGTGCTGTTTGACTACAAATGCTGTTTATTATCCTTTTGGGAAGGTTTCTTCTCTCCTATTTTCCAAAACAAACTGAAGCGTTCACTATTTAAATTCTTACTTCATTAGGTAACTAAGCCATTAAAGTCTGTGAGACAAATACAGTGAGACAATGTTGAGAGCTAGTGTGAAGAAACTAAAATGTGTTCACAGCCACAGAACAGAAGCAAATTATATGAGGACTTTATATACATACACCCACAGACATAGAGGTGTGCACAAAACCAGACATATGTATGTACCCACACTGGTGGTTAATTATGTTGTAGATCATTTAATAAACTCAATTCTTTTGGATCCTTCTCTTCTTCTGGCTTGCAGTGTCCATAGAGGAATATCTGATGTGAGACTTGCTAATCCAAGGCGAAGACAGAAACCCTTCTAGTTTGTCATGGCACGTACCTAGGAATATTTCTGTTATATGGCTCTTATCAGTGTTTCAAATACCAAGGTATTTTTAATGAAAAAGGAAAAAAAAAGGTTTATAGCATATTTTCTCCCATAGTTCTCTTACTGCCTGCAGAACAACACTGGTTGCAGTGGAAAATACCCTTGTTTGTCTTTAAAATTAACACTTCTATTTATATTTGATTATTGATAGTACTATGTGCAAGAAAAAGAAAGCAAGGATCCTGTTACATGTGGGTATCATAGATAATCCCAAAGAATAATACTGCACAAAAACTAGAGTACACTTGAGGCTAAAGCAGAATAATCTCTTAAACGGGTATTTGCTGCTCAAGACAAGTGGCTCTCCTGATGATACTGTAATTAAGAGCTTTTTTTAATAACAAACCCTGCCAACTATACACTTAGTGAAATTATTGGCCCTTACACAAAAGGTACTTTGATGTCTGTGCAAGCAGTTGCCACCATTCCTTGAGCTGCTTTATGGTGCTGTGCAGGTTTTGTAGCTCAGTCAGCGCTGCTTTTCAGCCATGTCTTGAACACTCAGCCACAAGTAACAGGCAACAGCACAGATTTGGCATAGAAGATGTTTAAATAACTTTTTCTTAGGAAAGACTTCTTTTCCAGCAGAGCAAGCTGTTAGATTTATTTGCATTTACCTCACTAAAAATACATGTACTTGCTGTGAAAGGGGTGGGTGATTACATGACCACCTAGGGGGGCTTGGTTTTTCAACGTGTAAATAATTTGCTTTTGGAAGGAGATGTTCCAGTACTGACACTGTGGCCTGAAGTGAGAACTGAAAGAGCAAATACAAACCCGGGCTCAAAGAGATGTGGGTTGTTTTGGGGTTTTTTTGTGACTTCATCATGTGCAGTATAATCAGCCACTCTAGTCAGTGTCCTAAGTGGTTTAGGAGCAGATCCTGACTTCTGTGAATTATGTTATAGCACATTTAGGAACTTCCTGAGCTGTTCTTGGAGTTTTCTTTCTCAGTGGGCTAAATCATAACACTATTTACTTGCATTTCAGCCTCAATACAGAAACTTTCTGACTAATCTTGGAATAGGTGAATTTAGACAGTTCCTGTAAATAGATCCATGTTTTGTTTGAGACTGTTTTCCACTGATTTTCACACGTCATCAAAAATTCTTGTGTAGTTTTAGAAAGAAACTGCAAATGAGTGCAAAACACATGAGCAAATGCCTCCTTTAAATAGTAAGTAAATTAATACAGGAAATAAATTTAAATTTCCATCTGTCTCACGGTGAGATCTGTGTGTTAACAGCTTTGTCTCGTGGCCTTCTCTCTCCCAGGTTCTTCCATGCAGACTTGCAGAGTCCTGACCTAGTTTCATTTTGCCTCATGGAAGTTTAGTCATTATTTTTGTCCACAGCAGCAAGCAGAGAGTTAAACAGAAATGCTGGCTTTCTGCAGGTAGTTGCTCGCTCCCCAGCTGATATTATTTCCTCTAACAACCCATCTCCCCTTGCTGTATCAAATAATTTTTTCCCCAGCATTTACCTGGGTGTGTGAATGTAGGGCTGTGTGGGTGATCTCCTTTGGCTGCGGTCAGCATCCTTGCTACTGCTTTGAGCTGGCTTGGGGACAGGGAGGGAAGGATGAAGGAGAGCAGGAGGGGGCAGGTGGAATGCTGGGGAGAATCCCACATATTTCTGCAGCTATTCTCAAGGAGAGACAGGATGCCATGATAAGACTCTGAAAGTGTTTAAAGGACAGCGGAGTTCCTGTTTGAAATATATTCGAAGCCGAATTCTTCTGCCCCTCCAGCGAACTCTGTGTAGCAGTGTGTGTTTTGACAGCGCAAAAGAAAAGCTTCCAGTGATGCAAATAATGGCCTTCTGAAACCTGGATAGAAATAAACTGGGCACGCTCTAGAAATGTAAATGTCAGTAAATTCTCAAGTGGGTTTAAGAAACTGCTTTGAAAATTCACATAGTTGCTCTCACTTAGCCAGGCCTTCTGTTGGGGAAGCTACGTTAAAGGAAGAGATTTAGCAAAAGTCTCCATTTCTGTTTGGGAAACCAGAATTAAACACAAATCTGTCAGCTCTTTACCCAGCCCTGATGCTGGTGAACTATGCCAGGCAGTGGCCTGGTGCCTTTACCCTTCTAGTACAGAGCTGCTGTCATCTTGGGGGAATTCCTGATGCTTCACTTTGTGGGAGTTAAAAATAGTAACCAGGGGAAGGAAGGAAACGCTCTTGAAGATGCAATAGGGTAATTTTCTGATTGTCATTTTTCTTTATCATCCCACCATCTGTTAATTATTCTGAGACCTTTAGTCCCAACTGAAGTCTTGCCAGTGTTACAGCCCTTAGCACATTATAGCAACAGCAGCAAACTTTGTGGCTCACAGAAGGAGAGTGTGAGAGCAAAGCCTGATTTCCTGGATGTTTCCAAAAGGGAAACTCTTTACTGGTCGTTATTGTATTAAACTAAGATTTTTACAGGACCACAGCAATGTGCAGTTCTCTTTATTCTTATCAGGAAAAGGTACAGAAATATTAAATTGCAAAGCAAATTGTCCAAGAATACTTAAAGCTGTGTCTGAGCTATGAGCTGAAAAAGCTGTCCCTCCTTCCTCCCACTTAGCTTCTGACCCAGTTGTCTCTCAGTTGTTCATGATTTCACTGAACTGTCAGTTCAAAACTAAGTCAGGTTTATTTCTTCCTCCTAATGAACACTCTCAAAAGATTTTGATTTATACCTGGAAAGATGTAAATATCATCCTGGCCAAAGTTCAGTGGATCTGGCCATTTCTCCCCTGTCACTTGCTTCTGGAATGATAGTCCATCAAGGGGATGAAAGGAGAGGATTAGTTCAATATAATAAAATCTCCCTCTATCCGAACTCCAAAGCTATGTAAATCTACCCCAGGGGCCTTTAACTGTGAAAGGTATCTTAATTTCAGATTAATAAAATGGAGGAATTTTGTGTCTGTAGATAAGTGCTGTATTTAGTGTCACACACACACAAAGATCTAGGCAGTCCCTATACTCTGACACTTTCTAGTGCTAGCAGCCATCCTGTTTACATTCGAACCCCTGAATTTAAATTAAACCAGTCCTTAAAATCCTTCATGGACCTTGTCCTGCCAGCTTCCACGACTGTTATACAAAATGCCAAAACTGGTGTCAAGTAAATCTTAGCTACTAATAATGTGTGGGTTTTTTCAGTCAATGAAATCTGGTACTGCAGTTTCTCCAAAAGCTGTTGTAAATTTTATTAAGATGAAAAGCCAGACACAGTAAGTTTATCTCCACCTATAAAGTATTTTCTTTATCATGTACTACAGCATTATAAAGAGACAACTGAGCCAAGGGAAGAATTATGCCACATTTTGGTAAGGAAAATCCTAGAAGGTCTTGAAAATGATAAAAAATGTTATCAAACTGTATTATGCTGTGCATAATACATTACAAGCTATTTTTAAATTTGATGGATTAACAGAAATACCACAGTTTTCTTGAGATTAACACTAATTCTAGTAATATGTCTCTGGGGGAAAATGAAATGAGGAGTGTTACCCACCTGAGGATGACCAAAATGATTTTCTTTCCAAAATGTTTTCTATTTAAAATACGTCTCGCTACGCTTATTTTCTCCTGTCTTGGATGTTGACATGCAACATTACTTGTACTTTTGGTGCAAAAGGAATAGGTCATGTGACCTGCTAATACTGATGGTGTGCTCTTAATAGTAAGAACAGACATAGAAAAATGAGAATCATCTTGAAAATATAGGGGCAGGAAAGGTCTTTGCTTGTCATGCACATAAGTTTTTAAAATCTGCATTATGAACACATTTCACTTAGATGTTCTCAATTTGGTTGGATCCAAGTTCTGATTCCCCTGCTCCTGAGATGTGGGGTGTAATTATAGAGCAATATTAATAAACTTCTCCTGGAGATATGGATATTGCTTCCAGTGAAAACTTTGCAAAACCTGGTATTTTACACCAAAGGCCACAGTGTCCATAAAGTCTCTTACTTGGTTTAGAGTGATATATGGCAGGATTGCACTGCTCATAAAAAGGATTTTTTAAAAACAGTCAGACAACCAAATCTTACTGTTTTGCCACTGTATTGGATGTGTGAATCTTCAACTTTCCCTTTGGGGAAGCTGTTGACAGAGGGCTTAAAGCCTTTTTGAAAATTCAAAAACAACTTTGAGCAAAAAATCAGGGTCACCAGAAGTCATAAGATACCAAAATTAACAAACATCACTTTGATAATTTCCCAAGGGCCACTGTATAGACTTTATTTGGACTGTTAACTTCCTCTTTCTGTTTCTTATGTTATTGGGACTCTTAACATAAAGTGGAGGCTTTAGGTTTGGGTTTTTCTCTTCTCAAAGGCAGCACAGCAATGGCATACATTCTTTCTCGAGTTTCTAACTGAGAATACAGCGATAGGGACGACTTGAGTGGTCTCCTGTTCAGCGGCTGGATTCAGCACTCAGTGTAAACCAGACTGGGGTGAGCCACAGGACAGCATCTTCCTTTCTTTGCTGCTACCACCTGGCAGGGAGAGGATGTGCCTTCTATTGTAGCTCTAGAAGTGGCTGCTTTTGTGTGAGTTGGTTTCTCAGGAGTGAGAGTCCTGGATGGTTCTGGAAGTTAGAAAATTTTACAGTGGTACGTGACAGGGTTACCAGTAATGGCAGGAGATGGAATTTGTGCCTCTGGCTCCTGGGATACAAAAATGGTACTAAATAAGAAACCTAAGCGTTCAAAATTTCAAATGCCAATGGGATTACCTCTGCAGTCCTAATTATTTAAAATTATTTATTATTTAATGTTATAAATAGGCAGGAGTCGATGTTATCTCCTTTTTAATGCCTTTATTAGTGATTTCAGCAGAGGGACGGCTCGGGGTAGGGATGCCCTTGCCCACGCTGCATCAGCCGGACACCGCCGAGGAGGAGGTCTCGTCGGATCTGCGTCGCTGTCGTCGCAGAGCCGGCAGCCACGCCTCACGGGAGTCCCTAGGCTCGCTGATGGCTCGAATGTCTAGGGGGGTGACTCTTAGCAGGGACTTCAGAGGTTATGGCGACCCCTCTTCAGTGTTTATAGATGATACTGGCAGCTACCTTGGCTCTTTCCCCACTCAGCGCTGCATTCCGTCTCTCCGGGTCTTGATCAGGCTCGCTGTTCTGAGCGGTTCTTGGTTCTGGACTCACTTCCGGCTATACTCGATTTGCATAGAGGCGGTGACAGGCCCAGAGCAGGCGAGGAGTGGGCGAGGCCCCCAAGTTGATGGGCAGGCTGGTATGTGGGCGGTGTCTCGGAGAGCAGCAGGGCTTACAGACTAAGGTAGGGGTGCAGGGAAAGTACGGGACGGGATGAATGTAACATTCGAACCACAGAATCAGTGCATTTACGATTGGGTTTTAGGGTACAACAGTACATTAAACAGATAACTAACAGATAACATTGATACATAGAACAGAGGATACCCACAACTAACTACTAACTGCTAATAACTAATGGCCTGGACCCTTTGTTAAAATCTTTATCTTTCTCATTTAATATCTTAATTATTGGTCTAATTATCTTCTAAACATAGTTTTAATTTATATGATTAATAACATGCTTTTGTTCTAGTGGTTCTGACTTGTTTATGTTCATAGGCTGGCCAGATGCAGGTGGAGAGCAGCTATTTAATATTCTGTTTGTTCCACCGTGCCCCAGTGTGGCTCTGTGCCACGTGTTACTTCATGAAAAGTATCTTCAGAAAGCAATTCCTGAAGATAGGTTGCCTAATTTCCTAATGGACACTCTTATGCCATTCACTGCAATATGACACCTTGACATTTAAAATTGTGACTGTTTTATAGGAAAGAAAGTGAGTCACAGGGAAAAGAATTAATGTCTTTTTATGCTGCTGTCCAATATCGGGTCCCTAAGATTTTTTTGTTTGCTGTTCATAGCACTCAGCATTATGTATCAATTAATATGATCAAAATTTAAGTCCTATTATCTTCAATTGCAGCTGCAAGTACCCAGTGCATTGGTAAATAAGGCCTTATGGTTCCAAATTCTGAGTCCAGAGGATGAGGGAAAATAATACCGGTGCCTAGCTATTAAATCAGAGACCACTGCAGGTTTCTGTTAAGAGACAAGTTCAAAATCCACCTCTTTACAGCTGCTTTCAATGATTTAAATCATCAGACTTCTGCAGCTTTTCTTTAAAACCATTTCTCATGCACTGTATCATTTTTTCCAGTAAATGAAGCAATGATTCTGTAGGAAACAGCATATTTGTGTCATGCTGATTCAAACCTTTCCTTTGCAAGTTTCTTCTTTTGAAACAGAAAAGCGTGGAAAAATGGATAAAACCCCCCAAATCTCACTCCAACTGAAAAAAACCCTTAACAAACCTAAAACCAACCCACAACCTCAAAACTTCCTTTGGGGAAAGACTGGTGTGATCTTGTAATTAAACAATTCTGCAATCTGTATACTCAGGCTGAATTCCTGTATTTCTTTAGTCTTGTGTTCAGTGCTGCAACTTTGATTTCAAGGCTGCTGCGTGGTCCAACAAGGCAACATTCACAGTTCTTTAATTTATTAAACACCTTAAGATCCCCTTATAAATGCATCTTTTTATCTTCTAGGTCACTATTACACAGCAGTGTAGACAACGGTTGAAGGCAAGACTGTTGTCAGCTGCAGACTTGTAAAAATGTTAATTAAAACAATTGCATGGGATAGATTTTGTTAAAAGATTGTATGAGAGCTGTCAGATGTTTCAAAAGATATAAAGGTATTTTCCTTGACTATATGTGTTAATAGTTGGAGATGGACTCTTCAAAGTATGGCAACGCTTTGCTACTGGCAACTTTTATGGGTGAAAATAACTTCAGTAAGAGGATATTTTTTTCACTTTATATGCAGTGGAGCAAAGTCTGTTGGCATTAGGGCACAGCATGATGGCTGGTTAGAGCCTCTGAAGGCTCCAAGGAGAGTGGGGATTTAACAGGGCAGTAGGGGAACAGTTTATTTGGATTCAGAGGAGTAAAGCTCATGATTCCAGATCTATAAATAGCTTTTGTTGTTGCTCATGCTGTGGCTAGGTAAGACATGAAATTTGTCAAGGACAGAATTTCATGGAGAGAATCTTAATGGAGGGAGTAGAGTTGGATTTCAGTATAGTTCAATTGGTTTCATAACTCAGGAATCAAGTACAGAATGAGGTTTAAAAACAGGAATATGTTTTTTTTTGTGACTTTCTGACCATCTTCTGTATAACTCCTCTTATGACACCTCTGCTACCAAGAAAATGTTGTTTACTTTTGTGGTTGCACAAATCAAATTCTTTTCTGCATGTCTAAACAATGTGGACATAACTGAACAAAATATATCCTAGAATGAAAAAAACCCACCAAACTCTGTGAAAACCTTTTTTTTTTTTTATTCCTAAAATGATGGTAATCATGTTAAAGATCATTTTATACTGTGCTAAAGTAATGCTAATTCATATAAATTCCTGAAACAAGACCACCAGTTACACTTGGGGCTAGTTTATAGCCTGTTTTGTGATGGTGTGAGCAGGATCTTGCTGAACAAGGTGGCTCAGATCTGACACTGCTGGGGTTGAGATCCTTTAGATGTTACTTGAGAGTGGTGTAAAAATCCACCCTCCCCTGCCCTGCCCCAAAACTAATTCACTCCTGAATTAAATATATTTGTCTTTTCTGCTGCACTTCTAAGATTTTCCTTTCAAGTGCATAGAATCATTAGATAAAGCCTCGGGAAGGGAGAGGTTGAGGTTTGGTTGTTGTTTTTGTTCTTTTTTTAAAAGACAAACTCTTTGGATTATGACAGCGCTTAGCCCACAAAAACAAGCTGGATCTTTGGATGAAGGAGGCAGGGTATGTTTCCGTTTTGTTTAGTTCAGGAGAAGGCATTTCCCTAAGCTGAAATAGTGCTTTTAAGTTTAGTTCCAATTTAAGGCCTTCCATGCCATGATTGAAGTTGTCTCTGGCTCCTTTTCCTGAGCTCCTTTTATATGCACCGCTGTATCCTCCAGGAGAAAATCTCATTAGAGGATAAACTGACATTGCCATATCTCAGTGTGAAACAGTATCAGTATTTTTGTGATGTTAGTTATATCTCATAAAAATAGTGGGAGTGTAAAACATTGATAATAGAGCAAAGAACGTAAAAACTTTATAGTGGAGAAACCAAACACATCCTTTACTGAAGAACGTCCAAGAAATGCCATCCATATTCTCTATTCAGCAGTTACCTACAAATGACAGCGTTTTCAAACGCATCGTTTAGCTTTTGAATGACCTTCAGAATATTACTGGTGGGTTTTCTTCTCCTGGACACTGCAGCAAGTTATACATTTGTTTATAGTACTATTTTCATACAGGCAGAACAGCTGGTGGCATGAGCAGTTCTCTTCCAAGTTGCTTAGTCTGGTTTAATTAGAGAAAAGTAGTCTGGGACAGACACTGTTCTTCTCTAAGCACATGGGGGTTTTGGGTTTTCTTTTTTTTTTCCCCCTGAATTTAAAAAAATCCATTGTTTCTGTAAAAGACATTTAATTAAGAAAATAAATTACAAATGACAGATGACAGAGACTTTTTCATTTATATAAAGAAAGCCCAACAATCTGTAGTTGAGTGTAAAACGATCACTGGTTAACAGCTGTCTTTGAAAACAGAAACCTCAAGCTCTCAGATGAGCATGAATTAAAAATAAAATGCCAACAGTCTGAAAAGATCACTGATTTGTAGGGTTTGCTTTTTTCTTAGTTCTGGAACTTCTACAGCCCTTTGTGTTTTAATCTCTGAATTAAATTCGTGCACTTTTAGGTGTGGCCCACACTTGATTTATTTTTTTTGTTTTTCTAAAGAATGTTTAGTTGAAAGAAAGTTGGGAGGCCTTGATTTCAGTGTTTGTGGGTGTGCATTAGAATGGGGCTGGGGGAACACCAGAACATTCAAGGGCTGTAAGTGCTGTGTGGCTGTGCTAAATTGTTACCATGACACTGAATAATGGTGAGGTGATGAGCTGAATTTCGAATAGCAGGAACAGTGCCGAGCAATCCTTGTCTCCTGCCAGTGAGACATGCAGAAGTATTCCATGACTAAACATTTATTTTTTTTTTTTCTTCTTTTTTAATGGATCTGGGTTGTCCTGCAGCTGAATAAGGTTCAGATGAATTATGCTGAGAAGGAAGCTGGGCAGGGCAATATATACTGGCTCTTTCAATAATGTGCACAAGGCAAGCTTGCTTGAAGATGAGAGGATATTCTGAAAACAGCAGAATTTAGGCTATAACAAGCCCCGCCCCATTCTCCTCAGCTTCTGCAATCCAGAATGTAGAATCCAGAAGGCTCACCTCTAAAGTGAAGTACTCACGCTTGATTAAGCCTCTTTTCCTGCCTGGAAAATCAGAACCATTAAGAGTTTTAAATTAAAATTCCAGGCAGCATTTGGATAACCTGGTAAGATTTCCTGTTCAAATCATAACCTGCTGGTTTTTAATCATGTCATCCTCTACCTCTGCCATGGCATTGGGCTGCTGGGTACCTTAAATTTCTTACTTAGTTACATGAGGTAAGGAGAACTTAATACAGAAGGTTGGGAAGATGAGATCTCTGGATAACAGCAGAGCAGATCTCTTACTCTGCCACTGACTCAGGTTGCACCTGAAGGGTGAAAAATGCCACCTTGAGTCATCCTTGCCCGATAAAACTTTGTAGCAGCAGCAAGTGTAAGAACAGGTTCTTTTTGGCACATTTTCACTACATGAACCAGTGTCTGATTTCAGTGACAGGTTTCAGAGTTTCTCTAAGCCTGCACTTTTAAAATACAGATGTGGGACTAAAAAATTAACTTATTGTTTAAATCTGTGAGGCTTTGGCTTTGAAGTTCTTACCATAGGTGAAGTTCAGCTTCATCAGTGCCACAGTGTCCAGCCACCAAACGAACCAACTGTTCTGCCCAGCAGAACTACCCACACCAGCACCACAAACTCCTGCTTGGATGCTGGGATTGCATAGCTGTATTAATCTCTGAAAGTTAAGGTTTAATCAGCCTTCTCCACAAAGGATTGAATTCTTTTGACAGAATTAGTTTTTAAGAATTAGAATTGAAAAGGGCTGCTGCCCACACAAGCGTATTTTCCCCAAGGTTACCTCGCCACAGGAATATATGGGAAGGGTTTGTACTGGATGGAAAACAGGCAAGGTCTTTGTCCTCAGAACTAAAGGTCTTTGTCCTCACAACAGAAGTAGTGACTTTGTCACAATGACTCACTCCTGAAAGGCAGATTCACACTGCCTTTGACAACCCTACCAGGCAACAACAACCGTGTTCATTTTGGATGGAAAGTTGCGAGCACGACTGAAATTTATGTGAGCTATGCTTGGCCTAAAGCTGATTTCAACAGTATCATAAATTCAGGTAAAACACTTTATGAGACTCATGGAATGCTGTTCTTACAATGGCTCTTTGCTTTCATAATTTGGTGGATGCCTTTCCTCGTGTAGTTTCTCTGAGGTGAAAAGCTCAGCCTAAAGCTGGACTTTCTGTTGCTCTTTGTGGTGATCTCAGCTCAAGTCACACCTTCAGTTTTATCCCAAGGAGAAAATAAAGTGAAATCTCGTATCTCTCCTGAAAGAAAGAGGGAAGGATAGCTGTTGCTGATATCTAGTAATGAAGTATTTTTAAGAAAAATATCCATTTACAAAAAGTCTAAAAGTTAAAGTTCATCACATGATGTGGGGTTTAGAATCAAAGCACGTCAGAGATGCTTAAAACAAGACAACTAGCCATGCCTCTGCCTTTCCTTAATGAATGTAATTCACTGGAAATCCCTCAATACTTTGGACATGTTGAAATGGTTGACCTTTCCAGTCACATTCCTTTTATTCTTTATAGAGCTGGTACAGTGGAGGGTGGGAAGGGAGTGGAATATTTTTCATTTGCCTCAGATGACAACTTCTTTCGTGCCCATCACACAGGTGAAAGGAATCTTCTCACTCCAAGGAAAACTAGATTCTTGACTGCTGGAGAGAAAAACAGACAATTATTTTTTGTAAAAGAAAGAATTAATTATTTGTTTATCTTATTTACTAAGAAACAGAGCTTTGTTACAGAACTCCTTATGAATAACTAGTACTTAAAGACACATAAATGGCTATCCAGAATGATCTAACACTGGTTGGTGGTAGACACTGATAAGAAAAAGTTTTAAGCCCCTCCTTTACCACCTTGTTCCACTGACTTGTCATTTGGATATTTCCTTATGTTGGTGAACACAGTTAGAAACTTCACTAAGTTCTTTTTCATTAGTCTTCCCGGCAATACTACAATTTTCAGCTCAAGAGCTTTGGCTTGTGGCTGTAATTGAAGAAGGAAGTGGATTTCCAGCGGTGAGAGAGGCTGAGGAGTTTGCAGGACCTGTGTAAGAGTACAGCACTTTGCACGCTGATGCAAAGGCCAAACACACATTGGCATCTTCTCTGGAAATGCACAGGAAGGCAGCCAAGGAGTGTGAGCAGGAGAAATCCCCCCAGGCCCTTTCTGTTCTGCTCTTGGGGAGGATTTGCCCCTGCATACAATGAGGACATCTAGTTCCTTAAGTTTCAACCTACATATGATCTCTAGTGATTGCACCTGGATAGGAGAGGCTTGCCAGGCAGGAACAGTATTGGTTGTTAAATGCACAGCATTAACTAACCCCTTCTGGCTCCCCCACGCTGAGGGGCTCCGTGGTAAATGGTTCCATAACATCAACTGGAGGGTATTGCCTGCATGTAAACAGGTACCCTGAGTTGCTGCAGAGAGGATGAAGACACCTACTACAAGGAATTTATTAAGGGAGATGGAGAGCTTTTGGTACTAAAGCAGCAGGAGTGAAGCAATGTGGCACAAAAGGAATACAGGGAAGGTGCCAAGTACAGAAAATGCAAAGGGTTCCAAGATGAAGTAATGAGAAGTACTGACAAAGTGTAAAAAGGGAAGAAAGAGACTGCAGAAATGACAAATATGAAGCAAAACCTTTAGGATATATAGAGTATGTTATGTAAGGGAAGAATTTGAATTTGATGACATTATGTAAAATGAAAGATTTCTTCAACAGCTGAATTTATTCATCTGCACTTCACCCCACTTCCTTATCTTAAGAAAGTCCAAAGAAAGCTGCACAAGCGAAAAAAAACCCACCAAACTTCACAAACCAACCCTAGCTTTCTGTTCCCTGTGATGGATGCCAGCTCTCTACTCAAAAAGGCACACACAGCACAACGCAAACACCTCTGCTGGGGTATTTGGGCTGGTCGCTGATAAGATTTTTTTTCTCATAGGGCAGCAATTTAGACAAAGGGAAGCCTGCTGTACAGCGAAAAGGGCTAAACATAAACCAATACTGCACTCTAACAAGCAGCGTAAGGATTTTTACAGCCCCAATAATAGAGAGACTTTTGGACTTTTCCGCCCCAGCGTCAGCAGCCGTCTCCCGAGAACAGCGAGGGCTGCCCGGGGATAATGCCGAAGGCGCAGCTCGGTGCGCAGGCATCGCCCAGCCGCTGCCAGGGCCGGACCGCCGAGGGCACGCACGGCACTGCCCGACAGCGTGCGGGAGCTCGGGAAACGCTCGCTGGAGCCATGAATCAAACTCCGTCATGTGACGGAGGGGAGGTGCTGGGCTGGATCCCAGCCAGTGGCAGGAGCCGATGGGTGGAACGAACGGGGCAGAAAAAGACTAATATGACTAACGGATCCTGGATGCGTGGTACCTTCATTTGGATCTACAGGAATGTAGGCTCTGGCAGTTCTGCGGCTCTGCCAGCCTCTTGCCTGACACTGGAACTGCTGCTCACAAAGTAGAATCCTGCTGCTCTTTGGTAGGAAGGATAGAGAAAGAACATGGCCTGCATTTTGAAGGTAAATCTCTATCTGTTGCTTGAATGCATTGTTAGAGAGCCCCTCGCTGCTCAGAGGCATGGATTTGGTATAGTCCTATTGCATCTTCGTTGTCTTTTTGAGTACTGGCTTTGTTTGGCAAATGAATACGGAGAGATTCTGCAACGCACGGCTGTGCTCTGCTTCCCTCTGCCATTCTTTCTCTTTTCCCTGCATTGTCAGAACTGTGAGCTAGCGGGAAGAGAAGTGTGTACCGAATAATGGGAGGAGGGGAGAGGGGCTCTGGTTTTTTTCAGCTGACTTTGTCGACGCTGAATTCCTTCAGGAGCATTAGCGTTTGGGCAGCAGACTTCCAGTACAAAGGACAAAACGGGCAACTTATTTTCTTTTTCTAAACCATGCGGCGTTTACTGCTCTTAAGGCAACGGCTGCAGATGTCCACAGCTGTCCCAGTTGCTCCTTAAGCACACACCCCCCTGCTGAATCCGCTCCACACGATTGTACTTAGCACTTAACCGCATTTTCTAATGAAGCAGCCTATTTGATAGCGGGCTTTCCCCCTTCACGCCAGCAAACCCACAAGCATAAACTTACCGCGTGATCACATGCTGTCTCCAGGCTGCTTCCCCCTGCGAGGTGAGAGTGTTTGGAAGCCGCATGCCGTGTGGCCGGGGGAGCATCGGCCGCGCCGGGATGAATGGGAGGGAGGGGAGGAGGCGGAAGTGCGGTCAGCCGAGAACAAGCCGCGTTTGTTCTTGCGGCGCTGTCACTTGCAGGGAGTCGCTCTGCTGTGCCTGGAGTGCTCACGTTCGCATCCCTGTGTTGTCTCCTCTGTTTCAGACCCGTTTCTTGTCTGCCTTGCTGCTTTCTCTGCGTACTTTGAGCGTACTCGCGCTTTGTTCCTTTTAGCAAGTAAAACTGATCTGTGAGTTCTTTGTTATTTGCAATGTGATCCTCTGGCGTGGAGTTGATTGTCTCGAATTTTGGGATGGCCTGTCATTGCAGTTGCTTTCGGCGTATTTACGAAGTGGGTAAATTGCAAAACTTTAAAACAGCTTCTGGATAAAGAACATTTAGGTGTCTCCATGAATCCAATCCTTAGCACTACTTTTGGCCGTCCAGCTTTGAAAAAAAACTTGTTATTTTGCTGCACTCTTCCTCATTCATTCATTCTCAACTAGTGGGTCTGTGCGGTACACGGATGTTTTTTGAGTTGTCTGTCTTGTAGATTGCGGTACTTCATGTTAATAAATAGGGCAAAGTCTGCTGCGAGTGCAGAAACTTGCCTGAAGTAGCTGGCTCTGCTTGGAGCTAGATGGTAACAAACTCCTTCAGTCAGACAGCAGTAACGCAACTAGAGTTGTGATTTGAAAAGATATGAGCTCTGCGAATGGAGCTTGGTTTCACAAAGATTAGCGTGTGTGCCTCTGTTTAAACACTCCCTCAGTGACTTATGTTGGATCTGCCAGATACCCAGATAACAGAATTTCTTTTTTTTTTTTAATTTTGTGGCAAGATCACATGCAAACCCTTCCTTTTGGCCATAAGAGTTAAGTAAGAGTCCTTTTACAAGAAAACTCCAGTGTCTCTTTCATCCTCCTGATTGTTTCCTATGCAGTCTGGTGACATAGCCTGCCACAAGCATGACTTAGAGTTTGAATTATAATGCAATAAAAACCTTCTGTTTGCCTGGGCCAGGAACTCCATTTGGTTGTTATTCTGATGGTTAAGTCAATAGATTAATTGCTATTCCTTGACAGACAGCCCTCTTCCAGCTTAATTCTTAATCTTGTTAATACAGGCAGGTGCAAGGATAAAAAGTGAAACAGATACGAGAAGATTAGCATTGCCATAAGGCAAGCTGGATTTTCTCAGAAAAAAAAAAAAAATCCCACAGGAGTAATTTAAATGTCTAGCTCAAGATACTTACTTGTGGATGTTTTTAATGTAATGTCTGCAGCTTTTTCTCTACCAAGGAATTTCAAAATAATTTGTGTACTTTGACATGACACTAAGCTCATTCCTTCCTGAAAACATAAACCTGTTAGTTACACCCTTCTCCTTTCCCTAGGGTTTGCCCTGAGCTTGTGTGGAAACAGGAAAAAAACCCCAGAAATCTGTAGGTATAGATTTGAAGTAAGTGGCAGCACAGTGGATAGGAATCCAGAACGACTGTGCATCCTTTCCATGTCAGCTCTGAGTGTCTCTCTGACTCTGCCTTGTGGCTTGCCCTCCTCTCTTCCTAGATTTTTAATTCCCTGACAAAGATGTTGTGAGACTTGTTGCATGTTGGAGTTCCATATAAGTGAGAGTTTAAGATAAATGTGATTGGATAGAGGTGTCTGTAAAGTGCAAAGATCGGGGTGGTGGTTAATAATTAACTGGAGTTACTTAGGGTGGTGAAGAGTGTGTTAGAAGGGGTGTATGACCTTTAGATGTGAACATCTCCTTTTACTAAAAGTACTGCATGAAATAATCTGTGTCTTGCCTGAGCTTTGGAAGGGGATTCTCCCTAAGGGTGCCTACTGTCTCTCTGGTGTTTGTTGTGCACTCTTCCTAGGTAAGATTGATGGGGCTGTTACTGATTGTGGCTCCAGAAACTTCGTCTTCTAGTCACTAGTGGGGCATTGTCTGTAAAACCAGCAAAATTATTGTTGTGAGGCATTGTCTTCTTTGTTAAAGAAAAGCGGGGAAAGATGTAAGTTCTAAAGTGCATGATGTGTCTTTATTTTCTCTGTCATGACTTTAAAAATCATGGCAAATAGCTGAGTGAAGTGTAAGCATTTTTTTGGAAGCAAGCAGTTGGTCTTATACTTGTTACTATGGTAGCTGCATGTAACCTTGCCAGCTACTGGATTAGCAGTGATTACTAGTTATGTAGTCACTCTTGTCCCTAATGATACTGAAGTCCCTAAGTTCCCCTGTATCAGCCACTGACTCTTGAAAATGAGGACAGAGTTCACTCAATAAATTACTTCCTATTCTACCTCCTGCATAATTGAAAAATAATACTTCAGAGTATGTGACTTCCCCCAGTGAAGACCGGCCATGATATTTTAAAGCAAATAGGACAGGTTGACTTAGTTAGCGCACATTGCAGTTTGCAGGAGGTTGTTGGTCCCAAGCTCTTCTTTTTGAATGGAAGTTTTGAAGAAGATGGTGGAGATGGGTTGTAATCCCAGTACGATTTTAACTGTGTAGGCTTAACGTGGTAGAACTGAATAAATAAAATCCATGTGTGATGGGCCTGTACAGTGAGGAGTAAGCATGAAATCTAGGAAGACACTTCCTTCTGGTTTGTGTGCTATGTATTTACTGTGCAGAGAACAGCAGAGGTTTCACGTGCCTCGGGGCTGGATGTGACCTTCTATCAACAGGGTTTACAAACCTTCAGTGAAACTCTATGGTCTAAGTATTATTTGCATAATGTGAGGCAACGTTCTTATATTACCACAGCTGATTGAGGGTACTCTCAAAGTAAGCAGGTGGCCAACCAAAATTCATAGCCTCTTTAATATTTTTTAAATCTATTTTAAGGATTGAAAGAACTGTTTTGCAAAGCATAACTTAGAGGTTTCAAACAAACAACACCCTTCAGCACAGGCTTGTAACTCTTCTGCAAGATGCTGTCAAAGTTGACAGTACTTGTATGTTCATCTACAATTCTTTTGCATGCTTCCTCTCCATGGTTATCTCCACTGGTTTAATTAAATTCACAGGTTGCATTTCTCCCTTAGTGCACATGGTGGACTGGTTTTGGTAGGAATTTTCTTTGAGAGTTTTTTCTGAGTGTTTAATGGCCTATGTCTGATTGGGGTCTTCAGACACTGCAGTAATACAGATAACATTACTACCTACAGGCCTATGCTCCATCTGCACTTTTGAGACTAAAATAGCAAAGCTGATCTCATTACATTGATATTTTCACCCTGGCAAGTAGCTGTTCATAGGGGAGAGGCAGAAGGTCTGAAAGGATCTGATCCCAGTATTTGGATGCTTGTAATCTTGGATATTTAGTTAGTAATTTGATTTTTTTTTTTTAACCTCTGTGTACATGACAATGAGTGTAGATGTTGCCTCCCAAGTTTCTATATCATCAAAAGCATCTTCTGTGTTTCAGTCTGCTCTGTTGTGCAGGGTAGGCTATGAGTCTCACCATACATTCTCTGCTAGAGATTTGCAGGATGCAAGCATTTCCATAGAGTTGACCTCTATATCTTGCTTGAATCAGGTCCAAGATAATTCACATTCTGCCTTGACTGTTAAATTGACTGCAGCAATGTTTATGCATGGCATCCATCCGTTTCCCTGTGCTGAGAGTTGTGCTTGGATCCCCTTTGATTTTCATGCTGTGCTCTTCTTCTGACCTGACAAGAGATGGAGAGATCCTTGGAAAAGGAACAAGGGCAACCTCCCCTCCATATGGGGGGGGTGCTGTGCTGATGGGTCATTTCCCAGCATTTGCTATAATGTGAGCTCTCTCCTCAGCCTCTCTTAACCTGATCTGCAGTTCTGTGGGCTGCAGCATTTCTCTTGTAACTGGAATAATTCCTAGGATTATATGGTTGTATCTCTAGGAAGGGAAGGTGTAAATATGCAAAGGTGCTCCTTATGGGGTGTGCATAAATGAACTGGAAAGTAGTAGGTGGATGCAACAGGGAGTTCAGAGAAGATCGGGATTTCTGAGGTAATAACCAGTTTATTTGTGGATCGCTCCCTCTTTATTTGTTATGGGTTGATGTTCCCATCCTTTTTCACCCTACCCAACAAAGCAGGTAAAACTTCATTTTTAATTCTTTCTAATACTCCTTCTTCATTGGATATTTCTATTTTAAATACATTCCTTACAATTACTTGGAAGTAAATGAAGCTGCATTAATGAACCTGCCCATGTGCAGGGCTAGGATTTGCCATATTGTGGTCCTGTGGTGTTTAATTACCATGTAAGATTTTATGGAGTGCAGTACGTGGAATTTCATAATGTGCTTTTTGTTATATTCACTTCTTGGAAATTTAGGGAAAATTAAATTCTGAGAAGTATAAAACCACTTTTCACTCTCGCTTTCAATGACCTTAAACTAACCATACCTTAAGGATAATGTATTAGCTCCTTCCCAGAAAGAGACAGCATCTAGTCAGTCTAGTTGTACAAGAGGACTTGCTTTGGTTGAATGAATTTGATTTTGATGCCCATGTAGCTAAACCAAGAAAACCTCCAGTTTTCAGCACGCTTCAGTTGGTTTAAACTGGAGGTTTGTATCTGACTTGGAGGTGTGAAAACTAAAACCACAAAACCAGCATTGAATTATGATGTGTCTGATACATTTAAGTAGTTATTTGATAAAGCATTAATGAGGAAAGGTTTTTGTCTTGCAGTTCATCTTTAAACAATGAAGCATGTGTCACCCAGATGGTTTAGGCTTCCCCCCTACCAGGGGCACGCTGTTTGAGCAGCCTGGTTTAAGGAACGGTGTCCCTGCCCAAATTGATTTGGCCAAATTGCCCAGTTGATTCGGTGATTCTATGATTATCATGGGTATGGAATCACATATTAAAGGGAATTGTCTCAAAATTCAGCCGTTTGTAGACTTGTGCATGAGCTTTGGTGATTTATATCCTGTTCATTTTTTCAATTTCCGTTTTGAAGTCCTGAATGCCAGATAACTTTGCATGTCAGAGTATGACATAAACCTTCATAGAAAGCAGAAAACTGCTATACTTTGACATAACATATTGAAATTCCTTGAGATGCAGGACAGATGTGCTGTTACCTATTTCTAGTGACATGGCAGCAAAAAAAAAAAAAAAAAGCAGGCCTTGTTTTCTTGCCAAACATTCATGATTATTTTAAGGGAGTGCTAAATGCAGCTCAAAGACCCCACATTTTAGGTTTTAATCACAACTATTACAACATCTGTGTGCTTAATTTAAAAAGGCAGAGCTGTTAGCGTTTTGTCTGTTCCTTTGCCATGTTTCATTCCAGCAGTATCTTATGTGCCTTCTAGAAGTCTAATACTGGACATGGTGATCTTTCCAGGATGTTCTCTCATCTTTTCCCAGGAAAGCAGTATCTGTGCAGCAGATTGACTTTTTTTTAAGAGGATTTTTTTTTCTGTGGCTTAAAGAGGAAAAAAAGTTTTATCTGTGTTTTCTAGGAAAGGAAAGGTCAAATGCTTACACATTAAATGGAAAATTAATTTCTTTATCTTCCTGGTGGCTAATGGATAAATACAATTTTTGGACTAATCTATTCCCCAGAGCAGCTTCTACCATAATATAAAGAGCTATCTTGTACAAGAAAAATTATGGATTCTAAAATTATTTGGGATTTTTATTTTTACTTTCAGATATTAAAAAGATAATTTGTTTTGTGGTTGTTATACATGACACTTTCCCAATACTTTCTTCTGCCTATCAGCTGCACTCCGTCCATATTCGGAGTCATAGCACAGAGGGTTGGAAGTGTGCACATAAGTAACAACGAGAGGTGGAGGTGTGTTTTATCTTACTAGTGATTGAGATTTCTCTGAGACCTCTGACCAGGAGCTAGGAGAAATTGATCTTTGTGGAGATCTGTAAACAAGGTGGGTAAAGGCAGCTCCATTTTCTGGATATATTCTCAATAAATAAGGCAACATTCTGCCTTGGGCATGTCATCTCTTAAAGCTGAGGGAGCAGTTGCCTCAAATACTCACGTGGCATGAACTTGCTGTGCTTTGGAGGAAAAGCTGCATCTGCTGCATTTCTTGTGGTGGCTCCTGTAAATAACCTGTGCACTGCTGAGAGAAGAACGGCCACTGCTCTTCCAGTAGCGTCTTTGGTTTCTGTGACTGGGAAGTATAAAAGCACAATGTGTGACTGTAACGTGTGTTGTGTTCCTGAATCTGTGGACAGGATAAATTATGGCTGGATGAGGTGAGAATTACTTGGTGTGATCTCAGAAAATGTTAAATATGGAGCTGACTGTTCTCTGTACTCCCCCCTGCCCCTTCAGGAGCATCCTGTGTTTATGCAAATATTGCCTTTACACGGTTAAATACCTGCTTTTGATAGCAGTGTCCCAAGTTATATCGAATAAGATACCCTTATGCTGGTGCATTCATATGCTTTCTGGGAGCTGTACAGGTGTACTAATTTTTTTTTAAATCAGTCAACTAGCTAAAATTATATTATGAATACAAAATTCATACAAATGGGATTTGTATTTAAAATAATGACAATTATTTTGGTTCTGTTTATTTTAACAAAAGCACCTGAAAAACATGACAGTTTTTGGTTTATGTGATTGAAAGGGGATAAAATACCATGCTGGATACTCTTTTTCATATTTCCTATTGAGAAGAACAAAGGTGAGGCAGGAGCTGAACTGGAAGGGTTTAGGAGATGCCGTCTTGTAAGTGATGCTGTTTAGGAGCCATGGGTGATGTGATGTAAAGGCAGTCCTGTTAAGCAGCTCTAGTTTACCTGCGTAGCATGTGTGACATTTAAAATTAACATGCAAGCAGTGCCCTTGCTAGTAATTAAGTGAAGCGGTATCTTCTTATGAGAGAGACGTTTTCAGAATTTGCATTAACAATAGGCAGAGGAATGCTGGCCTAGGCAGGTAGGATGGCAGGTGTGGAGTGGTTGGAAATAATCAGAAAAAGCATGTTTATTTCATGGGAACAGCAATTTGTGCAGAAGATATGTGAATAAATTATTTATAGTTCCTGTCTCTTCTAGCGATGTGTTCCTTGCAGTGCTAGTTTGGTGTAGGATTGGGTATCTTATGTCTCTTTCTTAAGTTCTTTACCTTAAAATTATATATAATCTTCATACTAGGAAAAGTTTGCCAGGGCTTTGGCAAAGAGAATGTCCCCAAGCATGTAGCAACATGTGACTTTGTTCCAGGAGGTTTGGTGATTTAATTCTAAGTAGGAAAAGCCAGAAACCAAATACCAGTTATTTATTTTTCTTCTAAGTTTCACACCCTTTTGTTAGCCATCGGCTTTTAGTTTCCTCCAAATCTATTGTTTAGCCAGATTTGAACATAATTATTTTCTTGAAATGAGGGGCTGCCATTACATATAAGAAATAAAAATGAGTATCTATTAACCCTTTAATAACCACAGTGGTATTATTACTAACTATTATTAATATTAACTGTTGAGGCCTGTAGAGTGCTTCTTGGTGTACTTTCAATAATTATTATTACTTTATTTTACATTAGATTATAAAATTATGTGCTTGTGGTTTGTGTTGTCCTCAAAATTACGATGATCTGGCCCTTCTCCATAAATGGAAATCACTATCTTTTAGATTAATTCAAAAAGACTAGAAGGCTTTTGTGTTTTGATGTGTTGTGTTCTGCTATGGGATGCAGTTACACCAGAATAAAGTTCCTATAACTTTTTTTTATGTTTGATTTGTCTGGGGACTAAATGTTTTAATTCCAGGTTATATGTGTCCACAGTGTAGCTTATGTGATTATTGAAATTCCTTACAGTTTTACAAGTTACTTATGTCAGCTGATCTTTATAGTTTTCCTGTGTTTATGTTCAACTCTGACAAGCTAGTCAGGTTAAAATCAGCTATTAACAGAAGAGAGCTTTCTATTATGTGGAAAAATAACCCCAACATTTTAAAAAATAGAATGGAGAATGAGACTGACTCATTCTGTGGGATCCTTGGGAGCTGTGGAATGTGTAATGTGGGGAAAAAACTAGTGGAAGACACATCTTTAGTAACTGGCGAACGGAAATATTGTCAAAAGAAAAGCTTTTGTAACTTTTTTCCATATGATTACAGAGAGAATTCCAGACAGCTGTCTCTGTGTGTGTCTCTATTCCTTTTCTGCCTTTTTAAAATTTTCTTCCATGGGGAATAAAAATATTTTTACGGAATAATCAGCTTTACTCTACGAAACGTTTTTCTTGAGAATGGCAGGGGGAAGAGAAAAGAATGCTCCAAACCAGAGAGGAGAAATGGCACCTTTTGGGGACACTTGTTGAACAGCATCCTTGCTTTGGTTGTGCATGTTCTCTCAGCCAGCGTTGAGTTCTCTGTACCTGTTACAGATCTGGAAGTCTGTCTCTGCAGTTCACAGCTCTTACTATGAAATGAAGTTTATACTGTGTTTTCACTTTGTGTTCGCTGCCACTTTCCCATTTATATTTCATTAAACCAATTAAGGTATCTTAGTGGTTTTACCAGGTCACTTAAGGTGAAAACAGAGAACTGAGGACCTGGAAATGCCATCAAAGCTTCCCCCATTCTAACCACGCTTCCTCTTGGGAATCCTGAACATGGAGGCTCAGTTGTCTTGTCTGTAGCTGCTGCCTTAACCGCCAGAGCAGCTGGGATCGCAGAGCCGAGTGTGTAATCCGGTCAGGGAGTCAGCACTGGGCTGTGCCCAGGGAGCAGCGCATCTCCCCCTCTCCTCAGCGTCGCTCCGGACCGCGACGGGCCCCTCCGCAAGCCGCCCCAGCCGCTCGCCTCCCCCTCTGCGGTGCAGCATAGCTGTTACAGAAACCGAAAATGCAGCTGGATCACAAGAACTCCTTTTGCTTTCTTGAGTGTGATTTTTAAGATGGATTAGTTTCCCGAGTATCGCAGGGTTGTGTTTGTCCCAGCTGAGAAGGTGGTGCAAGTTTGAGAGAGTAGCCTAGAAGGGGTCAGGAAATCTTTATGAGGTTCCTGCTGTCAAAATACTCCTTCAAGAGTAGGAGCTCATACTGTTAGTGGAGATTGCTTGCCAGTGTATTGGCAATAAACCCAGACTGGATCTAGCCACTGTTTAAATGGGAAATTCTGTAGCAGAAATTCAGCTTTATTCGGTGTAGGCCCTGCTGCCCTGAGTTACACAGGAGGCAAGGCCCCTTGCACAGTTTGATAAATTGGTGCCTGCTGAGTGCTGGAATATGGTTTTAGTGTGCCTAGAATGGAAAAAAGGGAGTATTCCCTGTTCCATGTGATCTTGATGGAGGTCACTGCTTGTCCCAGGCTTTTAGTACCTGTATAACCTTGCCCAGGTGAGCTGCTTCCACCCTGTCCAGCTTTGCTGTCTTTGGACAATGCCCCTGGGTCATCTCCCACGTCCGTAGGTGCCACCACTTCCTCACATGCAGCCCTGCGCTAACTCCAGGTACCACAAAGTATTTGCATTCTTAACTTCCACGCTTGACTGAATGTAAGCTGAATTTATTTAGGAAGCAGTACTATGTTCTAATAGCACTAATGCTGTAGTTTTAGAAAGTAATTGTAATCAAGCACCCTTATATACAGTTAGTTAGACTACGTCTGTTGAATCTCTGCTTTTAAGCCCTTTATTTCTTCATATACAGTCTCCTAGTCAGCAAATGAGTGTATATATATGTATCTATATCCTTAAAATGTTTGTTGTTCTTTTATGCTTCCTATTTCTGCAGATCATAGATTTAATTTCTATCACTGTGTCCCCTAGCCAAATTTTTTTAATTAAGAGAATGATCACCTATTATTGTGTCAGTTAGAAAGCTTGGAGAAGCTATTCAAAGTCCACTCTGCTTTACTTACATTTCATGATGTGGCCAAACAAGACTAGACAAAATTTTTCTTTGTTGGATCCTACAAGAACAAGTGACAACAGTGACTGTGCTGTAGGTGGTCTTTATTGAAAGAATGATGCTTGTCTGATAAATAAAAAATAGTAAAATTGCTTGTGATCCTGTATTGTGCTGGATTCTGAAGACATTTTGTTTCCCTTGTTGTTTTACTAAATGCCATCGGTATTCCAAGTTTGACCACTCTTCTAAGAGGTCATGTGTTAGAGCCTCTATTTCCCTTGGGTGCTTGTGCTATTGAGACACCTGAGATGAAACTCAGCTGGCATTTTGTTAAAGCTTTACTTGCATAGTATTCTTTGCCTCTTGGTGAGACTTGTACAATGAGTGTTACTGAAGACTGAGCTTTCGCTATTTTCTAAAATTAATGTTACACTTGGCGGCATTTACGAATTAACAAGAAGGTTGACTGTGCTTTTTTCCCCACTGAAATCTTGCATTAGACCTTGTTACCACTCCCCCTTCATTGATTCTAGGGGGAAAAGCTGACTTTGGTGTAGTTGTTCTGAATGCAAACTGTGAGAACTGTTAGATCTCCTCTATTTTGCCTTTTACTTCAGATCCTGTTTCAAATCTGCCTGAGGCCATTGCAATGAGGAACAATTGTACAGTGAAAAGCACATCCCCCAAATGGCAGATATCATGCAGTTTGCAGATACTGTGGAAATGGATTATAACTTGTTTCTACCTTTAAAATCTGCAGGAAAACATTCAGTGACACTGAAAAAAAAAAAAAGGGATTTGACAGTGTTGCTCCTTTTTAGTTTTTTTTCTTTCTGCCACATCTTTTTCTCAACGGGAAGCCCTAAGCCCCCCATGAGTAGGGTCAGAGAGTTGAATTTCCTTCTGGGTCTGAAGGCAAGGTACCGTGTCTTGTCAGGATTTTGTTAATGGCACCATGAAGCAACCCTTGTGCTTGCAAAGTGTCTTGTGAAGCATTGCATGAAAGTGCTCTAACGCAAGCTATGGAAAAATATCATCCATTTATGGAAATAAATATTCTTGAAAGAAGGAAAATGGAAAGCTGATCAGTATGTTAAATAAAACTGTGGGAAGTCTACTTGGGGGGGTGTCTGTGTGGACCTAAAATAAAGCAAAAACCTGAATATTCAATTGATTTAAAAATTATTTACTGGTAGGAAACATTCAGTTCCTCGTGCTAAATGAAAATGAGTTTTGAAATTGTTTGGTCTCAAAGGTGTATGACTCTAGCAGCCTGAGATGTGTGATTACTAGTCATATATTTCTTTTATCAGTGAAGTGTTCTGTACACAGCTGTGCTGTTTCTTAATTGTTAGTTTTATTGTTTATCAGTATTTTATTACTAACTACAAACAACATTGCTGTTTTCATAGGATCATAGAACAGTTTGGGTTGGAAGGGACCTTTAAAGGTTATCTCATTGCTTGGACCAGAAATATTATGCTAACGTTGATCCAGTGTTTCCCTTAAGTGGACATAGGATTGTTTTGGTTCAAAATAGTGATTAATCATTTTATGTAAAGGAGTTATGTTTTGTTTTTCAAGTCAACACTTTTGACCTTTCATCCAAACAAAATGGGAAAAACTGTTTTACTTACGTAGCACTAACGCTGCTTTAGTTCATCTTTCCTACCATCTGCAGTTGGGAAAAAAGTGAGATTATGGGATCCATATTGAATCATGGGTATGGTGTTCCAGGTGACTGGAAAGACTAAAGCTATTTTGCATACTTCTGTAACTACTAGAAAGGCAGAGTACAGAGGAATGTAATTGGTAACCAATTCACTGTCTAGATGATGTTCCTTAAAATGCCCTGGAGTAAACAGCATAAATTACTTTTGTGCTTTAATATGCATGTTTCCTTTCAGGAATTTAAAAGTACTTATAAATTCAGTAAGAAAGGTATTGAAAACTTTAGAGAATGAATCAGGTTTTGCTGATCTTCTGTGAAAAGTTTTTTCCTAATATTCTATTTATATGATTGCAGACTATGATAATAAGATAATTAGTGTGATACATGTACAGTATTGTTATATATTTGTAATATACTTGGTTAATATTTTTGTTGGTTTTGTACTTCTATTAGGCATCTATTTTCCATGCAGTCCATGAGGAGAGGTAATGAAATATAATAAGGGCTGTATCCAAAGCAGTAGAAGGAAGTAATTAAACCTAATTGAAGTAATTTCTTTGAACTATAATAGCAGATGCAAAGGATTAATTCAAAGCAGATTAAGGCCAATGCATGCTTTGAATTGCCAGCCTGCAAATAGATAAGTATTACTGTTATTTAAATGAAGTTAAATGAAAGTATCTTCTGAAACCTGAGTCTGGGAAACAGGTCTAAAAATAGATAGTCAGGTTAAGTTTTGATAAGGAATGTCACTTCTGTTTCCTAATTTATTGCACTCTGGCAGTCAGAAATGAAATCTTAGAAATGCTGTGTGCATGTTATCAAACAACTGCAATAGGACTGGGAATTAGCCTAGGCTATCCCTGAAGGTATTCTCTGAATGGCAGCTTAATCATCAGCTGTGACAAGCCCTTGGTTGGAAATTACAGGAAAAACTACTTTAATGATTTGGAAGTAAAATTACATTGTATTTAGAAATGTTACCTGAGAAGTTATAAATTTTCTTCTGTCTTTGTACTGTAATATTCTAATGGATTTCACAGTCAATTTTACATTAGAAGCTTAAATTAGGCTTATTTGCATGATAAACAGGAAAACATTGGCTAATATTGCATAGGGGACTGAATATGAAAATTTATATGAAAAATAAGTAAGATAAAGTTAGTTTTTACAGCACGTTTTATTTCTTTGCAGACCTGATGCAAACAAGAGAACCTTAAACATAAATATGAAGTTTTGCTTTCTTACTCTTTAAAGCTTTAGAATTGGTAATTTCTTTCCACCTGCACAATGATTCTAAGTAAAATAGGATATCAGATATCTTGGCGGACTAACTGATCTGTCAAACTCCTAAGTAGCTAGGTGTGAGTACATCCTTTTCTCCCCAGACTCACAATGTGGCAAAAATAGAGGAGTGAGAGCTGTGAAAGACAATCATCCTCCTCTGAATTTGGCTGATGGGCTGAGTGTGGTGGTAGAACTGAGGCAAAAGCAGGGGCAGTCCCTGGCTACATATGGATGGGGAGATAGGTTTTTCCAGCACTGAAGTGGGGAAATGAGATAAACCATACACAGGCTGGAAGATGGTAATCACTAGGAAGAAATAACAGAATTGTAGTCTGGGCTTTTTTTTTTCCTGTTTTAATCTTATTGCTATTGAAGCACTAAACAAGTGTGGGCAACTACAGTAAGATTTATTGCAGAACTGTGAGAGGGACTGCACTTTAAATGTTTTTTGGTGTTAATTTGTGGCTTAGACTGTTGGTAATTCATGGCACAGGTGGGATGACATGACACTGTATGCATAATGTCATAGACAGCATCACCAGGCTTCCAGACCTCTTATTGTTGTGAGAGGAAAGAAAAGCTGGCTTCTCCATTCTGTGTTACAACGCTGTTTGTTTTATGTGTGTTGGTTGACAGGGATCCAAATGTTTTGTTTTGCCTCTTGTTCTGCAGAGACAAACCGTGTTCCACGGACGCCAGGCGCGTGGTGTGCAGGGAGTGCCCCCCAGGCTGTGCTGTGCTGCGGGAGCGCCCCTGTGCCAGGGCTGTGCTGGGGTTGCTGCCTCTCTGAAAGCCAACAGTGGGTGGCACCTGGGAAGGCTCAATAAATGAGGTTGCCCAAAGGCATTTCTTGTAATGACAGCCTGTCATCTGGCTTAATTAAGGCCTCTCTTCAAAGAGATTGGATTTTTTTGAGCTTTCCTCTTCCCTGGTAAATGTAGACACCCAGTGGAGATCAGGGCTTGCCTCTGTTCCTTTCCTGCCGCTGGCCAAGAGTAATTCTGAAGTGTGGCAAAACAAATGGAACAGACTTGATGGATCCAGTTTGTGTCCAGTTCTGGGCCCTCAGTTTAGGAAGGACATTGAGATGCTTGAGTGCGTCCAGAGGAGGGCAGTGAGGCTGGTGAGGGTCTTGGAGCACAAGCCCTTTGAGGAACGGTGAGGGAGCTGGGGTTGTTTAGCCTGGAGAAGAGGAGACTCAGAGGTGACCTTATCACTCTCTACAGGTGCCTGAAAAGAGCTTGTCACCAGGTGGGGGTTGGTCTCTTTCTCCAGACAACAACTGACAGGATGAGAGGACACAGCCTTAAGATGCACGGGGGAAGTTTAGGTTAGATATCAGGAAAAAATTCTTCACTTGAAAGAGTGATTGAGCACTGGAATTGTCTGCACAGGGGTGTGGTGGAGTTACTGTTGCTGGATGTGTTTAAAAAAAGACTGGATGTTGCACTCGGTGCCATGGTTTAGTTGATGAGGAGGTGTTAGGTCATAGGTTGGACTTGATGATCTCAAAGGTCTTCTGCAGCCTAGTTCATTCTGTGATTCTGTGATCAGCTGCTGTGGAAGTCTGTCCGCTGCCCCCATTGCCTAGAACAAATAGCAGGGATGACTCTGTGTATGGGAAGCTGGGATGTATGTGCCTTCTTTTAATAGGAACTAAAATTAAAAGTGAAAAATCCCCGAGGTCTGAGGTTTCTCCTTTGCAAAGGATAGTGGGAGGCCGATAACCACCCACTGATATCCTAGTTGTTAGCAAAGAGAAATCTTGTGAGTCTGAGGCAGCTGGGTTTGCCTAGCCTGGAAAAGCGAAGACCTGGGGCGAAGACTCTGCTTTTGGCAGAGTGCTACCTCTGGAAGTTAGAGGAGATGGAAGCAGATTTTTCTCATAGAAGCATAGCAGGAAGTGTCACAAGCTGCAACAAGGAAAATTTCAACTGACTATAAGAAGAAATACACATAGCAAGACTGGAATATTACTGGCACAGGGGGCTGGCAAATACAGCCTTAGAAATACTCTAAACTCAACATGACAAGGTCCTGAGCAATCTGATGTGATGTTGAAACTAAGCTTGCTTTAGGCAGGAGGTTTGGCAAGATGATCTCCAGAGGTCTCCCGGTCTTAATTATTCCTCAATTTTATGATTTCTTCAATGCTGCTGCTGCCATTCATAATGTTAATTGTAGTAACCCACCATATGTAGTGGGTTTATTGAAACATGTCTAATAGCTGTGTTAACAGAATCACCCTCACCTGTGAGCAGGCCAAGAATTTTTGGTTCTTTCATTAATCTTGCTGAGGTATAGTGTTACCTCTAGAAAGTAAAAACACTGGAAGTTTAATGACATGTAGAAAGGTAGATTGAAGAAATGGAAGCAGTGACCCCTCAGTCATTAGTAGAGAAACCATTTACCAATTGGCTTAGGACATGAATAAATGCTGTCTGGCTATCATGAGTGTGGCATCCTTGATATTTTTTAAGTGTGGGTTTGTTGTGGGGTTGTTTGTTTGTTTGGGTTTTTTTTGTTTGTTTGTTTTGTTTTTTGTTTTTTTTTTTTTTTTAGGTCTCTACAATTAAGTGCAAGCTTCTCCTGAAAGGATTACAATTTGCATTACTCTTGAGAATGCTTCAAGGGTTGTATTTGGCGGAAAATTTTAATGTGCAGGCTTTCTTGTCCTAGAGCCTAAATTTAATTTGTTCATGCATAATGCACTCAGTTGAGAATTTTCTGAAGTGGTGAAGTGTAACTCTTCTTTTTCTGCTTAATGTTCAACGAGACAGGAAAATCTAGCTAAACTGATGAGCCTCTAGTATTTTGATGATTTGTGAAAGAGTGAGTGCAAACTCAGTCCTTTTCAGCTTTTCTTTCTGTAGTACACTGTCTCATCCTGCCCTGTTTTTCCCAAAGGATCCTATTTAAAACCTATATTCAGGGTTATTAACTTTTTTACTAAGAAGGTTAAGCTTGATGTAATGATACAAGAGAGGATACCTGCAGTGAGGTTTATAACTTATTACTGGTATGAAAATTCTGTAGAGATTTTTTTTAATTTTAGAGATAAGTAAGGGAGTGCTTGATATATGTATGCCTTTAATAGATGCAGTATGATAAACAGGAGGGATTTATTCCAGCTGCCTGTTTCTGCTGAAATCCACACCTTTCCTTGTTTCTCGAGAGTTGTAGTGCAGGAAACTGAGTTCCGCTTAAGCCAAGCTGTGCATGACAAGACTGTCATTTGAATTTCATAACAACATATTTACTGGAGTGATAGCACGTATGATGTTCATGGATTATGACTGCTAGATGTCCCAAACAAAGTCTTGCAGGTTTTAGAGGAGTTAGAGAAATGCTTTGCTTTGTTCTTATCTTATGTTTTCTTGAGGATTATAATGTAAATAGTGTCAACTTCTCTTCCCCCCCCCCCATTTGCAATTTGTTCACCATAGCTTAAAATCAACTGCCTGCTGAAGTACTACTGGTAAAGTTGTAGAATGTTTGTTGGAATGAAAGGTCAATTGCCTCGTGTCTGAAAAATGAATTCCTTCTAATGTGATGGTCACGATTCTTTGCTTCAGTGCGGTTTTGGCGCTTCTGTAAGCAGCTCTCATTTGTCATCTGGAAGGGTTCAAATGACCATCCTCTGGCTAATATGCTGCTATTTTTTGTCTTTTTGGATTGAAAACTAAACTTAGTCCAGGTTCTTAGACCAACTGTGGGAATGGTGGGAGTTGTATGCTTTGTATCCTCTGATTCTGGAAGTAAACAATTCCTTTTTGCTTTGGCACAAAGACAGAAATCAAACACACAACTTCTAGAATTTATTACGAGCATCCCACACCCACAGAATCAGTTTTATTACAATATTTTTGCAGACTCCCTATCAGTGGCAGATATGCACAATTTAAAGTAGATTTGTTTGTAAGACTGGCCTATAATGTGTGTTTGCATGCATGTCCACGTTCCGGTGCACGGATAAGAAGGGCCAATGTCATGACAGACTGTCTCTCACATATCCCCTGTTTTTCTGGATGTAGTTTCTGGCTTCTCAATGCTTTTTTTCAGTTCCTCAGCTTTTTTTTCTCAGTGATTCTCTAATACAGATACACCGTCCTTAATATTTTCTGAATTAGATGGGAGGCCATAAATGGATTACTACACTTCACCAGAATAAGACTTCATTTTTAGCAGTTCAGGCCTTCGTATTCAAGAGCAACAAAACACTCCAGATTTTTCAACTGAAAGGTTAGCATTGCACCTTAGAGGAACTGTAAATAAACACTACTTTCTCTCAGTTTGTTGGTTTAGTTGCTGTTCTGTGCTTAATGGATCAGAATTTTTTCATCTGTGGTTTAAGGCAAAGCTCCTTGTTAGGTTTGCTCCTCTGGAGCAATAGTTAGATTTTTCTAGTCTTTTTCCTCACTTCAAAACCTTTCAAAGTCTTCTTTTAGTAAAGGATGCAAACTAAAGGACAAGCGAAACTGTTGCATTTACTGACACCTAGATTGAACAATACTGTTGTCTCCTGCAGCTCTCTCTGGTATTTTACAGAATAATTACTAAAAAAAAAATCTGACACAATAATAAGCAGGGACTGGACATAAGTCAGAATAATGTTCTGTTTTAAATCCAGTTTATTGTGTCTCGTTTGGCTTTCATCTAAGCAAACAAGGGTTTGATTCAATTTGCCAAGTGGCTGTGTTATGTGCAAGTCTAACTTGGCTGTCAAGGACAGTATCTCAAAATGGTCTTTTTGAGAAATCTGCTGTTTTCTGAGCCATTTACTTAAAGTTAGAATCAAGGAAAATAGGGGACTGCAGATAGTTTATTGACGTTTTTATTTTCTAACGGGACAAGGATATTTTTTTCACTGCAAATGGTTTAACAAGAACAGAAATTTCTGATCAGCTACAAGAATTTTAAAGTTTTAGTCTCTTAGTTTGAATTCTTCTTGTCTAGGCTTTTGCATATTTCTAGGAAACTTGGGTAAGGTCAGCTCTGACTGTACTCAAATGGGATTAATTAGCCTGCTTTCTGGGAGGCTTGACCTATACTGCCCAGAAGAAAGGATCTCACTTCTTTCTTAAGCTCTGCTTTTTAAAGGAGCATCATAACAGAGCAGTATAGTAAGTTTAAAAAAAAAAAAAAAGATTAAAAATGTGTGCTCTGATGATTTATTCACAGTTCTTGCTTTATCAGGATTGCCTTGCCAGGGCAGATAAATGCAGGATTCTTCAGTTTCAGTTATGAGACTACTGGTTGTCCTAACATAGAGAATTTGGTTTGCCTTCAGTGTTTTAAGCATTTTTTTAGCCATTCAGGAATCTGAAGGAATTTTGTTATATTTTGTTGCTTTTGAAGCAAACTGTGCTCCAGAGTTTAGGATGGAAAAAAATTTGGAATAGGAAAAGAATAGGGAGGCAATAGTGCTGGGACAGAGAAATAAATACAGCAAGTCTTTTGAGCAGTACTGAGTCACCCTACAGCGGTGTTGACAACACGCTTGCATGCTTTTATAAATCAGAACACAGTTCCGTGATATAGAAGATGCAGCACAGAGCTCCTTAAAAATGAGTATTATGGCTTTGCATATTTTATTTGCTAACCAGATTTCTGGGTAAATAGGCACAGCTTCATTAACAACAGCAAGGGTTCACTGGAGTAAGAATGTACAGAACTGAATTCTGCAGAGCTTCTGCTATTACTGAAGCTTCAAGGTAACAGCCAATAGTTTGCACAGCATTTCCAAGAAAAAAAGCACAGCTTAATTGAAACCAGGTTCAGTGACAAAGCTGTGTCCCAAAGTCAAATTGGTGGTGGTCATTTTCCAGTAAATGTAGCAGTGGTTGCATCTGCATATTTTATTTGGGGACATGACTGATGTTTGAATAATGAAGAATTGAATTATTACATGCAAATCATAATTTAACAAAACACACAGAGGGAGGTTTTTAATACCACCTTACTTGATGGAATTTTGTTTTCTGATGAACTTTTTAAGCTGCTTGAGAGTGCTGGGATCTTGACAGTTTAACTGTGTCATGTCAAAGGTGCTGCACCAGCTGGCTTTCTCAAACTGAGTCCAAAGCACTGCTCACTTCTAAGGCGTAAATACACTGTAGAAACAGAAGGTAAGCTTTGAAAATCTGCAAGTGAAACTAGCAAGTCTTAAGGTAGTTACAAGAATTCAAAGACAAATAAGAACCACGCCCCTGTTTTAGAGGATGTTTCCAGAACCAGAGAAGTCAGGGATTTCCTCTGGAAGTCTCCCAGGGCTCATGTGGTGTTTCTTCACCCTGCCGTTCAGTTCTGCTGGGTATCCAAAGGAATGTCTTCTCTGCTATCATCTGTCTGAAGCCAGGATAGCCTATAAATTGTTAATACATTCATCATAAGCTATGAAGTAGTTAGTGCGGAGAAGACTGGTGCTATTTCAACTGCTGTGAAAATATGTTTGTTTTGAGGGCTACGTAACTTGGAATAAATGTTTCATTAAATGTGTTGTGAATGATGTATTTAACAACTAGAGCAGGTCAATAATATTCAGAATTAAATTTTGTGGGTTTTTATTAAAGGTTGCTTGTTTCAGTGGTGAATAGTTTGTAAGCACGTGGTGCTATAAACAAATGCTTCATATGGTCTGTTATGAGTGCTTTATTAAATAGTTAGTCAATAGCTGCATTTACCAAATGAACTTAATTTATTGTATTTATTTTTTCCTAAGGGTTTCACAGTTCATTATAAATCATTTATTGAACATATGTAAAGCAGTTTAGTAAGCTATGTTCTGCCTCTTAAAATGAGTGCATTGCTAGTAGGGTTTGGTATTGCTAACACTTTGTAATTGTTTGAACAGTGTTTAAAATGTACTAAAACATCTTCAGAAAATGCAGGTTCGTTTGTGTTGGGTTTTTTGTTTGGTTGTTGTTGTTGTTGTTTTTTTTTTCCCCAGTTCCTTCAAAGTCACTGTACATGATGTTTAAAACATTTAGTCAGTCTAATGTGGTGCTTTCTGTAGTTCACACTTACTGGTAAGAGCATTTGTGGGGACTCATCCATATACATTAGTATTGTTTTCTTAGCAACAATGAATTCAACATTGCATGTGGAAAAGATGACACTAAAACCTGCTTCATAGGAACCATCATCTAGGAAAACAATGCATATGGCACTCTGACATTTTGAAAGCTATCCTGCCTCATATTCCAGCCAAAGATTGATCTATTTGAAGACTGATATTTGGAGATGGATTGTTATCTTTTCTCCAAGAATTATTTCTTTTTTTTTTTTTTTTTTTTTTTGCATAGCATACTTGTCAGCAAAGAAAAGAGTTCTTCTGCTTTAGAGGCCAGAGCATTCTTCAGTTAGGGAAAGAATAAATAGGACATATTCTCATATTCAAGCTGATCTTCATGGTTGGGGCTAATATTACTCCTGGCTGGTCTGTGAATATCCAAAAGAGCTAGTTTGTCTGACAGAGTAAGGTTGGTGAAGGGAACAAGAACCTGGAGCAGAAACCCAAGGAGAAGGTGGGGCTGGGAGCTCCATGGTCTCTGCTTTGGGGCAAGGTCCTCATCCCATTCTAGCAGTTGTGTCTTTTTGTTTCCTTTTCCAGCAGTGCCATGAATTAATAGGGTTAATTATTGCATTTCTTGACTGACCCTCGAACTGTTCTGAGCCTCAGTCATTTGGTCTTGTCACCCTGCCAGTGTGCCCTTATCTCGTGGAAGCTAAAGGAGTCTGATGAGAGCTCCATGAATGGGATTTGTATGTGGGGGAGGCATCTGAGACAGCTTTTAAGCATACTGTGGATGCAAAGAATTTTTTTTGTTGATGTCATAAAACTCACTAAAGGCCTTGTCTGAGGCAAGGATATGGGACTACAGAGCTGAGTCTGGATATTTATAAGCAGCCTACAAAGTAGAAAAAAACCCACACTTCATTTTGATTGCTGTTCTGTGAAATGGTGTATATCACACATGAATAATTCATAATTTAAAAGCTTAGCTGAAAATACCTTCAGAATGTGCAGCTGTGTGTGGATTATGCCCCTGGTTGTTTAGTTGTTGGTTTGTTGGTTTTTTTTTCTCTTTTTTTTTTTTTTTTTACAATATATGATGAAAATTAATTAGGAGTTGTAGTGTGGAAGCAGAAATAAATGTCAAAATATTTTTTCAAGGACTGTATCTGGAGAGAGCATACAAAATTGTAAATGTAATGCCGCATGCGTGACAGAAGAAATAATAGCAACATGAAAAATGCTTTTCCTATAACTATGCCCTGGAAGCAGAAGCAGCAAATAGTGAGTGTGTTGGAAGCATCACTGTTACCATTACTGAGAAGTGCATGGAAACGCAGGAGGTTGTTCACTCCTTCAGAAAAAATTGCAGATGCTTGTACTGGCAGGAGATGTTCAAATGTAAAGCATAGGTGAGCAGGATTAATCCATTGCTGCACACCAGTCCATGTTCTAAAAGTGGCCTACAGCCATAAATTTAAGCTGCTTGATGAGGTATTAGGGATTTTTGCCTCTGTCTTGTGGTTTCTTGAAAAGCTCCAAAACCAAATTAACTGTGTTCTGTAACTTTTGCTCTCCTTTCAGTTTTCCTCCATTTTTGCATTTCCCACGAGTAGCTGCTGTACAGTGTTGCTAGTACAAATTTTCTGCACCCTTCTTTAAACTAATGACTCAAGTGTGTTGTGCTGAAATCTACATATAGAAAAGTGCTTTAAGTAAAGGAACATTGTAAAAGACTGGATTCCTTTCAGTTAATGAGTTCACAGAATAAACTGAGTTGAAGGGGCCCACAAGGATCATCAACTTCTGGCCCTGCACAGGACCATCCCCCAAATTCACACCATGTGCCTGAGAACATTGTCCAAACACTTTTTGAGCTCTGTCAGGTTGCTGCTGTGACCACTGCCCTGTTCCAGCGTCCAGCCACCCTTCGGGTGAGGAGCCTTTTTCCAATATCTGACCTAAACCTCCTCTGACAGGACTCAGGCCATTCCCTTGGGTCATATCACTGACCACCACAGAGAAAAATCAGGTAGCTCAAGCATGGAGGAGAAATATTCTCTCCTATTCAGACCTTTGAATTCTCATTTGACTGTACTGTGATGTTATCTTATGGGCACAGGAAATTATTAGACCTCTTGTTGTTTGTATTGGTCATAACTTGAATTCATCCAGGACATCCTGTTCAGTTCTTTGTACATTAAAACAAAATGTCCAGCCTGACACAGTTTGATACTGGGTCTGGTTGTACATGTGCAAGTTTGGCTTGTTCTGTCCTGACTCCCTTCCCCCTTCCCCTCCTCCTGCTGGAATGTAAAGACTTCTGGGTGATTTTGGTGAATTAAGTCTTTAGGATTCCTTATTGTATTTTAGTGTGTCAGTTAATGACTGAATAGCTCAGTAATTTGGCTTTTAAAGGTCCAGAATTAATTTTGTCTCCTCTCCTCCCAGCTATTTTCTGCTGCTGCTAGCAAAATCCGCGTTCTTTCTGATTCAGCTAACGGATATGCAAAACCCTGAAATAATTTTCTCTTTGAATGGTGACAAGACAAATGCTGCACAACATGTGTTGGCCATGACACATAAGGTCTTGAGCCCAGAGCTCATAAAAGTCAATGGGAAGAAGCTCATTGACTAAATTGGATCTTAACTCAATCCTCTTGCTAGCGGAAAAGGAAGCTTGATGGGATAAGAAGTCTTGCATGTCTGATACTGCATGAGAAAATATTTGTGCCTGATACGTTAGGAGATTTTCCATCTTCCCATCAGTGTCAACACAACCGTGTGTGCAATCTTCTCAAGGCACTGACATTATTTGGGTTAGATTTCACCTTGCACCTTTTATTCATTTCCTCTATGAATATTCTATTAACCCATCTCAGAAGCCTTGGATCCTTGTTTTATGCTCCTGCCGTGCTTTCTCCCCTTTTTAAGAAGGTGTGGTATAGACAAATGAGACTCCTGTTTGCTACAGGATTTATCTGTCCTGCAGATGTTCTCACTGTCTGTTTGATTTTTCAGCCACCCTGCTCTTTTCTGCTTGGATCTGGTTTGTCTATTGCTCTCCATGTTTCTACCACAAACAGAATCCTGCTTTATTACAATATGGGAGTTGATGTTGATGGTGAGCTGGAGAAAAGGTTCTTTGATTCCTGATGGCAGAGACCACGCAGAAGCATGGTGATATGTGGGAAAGATTCACACAGCACAGTGGTAAAACCTGCATTGTCTCAGTCTCTCCAGTCTCTGGTAGATGTGTGTCTGTGCCACAGGAGCTTCCCGTCTGCCACAGAATGTCCCAGAAGATGTCTGGGAGTGGTGTCAATCTTTTTGGATTGTGCAGAGGACATTTCATAGCAACTGCAGTCTCTGGGTTTTGTTGTTTGCCTGTTTTTTTTTTTCGTCCAGTTATCTGTTGGGCATTTTTGTCAGACAGTCTTGATACAAGAGCATGGGTGGAAGGAGTTGTGGGGAGAGTGGGGGGAACAGGTTTCATGTGTTTTTTTGTTTTTTTTGTTTTTTTCCTTCTTTGTGAACCTGCTTCTGCCAGTCATACATCTACTGTTGTTAGAAGAACTGAAATCCAGGCCCTGAATCTTAGAAATTAGGAATATTAACTAAAAATACTAATCAGTTGCAGACACTGATCTGTGAATATGAGGGGTTTTTGTGTGGTTTGTTAGTGTCCTTCCCCAGGGAGCCTGGTGAGAGGTGTCAGAGATAGTGGGTATCCAAGCCCAGTGTGTGCTGTTAATCAGGCAGCTGAAGAGGAGGCACATTCAGATTGCTGCCAGATGTTTTTCTCTGCCCAGATTTTCAAGCTGTGAAGCCAGGGCCTTGCCAGGACTGATAAGGCTAGGCATAAAGTACTGGAGATGGCATCATGTTGGCCCAAAGGGTAACGATACAAAAGCCTGTCACGCTTGGGGTTTAAAAAAAATTCGCAGGATTGCTGGGACTCAGTCTCATTTTTGAAAAGCAGTTTAAGCATTTAGGCAGACAATAAGAAATATTCTTGGTGCCTGATTTCTGTTTCTCTGCTATCAGTGAGAATTTAGGTCATAGGAGCCTGTGTGTTATTTGTAGGGCTCCCAAGGCCTCTGAGTTGCTTTTCAAGTATCTTACCTGAAGTGGTGTTTATTTTTGAAGGAGATAGTTTAAACAACTACTTGTAGATATGACTGAGCATTTTACAGCTGCTGTGTGGGGTGCTCTGAGCAGTGAGATGTGGAGATCTGAGCCCTCCTTTCCCATTTCGGTGTAGGTGGTTTAGGGCTACCAGCAAGGCATCGATGCCTTTCATGTCATAAGCAGCTCTAGCCCTGTGCTTATGGAGTTTGTTGCTCCAATAATCATGAAGACTTTAAAATATCATTGTAATAATAAGGAGGGAAATGACACTAATTCATATATAAGCCTGGCTTTGAAAGGTGAGACCAAAGACCAGCTTGGCAGAAATACAAGACCAAAGCAAGCATCAGACAGTTTTTCCCCGCTCTCTTCCAGCTCTCAACAATCTCAGGGCAGACCTCCTGAGTCAGCAGAGGTTTCTGTTTATTCTGTAACCCTTAATGAACTTTGTGAGCTTGCACAGTCTGCTCATAAGCCCACAAGAGTTTTATTATGTCCTGTGTCAAGGACTGCCACATGCACAGGAAACACCTCTAAATTCACTTGGTGCACCCTACTTCTGTTCTTGAAATGGGCACTGAAAAACTATCCCTTCTTAGCCTCTTCAGACCACTCCAAATACTTTTTCCCCAGCTTCTTGGGGAAGGAAGATACTTAGCAGAATTTCTCTGTGCGGTCTAGAGGAGTCTATCATTACATGAAGAGAAGCTTCTCTTTCAGTAAAAGACAGTAGTTTGCAAGCATTGAGTGTGGAAAATACTACTGTAGCATTCTATCTGATTAAATACGACACTCACCTGGATAACATCTCTAGATACTAGAGCTCCTGTTCTATTTAAAGGGGTTGATGTACTTAAAAGCCCCAATTATGGCCCTTGGAGACAGGAATTTTGTTGCTATGTAAGTTACCCATGTTCTCGTTGCCTGACCATTAAGCTGGGAGATGGGATGTCCTGCACTTTGATCCTTATTCAGGTTGCTTTCTTAAATGTAAGACAATCTGCTTGTATTCACTTTTCTCAATTAACACCCCCCTCCACCAAATTGTTTAGAGAATAGTATGTTCTTTCATCATGAGAATCAACCAGCCAGCATTTTGTAAACACAGAAGAGAATTCTTTAAGTAATTTTGATATTGCTGATTATTTTATTTTTAAATGTTAATATTTTTGATAAGACTGATGTTAAACTATCTTCATGTGTCTCTGCATTAAGAAAACCTTGTAGTAAACAGTAGAGCACTGCAAAGGCAGTACATTACATTTAAATGTTAGAGAATTTTTTAACAGTTATTATTCTGTTGAAAACTTGCAAATAGTGTCTGTAACCTTCAAGCTGTCTTTTCAAGTCACATTTTGGCTAGGAAGATGAAATTGTGGCATCTAATGGATACAAATGCTTCAATGCTGGGCATATTAAATAAAGAAATGAACATCAATATCTGTTGCTTGTGAGCCGTGGTTTATAGCCTCCCACTGTCTAGAAAATATATTTTCTTAACCCTTAAAATCTGACTTTCTGATCTTTTTCTAGGTATTCCAAAAGCTTAAACTTTCCAGGCAGCAACTTAGACATTATTTGGCTGTAAGGAAAATTATACTCTAATGTGAAACCACTTTTCATTACTATACTCACTGGTACTAGATCACGTCCCTGGTAGAAGAGTTTTGTTGATGAAAAATACAGTCCAGAAACAAGAATGCTAGGAGTGTCTTTGAGATAATGAAGGGTTGTAGTTAACAGATCCATCTATATATATTTTGAAGCTCCCTTGTCCACAAAAAATATTCTCCATTCCAGTTCAATAATGCTATATAGCTGTGCACTTATTTTAATGCCATGGCAAATCTAGATTTATTAAAATAAAACTCTGGGCCAAGGAGAGGCATCATCCATTCCAATCTCTGTGGATGAGGTCAAATGATTTGACCTTTCTTGTTCTTAAAATTTTATTTTCTGTCCTTGCTCAAGGACAATGCTGAGCTAAAAAAAAACTGCACAAAACCCAAAAAAACCCCTCTCCCAAGATACTAACCACCAACAAAAAACCCCTCATAACCCAACTGCCAAACAAGTGTCTGAGAAGTTTTGAGAGAATACTGCAAGATCCGTGTAAAATAATTGCTTGTTTTCATCCTGCTTGTGAGCAAGTCGAAGATCTTTTTCACAGGATTCCATACAGAATGGCATGGTTTAAAATAATATGGAACACATCAAAGTCTTTCTGTCCCTTAAATGTCTACGTTTTTCATTGCAAGGTATGACCTAGATTCCTCACTTCTTGCCTACAGCAAAGCTTTTCTCTGTGCCACATAAAATGAGGGTTTAAGAAAAGCTGCCCTGTACCCTGTCCTTGCAACGCAGATCCCTTTTGGAGGAATTCTGGAAGTGTCACAGGCTTTCTAATGAGGAATGGCCAAGAGAACTCTGGTTTGTGCTTTAAGGAGACACAGCAGCACCACAGGCTCTGCTGTTTTGCTTTCACAGTGGTAAGCAGAAGAAGGTCCATGCTGATGAGAGGAAAGCTAATGTCTTTACCAACGATTCCGTGGGTGAAGGTATGGTAAGGGTGTTAGTGTCTCTGAAATGGGTGCCAGTGTCCCTGCCGGCTGTGGGCAGCAGGTTTGCTGCAGGGCCCGGGCTGGCTGGCTCCTGAAACAGACACCTGGGTCCGCACAAGCCTGAACTTCTGACCTCTGGGGTAAGTGCCAGGTTCGGGGGGTGTGGTAGCGGTTGGGGACGGGGCTGGTCCCTTCCCAGCCCCTCAGCAGTGGGGAAAGGAGGAGAGCAGCATGCGGGCGGCAGCGCGGGGTGAAGGAGGCCGCGCTCTCCCGCACCTGCGGAGAGCAAACCCCGCGGGCGCCCCGCTGGGCTCTCTCCCTTTACTCGGACAGAATCGCAGGGCTCCCGTCTCCTTTTCGGACATGAACCTCTGGTGTTTGTGGATTTTCATAACACTGACAGCTCAGGAGCCTTTGTGCGTGTTGTTCTTGGAGCTCTCAGCTTTTCTTTGTCCCTTTTGCAGGGAGTGGGTTTCCAGGTATTGTTTTTCTATCAGAAAAACTTAGATAGCTGTAGGTGGATGTCCTCCGCCCACCCCCAGGCACACGTGAGTAATTGACTGTAACTTGTAGGTTTAATTGGGGCTTGAGGACATGGCATTGTTTCCATATTGTGCTTAAGAATTGTTAAAGGGCTGTAGGGACCAGTTAGGACGCTTCTCAATAATTGGGATTTTCAATTACCTGGTCCCGTTTGCCTTCCAAGACAGGTGCTCAGAGCACTAGCAAAATTCTAGCTGGTGTTCTGTCACCAGTCCTACACAGCAGCTCTGATTTCTGAAGGTGTGATCGGTGTGAGATATGCAATATCCATATGGATTTCTAGGTCAGCTGGAGCTTTGAGTTCAGAGAAATTGAACAGAGCCTGCTCAGGGCACTTTCGCAGAGTAGTCTTGATGTGGAACAGAATTAGGAGGTTTTACATTCCTGCTGCAGCAGGAAGGAAAATGAAATAATGCATATTACACTTATTTACTGTGTTATGTCTTCACTTCTAAGTCTCACATTGCTTTCAGCCATTTGTAAGGCCAAGGGAGACCTGTCTGTAACAGCAGCTATTTTCTGTCCTAGTAGAAAATTCCCAACTAAATAAAATACTGGATCTAATTCTATTAATCTTGAAATAATGTCAGAGATTGGAGAAGCCTGTGATCACTACAATAAATATTTGCTCACTGCCAAGATGGCAGTTCATATTTATTTATTTACCCTGCAAAGTCTCCTTTTCGTTGTTTCTTGACAAATTCTCAAAGGCGTTTGTTGTATGCAGGATTTGGAAGGAGGTTATTTTCCAGATAACTCTTGTATTTCCACTTGGCAGCTTTAATATGACCTTTGTCCTAACCAGGTCTTAAGCTTTTTCCATAAATCTTAACAACTGAATGTTTCATTCTTTGTAGCTCTCTGACTTCCATTCCATTTCACTGACCTATATTTTGGTGGTTGGGATTGATTGCTGGGATGATCTAAGCTGCTGTCTGCTAAAGCCTTAAATACTCTCCTTTGTACAAAGAGAAAATTATTTCTTAGCTTCTTGTCTAGAGTGTAGTCAGGAGAAAGAAATTCAGATGCTTTTTTACCTTTGGTTTTCATTTCTGGGGAAGTGATCCAGCTTGGATTTTGCTTAGAAAAGAAACAAATAAAAGTGTAAACTGGATTTGCCAAGGCAGCAGATCTATGAGAGATGTGACAGCTCCATGCCTTGCGCTGTGGGACACCCAAGGCCAGAGGAATTGTTGTTCAGGCAGCTGGTGACAGTGACACTGCTGATTTAAAAACCTTTGAGCAAAAAGTGGTGGGTGCTGCTCATAATGTGCTGTCTGTCAGTCTCTGAAGTCCTGGAGGAATGTTACTGTGGGTTTGGAGACAATCCAGGAGTGCTGTGTGTTGACATTTGTTTTGCCTTTTTCACTTATTTTCTTTACTTTTTTTATCCCACCTTGATTTTTTTTTTTCCTTCTTCTTGGTTTGTGGTGTGTTTTGGTTTGGTTTGGGTGTTTGGGTGTTGTGTTGTTGTTGTTGTGTGTTTTTTTTTTTTTTTTAAATTATTATTATTATTTTATTTTCTTTGTCTTTTCTCCCAAGCTGTAAGCAAAACCAGGAAGGCGTTATAGAGGTATATTAAAATATTGCTGTGGCCCTCAGGTGACTAAATAGTTCTGCAAATAAAATCTGAAAGTTCGGAGGACAGAATTTACAGTTTGGTAAACGGATTGGAAAAAAGCAAGATGATAAACTTGCTAATAAAAAATACAGCTTCACTGTTCTTGACAGAAATAATTTACATGTGCTATTATCTGCCTCTCAGTGTTCATGCAGGGAGCACTAATTGTAAATTTTACTGAGGTCTGGAAGAGAACATGTAATAATGAAGGATGGATGTGTGTATGAGAGAAAGGGAGGTAAATAGGTGGACTGATGCCAGCCCACTTCTACCTTTCTTACAACACCGAGGATATGGGCAGAGAGGAAAGGCCATTGATGGGTTAAGAGCTGTACACGTGTTCCATTAGGATTTCCTTTGTGGGATGAGAGGAGTGTCTTAGTGTCTTGGCTTATGGCCAGCAGTTATCTGAAGATTTAATGAAATTTCATGTTATTAAAGTAGGAATCTGGAAAGGCAGTGAATGGGTCTGACGTATGGAGGCATTAGTAAAATAGATAACACTTTTTCTTTTAAATAGCTCTTAACACACCTTGGTGTTTATGTGTAGTATTTTCTCTCTGGGAATCCTTCTGGTGACAGACACACCCATATCACACCATATTGTGGGGAAGTTGTGCATATTTCTCATTAGATCCAGCCTGTGTGCACTGGTGGCTGTAGCCCATCATTATTCCCCATATTCATTGTGATGTAGAAGAGCCCATATTGAGTTGCAGTTGTTTTCCTTCTAATTTTCATGGTTAGCCTCTTGCATCAAAGGGTGTCTGCAGTAATTTTGTTTCGAGGTCTGGTTTCATTGCCTTTTTACAAAAGTGAATGTCAAGGACGACAGAGCTTGTGTTTCTGTTAGCCTTTCTTAACTCTTTGCCAGTGCTCTGCAGCATGACATCCCATTTAATTCTGTTGAGAATAATTGATGCAGAGGTAGAAATAATGCTTCATATTTGTTTTTGTGAACAGTTTTGCCTTTTTAAAAGCTTTGTCCTGTAGAAGCCTTGAAATATAAGGCAAAAATAAATGTGGTTGTCTTTCAATAGGGCAGAGTAGCATTCTAGTTTGTGTGTCTTAAGATTTTTCTTTAAGATATGAAGAATGACTGTCACTTCACTTGTAATTGATGGTAAAATTTCTAATAACTGTAGATTCTCAGCCACATCAAGGGCTTTTTTAGTAGTTTTGTCAACATAAATGCAGATCTAATTACAGGAAGATTGACTTTTTGATACCTGTGAAGACCCAAACATGAGACAAAAAGTATTTTTTTTAAATGAATAATAATTTAATAAGGGTGCTGGAAGCAGACTAACTAGACTAAAGGTTATTAAGTGTCCGCAAAGGAAAAGAGGTTGTCAGCACTGTGGAGTCTCCTTAGATCAAACCTGAAATATTGTGGTGCAATTTAGAGCCTGCTGTTAGCGGTATTTAATGTAATGGTGTGGCGGTAAGTATACTTTTGTGTTACATCTGTTGCTGAAGATTCTGTAATTTTAGACTTAAATGTTTGCTGGGTCCTAATTCAGCTGCATTTTCATTTGCTTCTCCATTCATATGATAATCAGGCTGCTCAAGAGTTGCTAATTATTACCACTGTTGTTTAAAGAATACAGTGAGCAAAAGCATGTCTGTGACCAGATGCTTTTAGAGATGTAAGCATTAAGATGATAAAGCTCACGTAATTCACAGCCCATCATGTGCAGGGAAATGATTAGAAAGCAGCTAAGCCTGTCTTGTCAACCTTCTAGCGAAAAGGAGAAAAAGCCTGTATTTGTAAGCAACATGATAACATTTTAACTGAGAGATGAATGTCAGCATTTCCATAAATCTCCAATTTAGAAAATTAAAATACTTTGGGTGACCATAAAGGGCTGAAGCTGACGTCTAGTTTCAGTTCTGTGCTGCTACAGAAGACAGGCTGTCAAGGATGTTCAGTTTAATTGCTAGGAGAAGGCAAGCGCGGAATGAAAAGAATGAGTAACTCTAGTGATGAGGATTTCATGTTCTATATGGATTCAACTTGTAAACTCCTTTCCTTTCCCTGGCTTATTTATCTTTCTACCTTTTACTTCAGGTCCTTCCATCTGCCTCCTTCCCTATTTATTTTTACCACTCTTCCTCAGTAGCTCTGAGTCTGCTCTACTTTTGGTGCTGATAGCAGCTCTAGCAGGCAACATGTGCATTTTTGCTAGTAAATTTGGCTTTGCTCTGGCTGCTCACATTTGGGGCTTTTAATGAGCACCTGCCAGTTTGCAGTCTGTGGCATTGAGTCAGTACCTTACCTTCGGGCAAGTGTCCGAGATGCCCTTCAGTCTCCATCTTCCTCTGTCACAAAAGGTGCTTTGCTACCAGCATGCCAGTGTAAATAGACCATTACTTTCTGGAAATTTCCAGTTGCTGACTATCTGATTTGAAGATGGACAATGAAAAGCAAGCTGAATCCCCTGCTCGCTCACCTCTCGATTCAAATTCCCTTTTTTCAGTTTTCTCCTATCAGCTTCAAAGTGTTGGCTGATATTTTCTTATTATTTTTATTAGGGTCTGGTATGTGCCAATGCTGCAGCCTGGAGGAAGTATCACTCCTGCTGAGCTGAGTAGGGAAACACTGGAGGAAACTATTTAGGAGACAAGATAAGGAATAAATTATTTTGCACTGATTTGGCTTTGACTTTGCCTGCTCATGTGTCCGTGAGAATAGAAATCCAGTGAAACAGGTTGGGGGAAAAAAATTGCCTGTCAGAACCAGGCAAAGTTAGAGGGTGATAAGAGGGAATGTAATTACGTTGTTGCACTTTCGGAGCTCTGTCATGTTTCAGCATTGCGCGCAGTGTCTGACAGCTCTCACACAAGAGGGCGCTCCGGGAATTTTAAAAGAATTATTAGGCTCTGTTAGGACTCTTCTTACACGCGTGTGTGTTTTAATGTGGTGTTTTCGTAGCTCTCGAGCTTTAACTAAGGTTCAGTCTCTGAGCCTTGGAAAGCAGTGTCTCCCTTCTAGATTTACCCGCACACTAATTAATAGAAATAAGTGTTCTAATTATGACTTTTAACTAGATGCACTCGGTGAGAAGAAATGATTGGCAGTGATTCTGAACAGCATAACCATGCAGATTTTATTAACAGCTATGTAAATAGTGGGTGTTTACTCTTGTGTAAGATGTAGAGTCAGAAACACGACCTAGTTTTCATTTTCTGACAAAGCAAACCCTTGTATTGAGAAAGCACTGTTACATTTCTGGTACCTGGAGAAAACCACCTGCTTTTAGGCTAATGTAGAAAAAAACCATTGAGACACCAAAATCTCCACAGAAAATCCCAGCGGGAAGATGGTGCTGTAAGGATTTTTTTTTGTTATTGTGGGGGGTGGGTTTGTTGAATTTTTTGTTGTTATTTTTTGGTTGGCACATTAAAGAAGTGTGTTCAGCCAAGACCACTGTCTTGGGTACAGTCAGAACTGGGCAGGACATCTGGCCTGTAGCTGAACTTGGAAGGCAATAATAAAGTGTGGTGATACACTTGTGAAAGGTGGAAATTCCATTTCTTACTGAGCTTCTTTCATCTGCTGTCACTTAGGTCTGATGCCATTTGAATGCTCACTAGCCCGGTAAGAACAAGAACTTGAACTTGATGTGGTGCTGAAACAGTGTGGGTCAATTAGCATCATCCATTTCTTGCCAGTTTCCATCCTAAAAATGTTAAGGGTTGATGAGAGAACACTGACTTTCTGGGAAGACAAATGTGTTAAATCTGGTTCTGATTTTTTTGGAGCTCATGGGAGCGAGACTGTTCCACTTCTCCAGAAATGCACACCCTTTCCCATGAACTTGTTACCTCCTACCTACACTGTTTTTAAGGGGAGAACACTTGCTTAGCTAAGCACAGGTGTTAATGCATTTGTTTTGCAATGCAGTGTTATTCCAGGTCTTTTGTGAGTATCGAGACAGGCGATATTTTCTCCTTATGTCTGGGCATGCAGATTAGTGCTCTGTCTTTCAGGACAGGAAACTGTGGAGGAAATTGGTCTCACCCTCACCTTCCCAGTGAACTATTCTTTGTTTTGCAAAATTAACATGTAAATCACCATAAATAATCCCACTACTGGTGCTACAGCTGTACAGTCCTGGTAAGTTTGAGGATATTTTTCAGTATCAATGTGGGTGATTGCTTTTAGGAAGGTATTTAACATTCAGCCTCTATTTATCCCTGGTAATGAGTTCCGTGGCCTAGTAAGCTAATGTCTTAAAGGGTGTTTGCTGTTAATTCACTTGTTTTGCTTCTTATCTTCTGTCTTTCAGATTCAGTGACTGGCCCTGTTCTTCACCTGTTGATAGGTTTGCAGGCCTGGACAGGACCTTTGTCATCACCCCTGTGATCTTGCCCGAGGGCAGGATCAGCTGGTTTTGGTCCTTTGGGCTGGTGATTGTCTAACTAGTTCCTAACCCCTTCAATAAGCCAGACCTTGCAGGCTAAACTGCTGTATTTCATTACAGTCTGGAAATGTTGTCCTTATCAGTCTTGCTGAAACTTAATCCCTTTACTACTTGTACTTTTATGTATTTGAAGCATATCGCATTGTCATCTCTCCTTTGAATTAATGCAAGCATTTACCCTAGCTTTTCCCAATTTTTTTTTAGAATCTCTGGTCTGATCTTCTTCATTGCTTATCATTCTCTGGATTCCCCATTTCATTTCCCTTTTTTTGATGTGTCATGCTCAGAAGTGAGAATGATATTTTAACTGATATTTTGCAGTCTTGCAGTAGAACAAAAGTATTTGCAGATGCTTCTGTATAGAGATCCTATGTGACACTTACTCAGGTTTTTTTTCAAGGCAGGCAGAAGCATTTTAAGTTGTAAATTGCTCGTTGGGTCTTAAATAGAAGTATATTTCAGTTTTGTGATTTTCATGCTCTTAATCAAACTTCCAGTCTGAGTCCAGTTTTATGTTTCCTTTATAAAGCAGGCTAATTCCAGATTTTTCAATTGGTTACATGTGCTACTGTCTTAGAAATCCAATTCTTCTGTTTCCTCTAAAACGAGGATATCAGAACTGACTTTGTATCATTTGCTGTCAGTTTAATAATATCTTAATACTTTCAGTAGTTGCCTCTCCTTCACAATGTAAATCAATCACTTTATTTATCTTCAGTCTTTAAGCCACCATGAGCAGGAACTGTAAAATCCAGGATTTTGTTTTGTTTTTTCTCTCAGCCTGGAAACTAGCACTCCTAGTTTAAATTACTCTCTTCTACATATATTATATTCCTCAAAGTTTCCCCTTATCTTGATTGGGAAGAATTGAGTTAATGATTGAAATTTCTCTAGTACCTAGCCATCTTCTTCCCTTAACCAAAGTAATTAGATGTTGTGTTCATGTGTTGCTGTTCTACTCTTAGACTAGTATTTTTCCCTTTTCAATAGAGTTTTCAGCATAGCAGTAAGCACAAAGCATAGGTTTTTTTTTTTTTTCTTTTGAGGAGGAGGAATAGATTGAAGGTTTTCCAGCTTCTTGATCTGTCAGATCGAAGTGAGTCCTTTTAAAAAACAGTTTGCCTTTTCCTATTTGTTTTACATTATGTGCTTTTCACCATGAATTGTACCAGTTCTTTTTTGATTCGCATTTCTTAAATCTCTATATTATATTTTCTGATCTGAGGCCCAGGCAAGCACAACACATGAGAAACAATCAAAATGTTAATGTAATTTTCAATTACTTTAAGCCTAGCCCTAGTGCTCTCTTCCTAGAGAATGACCTTCATTTTTGTCCCTGCAGGGAAGAAATCTTCCTTAGGCAACTATAGGCCATAATATGCTACTGTTTTTTAAGCAGAATTCCCCATTGATTTCTTCAGGGAGTTCCACTTAAAATGCAACATCACGGCAGAGCTCAGTCTAGTTACATATATCAAATGGAAGGATGCAGTTCACATACATTTTTGAATCCTGTGTCTAAGCTGCTGTGGCCACTAGAGGGAATGAGAGATCTCAGACCTTTACATTTCAAAAGAATTTTTTTTCTCTGGTTGGTTTTAGATTAATCTCTAAGAAATAACTGCTAATCTATAGTAGCTCATTTTTTTTTAATTATAAGAAAATTAATCATGTGCATAAATGTTTTTTGATTCCTATCTCCACTGTGTTTTTTCTAGCTCTTCAACAAAAATCAGGCTGGTCCCAGAAAGAGACTTGCAAATCATCAGTACAGAAATTGAAATAATAGAGATTGTGGTTAAAAGAGATGTGTTTCTTTTGCCCCTCTCAGAGAGCTCTGAAGCTACTGGCAAAATACTGAATTAGTGTTGCAAACTGTTGGGGCCTTCACTTTCAATACTGTCAGACTGTTTATGCCAGCTACTAATGACCACAGAAGAGCAGGCATTTTATGTTACTGAAAAATCTAAATTGCATTCCAGATAAGTTGACACTGATGCTTCCAATTGTGGGTTTGCAAGATGATAATTCCTAATCTCAATAGAAAAGAGGTGTCAGATTCCGTTTTACTAAGGGACTGATTGTGCTTTGCATTTTAACTCTAGAATGCTAGAGAAACAATCCACGCTTTTTGGCTCTAAAAGTATTTTCCCTTCACTTTTATTTCTGTCTGTAAGTAAACACAGTGTACATAAGCAAACGTATTTCTTTAAGTTTCTTGTTACCCATTCTCTGTAAGCATGACATAATCTTACACAACATCAATGTTTTCTCTGTCTTAGCTGTCATTAATCCTGAATATGCATCAGGAATTGAGTATGAGGATGTTTGAAAGAGATTGGTGCTCCAAGAAATGGGGACTTCCTTTGTGGGGATAAAAAAGGCACTTTCTGGATTGCCATAAGATTCAAGTCTCTGTGGTTCTTTCTTTGAAGAAGCTGGGGGAAAAGGTAGGAGGGGTAGTTTCGTGTTTTCCATGTATTTCCACATAAGGTAACAGAAGCACATGTGTGAGTAAAAATGGGAAGATAGTGTGGTTTGTCCTTCACATATCCCGAATGCTATTAAGTGGTTTCGGATCATTAAAAAAAAAAAAAAAATCTGATGTTATATTCTACAACATTTGGTGAGGTTCATACAAATTCTAGTCCCATGTACTTCAAAGGATGGACATCCTGAGTGTGTAATGCAGCTAACACAACAAGCCAAATTGTTTAAATACCCCTTTTGACAGGGGAGGAGGAGTGCTATTGGTGAGAAAATCCTAATAATGAAAACTTTTGGGTGTTTTGATAGCAGCTAATGTAATCATGAAAAGTGGTGAGCATGCTGTTATAGCCTTTTCAAGATGAATAATGTTACACTTAAAAAGAGGCTTAGGATGAATTTACTGATAAAGCAAGCTTTTATAAGGTCTTCCATATATACAATGCTTACTGGCATTCTGCCAAATTATCAAAAAGAAATATGTGCATGACCTAAAATAAATAACTTTAGGCTGTCGTATGACTTTCAAAATACATACTAATTTAAGAAGAATAGATCTTGGTATCTTTTGTCCTGAAATAACTTGCCTAACCTCAGTATTTGTACAGTGTATATTTGGATCACTTGTGAATATTAACACGATCCAAATTGTTATCCTGTGCAAACATTTACTAAGGCAGTGTGAGGTATAGTCTGTAGTCTGATGGAACTTAAAATGCCAATTAAAAATGATGACTTATTTAATGCCAGCAGGCCATACCCTGCAGTGCTTACTCAAGTAAAATTCTAATTGACTCCAGTGGGAGGTTTGCTGAAGTGAGAATGGTGGAGAGAAGAAGAGGCATAAGCAAAGGCACGACCTCAAATATTACTCCAGGCATCACAAGGGGCAGCATTTTGTATTCCCTGGCACCAGCGAGGGGCCTGTCTTGCTTACAGGCAAAGGTTGAAAGAACAGGGATTTCTCTGCCTATCTGGAGCTCCCTGCATTTTTAGCTCCCTTCAGGGAATGTTTTTGGTGAAACCTGGCTGTTCATTGAAAATTGCAGTTTTAATGACAAGGAAATAACTCATGAGCTTGTTTGTGTTTTCACAGGTGGACATGGGATGATAAAATGGGGGGTAAAAGGGGAGATGACATTAAAAAGTACCCACAAAAGTAAAACTTTACGAGAATCTATTTTTTAAAATTATCTAGAAGCAAGATACCTCAAGAAAACAAAGTAACAAACAAACAGTGTGATTTACATCTCTCTTGGGCTTTATTTATGCTCTTCTGATTCTCCATGCCCTGCCCCCAGCAGCCAGAAAAGCATCTGCATTTCATTGTGAGTTAGTAAGGTATATGGAATGTCATCCAAGTGATGTTGTGTTTGCTGTCCTCTGTCCATTGTTTGACAAGTACTTCGGTGTGCTTTTTGAACTGCAGATAAACTATCTGTTGAAGATTTTGGTTGCTACTGCTTGAGATGTGTTCACTAGACAGACAAGTTGGAAGGTTTTTCTCTGGCTTTGTCATTGGAATTATTCCTAAATGCTTTTGACAGTACCAAAAACCCTAGAGAGCAGACCTGATTGATTACTATTGACTGACAGATTAGTTGGTTTGTTTGGGTTTTTGCAGGTAGAAGTTACTCTCTATTCAGTGCGCACCTGTAATTTACAGTGGTTTAGTTACCTTTATTTTTAATAATGTTTTAATTTAGTATGCTTCTTGCACAACTTTACTACTGCTGCATTTAAGTCAGCAGAACAACTTTATTGCAGACTGGTACACATTAAGAGGTGTGTGGTATGATGTTAAGAATAGTAAGACATACTTCTAGAAGTTCTGAAACCAAAGACAGGACAATTTAATAGACTTGACTTTCTGTATCTATGTACTTTTAAATGATAAAAGCTTAAATGTGGGCATTTGTAATGGATTATATACCTCTCTAGTAGTCTTTGTTTTACCTTTCTCTGCTTAGTTCTCAGAAAACAGAAATGGCTTAAGTATAAGGCAGGAATGAAATTTGAGTTTATATGGTCCTCCTGAAGACCTTTGCCATTTATTGCCTGAAATACTGGGGTTTTCTACTAGTTTACTATATCCTTATGAGCAAATGATGTCTTGCTCAGATTTACCATCTTTGTGACTTTATTTTAAAGTATGTTAAATTCTTGAATTTTGCTAGCTATCCTGTGAGATAAGCAGATGATCTATTTAGGGAATAAAATCCTGCTATTTAAGTGTTGTTCCAGCAGTGGAGGTATCAGCTGTTGCCTTGGTGGTAGAGGATTTACCCAGTGGGCATGGGCATGTCAAAGGGACAGGAAAGGCCCTTGTTCAGTGCTGATTTGTGGTTTTTTTTTTCTCCTTTTCTGATCTCCATACAAGAGGAAAAAATGGCAACTCTGCATTGGAATGCTGAGCATTACATTTAGAGAAGGAGCAAATGCAAATAACATCTCTGTTTTTATAGACGACATCTCCACCTCTGTGGTGTCTTTCCAGCACAGAGTATTGAAGCTATCTGAAACTCATTTACTTTTGATAAATCTTGGGGGTTTTCCTCCTCTTTGTGATCTTGTTTCTTAAATGACAGGTATTTAAGAGGAGTGTTCAGTTGATTTAAAGCTCTTTACTCAATGCCTTCTAAAACTATGCTTAAGTCAATGGGAACTTTTGTAATAGATTTTGACATAAGCAGTACTGTATTTTGCAAGAATTATACTCTAGCAAGACTTTGTGCCAGATCACTGCTAAAAATGAGAAATGTGCAGTTACTGTAAATTATTTTTTTGGTGGTAGTGTGACACTCCATTGTCATACTCCATTGTGACCACGACAGTCGTCACACTGCCATAGATCACGGTAACAGTAGTAAATAAACTGGACAATAACCCTGTACAGATTGTGCTTAAAATAGTTCTCATAGTGATGTACCCCTGCTCCCAGACAGCTGCTTTAAATGGTGTATTATTGCATGTATTATGCAAGTCTGTGACATTTACCTGGCTGCATTTAGATTTTAGTATTTAATGTGCTTAAAAGCTAGTAATTTTTACAAGTATGTCTAATCCTGTGATTATAGTTAGCTAATTGTTAATTAGTAATTTATTTTTTGGTCGAGAGGCTTTTTTAATACAGGTAGTAGTTTGGTCTTGTTTTTGTTTTTTACTTCTGATAGGGAATTTTTGTGGACTGTTGAGAATATTTTCCAAGTCATGAGATATACTTATGCTTATGTTCTTTCATAAGAGGAGGTTGGTTTCGAATTTCCCAGTGAAATGAAATTTGGCACCACCAATATAGTACTCAAGAATACAGTGCCTTACTGGTCACTGAAAACAAAAAAATCCCACCCCACATGGAAATTTAAGTTCACTTCGCCATGTGAACAGACTCCCACCCTCCCACCAACAGTTAGTAGCACTTATTCAGTGTTTCCTTATCAAATGCCTTCTACTAAATAACTGCATGTCTTCTGATAAAAAAGGTAATGGCAAGGCAGTAATTGCATATAGGCCTTGGATTTAATGTGATGGTGGTGCTTTTGTTCTGTCATAAGTGTGTGTCTTTTAGCATGAAGTTGTTAGGAGACCTGACAGCTCTTTAGGTGGCTCATAATAAGGGAATATTTCATGTAACAACTCTGGTTTTGTAGATCAATTTTTCTATTGAATTTTTGCATTCTGTATCTGAAAATATAATTTATTGTATCAAAAACTGATTTAAATAGACTTGCAATTTAGGGCTGACTTTGATCTGTCTCTGACTAAAAAACTGAACAGCTTTATCTTTCTATCATTTTATTTTGCAGAAGTGTAATAGCTTCAAGTGCTTAAAAACCACAGCGACTTAAATATTCTCTTTCTGCTTATCTTTTTTTTGTTGGTTCTTCTAATTTAACAGTGCAGGTGAAATGATGAAAACTGTGCAGACTTTTAAAAAATTTTAATGGTTGTAAACCATTGTAAAACTGTATGAGATTTTTTTTGCCGTTGGCTATAGCCTTTAGTTTCAGCTGATGTCCACTTGTGTTTTTTGTGGAGGTTGTGTTTTGAATGCATATTTAAATACATGACCATGTGCAAGGTGTCTGCAGGGCAGGTGACTGCTGCAGTCCTGCTGACATTAGAGGCCTCTGGTGATCCTAAAACCAAGGCCATTCAGAACTGTGTTCCAGCTCAGGAGCAGATGTTTCTGGGGGCTAAAATGTACCTGCTTAAAGTGTGATGACTTTAGAGCCAATATTTTATAATCTTTTTCTTTCCCCTCCCCTTAATGTTTGCTTGTTGGTAAATATCTTGTGTGTGACCCTTATAAAAGATGTACTTGTTAACAAATATTGCTTTAAATGAGTTTGTTCTCTTGAAAGGCAGTCGGTTTCCAAGACCTATGCCAACTGAAACGTGTCCTGCTAATTATGACTGTAGGGAGACCAAGCAAATAAAAGATTGAACTGTGCTTGTGGTAGTCATTCATCGCACAAGAGGACACACATGGAATTTATTCTCATTATTACTTTCACAGCCTGGATGCTGGAGACTGTTCTCTCTTGCTCTGGTTGTGCTGTCTTGCTGTTTGAGCTGTCCTATTGAGCATCTTTTATGTTTCTTAGAGATTGTAAATGTTTGTTTCCTAGATTTGTTCGGTTTAAAGAATAATAATTATATTTGCTTTGTAGTAACTGTGCCATCTAATCCATATTAAACAGTGCAGCTATACATGTAGACTAGTTTCCAAGGAAACATCATCCCCTCTGCTGAACCCCTGAACCCCTTCTGGAACTTCAGAAAGTGAAGTGTCTTACTTTCATCACACCCTGTTTTTGCCATCCTAATTGTGAACTCATATTTCCAAGAAAATTACAGCTTTTTAAATGTTTACAGTGCTATTGTGAAGTTTATAGTGCACCAAATGATTTAAGATACTTAAATGGTATTGGAACAAATTACTGCCTTCATTATGACAGACAACAGATGAGTACATTACACTACTTAGTCTCAGCTTCTTTAACTAAAATACTGCAATTGTTTTCCATCCAGTAGTTCTGTAATTACTCTTTATTTATGTTCACTCTGAGAAGTAAGACAGCATTTCTTAGTCTTTTTAAATGTCACAATCAATATAAATCTTGTGCATTTTTGGGAAGATGATCAATTATTTCATCTATGTACCCATCTGAGTAGAATGGTAGTTTAGTTGGGTAAAATTTGGCAAAGATACTTCCTTAATGTCTTGGTTCTATTGCAAGATTTCATGAGATGAGTTTCAAGTTGAGCGTATTTACTGGAGTGCTGATAGGATCTAAGCTTGTAATTTGAGGTGTGTCAAATTACATCCATACTTTGATCACTAGATCAATTGGCTTCCAGGTTAAGGAAAAGAAAAACTGATGACTCAGTTAAAGATAGGATTGACCAAGGTTTGTATTTCTTGGTGTGGAATTCTCCCTTCAAGGTTTACAAAGACCAGAACCTCGTGCTGCAGTTTCACACCTTCCAGCAGGGTGTCTGTCCATTGTTGTTCATCTTGCTTCCTGTTTTTCCAGGCTTTCCAGCTGTGTTGTTTTGCTGCATGTGGTGGGTGGATTTTCTGGTGATCAGATGAAGTGAGGAAGGTGGTCTGCTCTGTGTTCATTGCTATGTTGACAAAATTCAGATTAATTTCACATCACCTGCAAATTATCAGAAAATTTTGTCTACGGTACTGGCATCTGAGAGAGCCAGTAAAGACATGATGTCTAGACAGCTTCTATATTTAATTTTCTTTAAAAAGGCATAAGGTTAGTCTACTGGTAGAAGGTGATGCTTAAGAGAACTGTGTCCTGAATTGCAAACTGTGTAATAAAGAATTAGGAAAAGAAGGTTTTTTTCAGATCTTTTCATGTTTCTAGCAAGGTGTTTGGAGTTACCAGCATGTGCAGTGGCAAAATGTCAGAATTTTGTATATAAAGGATCAGAGACTTTGTGCAGACAAGTATTTAATGACATACTGCTGGTATTTTTTTATTTTATCAGTGCTTTGCTTTTGAAGGAGCCCTCAGTGAAGTTACACATCTTCACAGAGATGGAGGCACAGAGGCTGCTTGAAGCAGCTGAATCTGTGACCGACTGCTTGTGCTCCTTGGTGCATGGGCTGTGCTGGGCTGTGTTCCTGCTGGAGCCAGCTTCTGGGGATGTAAGTGTGGGAGGATCTGGGGAGGAAGGGGATGCTGCTCTCCTGGGATGCTGAAATGATCCCATGCCATCAAAAGAAAAGTGTTTTCATAGAAGTATTGCTGAGGAGTGAAACTGGTACTTAATGGAAGCATGGCCTTTACAGACCACAGAATATGTCTGAGAAATGCCGCATCTTTGCTCACAGAAGTTTTCAGAAGTCTAGTAAAGTCAAACACAGTTCTCCAAGGATTCTTTGCCATTGCTTTGAATTACTCCTAAGGAAATTACTTAAAGGGCTTGGAGAACTGAGATGGTAAGGAATGTAGTGCAGAAATAATTGATCCTTTTGGTTTATTAGGTTGTGTCCCTGTTGTGGAAGTTTTGTCAATAACAATAACACTGTAGAGATGTCTGTCTGCAGTTAGTCTCTCGCTAGATCAAACATTTCATGGGGTTCTAGCTACCTGATTTCTCCTTGAAGAAGGTGATGTATTATTTAATTTGTAACTATGTCCCGGGACATCTTGAAGAACAGCATTGTTATTTATCTTTGCTGTTCCAGGCAAAAGTGCACTGGTTATGGAGAGCACTAGCTTGAGTTTGTGAAAGTCTGGCTTGCATACATTTGATAATGATTTTGGAATATTTTCAGAGCAGAGTTAGACAATTAACTTTGACATTTGATTTGAAAGTGTAGTGTGTTTGAAGGAAACCTTGGAGGACGGTGTTTGCTGAGTTTGTGCTTGTAGTTCTAACAGAGTGATTTGATTTGTATTTTACATTTTTTTAAAAACGCGTTTGCTTTTACATACCGGCCTAGCATAGGAAAAATACTTCCTCAGTCAGTACCAACACTCCCACGTTTTTTCATCGGTTTGCCTAGTGCTGAGGTGAGTTACCTCACAATTAGCAAGCAGACTTACTCAGGGTTGCTCTTTGCAACTGTTTGGATGCTGAAGAATTAAACTGATTCTGTGTTGACATTTTAGATGTCAGCCCCCCTATGCAAAAATCTGTTGCTGCAATTGTTATGGTGGCTTTTCTGCGTTAGTCACGTTGTGCAAAGTAGTTTCTGATGGTTTCCTTTAGTAACCTTCATATGGTAAATGAAACCTTGAGTTCTAAGTACCTGATTGTACTGACCTTCACTTCAAGGAGGTTTTTTATTGAAACTTCCAGCCCTCCGTCAGACAGAAACACGATCACCAATAAAAATAAAATAAACACCTAGTCTTGCACCTTCAGCTTACTTGAACAGAAGTGTTCATAAACATATAGCTTTTAGTTGGGCAAATACAGGCAGCCTGCTGACTACATTTGCATTTTAAAATTTACTGCAGTGAGGGTCATTCCAATTCAAAAGAGAGTATTTGGTAAATGAGTTGGCAAGCATAATGACTTTGTAGTGTTTAAAGGAGCCCTGCCAAGAATTGGCTGAAAAATGCTTGTTGTCTGGTCACACCTATTGAAATGAGATGGGAGAGAAGACATTTGGATTTAGTAGAATAAAATATGAGACTCCCTTAGTCAGTGAAGGAACTGCCATATTCTAGCGTGTAATTCCTTGTGCTCTCTGCCTTGAAAATGCTAATGAAGGGAGAAAAAATTTGATGACCAACAGCAATCAATGAGAAAGTGTCTAATGAGTGATGTAGCCATAAATGACAGTTACTTTTATAATGACTCTATGGAAGTTCCAAACCCCTTGTTCTGAAATGCTAGTTTAGTGTAGGCCATATAGCATATTCAAAATATGCTGTGAATAGGTCAGGACAATATGAAAGAAAATCACCCTGGAAATCAGGAGATCCAAATCTAGTGAGAGGGCTGGGAGTTTATTTCTCTCGCTGTCAATCACAGGATGCCGGTATTTGTACCAAAGTGTTTGTCTCTTCATCTTGTCTTCTGGCAAGGGGGCTCCAGTGAGCAACATATTCTCAGTACAGCTGGTTCTTCATTAGAGCAGTTGAGGAATGGAGCCTCTGGCCCAATATTTGTATCACACTGGTAACAGTAGCACAAAGAAACCTTTTGAGCTGTGTGCAGTTCTGATCTTACAAGTAAGAAGTAGAGACTGGAGGTAATTATTTACATTAGTTTCAGATTAGCTGTTTTCTGCCCTTCCTAAAAGAGGTAATCTTTCCCTGTTTTTTCTTTTGTACAGCCATCTATTTTACTTATTCTTCTGCTTTCTAAAAGGAAAATAACAATAGGAAGGGAAGAAAAAGATTTGCTTTTTGAATGGAAACCTGCATAACACGGCAAAGGATTGCGCTCTCTTCTTTTAACTCATGGTCTACATCCAGATTAATCAAAGGGACCCTGGGGGTAAAAATTCAAGGCTCTTCCGGACTACAGAAGATGATGTGGTCCACAGGTGAAAAACCTCCCCAGCAATTTCCCTGCTACAGTCCTCTGCCACTTACAGTAAGGGAGATTTAGTTCTAATCTGGCACTGTGTGATTTGTTTCGTTTTTAATGAGAATTTAGCCTCACATTTTGCTCTAGTTCAGAGATATTTCTGTGGTCATACTGGCAAAATATGTAGCACAGTATTAAATTTTAAGTCAGGAGGATTGGTTTTTTTTATTTATCAAAACAAAGTAGGACATCTTTGTGAAAAGAGTTGATAAAAAACGTTTGCTTAGCTGTATTGTCCAATCATCAGGATTTTTATGCTTGGAACAGTTGCCAGTTAATACCTGGCAGTAAATACTAAATCTGTGTGTGGTGACTGGCAGATTAAATACTAGGGATTCCAGTGGAGATTAGACCACACGTTTTGAAAGTGCAGATGTCAGTACTATTTTACGTCAGAGTACTGAGTTTAGCTGCCTTATGTTTTGCATACAAACAGGGGCTATTATAGCATCCTTTTTAATATATTTTTTTATTATATTTTTTTCTGGTGTCCCATTTTCTCATTTTAGTTGCTTCACAGGGGTGCTTTTGGCACTGTTCATCCTCACAGAGATCAAGTGATAACTGGTGCAGCACAAACATGAAAGGCAGTATAAGGCTGTGAGCTCACTACATGAGTTAGACAGGTGGCCTTTGGGTTGAATCTGAGAGAGAAGGAGAAAGAGCCAGAGGATTTGAGAGGGACTTGCAGTCAGGCAGTTTAGTGGCAAAATAAAAGTAGGGAAGCAGAGATGGAAAAAGTAAATGAGATATGGCTTTGGGAAAGTTGTGTCATATGGATGTGATACTTTTCAGAGCTGCCACTTTTCACCTCGGTTGCTCACAGTTTTCTAGATAATATATTTATGTATTAATATCAGATGCACTTTATGAGTATGCTTATGAATCCATGTAAAGTAAATAAAAGAAGTATTTCTGGCCTTGAAGCCTTAAAATTAATGTGGAGAGAAGAGAGTTGTGTGCATAAACCCAGCAAAGTGAGAGAATGGATTCACTTTCACCAACTAAGTGTGCAGCCAACTCTGAGCAGAACTATCCACATGTAACTGATCACCACCACTCACTGGTGTTGCAGGATCTGCTGAAGAGGAACAAATGGTGCTAACAAGTCCAGTAATATTACCAACAGACCTACTGTGTCGCATACATGTCATTAGTGACTCTCGTTAGCTTTCACTGCGCTCAAGGCATGGAACAGTGCCCTAGGGAGACAGTGGCCTTGCATCGCTGTGTTTAAGGAGAAATTGTCTCCTCTCAAAATAACTATTTTACTCCATTTTTGTCAGATGTTCCTTAACCTATATGTACTGGAGGTGTGCAATTAAAGGTTCCTTGGCCTGTTTCTTTCCTCCAGTGAACCCTGAAAGAAATTAGCTTTTATTATGTAGCACTCTGCATTAATATGATGATTGTTATATTTCATACATCAGGGTTTCTGCTAATTGCCTGCCAGGAATGAATTCCTCTTCTGCACTCTGCCTGTTCTTCATATGTATTTTGACTTAGGTGAAATCAGGGTTCCCTTGGGAGCATCAAAACCAGGTCATAGCTGACATTTGGATATGAAGTAGGTCAGGTCAGTGAAATCTCCAGGAAGCTGATGCAGAGAATCCCCTTGTCTCTCTCGGCAGTGATTTGCTTTCAGACCTGTGATCATTCAGGTTTTTCTTCTGGCTTAGCTTGGCTGGAGCTCTGGGAGTGTTTTATCTTTGTGCTGCAGAGGTGCGGTTTGACTTTGGAACTGTTTGGACTTCCTTCTGCTCATTATCTCCTGGCCATTGCAAAGGCTTTTTGTAACACTGCTGCTTTGGCTTTTTCTGTTCTATAGTTACAGTAGGCTAAGTATTTCACTCCTAAACTGAAGTACCTAACTTTCCAGCTTAATGGAAGTTATTTGGGTGACACACAGTTGTGTATGATATAGAGGTCAGACTGGATCAGAAGTCAGAAAGAGCACATGCCTTGCTATGCAGAAGGAATTTAACGTTTTGCAAGTCTGACTCCCAGCCTTCAGGTAGCTGAAATTAGGATTGGTCTCCCTCAAGTGGTCCCTTATGCTCAAACCTTACCATGAGTTCAAGGACAAAGTTAATGTTTTGCTCGTGTTTTCTCCAGATTGAGATGTCTTCAAAGAATTATTCTTTTCTCTCTGACTGCAAAGGAGAATAACTCTTCCAGCAACTTAACCAAAAATATCTGCCAACCAAGGGAATAATTAGCAACCAAGGAGTTTGATAAAGCTATTTAACCTTTTCAAACAGAAGACCATGTCTTGCTTATTCCACATTGCATCTGAAGTTGGAATTTTTTTCCTTCTAGCACTGCGGAAACAATTTTGAATGGATAAGAATCAAATTGCTTCAAAGGGAGATGGATCCTCCTACACTGCAATTGTGTTAAAGGGATAGGAAACACAATAATTGCAAGTTCTGCTATGGTAAAGCTCTCAGACCTAGTCATCTCTTGCCGTTGTGCCACTTGCAGGAGCTGGAGGACTTCTTGGAATCTACTTTTTTAAGCTCATGCTTCTGTCTAAACAAGTTTGTTTGGGAAGTGTGGTAAGGGGATTCTTTTTCTTTACCTGGCCTTCCCAGACTCAAAGTTTCTTACATAAAAAAAGAGATATTTTAATATTATTAAAGTGCTTTGAAAAATTTCTTCATTTGTGAGATGCAGTATTTATTTAATCTACTACTTAAAATGTGGTATTTTACACTCTATAGCTCTAGTGCTATGAGCACATTCTTGGGACACAGCCAGACTTCCTGGTTTCCTCACAACATTTACAAATGCACAGAAGACATCTTTACATGATTAATACTGGTTTTATCCAAGGCAGTGAAGTCCATTTTCATGTAAATCTTCTGTGTTAGTGTTCTTTAATAATTAGTCAGAGATGAACAGAACTGTGCTGACTGATGAGTAATAAACTGTAGCTGCTGAAGGAAAAGACACGCGAGTCAGCAGGGACTGAAATTGGACCTCAGGCTTGTAAAACATCCTCTGTGTAGTTCAAGGGAGAGGGGGGTAGCAGCAGTGAGCTGTGACCACCACCTCCTGCCAGCAGCAGAGGGATGGGACCGTGCTTGTGGGGCCCTGCTGCAGAGCCAGGTGTGGTGGCACGGCAACAGTGGTGACATTGATTGACAAGACCCTTGTTCCTGTTGTACCCTGCCTGGAGAGATGGATCACTGCTGTGCTGTTCCATGGATGCAGTCATACTGTCCTCCTGGGACACCCTCTCTTGGGGAACCTGTCCTACACTTCTGATCCATCTGAAGAGGCAAAGCTAAATAAAAATATGCCATTCATTTTGTTTTAATTACATCTTTACAGTTTGTCTGTATATTTATCTAATAAATGCAAGTCAAGGAAAGGTGAAAGAAATGGTGCTTTAATGGTAGAAAGCCTATCCGATTTTGAAGGTGTTAATCTTTCACAGTTTAATTTATGTTGGGAACTGCTAGTGACCTCAATTTTTTTTTTTTTTTTCTTAAGCAAGTCTGAATCTTTAGACTAAAAACAAAAAATCTTGATGGGATATGATTTTAGAAAAATTTGCCATTTTCTTTTGTGGTCATCTGATCGAGTCACAAGAGCATATTGCATCCTCTTCAGCAGTCTCAGTTATGACTTGGTTTTTTATGAATAAATTCATGGCTTTTTTTTGTGAGATATATCACAGCTCTCTGCAATGTGTTTATGAATAAGTTAGCATCTGCTAAATGGATTTGTTTTGCAATTTGCCTTGAATGACTGACTGTCTTCAAATGTGGCTGAAGTTAGGCCTAATAATCAGCTGAAGTTAAGGCTGGTGTTCAACGTAACCATGGAATCTTAGAATCATTAACGTTGGAAAGACCTTCAAGGTCATTGAGTCCAGCCTTTAGCTGATCACCACTGTGTCAATGGGATCCTGGCACTCAGTGTCACATCCAGTTGTTTCTTGAACACCTCCATGCTTTTAAATGAAGGAATGTAATATATATGTATTTTTCTCCTAATTTTTGATTTCTGGTTTCGCTGCTTTTCAGTTTTGGGGTAATTTTACAATGTCTGACCATTTAGCCAGCAATCTGAAGTACTTTTTCTACATTGTGTTAATGTTTTTCCTTGTGCTTAGGCTGGACATCTTTATGTGAGTTATATTAGTTCACGGGGCTCAGGTATCTTTTGTTATGACTGAGGTCTCTGAGGCATCCATTGTTCCATTGCAAAAGACCTGTGAAATAATATTTAGAGAATTTCTTGTCTCAGTGATAATTTCTCACTGAGATTCAGCTCCCACCATATCTAACTGTGCCTTGTGACATTACCTCATAGCTCAGGTACGCAGGGAAAGAAGGTCTTGCTGTTCTTGGGAAATGGTATTATTGGGAAAGAGCCTCATCCTGGGAGGGTGCTGGATGGAAGACCCAGTTGTACTGGATGGCAAGTCAGTTATACATACCTCAGTCTTTTTTTCTTGACATTACTTTTTTTTTTTTTAAGCAGCTCTCTGGTGATTTATGATCTTTTTGCTACAGTGGTTTCCTGTCCTTGAACCAAACTTTGCACGTGCAAACACTGCTTTAAGACATTTCTTTTCAATCAGGTGTGTATTTTTCCTCTGGTGATAGTGACCTTCACACACAAGGCACTGACTGTCCCTTTTATAGAAATGATCCTTCAAGCACCATCTCACTGGCCTCATGTTATGTGATTTTCTTTTCATCCACGTACTACTTCAAGGTGGGATGATTGGTAATAAGCTTCATGCTACCTCTAATGGCTGCATCAAGTTAAAAGAGATGTATTCAGGCTGCAGCTTTATTTTGCATCAGCCTCATCTCTCATAAGAGCACTTCACTTGTTTTAGCGTTGCCAGGAGCAGCCGTCCACTTGTTTTAACTGAAGGCATTGATTGTGTTGTCTCTACTTTCTGAAACTTCACTCTGTGAGTTTATTCTTTGGTGCTTTTGTATATACTTATAATCTGTGTACTTCCTTCAGTTTTATGACCATTTAATTCAGTTTGTGTCACAGTAGCTTTACATTATTTTCTTGCATAACTCTGAGGAAATTTGCATGATTTAATTGTTTGAACTTTGTGCACGGGTGTCTCTTTCTCTATATCTGGTGCTGTCTTTGCTCTGCTAATGGGGCACTGCATGTATGTTACTCATGCAAAATGTTGTCTCCCAAGCCACTGATCCCTGTTGCTGCCTGCCTCAACACGGTGTGTTATTTGCTTGTCTGGAAGCTGTGATATAATCATTCTCTGTACCACAGTTAGTGCAAATGACACCTTATACTAACCATTACAATACTGTCTTGGGTGTTGCTCTTCCAGATTTCCACATTTCTTTCTATTAAGTTCCTCCATGTTTTGTCCTTGTTTTCTTACCTTTTGAGGTAGTGCATGAATGGACTCCAAGCTTGTACCACGTCATCTCTGCTTGGATGTGGTATTGCTCACTAGTTTTTCATGTATCTGTACATTTTTATAACAGAGTTCCTGAGTATTCTTACTTGTTTCCTGTTTTTGTATTTCCCCTTATTAGTCTATTGCATGTTAGTTTATCCTTATAAGATTTCATAACAGTATGACTTGGCCATCTCACACAGCTTGACAACCGACCAATCTGCTTTTTCTCCAAATGCTTTATTATGCTTTCTTGCTATATGACAGAAATTGTGGATTGAAAATGCTTCTAGAATTTTATATAAGTGCTCTTGGTTTGTGCTGAAAAATACAAATGCTGTTTGTTGCCTGTGGCAGCCATTGCCCATTACAGATGATAATGTGACTGCTTTTATTTGAGTTCTCTCTGTCAAACTTCACTGCAATTTTTCATTGTGATCAGAAGGGTTTCCAGTTTCTAACTAAATTCCTTTCATGTTGGTCTGCTCAGGGACAGGTCTCTGGTCCATTGTCATGATCACTGTTTGTTTTTTGTATGTGTGTGCAGGAGGGAGATGCAGTATTTTTAGCTTCTGGTATCAGGTATCTGAAGGAGCTAATTCCTTTCTGTCACCAAGTTCACTGCAGGAGAATAAATGGGAATGGAGCCAAGGAGCCTAACATGAACTTTTTGCCTATTTCTGTGTTTCCCCATCTCCTCAAGCACTTTAAAAGAGAGAGCTGTTTGGATGTTGCTTCATATATGAGTATGCCATAAAATCAAAGCACTATGATCATGGAACAACAACCTTGAGAAACTGTTATCTTCCCTGATAGGTTTGGGGTGGTGTTTGGTTTTTTTTTTTTTTTTTTTTTTTTTTTTTTTTTTTTTTTTTGTTTTTTTTTTTTTTTTTCCTTTTCTTTTTTTTTCTTTTTAGTTAATTCACCTGAAAATGAATTGGACAGAGACTGGTTACCTTGGAAACTTGTGAATGGAAAACTTGATTGAACTGCAGAATTGGTGGTAGTGGTGGCCATCTTTGTTCATGCTCATGTTCATTATTGCAGCTGCACGTGGTTTTCCCTCCACACCTGTAGTTCAGCACTTTCTTCTCTGCACCTAAGAGTCTCAACCGCTTAGATTTTAAAAAAGAATATAAATTCTTTGCTTGGTTAGACTAACTATCCATGTAGCTCTGTTCCAATAGCAACAGCAGTCCCCAGCATCCTCTCTCACTGACTTTGGGATCTTGGAGATACATTCCTGTCCCTTTAGAATATGTTAATGGACAGATTTTGCAATAATTCCTTCTCCTTTGCTGTATGATATAGTGGTTGAAGCTTATCACTATTGAACTGCTGTTAGCCCGAGCACCTTCTCTTAAATGATCTCCTTTCTTTTGTGTTTGATAAAATTTGCAGTGCTCACAAATTTATGACCACCAAGTATTTTAAAAGTCAAATCATCTTCTGCTCTTCCAGGCTATCTATAATGCTGATATCCCACTTGAAAATACTGATCCTAGTTCCACAGAAGTGCTGGAACATGGTGTGTATGTGCTAATCTCCAGAAAGGTCCAAGGTTTCCCAAGAAATTCATCAGAGTGAAAAGCTGCTGGGATGTCTCCTTACTGTCAACCTTACTCGGTTCTCTGATCCCTATTGTGTCCCACTGAAAGGGCTGAGTCTGTGTAGATCCTCCTCTGCTTGTGGTCCTGGATAAAAATGGGAACAGAAGAGATGTTCTTTTTACTAAAAGTTTGCTTTGCAACCTCTGGCTTGTTTTGAAATTTAAAAGTTAGTTATTTCTAAAAAGTATTTCCTGCCTTAATTAAGCTCTCACCTTAGAGCTCACCTCAGAGATGTTTCTTCTTTTTTCTGTTAAAAAAAGAATTGGTTGAGTTACACTGTGATTTTCATCTTGGCACTATCCTCAAAGAATCTTAATTGATCAGAGATGAGCTTTTTTCCTCCTTCTGGAAATAGATCAAATTTGTTTTAATCAAGTAAATTCAATTTTGTTGTTCTTCTTTTTGATCTTAAGAGAGTCGTTTCCATTAACTCAAGTTTGTCTAAACTCTGTGGTTCCCCACGGCACATACATGACCTTCTGTGTTAGAATTACACTTGTGACTGCCCCTAGGAGTCTTCCTTGTCCTGAACCTGTTTGTGAAAAAGTCCCTTCTGAATTCTGTGAGTGATCTAGGTATCATGACTTTCTGCCCTTCTGGATAGATGTCTCTCTCAATTTAAATAATATCTTCAATAGTGCGTTGGATATAAACTGAAATTGTCTTCTCTGTCACTGAAGACACTTGCTTTAACCTAAGCTTTTAAAGTAAATATCTATGTTATATAAAGATGTCTTAGTTAAAAAGCCTTATTTGTGTAGCTGCAAAATTTGCACATAGGTGAAGCATGTACATGTCATTCATAATTCTGCATTTGTCCTGCTACATGCACATGAAAAACTATATTTTAAATATATATCTTTTTAGTGCTCTGGATTGTGAAGTGGAGCTTTCTAGTAATCTCATTATGCTAAGGCTTTATCCATCGAAACTGAGGTGGTGGTAAAAACCTTACGACCTAAAGAAGCTAATTAAGGACAAGAACATCTTGAAATAAAGAGCAAGGAGCACAGTGCTTGTTCCAGGGAGCTTAACAGCAAACTTTATATACATAATTCCGTTAAAAAATGGATGTACGCTAAGTCACAATATGAATTTCTTAGAAAAATTCTCTTCAGAGGCATACAAATATTTAAAAGAGGAGGAACTCTGTAATACATTTACTCTGGGTTTGTTGGGTGTTGTTGGTTGTTGTTGTTGTTTTGTTTGTTTTGTTTTGTTTTTGTTGGTTTGTGGGGGTTTGTTTAGTTTTGTTTGGCTTGATAGAGGAAAAAGTATTTAATTTAAAAAGTTTGTTTGTTTGTTTTTTAAGACTATTCTCTGGACTTGATCACTTAGTCCTGTGCAAGCATTTAATATTGAAGACATTGTTTTCAGGTTTGGTCTGTACCTTGCTTATGCTGTCAGATGAGTTACAGCACTCTCACATCCCAAAGCATGCTGGCATAGGCAGGCTTTGGTTTGTACAAATGCCGTTGTGTGCAACCTTGAAAACTGCAAGTTTGGGTGGTTTTTTTGTTAAAATTTCTGTGAATAAAGATAATCTCTGAAATTCTGACAGAAAGCAGAAGAACCAAAGGGGAGGCAAGCATGGCCAAAATTACCTTACTATGATTGAAAGCTGCAAAGATCTGGCTCATCTTAATTATTGGGGGTGAGGCGTGAGTTGGGATTATTGAAGGGTGTGGTGGGTTTTGGTGTTTGACCTCAAAGCAATTAAAAGCTTCGGGGAAACCTAGAAAATCAATTCTGGCAACAGCTTTTTGGGAGCATTTGAAATCAACAAATTTTTGGCAGCTGTGTCCGGGAAAAATCATCAAAACTGAAATAGTAGGGACCCAAATTAATTTGCGGTGATGTGCAGACAGCACAGAAATGCACTTTGGAAACGTTACATAGGAAGTAGATAGCTTTGGGACACTTAAGCTTTCATTCTTGAGAGGAAAGAGTCAAAGGTGATCCCCCATCTGTTGGCCCAAGGATTACAACTGCAGTGATTATTTGCAGAAATATTCTGCAGTAGCAACCAAGATCTATTGATTATTTCTTACACATGTACTGTGGATTCAGAGAGCAAGATGAGCAAATCCTTGTTTTTCTTCTCAGCAGAAATGTCAGGGAACAAACATTGGCTACCTTTACCAGAATTTCTGCTAGCTAAAATAAAAAGCTTTAAGGGAATTGGAAAGCTCTATAAACTGACTAAAAGGAAATGCTAGTGGGTTTGTTTGTTTTAAATAAAGCTTGTTTTATGGTTTTATATAGGCCTGTGCACCAGTATAATTTTTTTTGAAAATTGCACATAACAAAGTTGGAAATTGTGTTTGAACAGCGTTATTCTGGTTGTACATTTTATTGCCCTTCCATTCTCCTCTACTGTTACTCACACTGCAAAGAAAGAGATTATATTAGTTAGTTGATGGTAGGTAACAGAGGTATTCATGGTGGAATACCATGATACTAGAACTGATCTTTAGATCGTCATATTTATTATTTCAAGCAGTTTGTCTACAATAATGGACAATAACACATTAGAAAATTATGCTTAATTTTTCTTCAAAGTTAAAAAAAGGTATGTAGTGCTTTTTCATCAATCAACAGCAAGAGAGCAAATTATAGTTATATTAAACTGTGCATGCTATATAAATCACAAATCTTGTTAGCAAAGAATTAACATCATAACTGGTAATTTAAAAATTGCCTTTAGCTCTGAATAAGGATTGGCTGCGTATGTATTTTAATGGTATTGAGGAAGTAAAAATAGATCTCTCTACAAGAGACCCTTTCTGGTGGTAATGAAATTAGCTATCTGCTCTTTTATGAAGTAGTTGTGTAATGGTAATCTGCTATAGAAAAGACTGGCTATCTTTTCTTTGATTCATGGCACTGATTCTAGATTAAAAAAAAAAAACCTGTTTTTTTAAAAATAGTGGCAAGACTGGATTGTATCACCAAAGGACATAGACATCTAGTTTTCTCACTTTGATTGGCTATTCAGGTAGAGATGCATGAAAACTGCATGACTTCTCGACTTCTCAGATGTAGATTAATAATAAGGAAGTCAAGGAGATTTTTTTTTTTCCCCCTCCAGCATATCAAATATGTTTGGTATGTTTCTGAGACAACAGACAAATTGCTGAGTCGCACGCTCCAAGACTTTCCTCCTGCTGGCTAATGAAGTAGAACAAGACATAGAAGAAAAATACACCTTTTTTATTGGTTTGCTGTATCTCGTTAATTATCTTGTAGATTCTTTCAGTGTACTGACAACCTCAAAATGGAGCCTATGCAAACAGTAAAATGTGGTTTGCAGTGTATGTTGGGTTCTGGGGGTTTTGTTTTTGTTTTATTTGTTTGATTTTTTTCCTGAGAGGGCAGTAGAGTAGCATTATGCATATCATTAATACAAATTACAAACATCCTACTTACAGTGATGGCATTCCCTTTGAATATTCCCTTTATGGTTATACTCAGTCAGTCTTATTTTCTTGCTGGTCTCATGTCCATCCTTGTCTGCTCCTCACAATAGTTGGAAAATACTATACGAAGAACACCTTTATCTTCAAAAATGGTTTATTTTAGTGTGAGTCTTAGCATGCTGTTTCCTATTTTATCTAGGTCAGTTCAAGCTCTTTTATTTGGTCAGTTCATGCTCTCATATACTTTGAGGTCTTCAAAAGCATTTTAAGACTGGCCTCCCTCACTACTACTGATGTGGTCTGAGAGAAATATGTTATGCAAGTATTTTGCTGCTCTTTGTAATAATGCTGATAATTACTTAAAGACTCTTCCCAATTTGTTGCAGTTAGGCTTGATCAAAGACTGATGTAAACAGACATTATGGCTGGGCACTTGTGTTTATTAATCTCTTATAGCTTAGAGGACTCAATTAGGAGGGAAGAACACATAATGATTGTGTGCAATGCAGAAGAATAAACCAAATAATTTCCACAACGTCTTTAATTTTTAAGATACTTTCCATTTGGTTAACAGATGTGTTCTGTGTTCTTCAAGCTATTTCACATTCTGTTTATACATTTTTAATGTTTCTGTAAGCCACAATGTGTAGGCATTAGATGCAAAATTCAAATTCATGTTTTGGATGGCTTTAAAGGAGGAACTGCTATTTTTCATGTCTCTCTTTATTTGTTGTTTTTGCTCTACCTGTTTGTTTTGTCATTTGGAAGGTGTTTAATGGGGCCTTTGGAGGGATGAGAGATAGCTGTGAAGAAAAATTAACCTTACAGTGACTTGGACCTGTTCTCTTTGTCTGCGATAAAGAGGTCCATAACACACACTATTCCTGCTAGAAGTTGTGAGATCTAGTGGGGAACAACGAGAGGAAAAAAAAATCTCCCTGATATTGTATCCATCCCAGACAGCCATGAAGTGTTGCATAGGGTGTGTGGTATTCCCGAGCAAAAACTATATTCTTAATAGATCCTTTGAGGGGAAAAAAAGGGATATTTAAAATACCTTGTTATGTTATGCCTTGCATTTTCCTGTATACGCAGCTGTGATGTATCAAGGCAGCTCTTGGTATGAGCTTGTGGGACCTAGTAGAGCTTTCCTGAAGCAGCATACAAGAAAAAACTGCTAGTGTTGGAAAAGACATTGATTCTTAAACTTCTAAAGTAATGGAATTTGAATACTAAATTAGGTTGGGACAGGATTAACCTAATATAACTTTGACATATTCCATAAAAAATGCTTAAAAATCTATTTTCAATTGGGGAAGTTGTATTTAAACTTACCTTTTTCTATTGTTACCTATTGTTGTGGTGGATCATGTTCTCTGATGCCGTTGGCCTGCAGTAGGAGTTCAGTGTTCTGTCCCTAGGTTCCCTGGGCATGCAGACTCCTGGGCTGAGCACCAGGGTGGGGTGTGTAGAAGACAGTTGCAACATCTGTAAAATAACATGGGGGGGTTATTGTTTGTTTTTTTGGGGGAGGCAGAGGAGGGGGATAATTAGTATAAAACTATTCTGGCCTGTGCTGTACCTGTTTTGTAGGAATTTGTTCTCTTTGCTATCTGTTGCATTAGACACAAAGGTATGTCTACTACAAAATTTGACATTCCCACCAACTAAAGAATTCCACAAGCACTACTGATCCTAGAGTATACTGAACTGTGATTATCGCACTGTTTAATAGTAAACACTTTGGACCAAAAACACAAGGTCATCTAACTCACAGAGACATAAATGGAACTTTACAAAATATTTTTCTGGGTCGGGGTACTTTTTTTTGCTAGACAGCAAGTGTATTACTTAGTGTATAACTTCTATTTTTGTTATTTTTTCACTTTTAAATGTCAGAGCAAATGTTGATAAAGGATCCTCATTCAAACCACAGATTATTTTTCCTCAGCTTTTCTTCCCCTTGAAGTTCTCAGCTCTAGGTCACTTCTAAAATACTTCAAGCATTGCATTCCCACTGAGTGCCTCATCATTTGGTCCGCTGCTTGTATTTTGTTTTCTTGTTGATAACAAGACCCAAAACTGAGCATAGGTCGTAGCCCCGTGTCCCTCCTCAGGTGGAGCTGTCTGGGGCTTGCAGGAGGTCTGTGGTGTCAACGTCCCAGCCCAGCAAGGGCAGCGCTCGTGTGTGCAGCCTGTGAAGGACAGGGCTGCCCGGGCTCTCTCCTCAACAGCATGAACTTGACACTGCTCTCAGGCACTTCTCAGTCACATTGCTCTCAGGAGTGGTCAGATTGCGTTGATTTTCTTTTCCAAGTTTCCCACCTTTCAGTGCGTGACTGTTCTGAGAACATCTAATGATGCAGAGCATGATTGATGAGCCCTCGCTGGAGCCATATTCCTGTGATACAGATGAGAGTAGATTTCTTTATTGCTTTCTAACTTCATCTCTGAACTCATCCCACAGAGCTACACTGTTTGGGGTGTGCTCTTTTTTACCTGATTTTTTCCTTTTTTATTTTTTTCTTGAGCAGAGGTGTCTTTGTGTGGTTGTGGCATATTTTTCAGGATCTTTTGATTGTTTATTTATTTTAATCTAGTCAGACTACCTAAAAGGGAAAATGAATTGGAGATGGTTGGATAAGTTGAATAAAGTGATTTGAGAAGTGCTAGAAAACATGGAAGCAAGTTTCTTTTTCTTCTTTGTGGGTCATCGCTCTCCCAAGACACTTGTGGCTGTATGTATTTCTTCACGCATGTGATTTCTTTTGAACTACTTTATAACTAAATTTACTGACAGCTTCAGCCACAAGCTGGCCTTGTGAATCATCGCTGTTAGGACACTGTTATTTTGTAATCCCACAATAAGAAACTGAGGCAAGGAAGTTTAAATTATACTGGTGAGGACAGACTGTCACTGGCAGTTTTTGGTTACTGATCTGCAGCTTGGGCTCATTGTCCATTCTGAAGAGCACTTGCATGGAAGTTGCCCAGTGATCTTCTGTTTTAAAAAACCTTGTTTAATTCTACTGAAGGTTAATAAAGCCTTTTCTATTTGCTGACTTGAAAAAAAAAAGAAGACATAACAGATGACTTTATTGGTACACATATATTATGGTTGCTTTGACATTTATGTTTTCCATACTGATAGATGAATGATTTCTGTGCAAGTAAATCAATTGCACCAGAAGTAGTAGCACCAGGGTCTCTGTGGTTTAAAAAGACAGAGGTTTTGAAATACAATTTAATGTGTTTCTCTTCTACAAGAGTTCAGTGGAGTTTTTTGCTCCTAAAAAGCATAACAGTTTTGCAACCTGGTGTTTACTGTAAATATTCATTCAAATTTCAAGGACCTGCTGACCTCACTTCTCTGAAGAGTAAAGTAAGAAATTGACTAGTTTTCTTGCCACATATTTAGTGTTCCCTTCTTTTCTACCCCCACTTTCTTCTGCCTAATTCTGAATGTTGTAATCCAGACTTCACTGCCACATTCAGTCAAATTATTGTAACTTGTAATGTTTTTCTGCCAGCAGATAGCAATCATTTATTCTTATGATGGTTGTTTTCTTAGTTAATGCATATTTTAAAATATTTTCTTGCAAACAATTATAAAGAGAAAAGGGAAATTGTGTAGAAAGAATCTAAGAATCAGAAAGATCTTAGGAATAATTAGGTAATTCAGTGTTTAATTTCATGATTGGCAGTCAGGAAAAAACATTAGTGTGTGTTATGACAGAGTTTGTAGGAAAGGTATTTAAAGAGATTTTGAAAAATCTATACCAGTACTTCTGATGAGAAGTTTTGCCTTCACACCACAATTTGAATAGCAAAACATTTACTTGGTTTCGCTGGCCTCCTGTGGGTTCACAAATGATTATTCCATCTTCCCTAACTGTGAAGCTGTATGAAATGCCATTATTATAACAATGTACTGTTACAAAATCGCAGTGACTAATATGTAAACTGAAGTGTACAGTGAATTTATAGAATATACCAGTCTTAAGTCTATAAGCTTGGTATGGTCTTTAGGGAATCTGTCCTTTGGGACAATAGTAGAATTAAACTGTATATAAAAATACCTAAAGCTCTGAGGTTCCTCTTCATCTGTCCTGACCTAGGTGCTGAATTTGGAATATCAGACTGATGTAATATTTCTGCTTTGGGAAGGTCTGTACTAAACAGTGGAGTTCAGTCACTTCAATTGCTTCAATACAGGTGTCTGATGCCATTTCACATGTTCTGGGACAGAAGAAACTTGTAGGCATGTCACAGCCTTCTTGGAAAGTCAGTCAGAGACCAAGGCTTGTAAAATGTGTTCAGGCAGCTGATATTCAGCTATTTTGTCCAGAGCATTAGTCAGAACAACGATTGTTAATGGGAAGCAGCTGACCAAAAAATCAAAGCTGATCAGTCAGCTTTGGTACAGTTGTAATTGCAAGCAGTGCTGATCTGAGAAGATGAAAAACAGATTTTGATGCCTTTTCTGGAGGGGGAAAGGAAAGGGTAAAAGGACAAAGAAAGGCCTTTAATAATTATTTTTTAAAAGAGGCATTTTCCTCATCAAAGTGGTTTTTTTTTCATCTGTACTTAAGGTTTTCTATATCAAAACATAGCTATGGGAAGGAAAATACATGGAAATCAGTAGGAGTTCTGCTGATTTCAAGGAAGAAGGCTTTCATCACTAGATATTAACTATCCACCTAGAAGTCTGTCCCTTGCTCTAAAGTGTACCCTTATGAGGTATCTTTCATGGCCTCTGTTCCCATAAAACTGGAGACTTTCAGATGAGACATTTATAAGTATATCTTTCCCTGTATAGAACTGACATCTCTATGACACCTTTCTTTCAGGTAACGTTTGTTCTGGCACCTTTTTACTCAGCTTTCTCCCACAGTGTGCTGGTTTGGGGCTCTGGGAGGTTAGTTTACCTGTTCCAGAGATGGCTGGATTTCAATATGCTGTGAGAATATAGACACTAAAGCAGCTGGGGTAAAGATAAATAAATCATAAATTAATGTATATTATTCATGTTGTTCTCTTGGAAGACTGCTCAATGATGCCAAGTTCTACTAGTGAGAATCCGCAGTGTTGAAGATTATGAGAATATCTGAATATCTGTCTTGCATATTTAAGTATGGGTTTTAAATAAATATTTTTCACACTAGCTAAATGTTACCAATCAGGGAAGTGACATATAAGAATGATTCTTAAGCTAATGCTCTTTACAGTTTCCCTGTACATTCTGTATCACAGAAATTTCTTCAAAATAAGTACTGCAGCTGTCAAAAGCTCTTGTTTACAGACACATTATATTCTGAATTGACCTTCTGCAAAATCTTTTGTCTCCTTAAAAGCAAAGGCAATGCAGCTTTTTGTGTGGCCTGTTGTTCCAAGTGTGGCTCCACTGGTGGACGTAAGGCAGTTTCTGAAGGGAGCTGACATCCAAAGCAATGAGCTGCCTTGTGTTGTTCCTGTTATTTACAACCTTTAATTCGAGGCTTTGCAGTAAGAAAGTGATACCATCAGCTCAAATAGAATTTTGCTTATTTCCTCCTTAGAAGTGTCATTGACCTGTGGGGAAACTGTGGGGTGCCCAGGCAGTTGCAATACAACACACTCAAAGGCCAGAGTAGTAAAACATATTACTAAATGTCAATGAATGCATTTAGGCATTGGGATGCAGAAAAGGCACCTTGTTTTCTAAACTCAGATTGGAGAGAACAGAAAGCAGCACAGATCTATGGCAGAGACATAGATCAATGAAGGACACTTTAAAAAAATGTATACATTTGGAAATCCTTTAAAATGTCTTTTGGAGGACTGGAAGAGATAGTAATTAATTTTGCATTGACTGCTTGTGAAATATACACAATTAAGCAAGTGTCTTCAGCCCCCAGGTGATTAAGATTGAGGAACTGGAACAGGTATGAATACAGGGTCATTATCCTGTCAGCAGTGCCGTGAGCAGAACCTGTGCAGGGTGTCCACATCACCACTGAGCTTGTGGGAGGAAATGGCCAGTTTCAGAACTGGAGCACACAGTTCCATTTTTGCTGAAATCTCCCAGAGGATTATCCCATTATTATTATCCCTGGGATGAGTCTGGGATTATGGATATGAGATAGTTTTATTAATTGAACAACAGCAAAAATAGTCTTCCAATCTTACTTTGGGTAAGGTTTCAATAAAAGGGCTTATTTTATATATTACTTGATGCCCAAAACATGCTAAGTGCAACGGTAAAAATAACTAGCAGTTAAAGATTTTATAACGATGATATATCTTGACACAGTAGGTAAAAATAGCTCCAGCAGAAGAAAAGGTGATGGAGAATAGGGTTTTCAGACTACACATGGGTGCACAAATTTTTTTTTTTTTTTTGGGATGGAAGGATGAATGGTTTATATGTTAGGTGGTGAACTAAGCTTTGGGATTTTAATGAGGTCCAGACAGAAGAAGAGCAAAAGTTCTGCTTCTGGTGTTATTTCCAGGTCACTATCAATAGTGCAATATCCTAGTTAAAGGCAAGACTAACTTCTAACAATGCTGCTGCTTTATTGGTAAAAAAGTTTTGTAGTTTCACAGTAGTGAATGACAACCAAATTTTGCTGGTCAAGGTTTTAAATGCTATTTTCTCTGTTCTAACTCAGCTTCTTCTTAGATTCATGAATGTCATGCCAACTTCTTTCTTCAACTCTAATTTCTTCTTGATTTTTTTCCAAGGTGCACACTTGAATAGGAACAGATGGCACCTGATACTGTCAAACGTGAGGGCTTTTCTATAAGTGATTTATAGCTGTGGCTCTTTCTGTATTTTGAGCATGTAGCTTTGCAATTTAGATATTATATAGATTAAGTGCTTTGCCTCAGGAGCTGCTGCATGACCGTGCTGCTCTAACCACTGTGCAAGTTTGTGCAAGGATACAGTTGCTCTTTTGAAGTTAGAAAGTTTTTTGCTATACAAGTCTTGTTTCAGCAGAATGGAACATCATATGTCATATAACACATAGGTGAATATTTGTCTTGGTTTATACTATTTTCACAGCTTTTATAATCTTCTCACTGTTTAATTTTACCTTCACTGTCTAAAGTCATGCAGCTCAGTAACAGTTGTGCCTGCACTAAATGGCTGAGTTAAAAGGCAGTATTAATGCTTGGGCAACTCACAGGGGTATATGCACATGTTCTTCTATTTGGATTGTATTAAATGAGTTTTCAGAACCATATGGCAACGTACCTTAACTATTCTTTCTGAAAGAGTCTAACTGTTGCAGCCTTCTGTTCTAATTAGTTACATCTTCTGAGCTTTACCAATTCACTGGAAAAACTCCACGCTTAATATTGCTTAAATTTTACCCAAATGCCTTTTGTTCTTGTGGGTGTATTTTGATACTGTGCGTGTGAAATGCAGATAGCTTCTTAGTTACTTTCTTTACTTTTAATATCTCCCCAGACAATACATCACTATTTGGAAACTGTTACCGTTGTTTATTACAGTGAGAAGTATTTCTCCTAAATAGCTGGGATTTCATGAGTTGTAGAAGTCATACAAATATTCCTTCTTTGAAACAAGAAGGAGACTGCAGAGCTGCATATTATCTATGTTCATTTCACCCTCTTGGGGACAGGGAAAAGTGTAACATGTGGGTTTCAAATGGGAGTGTGCTAGCCCATCATTTCCAGGCGTTGGAATATTCTTCTGGAATACGTTCTTTATAAAGAACTAAATGTTATATAAAGGATTTGTCATTTATTTAACTGCTTTTTAAAACAGTCAAAGAATTCTCACTACGTGAGTAAGTTATAATACAGTTTTGCAAACACAGCAGCATGTTCTCGACCACTGAGCTGAATTGCTGTATGCACTTTTCATTAGCAACTGGGATAATATTGGTGAGGTTTGTACTATTCAGTCTGTTAAAGGTGGAACTGTGTCTGCACTGCGTGTAAATTTGAACTTGCATCTTGAATGGGAGTATCAAATTTATTGGTTATGTTATCCAAAACAGTTCAGAAAATGGAAGAAGCACTAAAAGTTGGTTAGCATGAACATATAAGGACAGGAACTTTTTTTTTTTTTTTTTTTTTTTTTTTTTTTTTTTAATTTGTAGGTTCTTTGTATGTAGAAAAGGGAAAACACCTTTTCATCAGTAAAAAGCAAACTCCATTCTCTTGTTCCCAAAGGCATTCTGCAAGTAAGAATAATAAAAGATGTAATATCAAATCAATCACATTTACATTTCAAAAGCATCCTTTGTAAAAGTGCCCCAGAGGGCTGAATTCTGCTAATAAAACACAAATAAAATAAAATATTTAACAAGCTATATCAAGCACAGGTAGGTTGTGCATGTTTTGTAACTCTGACCTTTAAAATGAACAGGAAAATAGAATTTTTTAAAAAAAATTTAGAAAATCCAGTGTCTAAAGGTATGGACCAAAGAATACAAACAGAGCCTGGAATCCATAATATCTGCTCATGATCAGAGAGGAAAGCCACTGAGGCCTGAACAAGAGAAAAAAAAAAGGTCATATGGGTGTGCAACTCCACAACACTGCATTGAAGAGTTGATGTGTTGCCAGGAAAAAAAAAAAAAAAAAAAAAAAAATAGAGCCTTCTTAAATGATTGCTTGATATAAGACTAAAGTTGTAGGATCAGACACTCAGAATTCAAGTATTTTCTTGAATTTATTCCCACTTTGTCACAACTGGGTTGTGCTTTCATTCAGGCTTTGAAAGGGAATGGATAAAGAGTGGAGATTTATGTTTAAAATGGCTTGCAGGGGCAGGTGGCCTTGGATGGCCTTTGATCCAAGGACATTGTAAGCTGGCCTTTTATCATAATCATTTTCATGCTTTTCTTTAGCATCAAAATGGTTCATTTTAAAGGGTTTAAAACAGGACAGATCCACACACTGGTGTGTAATGTTACTGTCTCAACTTCTTCCGAGCCTTTTGGGGTGCCCTTCAGGTGACTTTATTTAAAGATACTTTTTGTTTCTTTTTATGTTGGAACGCAGGTTTGGAGTGGTTTTTTTGTTTTTTTTTTTTTTGCCTGTATTTTTGCTAATAGATATTGTTCTGAATTGAACTAAAACTGTTGCTGCCAATGGGGAAGCAGAAGTTGCCCTTCATCTGGGAATACCGTTATGAAACAGAGATGCTCTTTTACGGAACAGATGGTAGAGTGATAGCAGCTTCCACTTCAAACACGAGCAGGCACGGGGTGCGTGTGGGCAGAAGGTTTCATTGCAAATGATTTTATGAAGCTTTGGATGTACAGGTGAGAGAAAGTAGATAGGGTACTGGATAAGTAAGAGAGGGCTGTATTTAAAACATCAGTTATTGTCGCAAAATCCCTGCCATTCAAGTTCAGAGTAAAAGCCAAAAAGTCCTTCTGAACTAAGTGTCAGCTAGAAAGAAGTTTGGTATTCTGTGAATAAAGAAAATATCTCCTTTTACTTTAATTTCTGTTGCTTTCAAGGCAAATCTGTATGTTTGGGATTTTTTGGGGGGTGGGAGGGGTGTTTTGTTTTATTAATTGGGGGTGGTCTTGGGTTTTTTGCTTGGGTTTTTATTTTTTAAAATTTTTTTTTATTATCAGACAGAATTGCATGAGATACTTGGTTCTATCATAAATTTCTCATCCTAACCAGAATAAACTACAGCACTCCTGAGCTGGCTGATGAATTCTGTCCAAAAGGATTATCAGAAATACGAATTCTGTTAATTTGCTGTTGTCTCAGTTGTTGCTGTAAACAAAACCCTTGCACTTTCTTCATGGAAGCGTTTGGTCCCTGGTAACAGGAAATGTATTTATGTAAAAGTCTTTGTAGTGGCTTCTGACTTGTGCTGGTCCATGATAAGGCTTGGACTTGGTGGCTATATGGTGCCACTGCTAATAGAGTCTGAGCACTTTAATTGTGACCTTTGCAGACATTCAGACACCCTTCCATTGACTCATTTGTCCTGTGGACATGTCGGTACCTGACCCTCTTAATGAATCTCTCAGTTCTGGAAGCAATGCGAACAGACACCAACAGACTATCTAAAGTGAGTTTCTTAATTAGTAAAAAGTCATTCTATCAGTAATGGAACTAACACAACATGCTTGCCTCAGGATAGGACTGTTGTGTCACTGTGTGTTTCCCTCCCCCTTTCCACATCACAGTATCTCTTGCTTTTCTGGCTATGGTTTCCTCATAGCATTTACAAAGGAGCATCTCCTTGCCATGCTTCTGATATTTTCCTTGGTGTTGACTAGTTCTTTTCCGTTGCAGCAGGGCTTTCTCAAATCAGTGCTATGAGATATCCTGAGCTCTGGAAGGCGTGGGTACCTGCCTAGTCTGTGTGTTAGTGTGGAGCAGAAGTGCAGTGGGTGTAGATAACTTTTGAGTATACCCTGTCAAGAAGATTTTCATGAAACTTTGCAAGGATATCTGACTATTGAAAATGGTGAATAGGCAGACAGGTTAGAGGCATCTGTGACTTCTTTTCTTAGAACAGCAAGCTAAAAATAACAAATGAGAGGCACGATGCTGGAAGAATACTGCTCACTACTTCTAGCAGCCCTTCAGCTGAATCTCATGTTAGTGCAGACTTAATCAGTTCCTATTTATTTCATGCAAGTATTAAGTGCCTTCTTTACGAGTCGGGGATTTAGTGGCAACCTGTTTCTGCAACTGATTGTTTCATAGCAAGGGCAGACGTAGGCAGGACTCACACGTTTTCTTTGTGTTTGGGCTGACAGACTGGGGCACACAGTGTAATGGCACACAGGGTCACAACAACCCTGTGCAGTGCTACGGGCTCGGGGAGGGGTGGCTGGAAGTGAAAGGACCTGGGATGTTGATTTTCAGTCAGCTGAACGTGAGCCAGTGTGTCCAGGTGGCCAAAAAGGCATCCTGGCCTGTGTCAGCAGCAGTGTGACCAGCAGGACCAGGGTGGGGATTGTTCCCCTGTACTCAGCACTGGTGAGGCTGGACCTCAAATCCTGTGTCCAGTTTTAGGTCCCTCACTACAAGAAAGACCTTGAGGGGCTGGAGTGGCTGCAGAGAAGGGATGAAGCTGGTGAAGGGCCTAGAGAGTGAGTGCTGTGAGGAGTGGCTGGGGGGCTTGATGTTTTTAAAAGTCATGGTTGCTGCACTTAGGGATGTGATTTAATGGTGGACTTGATGGAGTCAGATAAGTGATTGGACCTGATTCTTAAAGGTCTCCTCCAATGGAGACATTGATGTGATTCTGTAAGCCAATTGGCAAACAACTGTCCTTCTCTCCAGGCATCCCTTTCCTTCTTCCTACTGCATGCATGTATTTCCTTCTCTGTTTTTTGATGATATCCTAAATTTACATGTCAGCTTCTTTATTCCTCACACTAATTTTCAGCCTGGTTTGCTTTTTACCCTTTCTTTTATTTGCGTGTACGTGCACAAATTCACAATAGATGTGACCAGCAAATCTGTGCCCCCTCCTTCTGAAGGAGGAGGATGTTTCCTTTGTATCATGACTTTGCCCCCAGGAGTTCTCACCCAGTGCATGTGTGTCACTGCTGTCAGCTCAAACACAGACCATTAGCAGCAGGGGGCTTTTTACCCTGGAGTGCTCTTTTGGTGTCCAACAGTATTCCAAACAACATCAACCTGTAGTTTGTCTGTCCATGTTTAGGTCTGTGGAATATGAAATGTTAAGGCCCATTAAGTTTTTGCAGCAATTGGATTTTTTGCTGGAAGTGGTCTTGGGTATTTTAAGCAATATAAGGATGAGTATAAATTGAGTGGCATTTCAAAGTTTTCTTTCACTTGAACTCTCATCTCAATTGAATTGCAGTGAAATTGTAGCAAAACATTTCATCTAATTGTTAAATAGTTCAGAGGCAGAGCTCGGTTTTAAATGAAATTTGCAGGATATGACAGCTCATAAAACAGTCTTGGTAGGGGTGAGGCATAGATTTCACTGGCGATATTCCTGGGATTTGTAAAAACATCAGTGATTGGTTTTGTAACAATTAGAACCAAATGATCAGAAGTTATTGTCCACAAAACACAGGGTTTTGTCTGAAATTAATAAATAAAAAGTGTCAGAGGATAGCGTTTCCTTCAATTTATCTTGCTTTATAGGAATATTATAGCCTTTCCCGCTTCCCCTGCAATTTCTGTCCTGTAGTATGTATTTTCAAACCAGTGAAGTTTTGGAACAGCTTTTAAAACTACAGTGGTGAAAAGTGGTTTTGTGAGGTTGGAAGGGATGCCCAGCTGAGTCAACTCATTTCAGGGCAACATCTTCAGAGTCAGCCTGCCGTGCTCACTTCATGTTTGTAGATTAAATACTTCTATACCAGAAAAATACTCACTATCTATTAGCAAAGCATTTTAGTCATGCGGGTTTCTACAAAGAAGGTGATTTGGTCATTGACATCTGAAATAAATGATTTCGTTTGCTTGCTGGATTTTTTTTTTTACTGACAAACTCAAGTCTTTTTGAGGGAGAGCTGTCTTGAAGTATGGTTTGAAATATGTACACATTTTAAATAGTGTGTTTTACCCATAGGTTGCTTTCTTTTTGCTTGAAGTATTTTGTCCATGTGCATCAACTTGACATTTGCATCTAAATTCTTTATAGCTTTGGAGAAGATAGGATAAAATGGACAGGGAAAAAACAAGATATGTACATTTGGCCCAAACCTTATCCTTGTTTTACATTTCTTTTCTGTATACCATAGGCTTTTCTTGAGGGCAGGATACAGGAGAAATAAACACTGGCACTATGTGCATATTTAACAAACATGGAAGAAATTGAATTGGAGAATGTGTATGATATAAGGGTATGGAAACATATCCTTACTTTTTCAATAAGGGATCCTTTTGAGGTCATATACTGTTATCTCAAGTAATGTGAAGTATGTGAAAGAGAAATGAAAGGATATTTATTTCAGAACTTATCTTTTACCTGCTAACGCTATCCAAGGATTTCTCTGAACAGTTGAAGTGTTATCAGGTCAGGAGCTTGCCTTGCTCTGTCTTTATGAGGTAATTATAATTTGAGTATTTATGAAAGGAATATTATAGTGCATGATGTATTTTTACCCTCATTTTTTCTATTTACCAGTCAATAATGTTATTATGAAGGCAGAAATTCTTGGCCTTGAAAAATATAAACTGTGTTTTAAATTTTTGTCATCTTGCTGATTTAAAAAACCAAAAAACCAAACCAAAACAAAAAAAAAACCCACAAAAAACCAAAAACAAAACAAACAAACAAACAAAACAAAAAAAACAACCACCAAAAAAAACCCCCACAACACAACTAGGGATTATTTCCCAGCAAATTTATAACAGGATGTTCTTTGAATTAAGTAATTTCAGACTCTGGGTCAAATTAGGTTTCAGTGAAGTGGGTACAGTTTTGGCAGAAGTGTAAAGGTCCATGATGATTATGGCACATGAAGTTATTCTGAATATGGTATAGATGGGCTCCAGGCAGAAACTTCGGAACAGTTCCTCACTCCAGATCAGCATTCAGATTCTAAGCAATCACTGCTTTGGCCTGAATTCAAGCCACAGAATTTGAGAAACTGAGGACCCTGGATCCCTTATCTATCTTTCATTTGGATTGTTTGAATTCTGCTGGTAGTGGTAGTGCAGGGGCAACTTGCCAGTCTCAGTTTGGAGAATGAGACTAACAGGTACAGCAGAGTTGGGGGCAGGTCCACAGCATTTGTCTTGCATTTGAACACAGATCAGTCTCCAAGTTCTATGGTGTGCAGGCGCACTTTAGGAAGTTTATTATTTGCCCTTTGAGTGCTCAAATTTTTGAGATGCTGGAAAAGAAGACAGCTCAGTCATAGAGATTTAGTTTAAAAGCAGCATGTGTCTACAAATTCTAGCCGCTCTAGGAAGGGTGCATGAGGTGCTTTTTGTGATTAAACCCAGCAGAAGCAGTGGAGGATGCTGAAACAGGGCTTATGGTAGCTATAACTGGACTGCAGGAGAGCGTGTGGGAATTGGAATACGTTGCTAATGTGGTAGCTTTTGCTATGAGGGCAGATCATTCCCAAAGGCAGATTACGATAGCACATCTTTAAGACATCTAAATGGTTTTGAAATTTCTAATCCCAGCCTGTTTGCCACAGTTTAGTGCTGTGTCAGGTTCAGCAGCACTCAAAGACAGCTAATAAGGGCTTTTATGCATAGTGGTGAACAGTTATTGAAATGTTAGTGGGACTTGTGTGTCAAGGGTGTGCAGTCTAGTCCCATTTCTATTTAAATCACAAGATGGGAAGCTAAGTGATGTGGAGAGGGGTCTGGTTTGCAGGAACAGAGATGGCCTTCCTTATCAGCAGAGCAGATGAATTATCTTTGCCGTGGGACTTACTGTGGTAATGTGATTAATACCATTTAGTCTGGAGAAATTCGTGCAGATGCATCTGTTTAAAGAAAAAAAGAAGCCTGCCCCACCATCAGTACGTTTCTGAGTAATTTCTTTATTTTCTTTTTCATTCATCATCAGTTTGATGAATCTGAGAATCTGATACTGGTCTAAGAACACAGAATTTGTGCATAGCAAGTTGGTATCTGGTTCACACAGCTGCAGTTTTTAGTATGTCCGCAGGATTTAAATACAGCAAATAATTCTGCATAGCTGCATCCCTTTACGTTTTATGTTGCGCTGCCCCACATCATTGTATGCATTAAAGCCCTTTGATTTCTTAGCTTTCAGTAGTGAATTGATCAGGGTGCCAGTATGCCCAGCCCACAGTGCATGGCACACCATTTGTTTTCTCTTTAGTTTTCAGAAGCTTAAGTAGAAATCATTGCCTTGATAGCCTGCACTGCTGTTTGTATAGAGTACTGCTTTTGATTTTAAGACTAAAGAACTAGAAGCTATGAGGGAATTTTGTGACAAAAAAACCAAACATGAAAATTTCTACAGTGGCAATAGAGAGGCTGTGTTCTGAAAGTAACTGATAGAAGGTTGCTTCTTGCACCTTGGCAATAGTGATCTTTAAAGGAATGCTGAAACACTTTACAGAGATCCTCACTACAGGTTATGAGAAGGACATGACACTTCATCCTCTTCGTGATTCACCAAATTTTAATTTACCAAAAGCAATTTACAACTTTGTTCACCTCCAGTGGAAACATCCACAGAAAACACTGCACAGGAACTAATTTCCCACTGAGGAACAGACAGCCCCAGCAAGCAATATTCATACCTGATATTCCACCTTCCTTCCAAATATAAGATGCTTCAACTGTGTTTTCTCTAACCAAAGTGCTGTGGCATTAAAGGAAACTCTAATGCTTATAGCTTGTCTTTCAGACAGCTGATGACAGCAAAAAAGGCCAAGTTTATTTAACGTGTCTCTTGACAAATAATAAATCAGTTTGAGCTCTCACCCAGAAATCTTGTAAAGCTCCTTTTGCCGGTGCCTTTGGAGGCAGAATTCTCCATCCATAAGCATGGTAGAGAAAAATTTATGTCTGCAAGACCTCCCTTTTAATTTGAAAAACTCCTGGACAACAATCTGAAGGGGCACGGAGACAATATTCTCCTCCTTTTTGTAGTCAGTGGCAGTGAGATCACCCAGTTGTGTTTTCTCTTCCTATAAAAATAAACATGCTCTTGAAGTATCAGTATAGGCCAAACATCTCCTTTCAGATCAAGCCTCCTGTCCCAACAGTTCTTTTTTTGGTCTTGCCTCAGGTTCTGGCCCCTGAAATAAATGAGTGATGCAAGTGGCGAATAACTGAGGTCCCCTGGCTTTCACTCAGGGCTGTTTCCAGTGGGGGCTTGCTAGTCCCGACGATACATGGCATCCTGGTAGTACAGGGAGCTCTGTAAAGGATTAGGAGACCAGCTGGGTGAAGCTCATCAATAGCACTATTTCCACCTTAGCCCCAGTGAAGCACACAAGAGCTCTCATTTTCCCTCTGAAATGTCTCACAGCAGCCCGCACGGTGTACACACACAGCTGATTCCCTGGGGGGGAGCTGAGGCACGGGGAGCTGCAGGTAACACTGATTGTGCCTGTTAACGTGCATCAGGAGAGGATTTACTGCAGTGAGCACGCTGGGACAACCTGCAAGGAGCAGAGGCAAGGCAGGGCTTGTGTGTCACCTTCTCTCTGTGCTAACTGGAGGGAGCCTAATGGCTTGTGGAGGATGCTGGGAGAAAGAAATGGTCTTTAAAAGCAGTGTCCTTGCTCTTAAACTAGAAGGTTTGGTTCTAGGGCATGTTGTAGTAGCTGAGAAGCAGAGCTTGTGGCTATATAAATACAGCTATATAAATACGTAGATTAGTGGCTGCTTCTAGACCGAAGGAACTGATTTAAACCTGGTTCCTTCTGCATGGCAATATCTAACAATAAACTAATTCCACAGCATGCTGAAATCTGGTAACCTTAAACAAAAGCTTAGCATGTACCTTTTGAGAGAATAGGCAGAAAGAAAAGGAGGCCTTGACAGGAGAAAAATAAATAAAAAAGCAAAATAAGACACAAGAGAATAAAAGCGGAAAGCATGAAACAAAGGCAAAACCAAATCCACTAATAAGAGAATTGTCAGACAGGAGAAAGAAATAGAGAACAAACAGAGAGCAAGACAGAAGTAATGAGACAGAGGGGAAATCGGATTCAAAATGAAATCTGGTAATAAAAGAACTGTCAGACATAAAACGAGCCAATATATGACAAAGGAAGAAAGAGCCAAGGAGACGGAGCAAGGCAATCTTTGAAGAATTAAGCTAACCAGATGTGGCCTCCAAAGGTAATTTGTAGAAAAGTTGATGTTACTCCTGATTTCTAATGAAAGCAGGCTCTAAGACACACATTTCTTTTGTGCTCTGAGGCAAAAGGTGTTTGGCTTTTTTTAAAAATAAGAAACTATGCAAGAGAAATCAGAGGATTTTGCACTACTTTTACAAAACTGTTTTGTAGATAAGGCTGTGCTGAAAAACAATATGAAACAAATAAACTGTAATGTGGTTTGTGTGTTGAATTTGGTGTGCTTAGTCATCCACCCTAATGCAGGTTCCTTGACCTAGCTGTGTTGCCTTAGTTTTACTCATTTCCAAATACAGAATGTAATATAAACACACACATCACTAGAACTGGAACGGAACAGAATTCAAAATGTTCATAAAGATTTTGGTTGTGGAAAGCATTTTCTACCTTGCCAGATAGAATCTAAGCTTTTCTTTGAAGACAAAGATGAAAATAAATCAGTGGAAGACGTGAACCTTTTTATTCAGGCAGAATAAGCTCATTGACTTCAAGGGACCTAGGATTGAAAGAAAGACCTCTGATTTAATAGGCTAGCTCAAGAAACCCAGAAGTCCACTTAAAATGCTTGTAATGTTGGATTTCTTAAAACTGCATGTGTCCAGAGGAGTATATACAGTAAAAAATTAAATACACATATTGGCAGTGCATGTCCCAGGTACGTGCTGCCTGCTTCATAACCACTCCCTGCTTACCAGCAGCAGTGGCTGCATGTACGAAAAACAATTTCATGTCCTCTGGAAGCTCATTGTGTCCTTTACTTACTGAATTTTGAGTCAGATCCTAAAATGGGTTCAGCTGAGATGTTATCATCATGTTCATTCTTGACTCTTGCAATGCTTTCTTTTTCTTTCCTCTTAAGACATCTGAGGATGGTTTCAGAAAGATACTCATATCTTGTGGTTGCTTTCTTTAATTTGTACAAAATACAAAGCTTTTTCTTCCCATTTTGGGTAGACAGTGAGTTGTGGTCTGTGCTGATTTATCAGGAGTTTATCCAAACAGTCCCTTGCTTGATGTGTAGTATTCCACTTGAAAACTGCTTATTTTATTTTGTTTCTTTTTCTCAGTTAAGTGGCTAAAACTTCTCAAGTAGAAAACTAGTAATTAATAAAGAATAAACATATTTCCCCATATACCAGAATACAGATATTTGCAGAAAGTGTTGCTATTTGTCAGATATATGGCTATAAATACCAGAAATAGCAACTGAATCACTAATGTAGGCAAACTAAGCAGAAACTCATGGACTGAATGTAAGGTCAGGACTGTTGCAGAAATAAGACAACCCCTGCCTTCCTGTGAAGTTCAGTGACCCTTGGAGGAAGCTCTTTAGAGTTCTAGTGATGTTAAAAATAATATTTCATTTACTTTTAGTTTTGAGGATAACACAGAAGAAGGTACCAGCTCTGTGGACACAACTTTTACATTTTTTGCTTGGTTTGATTTGGTGGGGGTTTTTTCCCTTCTTTTCCATATAATTTTTTTTTTAGAAGAAACTAATGCATTTTCTGTGTCTGTAGAAGCAGAACACTTACACTGGGATATACTTGAAGTAGTATTTCTAGCCACATGTATGTAGCTATGTGAAAGTTAGTGGGAAGGTGACATTTGGAGAACTCTCCTGAGGGCACTCAGGGTGACAGTAGGGAATGAATAATAGAAATGGTGCTTGCGGAGTTTTCTCTTGTGAGATTTTCCATGTCCTAGGTTATCATGTTTGATGCACTCAAAGTCGTAGATTACCTCAACCTACCTTACAATCAGCCAAATTGTAGGTTAATCTGCTTGGGGTTTGGGGGAAAGGGGTGGGAATAGTGGAGGGGGGTTATATTTAGTCAGTTGGAGAGAAAAATTTAGGAATGTAGGTTGGAATATGATTCTTATAGGTAAATGTTTGGATTTGGGTTTGGAGGTATTTCCTTGGTCCTGCTTGCAGTTTACAAGATGGTCTGTGTTTGCAGTATAGCCTTCAAGTGAAAGATTGTTTCACAGAACTCCTGTAAAAGCTTGAATGTAGGAAATTTGGCCTCCATGCAGAAGTTCTGGATCTCAGAAAATTTCTCAGATGAAATTCGTATTGTATTTGTAGATGAAGTTAATAATTTATGTAACTGTATTGGAATTAAGCTACTTAGGATTTCATGTGCTTATAAGGAAGCTGCATGCAGAGTGATGCCTTAAGGATTAAACTCTTGATGGTGGCGATAAATAATGCAGAAAATTCAAATATTGAATGCAGAAGAGACTTCAATCAGGCAGAGCCTTGCTGACATTTCTTTTCACACTGCTCCGTTCATATTTTTTCCACTGTTGTTTCTGAAACCAGTGGCCTCCTCCTGAGAATTTTATCATGAGCTGTATGTATGCTTTGGTATGGTTTAAAAATGAGTACTCAACTTGAAGGCAAATTGAAAATGCAGGAAGGTGGAACCCAACAGGGTCAGGTCCCAAGTGAATCTCTGTGCATTTCACTGAACAATTTCTACCCTGAGTTATTGTGTAAATGATAATAAAATAGTGAAAGTCCTGTGGGATTTGAAATCAATAGCCAAGAGTAGAGCTACATATCTGTTGCATTTATTTTAAATTATTTTAAAGAGGGAACTCTAAAGAGTAGATTTTTAGAATTTTTTTTTTATCCAGCAAATGACACAGCTGCTTTAATAAACAGTCCAGTAAGAAAGTCATATAAAAGCATTAGGAGTAACATGCAAAGACAAGAGTTCAAAAGCTGAAACATCAAGCAGTGACAGAGTTGGTGAGCTTTGAAACCTTTAACTCAGTATTCTTTTGGGTTTCCTTTATAATGGAACCACTCTAACCTCCCTCTACCTGTCAGCCATTATTGTTAGCAACAAGAACAGGGCTCAAAGTCTGGAGTGTCTGTGTAGAAACATGAAATAGGATTATTTTGTGTTCCTAATGAGTAAGAAGCTGGGGAAAGCTTGGGCTAGCATGATGGGTGATGTTCCCCCACTCACACGGGCTTTGGTAGCACAGTTTCTGTGCTTTTTAATAAATGGATGTGTTCAGAACCTCTTTACTCTGTGCCTTTAGGGGTAAAACTCTTGGCTAGGATTTAGAAAACACTATAAAAAAGTGGATCATGGCATCAGGAGATGGCAGCCGTGGGAATGTAGAAGCCAGACATCCCTTCCATGGTGTCCCAGCCTTGTCAGTGCCCTCCTCAGGGGACGGAAAGTCTTTTTTCTTCCACCATGTGGGCAGGCCTCAGGGGAAGCCTTGTGCTCCTGTGCAGGACTTTAAGAGGCAAGCTGCAACTGTACCAGAGCATTTTGTTTGCAATGAGAAATTCTTGAGCAGGTAGTCAATTAATAGGCTAGAGCTGTCTGCAACTGCCATGGAAGATTCCATCTGGCAAGTGCCATGGCTACAGAAGGACTAATGGCTTTAATTTGGTGAGGGAAAGATTTCTGTTCTCTCTGAAGAATGACAATGGCAAAAAAGCCAAGGGATAAATTCTAGGCACTTGACAGCAAAATACTATTTGACTCTATTTATTTTATAGAATTAAAAAGCAACATTTTTTTCAGTGGTAGAAGCTGAGGAGACTGGGTACTGTTAGAGTTTAAAAACATATATTTTGCATAAGAATGCTAAAGTAACAAATAAAAATCCAAGAAATTCAGAAGCAGTGTTATAAGAAAAGTGTCTGAAATAAAACTGCAGGGAAGCAGCAAAGAAATTAAATGCCAGGTTTCTGTGAAAGATGGACTATTCCTGCTCCTGGGAATAGAATTTTTAAGGATTCTAAAATTACAGACTGACAATTCCTTATACAAAGAAGACAAATTTTAAATTTTATTCATAAAATTGAAAGTGAGATTTGCATGGGAAATAGCTAGAAAGCTCTTCATCTTTATTTGAATCAGAGGATTTTTTTGCAGGAGTTAGTCATAACAGAAGCTCTTTTGAACAGGTCAACGTAGAAGCAAATTCCCAGGCTGTATTGCAGGGAAAGATATGTAGCTGGCATTTTATCAGCGACGATCAAAAGCAGCAAGGGGTAAAAAGGTGACTTGGCAGTTTAGTTGAAGTTCTGTATTTGAGTTGAAGCACTGTTTGTTTTTCAAGAACCAAAATATGATCTAGACTTGGAGCAAGGATGCTACTCCATCCAGTGCAGGTGGGCTTACTGAAAGACTGCACTCAAAGAGCAGAACAGCCTTTTAAACAAATAATTGTGATGATGATGAGACCACTTTGAGAGCCGTAGAGCTGCTGTAAACCAGTGGAAATTGTGCCACGGAGTTCAAGCAATACAGTCTGCTGTGAAATTGCTGTACACAGAGCATGAGCCGATCAATGGAGCTGCGGCATTTCTTCCCTAGGGAAAGAGCTCTCCAAAGGCAAGCCGCTGAGAGTGGAGAGAAATGCCTGTAACGTGAAAGGTGTGAGAGCTGGAATCAAAGCAGGCTTTTCAGACAGAGCCCCGACACAATGGCAGAGGAAGAAGGCTTGCAGCAGGTCTTGTGCACATTGCAGGAATGCAGACAGTGGAAATGCTTTTAGCGTTCTGTGCGCAGAGGGAACATGTGGGAAACCTGAAGAGGCAATGGAGGGTAAACCTTCAAGACAAACAGTGTGTGGCAGACTCAGGTGCCTCCAAGTTCTGTGCTATTCAGAACTGTAACATTCATGGGAGCAAGGTTACTGCAGCATTTGAGTTGTAAGGACCAAGTTATTTTTTTATTTACGTCCAAAGTAACAAACCCATACTAGCTATGTAACTATGTCTAGTGTTCCATAGCTGCAGTAAGTCCAGGGAGATGTGAGAATCCAGGTGTGCTGATTCTTGTGTCAGTGGCTAGATAGTGATTTCACCTGTTGATAGAACAGTCACTGGAAATAGAAATTTGTCTTGATATAACTTTGTCTTACATTGGATATTATGGATGGAAAAGGAAGAGCTGCTTATTAGAGAAATAGGAATAAACTATTTTTAAAGCAGAAGGTTTATTTATGTAATTTACAGAAGGCTGTCTGAGATCCGGTGTGGTGCATGTTTTGAAGGCCCATTATTATCAGTGTTTCGAGTCGGATGTTATGGAACACTCCTGTACATCCTTACAGTCCGTGGCGCACCTGCACATTGAGGGTCTACTCTGTGCTTGTCCATCCTGTGGTCAGTATATTTGATAAAAACTCTTTAAAACATTAAGGGAGAAGTGCTGTTGAGTAGCTTGGATCATAGAAATGCTGTATTTGATATTTTCCCCCTCAATCCATCAAATCCTTAAGCATGTTAAATGTGGTTGTCTTATGTGTAGATTACATGCCTCACTCCATGAATCAACTCTAAATTTAATTAAAGTCCAGCTATTCTAGATAGGCTCAGTCCAGCTATTCTAGATAGGCTCCAAGTAGCAGGACACAAGGACACTGCAAGATCCAACTAGTATACAAAAATGTGAAGATAGTACAAGATGATTACTTGACCACACCCTCAGTGCTACAGAATTCTAAGCCTCTCAGTTCAGTCAGTTGTAGTTCAGTATTATTTATGCCTGGTTTTCCCCCTTTTGCTTTCCCATATTTTCACTTGCTTATCACTGTCAAAGTCTGACACTAACCTACATGTGCACGCAGAATCACCGGGGCAGAAATATTCAACATGCTGATTGTAAAACACATTCCAACATCACAGCAGAGACATGGATGCCAGGATAATCGAAATTTGAGAGGTGCAAGTACAGAACTCTTTCTCTACTTAAATAAGAAAAAAAAAATCTCCTTTAGCGATTTTTGTTGGAAATTATTGACTGCTATGTAGGCTGAAAGCTTGATTCAGTGTTCTTTGCTGAGAAAATTACAGCAAGTTATCTCACCATCTGTGATACTCATGTGGATTCTTCAGAGGAATGGCATAGTTGTTATCAATCAAATTGCTTTATCAAACAGACCTCTGCACTCTGCACTATCAGAAGAGTGTGTTCACAGGACAAAATAGAGAAAAATTATATAATGTATTACTCTCCTCTATTTCTTTTTAAGATGCTTGGCTGCTTGATTTACTGCTGTCCAGGAAAGCAGGTTTGCTGAATTCATGTGTGCAAAACACTTGAGATGCACATTCTGCACAATACCCTCAGAAAATGCTTTCACTCTGCAATGCCCTCCAGCAGTTGTACAAATCAGAAATGTAAGTCTGTAGGTTGTAATCCTTTAAGACCAGCTTTCTCAATCTTCTGGGCTGAGGTGTAATCAGACAGCTTTTCTGGAACATGCCAAACCAATCTGGAGCAGACGTTTTTCCTACACATTAAATGGGCTTTTTCAAGATGCTATCATTAAAATCTTCTACCAAAATGTTAATTGAACAATATCAGATTCTTGCATGCCTGCCTCTTTTTCCCTTTCTTAAAATTGAATTTTGTAATAGAAATATTTCTTAAGCCAGCTAGCCACTGTCTGAGAATACAGAACAGTTGTCTCTAGTGAATTTTCTCTGTTTTTCTTTCATTAATTAAATATTCAACATTGTAGCATCCTCATTTCTCTCTTGTTTGAACTGGATCAGCTTCCATTCTCAGAACATTTTGTTGCACCAATTCATTCTAATCACACTGCTGCCTTGAGCATGTATTTAATCGCATCCCTGGGAATAGAAGCTGTGTAGTTCTATATACATGCCTTGTACATCCCCAAATTTCAGAACTTTGTTGTTGTGATTGTTTTGTGAGGTTTGGTTTGGTTTGGTTTGGTTTTTTCACCTCCACTGCATCCCTGGCTTTTCATATTAGCCTCCCATGCACCTGAACCTCATGGGATGTATTTTGCTCTTCATCTCTAGTAGGAGGCCAACATAGCAAGATTTTCGTCTACTTATCAGTTTGTAACTTTGACCATTGGTAGAAAAATAACACGGTCCAATTAAGATCTCTGACTTACTGTAGCAGTAGTATATGCATCTTTCAGCCTCTCATTTAGTTCATGGGATTTAAAAACCACAATTTTTTCTTAATCTTGAACTGAATTCTTTTAGGTGATGAAAAGCAGAAATAGTTCAATTGGCATAAATACATCACATTAGCTGGAGTGTGTGAGAGAAAATCAGGCTCTGTCAGTGCATTGTGGATGTGGAACTATTGTCATAAGTGATTTGACAAATATTTGCATTTTTCCAGCTTGGTTGCATTAAGCATCTTCTGAAGTGCATTTGAGGTAAATGTTTATGATGGCACTCGAGGTTCTTCTGACTTTAGCTGGTCATGTCTGATGAGCTGCTGAAAGAATTTTAGAATTTCTTTGCACTGCTCATATTTGAGTAAGCAGGTTTTCTCCATGTGTGGTGATCTCATGTGCCCTTTATACTCTTTATCCTCTCTATACTCTCCTTCTCCCCTACTCTCTCTTTCTGTCCTCTGGACATGCAAGATGGCAAACAGTCTGTCGAGTCTGGAGCTATGTGCATGTGCTGGCCAGCCAGCAAAACGTCAAGTAGAATGTTGAATAGCTGAGTTGTGCCTATCTGACCTCAAGTGTGGGTGCTGCTGGGTTTTTCTCTTGGGAATTTAATTAAGTCTGAGATAAGAGACCAGCCTAGCACTCTTTATCATTTTGTCAAAATTTGTAAGTAGATATTAACTATGGGCAGAAAGAAGGGAGAAACAGATAGATAAGCTGCATTCAGATTATAACAAGAAAATTATTCTGTCCGCAACCAATAACAAAAGCCCCCCCACTACCCCAAACCCCTAACATTAGTATGTTTTCAGTAATGAGTTCTTATATTAAAGATGTTTACTGCCAATAGTTCTTACTTTTCATCTAATAGTGAACTACTTATTGCTTATATGCTTCCAACAAATGGAATGAAAATTGTGTAACATGCACTCATTTTTTGGCAACAGTTCAAGAAAAATTCTTTTTGCCTTGGAAGGATTAAATTCTCTCTTAGTTGCTTTAGAATGTTCTGCTGGCCATGCTGCTCAATATAGTTACAACAGTGAATCCCTGCATGGTCCTGGATTTGTTGTAGAATTTACTAAAGCCAGCAGTATCCAGAATTAGAGTATTTCAGCCTATTTTATTAGATAAGTCCCTAAGTGTCTTTACAGTTACATTGTACTTAAGTGCTACAAAAAAAATTATTTTACACTCTGAGTTGGATCCTGAGTTACTGTTCCTGTGAAATGAAGACTGTCAAGAAACGCCTGGGAAGAACAGGTGGAGCTGTGGTAGAGGTAGGATGTTCTTTGTTATCCTCAAGTTTGAAGGTAAATAAGAAAAATCCTTACATTAAAAGCTGTTCAGTCTGTCCTTACTTATCATGTGTTTTAAAATGGTACTGTGCAAGCACACAAGGAAATAACTGGAAGAACAGTCACAATTGAAGTTTATGCAGCCGTACTTATGTGCCTCATCATCTCTCTGTTCAGTCCTCTGCTTCAAATAACTTATTCATTTCTTGATCATCTCAGAGCTACTCACGTTCCTCTGAGTTTTGTGAGAAAGAACCTTTTTCTCACAAAACTTCCAATGGAAGTTGAGAATCCAAAGCAAGCTCCCAGGCTGAGGAAAAGCAGGCGAAGCTGAGCTGTAATACACACTCTACATTCTCTGCCTGGCAGGAGCTGCCAGTTAATCAATGAATATATAATTTGTTAATAACTTCAGTGTATGTGGTCTCTGGCTTGGGGAGAGTGTCTTAGAGGACATATTTTCATTATTTCCATTATTCATGGAACGTCTTGTAGCGCTAAATGATATACAAGCAGCGGGAAGATGGAAAACTCATCTCTGTTTGATCATAAACTGCAGAAACCTCCAGGGACTAATGAGTGTATAGCTGCTTTGCGCTCTCACCGAGGCCCAATGACAAACAGAACATCCACAGCCAGATGCAGATGAGAAATCATCCATCTGTACTCTGACTATCTTTGATCTGACATTACAATTAGGTAATTGCAAAGGGTGAGCAGTGTACGTGGGCACTCATTTGCACATGCATACAAGGGTATCTCAGCTCTGTTACTTGTTTCTTTAAATTTGCAATTCGCCGGAAACTGTGAGGATGTCTTACTTCCATTAGTAACGTTATCATTGCCGTTATATTCTGGACAAATGCACTGTTTGTAGTGATAGGAAATCTTTCCCCTGAGACTCTCCTGTTTAAATATCCTCCTTTTGTTTGAAATGAAAGACACTTTAAGTTTCATTTTTCCTTTACTTCTGCCTCCTTCAGATGTTAAAGAATAAGATATCGTATTAGTCTGCTTGTAGGAATTGATTCCACTTTCATAGGACCATAAATGCATTGTAAAGTGCATGTGTTGGGGGGTGGGGGGGTACCCTCCTTTGTTCTCTTTGTCGCTATGTTCCGAACGGTTCTAGTCCCAGAGAATGGAACGTTATGCCTACAATATTTTTATTACACTATCTATAAAAGACAAGGCATGAAAACAGTGCACCAGGAAGATACAAGATCAGAACAAGGGCCAGTTGTTTTACAGCAGCAACGTGCTGCTATCCTACTCCTTTTAGGTCTGTTTTCCAGCTCTCCCACCACTTATGCTTCTGTTGAAAAATGACCTAGGGAACAAACCCGTGTGGTCAGCTCTGGATGATCAAAGCGGGAGAAGAATCAAAGAAAAAGCAATGAGGACATGAGTTTAAAAGAAAAGGATGGAAAGGGGAGGTATGGATAATGAATTTCTTAACCTCATCTGCAAGCCCCAGTTTCAAATTTCTTTATACTGAGCAAGAGAAGTGGGCTATATGTGACTTCTACTGTAACAGTCTTTAGTGAGCTCAGATGTCTCTCAGAAGTCAGGAGAAATTTTCTGGTTCTTTTGACAGATTTAGGATCAGATTTCTGTAGTGGCAGCTTGCTGCACCTGCAGATTCTTACATGCAAACAGGCTCCTGGAGTCACTGTGTGCTGCCAGTAGACCTGGACAGAGACATGCTCCTCTGCATGTAGTGCTCTTCAATAGGTTCACAAATGAATGATTTGGACACAGGACTGGAAGGGATGCTGTGCAAGTTTGTGTATGATACAAAACTGGTAGGAGCTGTTGACTCCCTTGAGGGTGGGGAGGACATGCAGAGAGACTGTAACAAATTAGAGGGCTGGGCAATCACTGACCATATGAGGTTAAACAAGGAAAGGTGACAGATTCTGCACCTGGGATGGGGCAGCTCTGGAAGTATGGAGACATGGGAAGGAGAGGCTGGAGAGCAGTGCCATGGAAAAGGACCTTGGAGTCCTGGTTGATGGCAAGTTGAACATGAGCCAGCAGTGCCCTGGCAGCCAGGAGAGTGTCTTGGGGGCATCGGGCCCAGCATCGCCGGCTGGGCGATGTCCCGTCTGCTCTGCTCTGGGGCAGCCTCACCTCCAGTGCTGGAGGCAGGTTTGGGTGCCACAGTGTAGAAAAGAGATTAAACTATTAGAGTATCCAAAGGAAGACGTGAGGAAGTTGAAGGGCCTTGAAGGGAAACCGTGTGAGGGGCAGCTGCAGTGGCTTTGTTCAGCCTGGAGGAGACCGAGGGCAGAGCTCACTGCAGTTACAGCTTCCTTGTGAGGGGAAGAGGCGCGGCAGGCGCTGATCTCTCCCTGTGGTCATCAGTGGCAGGAGCTGAGGGAATGGCCTGAAGTTGTGCCAGGGGAGGTTTAGGATGGATTTTAGAAAAAGGTTCTTCCCCCAGAGGGTGGTTGGGAAGTGGATCAGTTCTCCAGGGCTCTGGTCACAGCACCAAACCTGATAGAGCTCAAGAAGTGTTTGGACAACACGCTTAGGCACATGGTGTGACTCTTGGAGATGGTCTTGTGCAGGGCTGGGAGTTGGACTTAATGATCTTTCTGGGTCCCTTCTGAGACATACCCTCTGATTCTGTGGTTTCTTCTCAAAAAGAAACTGTGCAAATAAAAGGCATTTTCAGACACTTTTGTCTCTTTATGTTGCTTGTTCTCCATTCATCTCCTGGTACCTCATGCTTAATAGCCTCGCTAGTAAAAAAAGAAAATCAATTTCACTTCACTAGATTTCCCAGAGAGATAGCAGAAAGTGTTATTGGTGGAATTTATTCTTGAAACTTTGTTATAAAAGAACTCCAGGCCTTACTGCGTGCTGCACCAAATACTTCTTACAGGGGATCGAGGGCCATGCTGTGAGGTCCTTCTTCCTGTGATTGTCTGGTGCAGACATTTCATTTGAATTCAGCACATTTAGCATCTACTAAATAGTTCATCAGAAACACACAGTATTTCCCTGAGAAAAAGTGTTCTTGCTTGGTGCTGTAAAATGTCAAAATTATAGCTAAGGCAATGGTGTTTATCATGTTGTGTTACTCAGTGGGCTCTATGTAGGAGTTGAACTAGGGATTCAAGGGGTGGGAAGAAGGCTCTTTTCCTTTGTTCCAGCCTTTCCTTGTTTAGTCACAATATTATAAATGTACATCTAGTCAGTTTGATCTTTCCTGAAGCCTTGGGAAGCATGGTTTTAGGTTTCTCGGTTCAGTGATCTGCTTTTGTTCTGTGCAGTGTCAGTGTTAAAAGCTTAGATGTTATAAAACAACACGTACGGCAGAACAGCACTTCCCATCTGCCCCTGCTTACAGGGTGTTCTGGGAGTTTCTGTGCATGGGAAACTATTCTGTCCTCTCCTCAGTTTTAGAAACAGAACATTTTCATAGTCTCTCAGTGTATTCTAAAGAGGTTTTACAGCTAAGAGCTCCATCTGTCAATGTGGAAAACATTTTACAATTTATTAGACAGTTCAGTGTGACACAGTTTATCAGAAAACACAGGGACTAATTTCTGTTGAAAATTTACATGTGAATACAAGATTCTAATCTAGATTACTTCCCACTCATTGTTTGGTGGATGCTATTCTGCCATAAAGATCTTATAATTAAATTTTTAAACCCAGGACCTGGGAATCAGATATATGTTTGGAAAAGATCTAATCCAAAATGTGTAGAAATTGATTTGTCATGATGGAAGGGTGAGGAAAAATAGCAAAATCATGTGTGAGTTTTTTATTCATCTTTCTTACTGTATGTATCTACTGCTAGCTACCGCTTAGGGTTGAATATTTGCCCAAGGCTATACAGTTTTCCAGCAGAATAGGTGACAAATTAAATGGCTTGTAAGATATGCTCTTTAAACGAGGCTCCATTATTTGAGTGGCACAGTCCTTCTCACCTTGAACTTTCAAAATTCAGAATTTTTTACTTATATCCCCTTCTAGCTTGTGGTCATGTTAAGCAATCATACAGGCTATATATAACAACAGCAATTGACTTTGTTCTTTTTTTCTTCTCTCCCTTCTTGCAGCCCTCCAGGGTTCTGGAGTTTCCATAAAATGATGCATTCCTAGTTAGAATTTAAGTCTAGTGACTGGAAGTTCAAGGTTCGCATCTGCTCAGAATAATATTCCTGGACTACTGCCTATTAATTATTCTCTTACAAAAGCTTTGCAAGCAAGTATCATGGGTCAGGATGATTTAAACTTCCTTGAAATTAATCTAATTAATAGATAATTTTACCATTGTACTTTCAAAAAGATGATAAAGTTCAACAATAATGGACTCTACTATGGATTTTTTTATCTATTAATATCATTATAGATCAAATTTGGTGATCAAATTAAATCATAGATGAGTATTAAAAACCTTTGATGAAATAGTAATTTTTAAAAATCTCATTCCAGTACTGTTGTAATGTGCTGCTTAGGAGGAAGGAATTAAATGAATCAAACTGAACTTACTCATTATTAGACAACAGCATAATTAAAAAAAAAAAAAAAGAGAAAAATCAAATTTCACTTTCTTAGTGGTGTCACTGCCTTATTTGATTTGATTCTTAGATGGAGTAATTGACAAATTTTGAACTGCTTTGCATTTTGAGTTTGTGCCTTAGTGGACTATTATTGTATCATTTCTTTCCCTCTGATGCCATTTTTAATGGGCTTTTAGTTCAGCTTACTGAGCAAATCATTTACCCCTCTATAATAGAATAACAACATTTTCCCCTAGTCTGCAGTGTTTCCTGCTGTGGTCTCCTTTTGCTGCAGGTGGCGAAGGGCATCTTTTAAGGTCTTTATTTTTTTCATGGTGCAGACTTGATCCTCTAATTTAGCTTGTTAGAGCCATTGTTGGGTTTGAGGGGGGTTTTGCCTCCCAGTTGATTTGTCAAAACCTCTCTGATTCTCCTTCCTCCTTGGTGTCTGTGCATTAAAATAGTCCAGCAGTTTATCCATTATTTTTCTCTGTATTAATATCACATATCCATATCTATCCTGTGTTCAGGGAAGACAGAGAAAACTCAGAGAACTTCAACCAGGGCAGAGCTTTGCTAAAAGATTTTGTATTCCTTGGATCACCAAAGAAACACTTTGAGTGTACGCGAGAAACTACATTACCTCTCCATTTCTGTGAGCGTCCAATAACAGCAAGGAAAGACAGAAGTGAAAGATGAGCAGCAAATATCTTGCTGTACTTACTGTTATTTTATCACCCCTAGTTTTATGGTATCACAAAATCTTTTTCCTTTCACTTTAAAGGGTTGTGTCAGCTGCTGTCTCTTTGAGGTGACAGTACAGGGCTTTTAGGAGATGACAGCTTTAGTGTAGAAAGGCAGAAGGGTGAAATAAAATGCTTGTAACCCTAGTAGCTTACTTCATCCTCTAATGCTTTGTACACTTCTACTCTTCACTGGACAATGTATGACATGATTAGTACAATCTTGGTCAAAGTTTGAGAGGCTAAATCATTTAGTGTCAAAATTTCTCTTATCTCTGTTTAAAACCATAGTGAATGTAAAGTGACCTGGCTGTGGCAGGTTTTCTGTCATGGTGCAGTTTGGGCACAATGTGTTTGTTTCCTTGAGACGCTTCTAAAGTATTTGAGTTAAGGGTGACCATTGCAAACTGTTTTTAAAGTAGTGTCTAAAGGCTTAAAAATAGATTGAGATGCTGTTTTCAAGACCCATTTCTGTAATTCCCCTGTCAGAAAGTGGAGAGTGCTTTCCAAAAATCTGACCCTAAGCCCAACAGCTCCTATTATTCTAGCTGCTGCAGCCTTTTCTGTCCTGCCTGGCATGACAGAGACCGTTTCTGAAAGTTGTTTATTAAAAACTTTCTGGAGGTTATTTATTTCCTACAGCTGATACCAAAGTTAAAGCAACAAAAGGCTCTATGGATGTTCTGCAATATTAAAAAAAAAAATAAATAAAAAAGGTCAATTAGGGAAGCCCTAGAAAAACAGGATCAAGTAACCATGGTGCTTGACATACTGACAGCTCATTAGCTAGAAGCAAATGACTTAGGACTCATTATGGGCATGCTGATCACTCACCAAATTGCCAAGAGTCTAAATAAAATTGAACCATGAAATACCTTCAGGGAAGTTTTGTAGCTGAACACACAGCGTGAGGTCCCTTTTGAAAGTTTATTACCTGTGGTCAAGGACCTGAAAGCAGAAGAGCAGAGGCTGAGAAGCTGTGATGTGTCTGGAGAATGGGGGACCTACTTTTCTGGAAGATTGAAGAGTTTAGTTTAATTACCTTGCTAAATCCAGTTGAGAGAAGATATATCAAGGTCTGTTTCTGAGAATGGACGGGACCAATTAGATACATTAAATGCAGTCTGTGTTTTAGAAAACTGCTTCTAGTCTAGATATGGTTCATTTAAATTAGTACTTTCTAAGTAAATGCTTCCAAAAGGGTGGTGCCCCCAGTAACCCCCCCAAAGCACCTTCTTTCACTAGTGTTGCAAACTTCCAACTGTGCTTCTTGTCATTGAGGGCGCTTTGCAGGGCCTAAGTGGAAGAGTACTTTCTTTTTCTTAATACAACTCCAATCAGAGCATCTGGATCTCGGTACCAAAGAGTTAAGACTAATAACAGGGCTGAAATACAGCAGCACAAGACCATTGCAGCAACCACAGGAGCGGTGTCATGACGGGGAAACAAAAGCCAAACAGCTACAGGAAAAAGGAGCGCATACACTTGCTGCTCTACAGAGGACTCTCTTTCCAGGAAGAGAAAGGCTATTTTGTGGGATAAAAAGAAGAATTATTACAAGATGAAAGATCATGTTCTCAGAGGGAAAATAGCATGGAATTAGTCAGCTAGACAGAGGGCTGTGTAAAAATTAAGAACAGTTAAGTACAAGATTCTTAAAAACAGCTATGAAAGGAGAAACTGACAGGGAGGTTTGGCTTAAATGGGAAGTTGGGGCATAACTGGAAAAAGAAGGGATTAAAGAATTAAATACTGCCATTCCTTAAGGTAAGTAAAAGAGGAAAATTTGACTGCAATATTGTCAAGTATTATGTAGTAAGAAGCTGCTGAAGTAGAGGCACTACCTGGCAAAATAGGGAGTATTGTGTGACTTTTTGGTGGATTAGGGTATCAAAGCATAGTGAGAGGGTATAAAATTAGATGTTGTGGTACTCAGTGAGGTAGTAGTTCCCAGACAGAAGGAAATGGAGGAAGACAGGATGAAATTTGCCCAGTGAAATTTGTGGTGAATGCTGAATAACTAAGAATGAGAAATTGAAAATACTATGATTTAATGTCTTGGAACGTTAACATCTGAAGTTGGATCTTCTAGGCATTAAGTTGTGGGAGTCCCAACAGAACTAAGGTCAACCAACTGAATCTATTTTCCAGCACTGTGGGATTAGTTACATGTGCAGACGCAAGGAAATTGCAGATAAATATTCTGATTACTCACATATTCTGTTTTTGATTTAATGAAAAAAGTAAAAAAAAAAAAAAACTAACAAAAAGGAAGGGCATCATTAATTTTGGCATCTAAAATCAAATGATAAATGATCAGCTGATTAGTGATTTGCATTTTATTCTTTTAATTTCTTCAGTAATGTGTGAATGTCACATTATATAACACTTAAAATGAATAAACCTGGAAATGAAATACATTAGGATGCATCTTTGTGTTCCTCCCCTGACTGGTGGACAACTTGTCTCATTAATCTGTATAGTGGTGTTAATTTAAACAAACAACATTATTTGTTGAGATTTACGGCTAGAAGACTTAGGGTTTAAATGAGAAAATCTTACGCTGTTTTATTTTCAGAGCACTGGGATAGATTTTATGACTTTTCGTGACTGGAACATATCATAAACTCTCAAAACTTGTAATGACTGTGCAAACTACTACAGACTCAAGTATTCTGACAGGGAATTTGGGCACAATGAAGGATGGCCAGTAACATGTGGCCACAGGGCAGTGGTGTGTTACGTCCTGTGCAGATTCCTCCTTGTGCTGGTAACTGCCTAACCAGCACTGGGGTAAAGGTAGAGATAAAAACTGATAAAAGTGAAGAGCTTTGAGAGGAATAATGGCAAACACTGAAAACAGATGAAACAGTAAATATAAGAGTAATATTCCTGCATTCATTATACATGCTTTTTGAATATCATAGATGTTGAAGTGTCTAGGATCTTTTTTTAGAAGTAACTGAGTGTGGTTCTGGTTCTAAATGGACTTTAGGACAACACATCTTTGCCTAGTACTTCCAAAGGGTCGTGGGGTGCATTATCTAATCTCATCAGTGTCTCTGGCGGCTTCCCTGCTGGAAAGGAAAAAAACTCCTTCTGTAACCTCGGGGACACTGTAATGAGTTCATTAAGGTTTTGGTGCCCTTATTCTACTGCTTTAGACCAGATTACTGTTGAAGATAATTGAAAATATACGGCCTCAGGGCTGTTAGTGTGTGGGAGAGATTCATATCCTACAGAAGAGTTGTGGGCAGAACCTGCTTTCTGCACCAGCTGCAAAAATGAAGATTAGAATTTTTTGTTCATATCCAGGCCAAGGCTTGCGCAGCTGGCACCTTAGGAAGTTCTCCTGTGGCTGTAAGCTACAGAGGTGCAGTGTTGGGTCCCACAGATATCAGTGAGAACATTCACAAGCTGGGTTTGGTGACACCAGACTTGACTCAAGTGGGAGTTGAGGGATCCCGAGTTTGCAAATTGAGTAACTCATACACAAAGACCCTGGAAAAGAATTAAAAAGAAAAAAACTTTCTTACTGTTCCTGTTCAAATTTAATTGTGCTTCTGGCTTTCTCTTGCTCTCCTTTGAACCAGTTAGAGATATCTTTATATGAAGGAGGGACAGAATTCCACAGCTAGCTTTGTTTGGTGCAAGTAGCTGGATATGCTGTCATGGAACCAAGTACCTGGACAGTAGATTATGTCTTTATTGTGTCTTACACAAAAATTAAACTCAATTTGAATGTTTTGGGGGTTGTACTACTTTTGGTTTTTTTCTTGCATGGAAATGAGTAGAATGTGGATGCAGGGAGCCAGGGGTTTGAAATAATTTCTGACATGTGATAATCTCTATGTTTGATGGACTGAAGGATGGAAAACTGTGCTAGGTGCCCAATTGTGTTGCATTTCTTCCATCAAAGCGTTCTAGATCAGCTCTGGTAAAGTGGCTGGGAGTGGTTTCTTTAAGTTTAAGAATGCTACAAATGGGATATATTTGCATTTCCACATGTAGCACTTTCAGTTTTTAATATAGAATCATGTCCAAATGTGTTTTTATCTAAGCCTTATTAGAGATTGATAATCTTCTGCATGAATTTTTCATAGGCTTTTTCTTGTGCATATGCTGGTTCAATGAGGTATTTTCATATGAAACACATAAAGCTTTTTTAAGCAAAAATAAAAGTGCAGAAAATCCAAATCAGTTCAATTACACATGCAGATTAAAATAAAGTTGTAATATATATCTATTGTATTGAAATGCTAACTCTATGAATTTTTCATCTGCTTTAAAAATGTAAAACTTGGATTTGATTAGATTAGCTGCGGAGTAATCTAGACTGAATACATCTGTCTTCCTTTCATGTGATTTGTCCGTGTTTGTAGTGGGTTTGTACACACAGCTTTTGCCATTATTTTCCAGGCAATAAAAGCAGCCATGCAGAAAAGCCACCCATAAATGTCAGAAAACAGAGATATTTTGTTGCATTCCAAGGGCTTTGAAGGTCAAGTTCAATTCACTTAGCTCATCCGGCATGAGAGGAGTGTGATACGATGATGGAATGTGTGTTTGGGTAGGATATATATGTTACCGTCCCTGTACTATTCTATCACGAGAACAGATCAGTGAGAGATTAAACTTTACTGCTTAGAAGAATTTCTTTTGGAAAACTATCAATTTTTATGATTTTCTCCAGCCTCTATTGAGATGCTGTGCAGAAATAATGAACCCGAAAAATTTACAGCTTTTATCACAACAGAGATTGACTCCTGGTTTTGGCTTTTGGGTGCTCTTCCACTGCAGGTGCCCCATTCAACTGCATGTATTCACAAAATAAGTCTCAGATCATGGATTTTATTGTAAGCATGAAATTGTATTTGCCTCCTTCTGCTGAAAAGAGGTTTATATAAAAACAGTTTCCTAATTCCTATAAGCAAGAGGTTAGTACAAAAGGCAAAGTTTTCCCACTCTAAGGAATCTGTTCTGCCAAGTCCCACTGCAGCTCAGTGCTTGGTTGGTTACCTTCCCCTGCCATGCCCTGCTGGCTTTTTTTGTTTGTGTTGTTGGTTTTTTGGGGTTTTGTTTGATTTGTTTTGTTTGTTTGTTTTGTTGTTTTTGTGTTGTTGTTTTTTTTTTTTTTTTTCCTTTTTATGAAGAGGAGATATGATCAATAAAGCTCATAATTAAGTTGAAGGCACTACCTTGATCAGTGCTTTTATTGAGTTTCAGTTCCCTGATTAAGGGAGCTCCCCAGTCAGCGGAGGGATATGTCATCAACTGCTTGAGCAGTATGTGAGCAGTTGTGTTCTGTAACTGCAATGCTGCATAGTCTTTGCTATCTGGAGAGTCTCCTTTGTGGTGGCTTCTGATAACCTCTTGCTCGTGTTATCCAAGGGTGAATAATGAAAAGACATCTAGAAGGAATACAATTGTATTTAATAGGCAAGAAATTTTGTTTAAGTTCCTGCTGCTTTGCAACATTTTGCAGTGAAGAAGCGAGTAAAGCAGGGTCAGATCATGTCAGTGAAAGAAATCTCTCTGCCAAAAATGTATTGGTCATTGACCTTGGCAAATGCCAGGTGATTTGCCCCTCTGTGTTGGTACCAACACTGCATTGCTCAGTGCTCAGCCCCTCCTAAAAAATTATGTAAAATGTAGTCCTGCCTCCTATTTTTCATTGGGATCATAAAATACTTGGATGTGTGCTAGGAGCATGCAGTATTTAATGCAGTTGATCTGCATCCTAGATGAAAAGCTCTGTTCTGTAGTGCTGTGAAAATAATATGATCATTAATGTTTCCAATAAAAGTGCCTGGCTAAGTTATGCATGCCTTCATCCAAACACAACCCCTAAATCCGTTCCCTATTCCATGTGTGTCCCTTGGAATATTGCTCTTGTCCTGGAATGTGCACTGTTTAGAATGGACCCGAATGTGACCATCTCAGCAAATCCCACATCCTCCATGTGCCTCCATTTGCTCAAAGATTTGGTGTCCTGAAGGTTTGTAAGCTGCAGGAATAGTTTAAAGTCTTTCTTCAGATAGAAGAGACTCTGCCATTCTGGTGTCCTGATTTTGGGGTTTATTTTTGTTTCCCCAACCCATTTTTCTAAGCTTCCAATAAAGAAAATAGCCTACAGAAAAGAGCTAGAATTAAGCTGGGAAGTTGTTTTTTACCCCTCACTAAAAGTAGCATGCTGCCAGCTATATGGCAGAAAATTTCAAATTCCTGTTACAAATAACTGATCTCAGCCCAGACTTCTCTGTAATTAGGTCATGCTTTTTTCAGCTATAAATGGTTAAGCCAATTGGAACGTTACTCAACATGCCACAAGCAGACAATGCTTGGAGACATTGAATTTTGCTTTTCTGATGACGCATGTGACAGTTGTGTATGGATGAAGTAGGCTGGAACAGGTTTATCCAAAATAAACAGGGTGATTTCCATGTCTGATGGAAAACAGACAAGTTGCCAAAAGAATTTAGAGCCTAAGGTTTCCTTGCTTTGTGTAAAAGCCCATCCATAGAGGCTGCTCTTGCCTCCTGCCAATCCAGGACAACACTCCTACAGCTGTGCTGGAGAGTCTCTTGGTCAAATGTAAAAGAAAAAAAAAAAAAAAAGAAAATGGAAAAAAAGAGAAGAAACTACAAAAGATCTCCTGCAGCCTGGCTGAAGTGCATCATCTCTACTTTAAGAACGGCTTCTTTCTAATTCACAGTTAACCTCTTTTTGTATTATTATTATTATTATTTAAGAAAACCGATGTGTAAAAACTTCCTTTTCTCCTTTCTGAACTTGGACCTTTACGTGGTGAAGGAGCTGTCTATCACTTGAATATTTTTATATTTCAGAGCAAAGCCAGCCTTTCATTCAGCAAGACCTTAAAGACCCCATACGGCTCCTCACACTAAACCGGGTTTGCATCCCTGCCTCTGGAACAAGGCATTCACCTGCTCTGTGTTAGGGTGCCCTGGCTGGCTGAGGGTGCAAGACTAAAATCAATAATGATCCTGTGCTTCTGGTTTTCTTTTCATGCTTATGAACAGCAGGTGCATTGCATAGACTGGCAGAGAGAACATCCAGAGGAACTTTCCAAAAGTGCTGTCCTCCCAAAGAATAGTGTGGGATGAAGCTGGTGTGAAGAGCCAGAGCTAGAGTCCTGCCAAGTAACAGACTGGGCAAGATCTCCTTTGTCTTCCAGTGTTAACTAGCTTTTAGAAGGAAACAGAGGCATGGTGTTAATTTTTTGTTAATTTCAAGTCCAGCATGGGAGTCAGGGATCTTTACAGAAGAAAATTCAATGGAGAAAGTCTGGGCTTGTCCAGATGGTGGTAGGCAATTACAATTCATTTGTGTGAATTTCTGGTTATGCAATTTTTGCTTTGTAGCATAAACTTTCCCCCACGGGCAGAAGTGAGCTGCAGGCAAGCGAAGGTTTCCAGCAAAAGGCATTTTCTTCACAGATGTGCAGCTTGAGAATGTGGGGTTGTTACAACATTTTATTTACTTTCATTTCTTTTGCCTCTGGGCTGCTGTCAAGTGTTTAATTTTATTTGTCTGATTATTTTCTTTCTTATCTAGAAGTTAGTACTTCCAGAGGTTAAATCCCAGTGTAGTGTTTACTAAACATATAGGTATGTGATTAACATCCATTCCTCTTGCTGCATACCAATCACACTAATGATTTTACTGCTGCGAGCAAAATTGAATTTATCTCACTTTCACTTTAGAAACCATCACATTACCTTTCCTGTGAGTTTTTGAAACAAGAAATTGAGTATTTCTGGTATTTCATGTAAAATTGCAAAGAAATGCAAAAGACTTCTAAAAACTACATCTATTTTCAAATATAAAGATCTACTGACCTGAAGTCTGCTGGTATTTTATTGTCTTCTAAGAATCTTTCTTGATGGATTTGTGGGGCTTTTTTGTTGTTGTTATTTTTCTACTGGTTTATGCATTTTTTAGTCTTATTTCTGGTTGAAATCACAAACTTTTTAAAAGGGATTTCCGTGAAAATGTTGGCAGCTATGGAGTGCCTTTCAGAATGTTTGTGAAAATCCCTCAGTTACAGATTCAGTGTTAGGATGTTGCAGATCATGAATCTTTATATATTTCTACAGAGGAGAAAGAGAGGTCATCTAAGTGAGGTATATCTGGCTGGATAAGAGTTAATACTCACATATGGATGGTTTGTTTTTTTTTCTCTGAACTTTTCTCAGCAGGTGAAAAATAGCTACAATCAGGTACGACTTCAGTAAGTAGTAACAGCCAACTGCCAGGTTGAAAGATCACAAATTCTTGTACCAGCAGTTCTATTATAGGGAAGCGTATGTCGGCCCGTGTGTGTCGGAGAGCTTGCCAAGGTATTGATAAGAGGAGCTGGGCAATAATCCAGCACCAGAAAAAAAAAACAAACCTCACCATTTGAGAGCTGTACTGCAGAGTCTTTTCTTTTTTCCTCCTTTTAAATAGTACTTCATCATGCAGAGACTACATTAGTGTTTATATAATATGCATCTACAGCTACTGATGGAATTCACCCTAGCTGTGAAGGACATCGGTGAATCAGTAACTGGAGCTTTAGATTAAATATTCTTAACAGATCTTATAGAATGAAAAATCAACAACCTTATTTAAAGTGTGCTTTGCTGCCATGGGGATTTTATGGGGATAGATCTTTTAAATTACTGGACAGCTTTCAGCTGCAGTATAAAATCAAGTAGCAGACTAGCCAAAGGCATGCCTTGCTCAGAAGTTGAGGCTGCTTTGGTGGTACTGTGACCTTGTGGTGTGTGAGACTTGAGGCTATGCTAATGGTGTATTTGTGCTTGGTGGAGTGGGGCTGTTTGCATAGGGAACCCTGGGCCAGGAGGAGACTGCTGAAGGAAGTACAGATTCAGCTTTGAGTAAGCATGAAACTGTTAGCAGGAACTATAGGATATGGGGAGCTCAAAGTGCTGGAAAGCCTGAAGGGATAAGAATATCTCCAGATAAGTAAATGCTCCTTTGTATCAGCCTTCGAGTTTAGGGCAAGAGGGAATAGTGACACAAAATAATTACTGAAATCTGGCAATGCTCTGCAATTTGAAGGGCTCAGAATCACTAGGACTTTTCAAATCTGGTAGCTTCTTATGCATGATAGCATATGGAAGGCCTTCAAAATACTTCAACAGTTACTCCTTGAAACTTGGAAGTTCTTCACCTTACATAATTTCATATTATTACTTAAATAAATGCCCTCTTTCTCATGGGAATGCTGTATGCAATAAAGTTGTGCAGTTATCTGAGACTAATAAAAGGAGTTTACATATAGGAGGATTATCTCTTACATAAGGTTTTTAATACAGACTGCTGCTGTTACATCAGTTATCTGGACTGCGCTGATTACTGTTCTGTTCAGTGCTCAGGTCTTACCCCAGTAAGCCTGAACCCACTCTGCACAGCTTTGGCTTTAATGAAAGATAGGGTTGAATATGTTGAGCTGCTATGAACCTAGACACACCACCTGTGAATGGTGAATCATCGTGAAAACTGAATTACATAATAAGTTTTTAACAAATGACAACAATGACAAGAGGTACAATGAGGTGTGTTTTGGGAGCCCTTGAGCTGCCTTAGCCATAGAAAAGGCCAGAGCTCCCACAGAGAAAGCATGCAAGAAGTAATGTGTCTTCCATTCATGCCTGCTTAAACACCACAGTCCTCAACCACAGTCCTGATTCAGGGTACCTTCTTATGAGAAACGCTTTTCAGGATAAAACTCACATGTTTCTTTCATTGTAACTACCTATTTTTAGGTACCCTGCATTTCTTGCATTACTTCTTCATCACTGAACTTCATTTTTCTTCATTTTTGCTCTTATTTCTTCCTGGTTGCTTACATTCCAGTTTAGCAAAGATGTCCTTCTCCAGGAGAAAAAAAAAAAAAAAAAAAAGCTTTAATCTTAATTTTACTGGTTTTTGAACACAAACCAGATCTTACTGGTGATATAACCCCTACCTTCTTCTTCTTCTTCTCCCCTCCTAAGAGAGAAACACTGACAGTAATCTCCCGTGGAGTCTTTGAACATATTCAGGTTAACTTTCACTTCTGGAAGAGAAGAAAGTAAATCTTCAGCTACTGATGTTATGCAAATGATGTTTGACATATGACTATTTCTAGAAGGATTTTTGCTATATAGTCTTACTCTCTTTGAAAACTTCTAGGACCCCTGCTTGACTATCTCTTCAGCAGCCCTGTTAGAGGGAGTTTCACGACAAAAAAATAGCTGGAAGGCATGTTTTTTTTTTTCCCAATACCAGTGAAATCAGTAAGGTATACTGAACCAGAGTGCTGAAAGAATTTCATTTAATGCTCTGTTGTAATAGAAAGTAGCTTATAAATGGGATGCTCAATACTATAAAAGAGAAAATTAAATAAAGCTATTTTTTACATATAGTGGTTTACAAAATTAAGTAAGTTCAGTGAGTGTAGCCATTATTGTTTTCAATTGGTATTATACTTGCATAAAAACTGAAATCCTGTATCAGTCTTGTAATGAAAGTAGTATGATGTGCAGAGATATTAAAAAAGTGTCAGGTTACTCACTCTGCCCATAAAGGTAGGTATTGTGAAAATAATACAATATTACTGCATATTGTGTCATGTAGGAGACCCAAAGCCCTCACGTAAGTCTTTGCCTTTCATTTGTCCTTCCAAGCTCAGTGCTGCTGTGTATGTATAAAATAAAAGAAAGAATGAGTACTGAAGAAAATCAATTTATGAAAAAATGCTTATTTGCGATTGCTGTTTGGGGCATGGTTCCTAGGGTTCTTTACTGGAATCTTCCATAATGTCATGTTCAACTTTGTCTTTGAATAAATTCAGGCAGTTACGTGTGATAGAAACAATAAGCATGAAAAACAAAAGAGTTGTAGAATGAAAATTTAGGAGTTGAGTAAAAATCTTCTTCTCTTGACTTCTTTGTGATCTTAGGGAAGTTGATTTCAATCTCAATTTATGCACCTGTGAAATGGGTTTTTACTGTGTAACTCACTGGGATGGGATTTATTCCTGCTTGTGGAGTGGTTTGATAGTCTCTGCCATATAATACATGCCAAGTGGCAGGGTGTTGTGCTCTGGCTAGAAAGTAGAATAAAGATACTTGGTACAGACCTCAGTAAAATTTACAACTTAAGAAATTATCTTCCTATGGTGAAAATATTTCCTTCTTCCCTTCCTCCTAGACAACCGTATACAACACAAAAAATTGTTTGTGTCTTATTATTCTGTCAGGCATTATTGACCTATAAAAAAATGATCTTGTCATCTCACACTTCTTAACAGATTATGAAAGAAAAATGACTAAAACTTGTTCAGACTGTCAAGTTCCTGCCAAACTGAAACGAATGAATCACCCTGACACTGGTAATTAGCCAACAGTAGATGATATGAAGCGTATAAATTGTGCTAGGGACCACGTTGCCAAATACATATATTTATACCCCTGAAAGTAGTTATTGTTTTATTCCCATGAAGTTTTTAATTAAATTCTATCCAGCAGAGTAGCATGCCACTCCTGTTTTTATTTCAATTCTTACTTTAACAACCTAGATATAAATTGAATGTGATTCATGCCTGCTAGTTATTGATTTTGATATACATACTAGACAGAATGAGCTTGGTGTCTGAGAAATAACTGCCACCAGAAGTGGGATGATGCTGTTGTGAGGATTGAGTAAAAAGAATTAATTATAAGAAACTGTTTAGTCCTAGTGAGTGCTTTTGGCCCAATGGCATCTCAGGCATTGCAGTTCAAGTACTCTGATCTCAAGTTTTTCTGCTTCTAGCACTTTTTTTTCCTTCTTTTTTTTGACTGGGAATGAGCCCATAGGTAGACTTAGTCTTACTAACAAAAGGTAAACTCCTTCACTCTTCTGCTATAGGGGCCTGTATTCATGAGCAGGGTAATTTTGTTCTTGGCACTGCCAGCTAGGCTAGTCAGGTACTATAGTGACTGTAATAAAATGTAACAGAAGCTAATATACCATGCAAGTTGTCCAGCTAAGGAACTCTTTAACATGTCTTACTGTGTACTCCTCACTGAGTGTGTGAAAAATGAGAAACCTTTAAAAGATGTTTATAACTGAAGATACATTTCTTATGTAAATGTTGTCAATATCAAAATGTCTGCATTGGATTAGCTTAAAAAAAGGGATTGAGATTTATGCACGGGATATGTATTTATGCACAGGATATGTCCATGTTAGAGAAACATTTCTTTTGTTAAGAGACAATTTGCATTCATGAGAACTGAAAATTAAGAAGGAATAAGATTTGTTTCTCTGCAGACTTAACTAATTAGTGTTGGTTTAGCTCTCCCAAATGGTAGGATGTGTGAGTATTTAAAATGTTGATGCAGACAAATTTTGAGACAAATTACAATTTGGTATTCATCCCTCTATATAGCTTCAGACTTCTTTGTCATATCCTAATGACATGTAAAATTTCTGGATTCTCAAATACTACATTTTAAGTTTTATCAGAGGACCAGTAACAAAATCCATTTATCTGCAGTAAAGGAGATTTTACAAGAAGAAGTTAATGACAAATAGCACCTGGGTTTGGTTCTTTTTTGTTGTAGTTGTTTTATTTGTTTGTTTTTGGGTTTTTTTTAGTGAGCAGGTAAAGAGCATAAGATCTTCAGGGAATTCAATTACTTTACCTTTAGAAGCGCCCTGTAGAATACCTATGGCCACTGAGCAGACTTCTTTATTTGGTGCTTTAAGAAGGCTAAAATTATGAAAAGTATGTGCTTTGGTATTTTTCTGTATTTTTACAGTGAAATTTATAGAGCTACTGAAATGCCAGTTTGCAGTAGTCTTTCCCACGGAGAATGCCTATTGTTGGATCTCATGCCTTCAACAAAAATTGCAGGGGAATTGAGTACCTAATACAAACGTCCTTTGTACAAGTTGATAAGTAAACATTGTGTTTGCATATGGCAAGATTTTTTTTTTCCAAAACAATTTCAACAGATGCCTTAATTCTGTTCTGTTGTAAAAATTCCTTTCTTTCATTTGAATGTTCTTGTTAGCGCAGATTTTTTCTGGCTAAGCAGCACAGAGAAAAATCTTTGCTGTTTTTTGTTTTCAAACAATATTTTCTTACAAAAAAACCCCAAAGGCCACTTTTTTTTTTTTTTTTTTTTTTTTTTTTTTTTTTCATTTGGTAGTACAGTGCATTTAAAGAAAAGAAATATAAAAATCAGGTGGCTTCCTAGTGAAGTCCAAGAAATTTAGCTACACAATCTGAATTCTTCTCAGGGCAAGGGCTGTTTAGAGCAACTCCCTGTGAGAAGCACATAAAGCTGATTGCACTGTTTTCAAGTTCAGAACAGATCTGCACGAAATAAAGGAAGTAAAAAGTGATATTCAATAAACCAGGAAGATAGAATATGTGGAAATCGGGTACTAGCATCATACAAGCAATCTTGCTTCCTGCTGTGGGTGTTCTGATTGCAACATGCTCATGTCACAGAATGAGACTCTAGATTCCCCTTTAAATATTTGCAATATTTTAATTCTGATTTGCAATAAATAATATGACTAATCTATGCTCCCTCTCATTGCTTTATGATTATCACTTGCACTGCACATCTTGGCTGCTCTTAGCACTTAAAAGGCTCTGATATATAGCTAAATGTTTCTGACTCCATCTGCTACAAAGAGAAGTGACACAGAAGTGCTCCCCAGCCATTTTATTGCAATTTAATGTAAATCTGTTATAATGCAGATGATGAAAAGTGCAGTGGCTTCCATGAATTCTGAAAGCTGCGATTGGGTTGTGGTTGCTGTGCTGCCCTCTGAAGATTTGCTGGGTTTAATTTTACATTGCACAGCCATTAGCTGACTGAGGTTCCTCACTGAATCACAATGCCAAAATACTTCTTCATCCTCCTCTTCCTTTTCTCCTCACAGTGACCTCATTCACCCAAGTTTTCCAGCCCTGTCTCTCATTGCTTTTATCTTATAAATTTAACCTCCCAGTACATCAGAACACAGAGCCATGCAATTGACCCCTGCAATGGATTATTTTGTTAACTCTTGTTTGTGGGAATATCATAACATCCCTTCCAATTTGCTGTGAGCTCATTGTGATTCTCACTGTTGTGCAAAGAACAGATTCCTCTTATCTGATTACAATGAGAGCTTGCCTTTACCACGGCATCGCGTGTGATGTTATTGCCATCATGTAAAATAAGTGGTGTTAAATGTGTTCTCTGCTGGTTAGTTGGTGATACTTGTAGATGGGAATTGGGTTGATCAGATTCTGTCATCCAGCATTAAGTGTTATTATACACTTATGTATAGGCCCTTAGGCAAATGATTTTTTCCCCCTGTATTTTCTGTAAGTGTTACATTCTGTAGATGTTACTGTTTAGAATGACAGAACTACCTTCAGTAGAGTAATTAAACTGTGGCAAATTAGGTAAACCTAGAATGTAATTAAAGTACAGTAGAAACTCCTGTAAATGATAATTGTTTCATTCCCTCGGGGAAAATGTGAAAATAATCTTTTTGACAGAGTATCATATCTAGAATCTTTACACGTGCCAACTGATATGTTTGTCTTTAAGTAATTTATCTAGAAGTAGTTGACTGCAGTATTTAAAAAATAGCTAAAAATAAGGAAAACATACTTACAAGTTTTTCAGCTGCAGACTGGGGAGTTACCCAGGCAAAAAGTTGTGATCTTTCTGTGATTACGTTCTCCAGTCCAGCTGACTGGATGGGGTAGAGGCAAAAGGGAGGCACTAATTAGACACAGGCTTCAGATTGGTTGAATTATTAACGGTGGAGGTCATCTTGTGCAAAACCATAATGCCTTACTTTGTAAATTCGTGAACCTGGAACAAGGCAGAAAATGGGGCTGACTTCACCAACAATTTATTCTAAAGTATTTAAAGTTAGAGCATGAATTCCGTTGCATGGAATGATCTGTAGTGATGGTAATCTCCGCAGTAAGCTTTGTGTGGTGTCACTGCAGATGGCATTTTCCTTTTGTGTATTGTCGTCCCAAGGAAACTGATGATTTTGAGTGAAGACTTTGGTATGGATGTTTTATGAAATGTCATTTCATTTATTCCAAATGCAAATAAAATTGAAAATTGATAGATGGTTTTTGAACCTTAAAATAAGGCTTGGGTTTTGTTTTGCTTGATTTTTTTTTTCTTGTGAGCAAAACTAACTCATTTGCAACCAGTTCTAAAAGAAACTCTGCAAACCTCTGAAGTGCAAATTTATTGAAGTAAAACAATCCAGTCACCTGAGTCCTTGTGTTCCTGCAGCAAGGTGACTACCAGAGGAATCATTTCACATAAAGCTTTCTCAAGTGTTTTTCCTTCATCCCCCAATTGAAGATATGTTTTTTTTTATTAAAACTGACTCTCAATTTTAATAATTCATTTCTTGTCTTCTTTTCATTACAGAGAAAGTCCATTGTTGCTGTGAGTTTCATTGCAGCATTCCTCTGTCTGATCATTGTTCGTCTCACAAATGAAGTAACTTTCCCTTTGATCCTAAACTGCTTTGGACAAACCAGAGTCAAGTGGACCCAATTTCCTAATGGCCAAAGGCAGCCCCTGAAAACTCATTATGGATATATAAATGTGAAAACACAAGAGGTAAGACCTGGTTTTAACAGCCTGTCCTAATGGACCAGTAGATTTCTTTTTCTCCGATCCCATCTAATGCTTTTTTACGAACTGCCCAGTGTAAAAACTCAGCGAGGGTGTTTCTGAGCAAAGTGGCTATTTTAGAAGTCTGCTACCACTTAAATGACCTTTGAAATTTTAAAATTTCTGTCATCTCTGCATTGGATAAAGCAGTGAAGTGACCTCAAAATCACCCTTGATTGAGTAAAAACTTGTATATACAAACAAGAAAATCTTTCAGATTAATTTCAATCCTTCAATCCCACTAATGCAAAAGGAAATTTTCTTGTGTTTGTTGTAATAAGGTCCTAAAAATGTTTCATTTTGCTTGGGCTTCCCAAAGACGTAGTTTATTTTTGTTTGAATGGGCATGAAAGAGGAAAAGGGAGTGATTTGTGAAATGAGCATATGTGAGTCTAGTAAATGTAAAAAGCTAGAGGTTTACTGGATTTTTTTCTGGAAGTATTGCATTAATACTTGATAGCTGTTTCAAAGCTAGGTATGTGTTTGCATTCTGTACTTTAAAACTCACTGATGTGTATCTGCTTTGCAAAATACTTGCTGTGTGATAAAAATACTTGTCTGATGAAATTAGGTTTTACAGGGACTCCTGCTTTAAAGTGTCTTAGTTGTCAAAATTTCTAGAGCGACTGTTGAGTTTTGATGGGGGTGGTGCATTTTCTTCAGACTTTTTCCTCTCCTTGTAATATTAGTAAAATGGAAACTTTCAAAATAAGATAACATAAAGAATGAAGTCTTTCTATAGTTTGTGATCAGTTAGGGCACTGTCAATCATGAGAAATACTATCAGACTTCCAGTAACTGCTAGTTATTCTTTTCTATAAAATTACAGTTATTAATGAGTGAAAATCATTCACATAACAGCTTTTATAGAGAATGAAAATATTTTACCACTTCATTATATTTAGTCCTGTAAGGGTATTGACTAATTAGTTATTATCCTACCTTTAGTGGGTTAAATGTGAAAATCAGAATGAGAGAGAGGTAGTTTTTAGCTTCTTTTAAATATATGTAGGTTTTAATCATTGTTCCTGTAAGATGCAGCACTATTTTGGAGGCCAAAGTGTCTTATCTATAAAACAGAAAAAGGACAAGCACCTGAAAGGAGATGTGAATCGTAGTCCCAGTGAAAGGAATGGGAGGTGCGGTTGAGCTCAGAAGGGTTAAGGCTTCATCCAGCATCTTCATCCCTCTAGAAATGAGAGGGCAGCGTGTTCTGCATGTCCCTGGGTTGTTGCCACAGTGACAGGCGTGGAATCTGAATGAGGCAAAGCTGCCACGGTCACTTGATCACTATCAGTCTGAGCTGATAACTGGAGAGGAGAGGAGCATGCTAATCCATTTTTATTCACCATTGCCTTCATCAGAGGTTAGAAGTAGTTCGTGAGGGCCTTAATTTGTTCTTAAATTTGATAACACGCTTGGAAGTTCTAACAGTAAATGGAAATGAATGTCCTGAAAGCTGGTGACCGGTATCGATTCGTAAGACATTTGTCTCAATTTAGCTTAGGTCATGAACAACTCCTTAAACTTGATAATTTTAGTTGTTTTCTCTGCTATATTTGCACGTTACATTAATATTTGCCAATTAAAATGATAATGAAGAACCTGAACATGGCTTGATTATTGTAAATGCACTAACTTTTGACTTAATTATTCCCTGTGTGAGGGAACTTTTGTTGTGCTGCTCACGTGAAAAGCTTTTACGTAGCTCATGTTCCTAACTCACACCCATAGCTTTCTCAGACTGTGATTTTTAGAACACATATTGCTTTCTCAAATGAGCATTTGTATACTATTTGTATTAACATAACCAGAAAATCTCAGTTATTAATTTCTTAATTGCATCAAATACATTGAATTTCAGCTCATTTCATAAAATTAAGATTTTTTTTATTATTATTTTTGTGTGTGTGTGTGTGTGTGTGTGTGTGTGTGTGTGTGCGCTTCTGTGGTATGTAAGATAAGCAGGAAAGGTCTACTCTGTGAGACAAGCTAGTGCCCGGAACAGATGTGGCCAAGTTTTTTTGCAAAAGGGGCCACAGGATGTCTCGTCAAGAACCAAATGGTGTAAGGAAACAATACCACAATGAATTATCCAAAAATAAAGTGATGGAAGAGAAGATAGGAGAGAAGGCTTTTAATGATGTGAATTTTGGCCTCTCCTCTCCTCTCCTCTCCTCTCCTCTCCTCTCCTCTCCTCTCCTCTCCTCTCCTCTCCTCTCCTCTCCTCTCCTCTCCTCTCCTCTCCTCTCCTCTCCTCTCCTCTCCTCTCCTCTCCTCTCCTCTCCTCTCCTCTCCTCTCCTCGTCCTCTCCTCTCCTCTCCTCTCCTCTCCTCTCCTCTCCTCTCCATCCTCTCCTCTCCTCTCCTCGTCCTCTCCTCTCCTCTCTCTCCTCTCCTCTCGTCCTCTCCCTCTCCTCTCCTCTCCTCTCCTCTCCTCAGGTCTCCTCCTCCCTCTCCTCACTCCTCTCCTGCTCCTCTCCTCGTCCTCTCCTCATCCTCTCCTCTCTCTCACCTCCTCTCCTCCTCTCCTCTCCTCTCCTCTCCTCTCCTCTCCTCTCCTCTCCTCTCCTCTCCTCTCCATCTTTTTGCACCTGTTGAATGTGCTCATACTCTCCTAGAGTGTCATTTGAATCCTGTCACCCCACTGGTTTCTCCTGCTGTCTGATAGCACTCCCTCCTTTTCCTCAGCCACTTCTAACATCCTTCTTCTTTTCTTCACAATGGTTCTCTGTACTCCTTTACCTGCTCCTCTCAGGCTGCACTCCAAGGTCTGGCTGCATGCCAGCTCCTTAGTGTACTTAAATACTCAAATGTACAAGGTCAACAAACCAGAGGAATTAGGGTAATTTGCCACCAACCCAATCAGTCATCTGAAGTGACAGGGAAGCTAGAAAATCTAGCATGAACTACTTCTCTGCCTTTCCTGTCTCTCTATTGTATACTTACTTTCGGCAGAAAAATGAAAACCAAACCAAACCTAAAAAGGCCCCACCCCCCAAACTTCTCCATAGCAATATAAGTTTAAGTTAGGAGGAGCTGTTTTTTTAGGGGTAGGGCTGAGTGGGATGAGACTTGAAAATTCTTATGAGATGATGGAAAATCAATTACTTGGTTAAAGTGGTAGTGATCAATCATTTGTATTAAAAAAGATCAGGAAATACAATGATATGAACATTAGTGTTTATGTCAAGTAAAAAACCAATGATGTGGCTGTTATTAGGTATGATCAGAAAAATGCTGATCAGAAAAAGACATTTTTCAAGGGTGTTGTGTATTTGACTTGACACTGTAATATTGCAGAATTTTTATTATTAAAAAGTCTGAAAAAATTAAGATTACTAAAACTCGATTGTATTGGAATATTTAATATAAAATGCAAAGAGATACATAACTTAATCCGTAATTAAGGCTGTACATAATACAGGGTTGTTGCTATGGTTTCCTTGATTTGTAGCCATAGCAACAGCTTTGGAAAAACTGTCTTTATGTACAGTAAATATATTAGATTTGAAATACAAATAGATGTGAAGTGTTGTACATACTGGGCCATTATGTCTAGACACATTTTAGTTTCACTTTGGAGCTTTTTCTGGAATAGAGGATTCTTCACCTAGAAAATTTGCATCCAGAGCCCACCCTCACTCCCCCCAGTAGGAGAGGATCTTGTAGTAGCCTTCCATTCTGTGATCTCTTTTCTCTTTTCAATATCCACATCCGAGGTGACTTCTTGAGATTTGTGGGAAACTATGCCTGTCTGTTTTGCAATATTGCTGTCTCACTCAATACATGAATTTTGACCTTTCAGTGAGATGGAGGTGTATGAACAAGATGACCTTTCTTTCCCTTATTTCCTCCACTTTGTGCCTATGGATTTTTGGTGAGAGGTCCCATCAAATCTGTCTTTAGGAAATGTCATGCCTATCATGTGTTCTTATTTTTATCCTATTCCTGGTGATTTATTTCATAGAAAATATTAATTTGATACAACTCCACAGTGGTTACGCAACTGAAACCTATCGGAATAAACTTCACCCCCCACCCACATCAAGCTGATGTAATGACTCTTTTTGTATATCAAAAATGGGGAAGCAGATAAAAAGAAGCAGATAGAGAAAATATAACCTTCCTCCTTCTTTCATACCACTCCTACTCTACAAAGAGTTCTGGCAAAATTAATGAACATCGTGTATTTAAATTGCAGCATTATGACATCAATTTAAAATCCATTAGCAGTTTGAAACTTTATGCTCGGCAAGTCTAATAGTGTTCTTGGATATTTGATTGTGCTTCCTGAAAGGTGAATATTGAATAGATTTTTACTCTACTGTCAGTATTAAAATAATATAGCATTTTCCTACTTACGTAAAATCTGAAATATAGCTGCAATAACACTTGAAGCATAATTATAAAAGTATATTGAAGTACTGAACAAAGATTAAAACTGTTCTTGGAAAAGGGTAAGTTCTGAGATGACCTAAAATTCCTACATTAAACTGCAACTGTGAGATCTAATGGCTTCCTCTGAAATGAATTCCGAGGGAGCAAAGAGCCTTTGTGTTGTGAACACTGAAGAATCTTGCATTGCAGTGATGAGCACTAGATAAAAGGAATGTGCATTGTAGCACTTAAGACATTTTTAAAATTCTGTCATAACTGAAAAACTCATCAGTACTGTATTGATATTGAAGAAATCCATTTGGATCATATTATCCCATACCATTTTGTCCCTAACCTGAACAGACCTGGGTACGAGCATTAATTGCTCACCACTTGTGGCACACACAGCTACAAACATATGTGACTGGACTGCCTAAATCTGGTTCCTTTTTTTTTTTCCTTTTTGGCAGAAGTTCTGTAGTAGAATTTGGCTGAAATGAGTGGAGGTTTCCACAAATGAAATACCCCATATATGATAGCCGGGAGGCTACAGACCTTATATATATTTGTGTTATCTTTTTTTATTGTTCTTTTTTTTAAACACAATAAATTAGGTGCACTTAAAAATTACCTGAAATGTAGAGGAAAACTAACATAACATGCAGAAATATGGGCTGTGATGTGGTCTCTGGCCATAAGATAAGACACATACAATTTCAATAATAGCAAAAGCATAGTTAGTGTGTTATAAGTAATCATTAGATGGATCCACATCAACCATGAGATACCACCTTCTTACAAAACTTGAAAAACTAAATTAAAAGATACATAAAGAAAGCAAAGAATGGGATTGATGTTTTAAATTAGACCCTCTCACTTAACACTTTAAATGACAATCACATTGCCTGTTAAACTTCTGAGAGACATTCATATGGTGAATTGATGGTTCCTGTCCCCCAACCCGTGTTGTGTTTTCTATCTGTACCAGAACTCTCATTCCTGGCTCTGGGAGCCATAGACACACACTCAGAAATAAAATTCCTGCCAAGGACTTTAACCACTAAATGAGCAACTCCAAGAGCACATCTTCTATTATAGGAATAGAGCTCACTAAACAAATAGACCTCACAAGAATCCTCATTGTCCCCCTCCTCTTTCCAACCCTCTTTTGGCCTGGAAGAAGAGAGAATGATCCAAATAAGCTGCAAGGTCCACTTGAAATCACTCAGGCTGTTACGAACCTACAGGAGAGAAGGGAGCACAGATAATGTGTGTCCTCAGTGGAGCAAATCCTGCCAGCTCAGCCGTTTTCCTTCTGTATATATGGAATTAGCTTAGGTTTTTAAAGCTGCCACGATTCTGATGGTGTCTCATGAGGAAAAAGTCAAGTGCCAGGATAAATATATCAAGTATTCTATACAGAGGAATTAAATCTGCTCCACACAGAGCCTCAGTGTGATGAGTCAAGCAGTGCTGCCTGTGTGGCAGCTCTGCTTTAAAAAAAAACACTAAGGGACTTGAGAAGAGATTACTATCAGCCAGTGAACTGTGCCTTCAAAAGTCAATCCCTAAAGAACCTGGGCTGGTAGAAATAAATGTCTATGATGGAGTCGTGGGCTGGATTGATCTGTTGAATGGAGCTTATAAGTTATATCGCAGAAGGTTACTGGTATCAAAGATTTGCCATCCACCTTGGTTATATGTAATTTTCAGAGATTTCTTCTGCCTTCTTGAGGTTGTGTTTTTTGTTTGTTTGTTTGTTTGTTTGTTTGTTTGGTTTTTTTGTGTGTGTGTTGTTGTTTGGTTTTTTTTTTTGTGTTTGTGTGTGGTTTGTTTTTTGTTTTTTTTTGTTTTTTTTTTTTGGTTTTTTTTTTTTTTTTTTGGTTGTTTTTTTGCTGCTGAAGGGTAGGGTTATAGTAGCTAACATTAATCTCCCTATTGAGAAGATGCCAGTTGTGTTCTCCGTGTGAAAAGTGTGAACAATGTCTCCCCAAATGAGAGACGCTACACCTAGAAAATTGACTGGATATCATCTGGAAAACAGAAGAAAAGCTGACTTTTGCAGTTAGCTACCTTGATAGGCAAATTTGTGTCAGCAATGTTTTGTTTTAGTTTGAATGGCAGGTGGACTAGAAAAGTGAATGGAGTATTCTTTGGACTGGTAAAGGAGAGCAGAGAGGTTTGGTGTAATATATTCTTGAGTGAGACCAAACTTCTCAGGAAAATAGGAGAGATGTACCGAGCAGATGAGCGGTGAGGCATGTCAAGGGGAGGAAGGAGGAACTTAGTGATTTTCATCTGGATGAGAATTTACTTCTGTTACCGTGACATGATTTCAGCTTTTGTCAGTAACAGTTGCCAAATGAAGGATGGGCTGTTTTGCATTAGTGGGCAGGCGAGGTGTCTCCTTGGTTCCAGTTCATCAGCTGGGAGAGCAGTGCCCTATCATTTCCTCCCTGAATATCCTACCACTACTGCTGTTCAAAAATGAACAGCCTTCATCAAAAGAAGCCCTTTGTCACCCTTCTGAGTTTATACTTGGAGTCCATTTCTCACAGAGATCCAAGGTGTCCATTGCAGCAGAGTGTCACTAGTTCTGGATGTGGGGATGACAGCTGAGGTACACTTTGTACTGGGGTATAAAGTATACCAGAGAGTAAAAAGAGTCACTAAAAATGGAATTTTGCTCTTATAATCGTTCCTACACAAGGGCTTCCTGCTGGCTATGGCAATCAGTGAGTTCAGCTCTTTGAGCTCTTGCCCAGCACTGCTATTCTGGCAGAGATGCACAGCACAGAGCTGACCCAAAGCTATTAATACTTCCCTGCAGGGAGCCGTGTGCCAGCCACACACAGACGTGTGTGGGTGCACATGTAAACACAGCAGCTAGAACTCGCTCAAGAGACAGACTCCTAACACTGACAGTCATGCCAATTACTAGTTAGCTTTAAGGCCACAGCCATCTTCCTTGAAAGCCTTTGCTTTCCAAGTTTGCTCCCGTGGCCATCTGTCACAGCCTGTGTTTGGCAGCTTCAGGTTCTGCTCTGAGACTCTGTGGATCGAGCACAGAGTTTTGTCTTTTTTATTGTTCTCTGAGTGGGTGGAAAGTTTCTATCACATGAACCTTTTCTCTTAGGCTTTTTGTTAGATTAAAATTTGAACCTTAAATGCGTATTTGAGCTGTTAATCTGTGCTACCTGCTCTCAAACCAGGAGGGAACAGGTGGACTGCTGTAAGTGCTGCAGAGAGAGAAATGAGCTCAGAGACCCTCTTGGAGCAGATGCAAATTGTACCAGCAATAATTGCTTTTCTTGGGATAGTTTCTCTTGTCTGGCTGAATACCTCAGTCTGTACTACCAGATTTGTGTTATTTGGTCTGTAAGAGACCTCTATGAATGTTGTATCAGAAACCTCATGGACATTAATGGTATTACTATGTTGGCAGTGTGTGTATCTTAGAGTTCTGCTTAATAGACTTACAGTATCTGTTACAAGGAGCTACATTTGCTGTGGGTGTAGCTGTAAATTCTTTTGTACTCGTCACAAATAATTTTGTAACTGCCTCTAAACCAATAATTTGTATTCCCACCAATGTTGGAAAGTTCATTGCAAATGGTGTCCATGCAGCTGCACCCTAAAATGAAGATTATTTCAATCTGGGGAGGGATGGGAGGGAGAAAAATAAAGTTCTGTGTTACTTGCAATATTTCTTTCTTCCATCTTTATTTTTCTTTCTCTATTATTGATACATTTTGCATATTGAGGTAGTTGGAGATTACTGTAATCTCCTCTTTCCTGTCACTTAGGAAAGCAGTTGGCCCATTAGATGAATAAACACGGTGTTAAATGAAAATCCCCAAACAAGTGCAGAGAAATTATTAGAGTGACTTTGGGATTGTCCTCTTAATAACAACAATCCATCCTGCTTTTTAATCCCCAGCCCCAGGGATGCACATTACTGCCTTTACCTTTTCATACCAGTCAAGTCCTCTTTTCTGCAACTAATAGCATCATTTTTTGAAGTACCACTTCTTGAATTTGTCTTTGTTTCTTGTAGTTAGGACCCAGAGTTTTGGATTTGAAATTGGCAAAAATGCTGCCAGTCTTAGACCAATATTTCTCCAGGGGACGGAACTTGCTTTGTTCCCATTAGAGACTGAAAAGAGCACTCAAGGGTCTCATATTAGTATTAAACCAGCCAAAGTGCAAGTTGGTTTGGGTTGATTTCCCTGGTTCTAGTTCAGTGATGCTGCCTTCTTCCCTCCTTTCTGCCTGTTTCTGTTCTGGTACCTAGGATTCACGTTTGTAAAGAGAAAAATATAATTTCTGGCTTGCATCAAGTTGAAGAAGTGTATTTCTAAGCTTTTACAGAGATGCCTTCAGACTCCTATGAAATGCCTGACTGCATGCACAGGACACACTCCAAAGTATTCCAGGGCATTACACTGAAAGCTTAGATCAGCACTGGCAAATATCCTACAACAGAAATTAAATACCAAGGTGAAGGATAAAGTCTGGCCTTTAGGTAAAAACAATAACCCCGCATTTGATGAAATACAGTGTCTTATGGGATTGATCAATGAATGACAGTTTTGTGCTCAGGTGTTTTTTGTGTAATTAATTTTATTGATTTATCAGCATTTTCCAGCTTACAGTACAATTTCTTGTGTCATCTTGTTCCTAACATGTAAAAAATATGTAATGTCAATTCTATTTCCTATTAGCTCTTCCTTTTTAGAGTCAGTCCATACTGTCCAAAACTGCTGATTTTTTTTCAGCTTCCCCTCCAGTTTGGCTTGCCCTTTACTGCCAAAAATTTCTTTCACTAGATCAGCGGATTTCCTCTTCCCCCAAAATATATTGCTATTTATGCTTTGAAGGCATAGATTAGAGATTTAGGAGTAAGAGTCTGTTCTTAAGTCACCTACTGCTGCATTTTACACAAGGTTTGATTCCTGATGGAGTCAAGGTGTGGCCTCAAGATGAATATATTGATCCAGTCTTCTGGTAGCAGGCTTTGGAAGAGCATCTGGAAATAGGTTTCAAATCAGAAGAACCTGTGGCAAAATTGTGTCTCAGGTCAGAGTTCTTTTTAAGCTTTTTCTGATATCTTTATTAAAATGACTTCTTTTTCAAATGGAGTGAACCCAAGAAAAGTTTATTTGAAGCCATGTCAGTGTTTCCCAAAGGCTGAGTACAGGCTCTTTTCCACGGCTGAACCAACTCTCCAGTAAGAAGCCAGAAAAATGCCATTTTCTCAGACACACAGCAGATGGTGCTTCTTCATTAATCATCTCCATGGCAGACCTTCAAAGAGTCCCACAGGAGTGCCTTGGTGGTAGTGGGATCATCCTTTGGGATCCTCGTGCTGGTGAGGTCACTCTGGAGCTGTCCTGTTCATTTCTGTTCCAGTTGGCCCTTGGTGTTGAATGTGTCTTGTCACCATCAGTGTCAGCGACAATGAACAGAGCCGATGACGTTATTGTAAGGGAAATAATGATGATTTGTGTTGGTCTTTTAGTCAGAAAGGAGTAGGCAGAGGAACAGGCTGGGACTCTTACGAGCTTGGCTCAATTGCTGTCCCGCTGCTGATGTGGACCAAAGTATTCTTCACTGCTTCAGGATCATCATATTTGTAAAGGCTTCATGTTTATAAAGAGCAAGTAACATTTTTTGAGCAAGTTACTTGTGGTTGTGTTCAAAAATTAAAATGTTATAGCCATTTTGACTGTCAGAACATGATTGTGAATCTACTGTCCAGGATAGATTGTCCCTTATTGCCATTGTACTACAGCCAGAGCTTTATTGTCAGAACAACAACAAAAATAATCTTTGCATTGCACTCATGCTTCATTCTGATTGACAAAGGATGAAGCAATCCACGTACTGTGACAGCAGTGTTGGCATGTATTATATAATGATATATAGCAACTTTCATAGACTGCCATTAATTTCTGCATGAATCCTGTCTGTCTTTGATAAGCATGTGTAACTCCTAATAAATTATTTTGGAGCTGAGCATAAGCATCAAGGAGAAAGGACTTTTGTAGGTATGGGGGCTGGTGATAGCTGAAAATGAGAAGGCAAAGCTGACATTGTACATAATTGTAGACGGGACGTCATTTTCAAGCAATAGACGGGGTGATATTGTTTCCTGTTTAAAATTAGTTGCCACCTCTGCTGGCTGCAGTGCAAGGTAAGTTCCGCTGTAAAATCTAAATAATTTGATCATTTGTTATGTATAGGCTGTTGATAATAACATAGGAACCAGCTCCCTCCGCTTGCTCTTTAATGGCTTGCTCCCATTCTGGTGGGTGTTATCCACTCTTCATTTCCTGGGGAAGAAATGGCCCTCTGTGAGGCTGTTTACCTGAATAGCGCAGAAATAATTTTCTGCAAACATAACTATTACCATAACAGAACCCTTAAAAAAAATTACAGTGACACTCTGAGTTTTCTGAGATGAGTGTCTTCCTTTAAGGTCTCTATTTCCTCTGGTATTACTTCCAGTCCTGTTCACTGAAACTACAGTGCATGTCTGCCCCAAATCGCATGAATAATGCATGTATTTTTCTGCTAGTTTCAGTGTCTGCTAAACAGTTTCATATACAAAAAATAAAATCTAGAGCTGAAAGAAGCCAATTGGCCACTCATCACCCTGCTAGTACGTGATTGACCCATATTCCACGTTATATCAGATTTTAACCTGCCTGTTCCTATAATTGCAATTCATGGGCCTTTACCACATCCCTTAGAAGATCATGTGGTACCACTTGAGTATTTTCTGAGATTGAGATAACAGCAAATATTACAGCTGTTTATATCTCCTTTATTTCCTGCTTCTTTAAGGTCTTAGGTGTTTCTAGTTCTTATTCTCTTTTTTCTTCCAGTGTGTACAGACACTTGCAGTTTCACCTTTATCACCATGTTATCAAGCAAAGTGCTTCCTTTTTTTCCCTAAATCATCCATAGAAAGAGCCCCATTTATTCCTCACTTCCTGCTGTTCAGTTTCCTAGAACTCGGGATGGTATTGAGCTGTAATGGAAGAGAGATGACATAACAGGACCCCCCTGTTTCTAGATAGCAAAATACCTTAGATTTATTTTTCCTAACATGTCTTGAATCTTTTTCCGTGAGATGAATTGCTTCATTGTTTTCCAAGATGATGCCCACCATGCTACTTTCCTCATGCTTGTGCACTCTTTCTGCAAATACCATTTATTTTCTCCTGAAGATTGTAAAAATAAGGCAGATTTAGCAAGGAAAAGATCACAAATACGGTGCTGTATGAGGCCAGTTAAAAATGGTTTAGAACTAAAAGGCAAAGTGATTTTTTTTTTTTTTTTTTTTTTTTTTTCTGGTTGGTTTGTGGGTTTTTTTTGTTTGCCTCCTTAGTTTGTTTCAGTCCATATCAGAAATCTTATAGTGGTTTAAGTTATTCTTGAAAATAGAATTTTTGGTCATAATTTTTCCCATTCAGTCTGCAGTAGCGTTCTTGCAGTTTAAATGCCCTTGATCATTGGAGGAACAGTTTTCATAATGGAATAACAGAAAGGATCTGTTAAGAAATTAGAGTTTCATTTCATGTTCAGAACACTTGATTTATATATTCATTTGTATTTTTTGTACATTCAGATTAATTGTTCAATTATCTAGGGAGCTGTGTCTTGAATTCCTGAAAATCTTGTCTTTTTATCAGTCTTTAGTAAATGCAAGAATGCCTCTAGTAATTTCCCTTCACTCACTAAGCATGTCATTTTTCTTTGAAAAATCTAGTTTGTCTGGCAAGATCTTTATAAATATAAATATAATTTTAGCAACTATGTATCACTAAGAGGCATTCCTGTGTTAGATGTGAGTAGATATTATTGCATAATACATCTGAAAATCTGTTTGAATTTTTAAATTGCTAGAGGATTCATGAATGTAGATTTTTTGTTTCTTTCCAAAATATCTAACTCTCTATACAACCATTATTTATTTATAGATGTAATGAAGTTCTTATGTACTTGAGGATGTCCAAGAGATCCTCTGCTGTTTTGTATTTGAGATGGCATAATTTTTTAAAGCGCTCAACACAGAGCCAGTGTCTATTATTTAATGATTGTGGTGATTTGAGAGGGCGGAGGTGTTTCTAGATTGCATGGTTAGGTTTGCTCCCAGTACCACCTGAAGTGAAATCTCAGGTTCTCACGCTTTGTGGAACATCTCTGTGTGTCTGCAAGATTCCTTTCTTGTTAAATAGGTACCTGTTTTGTCAGGTTCACAGCCCAAATCCTGTCAGCCTTTGCAAAGCACAGGTCACAGCCCCAAGCAATAGTTGTAAGAGGAAAAGAGACTGAACAAGGTGAGGAAGCATCTGCATATGTTCAACATACCAGCTTCCCCAGCCCTGTGCTCAGTGGCATTTAAAGCCCCCATGTTTTGCCCCTCCATAACAGAACAGTACATGGTAATCAGTATTTTTGGCCGTACTATATATTCTATTGTGAAAGGATGCCCACTTTATATTTGCAGCAGAAAATGGACTTGTCATCAGCTTTCGTCCATAGGTAATAGGTTCTTGAAGGCTCAGAGTGTTTCTTTCAGCAAAATGCTAATCTGGTAAATTGGTACATTTAATAGTCATCTGGAAATGCACCCTTTTGTGTAATATGTAGTTGATTGTAACAATTATGGATGCTATTTAATGGTGCTATCCTTAAACTTTCCAGTGTGATACTACCTAGAGAATTTGTTACTGATGAAATCATTATAGTGTTATAGAAATGAAATAGGTTACTGCTGAAATTACTCTCAAAATCTAATTGTAACTTCACTGGAATTTTTCCCATGATGGATGTTAAGTATATGTGTATTTCTTATTTTTATAGAAGCAGCAATTTTATTTGTATGCTTAATTTTATTCCACTATCTACTATGTATATATTACATTTTGCTTCTCATTTCCAGTTGTGGTCAAATACAACTTTAGTCAAATTTAGCTTTTATCTGATATTCTTTTATTTTAATTTCTCCTGTCATATGAATGAATAAGGCAACATATTTCCGTTCTTGAAACTTCCCTAGGATTTCTCAAGTTAACACAATGAAGAGCTCTATTTTATCAATACCTGAAATGATGCAAATCCTCTCGGTTTCCTTGTGAGGGCTTTTCTTGGAAAGAAAACCATGCTTTATAATTTCTGGCCTTCAAAACAATTCAGATTCCTTTTTTTTGTTTTTCCCAATCAAATCTGTTGTTATACCCAAAGTTTGCTTTATAGGCTCATCCTTGTTTCAGACAGTGTCTGATTTAAAACAAAACAAGCTGAGAAGAGAAATCTTCTTGTTACTTGTTTGTAGTCCGTGAGGAACAGATAAAATCCTTGATCACAGAGGTAGATTTCAGTGACTGCCCGAGTTCCCAGCCACAGTAACCCTGCTTCCGTGACACTCTCTTACGTTATCTCTGTATTGTTCTAGCTCTTACTCAAAGATGTGGTATTTCATTGCCTTCAGAGCAACAGCCTTACGTTTATCGGGAGTTGAGCCATTCTTTCTTTCTGCTCTCGATCTTACAATCTAGATTGATCTTACAAGAGATTTAAAAAATGCCCATGTCTGTTCAGCAGATTCTGTCCTTGTAGTCACAAAGCCAGAGTGGGTAGATGACCACCAGCCACCACTTAAGTCACCAGCCGTAGAATCCACTTGACTGCTCAGAGAAAGCTTTTATTTCCCATACAAATGTTTCTTGCATTTCCCCCCTCTTCCTAAAGCAACAGACTGACTGAAATATACCTAATTTGGTAATTATTGTTGTAAATTTTCCATCAGAAAACTGGAAATCCATGGTTCAAAAAATGTACAAGATATGTTCCATCTGAACAAAATGTAATTACATGTATTTGAATGCTGTGCTCTCATTGTTCTTAGAAGTAGGCTGCCCTCTCTCCTAAACAAAGAAAGCTTTGCAGAGTAAGGAGGGAAATATTTTTGGCTAGGTTTGGATAGCCCCGTGGATTTCTATTATTTTGTTTAACAATTCCTTCCAAAGATTCTCAGATACCCCAAGCTATTTTTTAGAAGCAAGTATTTCCTAAAGCCATCGTGCTTATATCCTGCCATTGAGAAAATTGCCATGGGAGTGTCGCCTTTCACCCAGGTGGTCCCCACTGATGGGCAGCAGTGACCTTGCTCCGGTGTCTCATCGGAATGCAGGCAGCTGGAGCTGTGCAGAGACATCCCCCAGACCTCTGCTGCAGTGTCAGCATTGGACACAAGCCCGTGTCTCCGTCAGAGGTGTGAATTCCTGACCTTCCAGTGGAGAGGCAATAGTGCTGCCAGCTGTGTTATGCTGACAGGCAAAGGACTTGTTTTTGAGATCCAGAAGTGAAGAAATTGAGCTAAACACAGCGCAGATTTCTAACTGTTGAAAAAATATGGCAATAAACCCCAGACAATCTTACCTTCAGTTTCCAAATTATTTTGTTTTCTGGGTTGCTGGGAGTAATTTGCTTCATTAATGCAGTTTTGCAGCAGGAGCTATTTAAATTTTATCCCAGACCGAGTTCTTTTAGCTGAATAAAAACCTTTTGAAAAACCTGATTTATGTCACAGTCACAGCTTTAAAGAGAGCAATTCTGGTTCAGTGGAAAAGCGTTGGCGTCAAGGTCCTTGGTCCGTGTTTTCTGAGTGCTGTGCATGGATTTGCATGCACACAGCTTACATTAGCACTAACACAATTTGTGCATGTGGCCCCTGTGCAGTAGTTTAGTAATGTAGCCCTCAATAGAGAAGATATTTACAGCACTGAAGCTCATGTTGGGAAATATGAACAGCTGTGCTCCAAACAGAAAACACACATCTGAAGTAAGATAAGCATACTGAAAATTATGTCCTGGCAGTTAACGTTTTTATTTAAACACACTGCTAGGCAAAATTGAAAGGAAATATTGTTCTTTCAGGATTCATATGTTTTGCAGAGCTAATAGGAGGAAACACCTGTCATCAGAAAAGATTTTTGCTGATTATAGTTTTTTATTTTGCTGCATTTCCTGTAAGCATTGGTACAAAAGACATATAATTAATAAGTAAAAGCTGTGTCACTTGTTAATTATGTTTTATTAGCATTAAGATGGCCTCTCTATACTTTTCAAACTCAGTTGAAATCATTCCTCTAGAACATATATTTGCATAAGTTTTTAAATTTAAATATGTTGAATTTTCAATTCTAATATCTCAGCACCTGCTGTGCACCGAAAGTGAGCACCTGAGAAAGGCATTATCCATCATGCTGTTGTGGGAATGTTGTATTTAGTTGCATAATGTCTACAGCTGACTGGTAGCTAAATCCACAGCAAGTTAAGAGGACTTTGCAAAAAGAAGTTTTGGTTAATTTTAAATTTGAGTGATGGAGCACATGCCAATACCTCAGATTTCCCCTGCTGGGCTTCCCTGGAATTGATCTGCCTGCCTGTTCCCCAGTCCCTGCAGGGTCACACCTGGAGGGTTGGAGGCTCGTTCCAGTGATCCCCATGTTCAGGGTGCCAATAGGGCTCTAGCAGGAAGTGTGATAATTCCCTAAATGGACCATGCTGGATACTTTGCCTTCACCAACAGCATTACCTGTGGAGAGGTTTAAGGTGGAGAGCGTTTTTTCAATAACATTAACGTAGCAAAGCAGTTCTGTTTTGCGCGTTGGAAAAGTGACATCTTGAGGTTGTCATTTATCTGAGCAGGTCAGGAACAGGCTGGAGCACAACTCGGGTTTTCCTGGGTCCAAAACTCCAGACTTTTCTTTTGCCTTGCTTCTGAGGTGGTGGGTTTGTATGACCAGGGAATAACTGGTATTTGCCAAGTGGAGAACGGGTGGATGAAAGACACAAAAAAGCAGTTTAGAACACTGTCTTGATAAATGCCACTTAATTAGTTTACATAATGAATTTTGGAACGTGACTATATCTATTAGACAAAGAAATTTGGATGCTTCTTTAATATGAATATTGTATTTGTTAATGACATATTAGTTGGTCAGGGGGAAATATTTTCACTAGAGCTAGTTGGAAAAATATTTTCCCAGTAACAATTATGACATTATAATGACAAAGGAAAAATAGCATAGCTACTGAAGTAGGGAGTGGTGTTCTGCTGCTGCCATTACTGCTGTGTTAATTCAACTGACTGAAATCTGTGTGGAGGACAGGCAGGTTCTGGCCCTGCTGGACAGCACACGTATCACTCTCAAGTTGTGGACAGATTTCTTGGCTTTTTTTACATAGTTTTTTACCTCTGAGGCTGACGTAATACTAGTAGGGTTGCAAAGTCAAGGTTCAGGAGCTGGGGAATACCACAAATAAAATCACTTGTCTGCTTTTGATTCAGAATTTTTTGATGTATTCATGGCTCTGCAGGGTGGGACAACTTCAGTCTCATTCATTGTCCAGATTTTACCTTTTTTGGTGCTGGGTTGAAATGTATAAAGAAGTTGCTAGGACTATTGCCTCATTTGCTGAAGAAATGGTGTGAGGGAGTTGGGACACTACAGGAATGGAAGGCAAGGCTGTCACAGTAAAGTGTTAATGCTAGCTGTAATATTCTATTCTTGCCTCTGTTACAGAATTTCCATGTGATTCCAATCTAATCAAGCCATGTTTTTACTAATTGTGTGTGTTTACTTTCTGAATGCTTAGTTTGAGACCCTTGGGTCTGATTTATGAAGCGCAGAGATAGATCAAGTCAGTGAAAACTATTTGAACATACAAATTACCAAAGAATTCTAATTGCTCCAGGTTCTGTATGCCAGTGAGTGTATTCTCCTCAGTTTAAATTATAACTTTCACTTAAATTTCTCAGACTCCTTTAGTTGAAGAGGGCTAATACACTCTTTTCCCGTCTCTCTTTAGAATGGTATTTGAGAAGGGAGGAGCTACTGTGAGTACTGAAGGACAGCCCAGGCAGCAATTAATAAGTCTCAGAGCAGGATGTGAATAATACTCAATAAATGAGGCATGGGGACACATTGACTAATAACAAGAAAACAAAGGCATTGAGTAGCTGCTCATTATGTCAGTCAGTGCAGGCAGGGGTCCAGTGCAAAAAATAGTAGGTGGTTGGGTAATTAAAGATAGTATCATAATGCATGCACACAAGGTTGCCCAATTAGGGCTGCACAGCAACTCTAATTCTGACACTTCCCTAAATTTTCAGTGCTTGATTTTACACATTTAATGTTCCCTAGCATATTTTTGGTGTATTTACATATATATGCTCCCCCATTGCTTCCTTCATTGCCGAACTGTTAATTAGGTAGAACTACTGAGAAATGCAGTTGGATAAACAGGGCTTGGCAATGAACCTTGGATATCATGATGCAGAGCAGGAAATCTCGGGCTGCCAGAGCTTTGAAGGGTTTACATCAGTGATAATGAATTTGTTTTCTTTGCTTAAATATTTTTAGGAAGTTATGTTTTCAGTGCAGTCTGTTTCCTTACTCACTATGCTATGTTATTTCTAGGCCTTCATGGCTGATGATGGTCTGGATGAAGCAACTTTTAATGAGACTCATGTTCATAAGACTCTTCTCCTGGGGGTGTGGGTAGTCTTTAGCTATGGCCCTCATTTAAAACAATTATTTTATTTCACCCACTTTTGGAAAATTTTGATCTGCAGCTTTCTACTTTGGTTTTCAAATGCAGCTTTCTACTTGGCATTACCTGCCTGTGTGATTGGAACTTTTCAGAATATCACAGAAGAACAATAAACACAGAAGTGGAAAGAATGAGAGACTGGGAAGGGAGAATGAGGGACAGGAAAGTAAATGAGCTTTATTGAGACTTTTTGTCTTGTGCATGCAAATTATTTCAATGCTTCAATGATGCTGTTCTCCTGAGCTGTTCCACCACAGTTGCACTCTAAGTGCTCTACCTTATTCTCAGTATTCTCGTATGAAATATGACCTCACTTGAGTACAAATATGGCCAAGGGTTGAGCAAGGGCCGTGTTCCCTGTGCTTCCTGGCTGAGGAGACATGCCTGGATGTCTCAGTTGCTGTCGTCAGACACCAGGTCCCCTTCACCCCCCTGACGGAGCACAGGGGCAAAAGGAGGGTTACAGGGTGAGTGAGAGCGACCTTTGCCAGCCTCCGTTCCTGAAGGCACCTCCTTTGCAGCAGTGCCTGTCCACCTGCATGGGCTGTCCCTAAGAACTCGCAGAGTTAAAGCAGTCTTGTTTGCTGGTAAAGCTCCATTCTTACAGCTCTACTCGTTCTAGATCTGTCTTCATAGCAAAAGGGCCGCTGGTGTTGGTGGGTAATACTCAGCATTAGTAATAGCTTCAAAATACAAACCTAGGTGATTCAGGATTAGAAAGCCTGAAAAGCTGAGCCTTTTTTCACCTTGCCCTGTTAGATACCATGACTCAATTTGTTTCTTTCCCTTTTCTAAGATTTTACCTGAAATAAAAAGGTGTCGTTATGGTGACAAGAAGTCACAAATGAAGGTGTCTACATTATGTGTCAAGCCGTGCAGACATAGTTTTTAAAGCACTGTTTGTATGTTTTTGCAGAACCAGTTCTTGCACTTAGAGTCAAATGCACTATAATTAAACATTGATTCACGGGAATGAAAGGATTTTTTTTTTCTCCTTTAAGGAAATGGATTTTAGGTGAGTAGTGGAACAAAGGAAGCACAGTATAACTTTGGTTTTATGTCAGAAAATAAGCTGCAAGTGACCTTTTACTTGCACCTAGAACTTAATATTTATTTTAGTTTTCCATTTGTATTAGTCTTTAGTTATATCTTGTTCTTTTGATTGCTTAGCATTCAGGAATTCTAGCCTTTCACAAAATATCTAAAGTTGCCGTGAAAATAGATGACTGACTCTGAAATTATATTTACTCTTTTATTGCAGTTTTCATATCTATTTTACCAGACTTTTACCAAGCTTTCTATTCTTATAAACCTTTTTATTTTAGAAACTGTATGGAAATAATTTGGCAATTAATTATGTTATAGCATAGCCTAATATTGCAAATTATTGGAATATTTTTGGAATTTTGGAATATTTTGTTGAGACTTAGGTTGGTATGGGCACTGACAATCATGGCACTTATGTAAACTACAAAAATTTTTCAGGACCATTGTTAATTTGAGCTCCATGGCTAAATGTTGTGACCCATATTTTCTAGTTAAGGATTTGTAGAGTCACATTTTCCTGTCACTCCCTGTTCATGTGAATTAAAATCAGAAGCACAGAGAACACAGATAGTCAGATGATAACAGACAAGGATCATGGGTCAAGCCCACTACTTACCTAGAATTTACAATATAATCTACTGCTACACGTAGGATGCTTCAAGAAGCTGGTCTTCTTGTGTTCAAAAGCTTCCTCCTTACATTGTTTAAAACTCACTGTCTTAGGTGGACTAGTAGCATTTAAGTGCTTAGACAGACAGAAATTACCTCTGTGAAATCTTTATTTCTCTCTGATACTTGTTTAGCAAAACACCTCAGCTCATGCTTAGCCTCAGATATATTTAACACAGGCCTCATCCCAAACCAGATAAAAACATTGATTTTTCATGTGTTTTGGAATGGATCCCAAAGCATTTAAGCACATGCTAAATTCTGTATTGGTTGAATTACCTCCAATATGTAATAGATAAAAATTTTAAAAGCAGATGGTCAATGAATGTACACTGAAGGCAGTGAAGGTAGGAGACATTTACACTATGTGAGTATTCCCTGAATTCTCTCTCCTTTTTTTTTTTTTTTTTTAACTATTTCCTTCTATCACAGAAACCCATGATTTTGGTTGATTTCCTGCTCTAGTTTTCGTCCACAGTAAGCTTCCTTCTTGCAAATAGCAGCTCAGGATGCTCACTAAAGTATTTGTAAGATAGTCCTGCTCTGTGATGGTTTCAGAAAGTGACACCAGTTGAAAATATACTGTACAGTTGGCTTTAGTGTATAATTTATTGTAACCTTCAAGTCCTTTCTTTGTTCTGGATTTTGCGCTGTTCATTCCCTCCTTTTATGATTCAGTCTATGTGATTTTTACTACCATTCCATCTCAGAAGCTTGCACTTTCACCATACCATTCTTTCTGAACCCCTTTGGAAAACATGGGTTTAATATTTCAAAATGAACCTGGATATGTGTGGTATTTACAAATATTGATTCCTTGGTTAGTTTCCCAGAACATGGGCTGATACCTATACATAATTAAAAAACAAACAAACAAAAAAACAACCAACAAACCAAACCAGAGCAACCAAACAAAATAACAGAAGTCAGTTTCAATGAACTGCTATCCCTCATTCTTCCTGGCTTTAGTGCAATTTGGTGTAATTATCGACACTGTGGATACAGAGATGTTTAAGTTTTTGCAGTATAATACTTTACTACTCTTCTGTAGTGATTGCACAGAGCTTGCTGATATTTTGTCCCAAAGCCGTGATTTCAGCTCTCCGTAGTCTTGCATTTAAAATTTGCCAATTGAGATCAGCTCCTGTGGACCTGAATCTTTCTCTTCAACTATCTGTGCAGATACAGCTTATTACCAGTTTTATGCTAACAATAAAAAGCAATAAAATACATTTTAGCAGAGATGCAAATAGGTAGTGAAGGCTTTTTTTAAAAAATCTACATGCTATTTGCATATCTAATATATATATATTGTCTATCATTGACAGAAAATACATGTTATGCTGGAAATTACTCCATTAGGTGTAAGAAAGGCCCATTGGCTAGCATGCAAGGTTGCAAGTTCATTTCTTTCTCCTTAGCAGAAAATTTTTACTATCCATTTCTATTTTTATGTTTTACTTACGTTAGATGCCCTGATTTATTTCCTTTGTAATGGCAAAAAAAAAAAAAAAAAGTATAAAAAAAGCTCAAGTGGTTCTAGTAGGTGCACATATGGCACTACACATTCTCTACAGAAAAACCTTGGAATGTTCTGTTTATAGACATCCTTGTTTCCCTGTCTATGGAAAGATTTATAACCAGCTCTGTTTTCTGTCTTTTTCAATGCCACGCTTTCCTACTTTAGAAATCAATCTGCTAGATGAAGCAGTATCAAATCAGTTTTTGAGATCCAGAAAAAAAATACATCTGGCCTTACACCTTTTTCTTTGCTGAACAGCAAGGGAGTTTTTTTACACACGGTCTTCCTTACACCTTTTTCTTTGCTGAACAGCAAGAGGGGTTTTTTTTACGCATGGTATTCCTCTTTTTAAAAAAACCCACAAAAACTCTCATGAGTGATCTTTCCCCTGAGCACAGCTCGGTTGGGGTTCATTTTTGTTTGCTTCTGTGTTTGGAGGCTCTGGAGATCATCTGGTCCAACCTTCACCCCCAAAGCAGAGTCAGCCAGAGCACACTGCTCAAGGCTCTGTCCGGTTGTCCTTGAATGCCTCCATGGAAGGTGACTTCCCAGCATCTTTGGGCAACCTGTTCCAGTGCCCAGCCACCCTCACAACAGGAAAGTTTTTTGTATGTTTGACTGGAATTTCCTGTATTTTTGTTCATGCACATATCACTGGATGTTCATGCTGGATATCACTGAGAAGAGTTTGCTTTCACCTTATCTCTCACCCACTCCAGTGAGGTATTTATGCCAAATCTTTGAACAGGACAGTCTTTTTCTTGGATTTAAAGCTGTCAGTTCAGGATCCACAAAGTAAATATTGCTATATATTGGTAACTGTCTTTGAGACTTTGGCCCCTTATGTTCCCTGCCATCCCTGCCTACCTTCTGCCTTATTAACTTCTATTCCCATTCCTTCCTCCCTGCATCTGTCTCTGGATTCTCCCCATAGGAGAGAGCAAACGTTACACGGCACAAATAAAATTGCATAAAAATGAATGATGCCTCAAACTGCAGTATTTTGGGATCAAGTGAACATAAGCAATAGCTCACTCCAGGGATAATGCTGCTGATTGTGAGAGGCCTATTCAGAAGGAAGTGCTATTTAAGGTGACACTATTAGCCGGAGAGTCTAAGGGAGTGTGAATTACATGTCATTTGTTATCCCTTTGCTGTAAGTCTAGAAAAAATCATGTTTCTTTGAGAAATACCTTGGTATCAGAAGTAACCCTGATGGCCACTTCACCAGTTCAGAAATGAATATGGTTGCTGAAGTTCAGACTCCTAAATTTGAAAATACACCCACAGATCTTTTCTGCTCTGTGCTGTTCAGTGCTTCTTCACAGGGGTTGTTTCATTACCCTGCTAATTACATCTCATCTGTACTTTCATGTAGCCCTTTAACAATTTCACCTGTTTATTATAAAGGTGTTTTTAAAAAATCCATCTTGGTTTGAAGGATGTTTATATTCATAGTTATTTCTCATGTATCATGCTTTTGGGGAACAGAATTGATATTTTTGTGCTCAGCAAAAAGGACACAAGTAATAAGTACAGTTATATACCAGATGCAGTATATCCCTTCAGCACAACAGTTTTTTGTCAGAAACTTGTGCAGTCTCTTACCTTCCTTTGTTCAGATCTCTCTGTAGTGGTTTACAATTCACAGTGAAGGTTTCTTATTTTTGCCACTGGCATAAAGTATTTACCCCCAGGACTTAAATTACATTAGTGTTAAAAGAGAATGAAGTCCTCTGTTCCCTTTCTTTGTCTGCATTATCAGACTCATACAAACTTGGGTGTGGGTTTTGGATATTTTTTCTTTTTTTTATTTGTCAGTGTTATAGATTCCGGTCATACGAATGGTGCTGCTGAAGATATAAGTGATTAAATAAAATTGTGGTGCAAAGGTTGTGTCTTAAAGAAAATCTCAGCATGATTGTGCAGGATAGAGTGATCTTATGCTATTACATTTAATGTTTACAAGTGTAAAGTCAAAGATAGCACCCAAAAATAATACTGAATTATTGCCAATAATTGAAAAATCACATCCCAAAAATTGAAGCAGATCAGCATTTACAGTCTGTCTTTCTGAAGCCTGCAGTTGTTATTTTGCCTTATATGCTCTTCCCATTGTAGCTGAGCCCTCGCTGTGTAGCCATGAGCACGTGCTTCTGTTTCCAGAGCTCTGTTTGAGTGCAGTATTTGCTTCCCATACAGGAGCTGTTGTAAACACACATCTCTGTCAGAGGGAGTCATTCAGTACTGTAACTGATTTGCAAATATTGAGGCCAGCCTGGAGTTCTCTGAGCAAGTTCAGCTGCAGTGATGGATGTGGAAATCTGCTGTAGCATGATCTCTACACGTGCATTTCCACAAGTGGTGGGTTTTGTTTGATGGTACACTGAAAGTCATGAATCGCAAGACCTCTTTGATGCAGGGGGGCATCAGAGATTCCACACAATACAGTCATGTTTTATCAAGGGATAAAACTGTCTGTGGAACCCCATGTCTGTTTTTACAAGAGATACAGTTACTTGGTTAACATGTAAACTTGCAAAAGCTTGGAACCAAGGGAGATGTGAAATGCAAATTTAACCTGCGGGTTTTTCCTAGGCCAGGAGGGTCATTCACCTAGAAATGGCTTTAAAACATTCATATGTGCTTTTCTATTGTCTACTTTATCAAAGGTAGTAGCCACAAAATGGCATTACTTTACCATAGGACATGTAGGGTGCCTCTGCAGTAAATAAAAATATGTTTGCCTTCACATGAGAATTCCACCAAGGAATTTTAGAGCACAGCAGACTTACTGTAGTCAGAAACTTTCTGCAGAAGGTTCCTTTGGGGCTTCGTTGCCCTTGAGTAATTTGTGGCATCTGATTCATTTTCCCCTGGCAGCTATATATGAAGATGATGCTAACAATATGGCAAAGACTTTGGAAAAGTGTCAGGGAAGAGCTGATCAGAAACATGTGAAAATGCACACCCTCAGAATGACTTTAAAAACAACATTTTTTGCACATATAGAAATTCTTATTCTTTAAATACGCATTCAACACCACAGTTAGTGCAGACATATCACTACTCCAGACTGTGATATGTACATCAGGCAGCTTTTTTAAAAGTAACTCATACAAAATATTATTTATTTAAGCAACCTTGAAAGCAGGGTCTAATTGCTTATCATTTCACAGAGCTTACAATAGAAAAGAATTTGACGTCCTTACTCACAATGAGTGGTACTTTATTCCACAATTACTTGTATTCTTTGTACTAAAAAAAAAGGGTTGGCAGGTCTAGAGCTATCATAAACTATGAAGAAATACAGCTTTTACACAAAGACAGCTTCATATCTACTGTTGTCAAGAAACAGGGATTTGCTAGGAACGCGTCAGGTAACATTTGAATAGATTTACAGGAAAGCAGGGTTGATTTCAATCCTTCTATTGCATTTAAGCAGGATTCCAGCATAGATCATAAAAGACCATGGGCTATTTGAATAGCCCATTGTGAATATTTGTATTTCAGTTTCATTTTGCTGTAGTTTGAACTTGAAAATCAGAAGTGCATGACACTCTACAAAAGCAACTATTAATAATTAGGAGAATAATTCTTGACTTTCTGAAATGTTTGAAGCTGTTGCCTTTGCTGCTGCTGCATTATGGATAAACCTGGTGTGTTCTCATTTTACTGATTTCTCTGTCTGGGGGTTAAGGTTTGTCAAATTGTGGGTTGCTTTACTAGAACATGTGTGCACATCTGCCCTGGTACCTTTTTGCTAAAGGGTACCTGGATATTTTCCATGTAGTGCAGAGCAAAGTGCTGAGCTAGAGACTGCTGCACAGAGCATTATCTTCTTTCTTTAGTGTCGCCCAAGAAGGCTACATTGTGAAGTGCTGTGTGCATGTCAACTTACTAAAATTCACAGAATTACAGAAAATAGGATAAGAAAGGACTTCTGGAGATAGCAAGTTTATAATTGTGCCCCTGGTGAGATTGTTTATAACCATAAGTTCATGCAGAAAGCTGCTTAAAATCTAACCCAAATCTAGCTACCACCCTGCTAATGTAGAACAGACGTGAAGAATCCTTTGCAGCATATTTTTCATATTTGGAAACACTTAGCACAGCCCCACTCCCCTCTCCCCTCTCCTCTCTCCCCTTCCATTGCTGGTTAATTTTTCTGTGGCATGGATTATTCTTTTTGCTTTTTCTAGCCTTTCAGCAGCAGATCCAAATCTGTGCTGAAGTCAAATTCCCAGACTGAATTTACTATCAGTGCTGCTGAATAGAGTGAAAAGATAATTTCAAAAACCTTTATGTATGTCTCAGGATTATGTTTGCTTTTTTAGTTGCTAAAACCTGTATTGATGATTTTGCTGCCTCTGAGCACACATTTGTGACTTGTAGCTCTGAAGTTGACTGCCATTGTCACTGAAGGCTGCCCCACTTTTGGAAGTTAAAGCATCAATTAAATTAGTTAAATGTTTATATTGCTGACATCTGGCCAGCAGAACGGATGTGTCTTTGTTGGAATATAGATCCATAGAAATCAAAGGTTATGCTCAGAATAAGATTATAGCATGATAATCTCATTACTTGAGTTGGGAGGGGGATGTTGGGATTAAAAAGAGAGAGAAATGGAATACAGTATAGACCAAATTGGTATTTGTTACAGAGAAAGCACAAATGGAAGAAATTAGAGAAGACATGCCTGATTTGAACTTCAAAACAGTGAAAATAGCATTTCATTTCTATTTTTATTTCAAACCACTTCCAAGAAAAGGAATAATGTAGATGGAGACAAAAAGAGACTTCTAAGTGCTTTTCTTTTCAGAATTTTTCCAGGAGAGAGATGGATGGCAGGGGATTTTATGCCCCAAACAGCACTTAAAAGTGCTTTTGCTTTTTTAATGCTGTCCTTTGACTGAGAAAGGGAGGGAAAGAAGCAGACAAGGTGCCCTGACACATAACTTCTAAGTGATTTCTCTCCCAAAAGTATTCAAAAGACTGATAGAAGATTTTTTTTTTTTTTCTGTTGGATATTTATTTTTTCTGTGACTTGGCAGAAATGGAGTGGGAAGATAAGGGAGAGAGCTCTTGCTTGTGGAGCAGTATTAAATACCTGACTGTAGCTTTAGTTGTGAGAATGATTGGAAGGATAACATTCCCTATTTGGCATGGCATGCTGCAGAATTTTGTTGTTATGTCTTATTGTGGGTTTCTTGGTCCAAAGTCTGTAGCTAAGCCTCGTCAAGGAGCAAATCCCAAGTCAAATTGTCTCATGCATAAAGAAAGACAGTTTGGAAGGCAGGAGTCATTAGAGAGGAAGGATTTTTCATTTTAGTTATGAAACTCAATTTGTTTTCACTGTCTTTGCTCCTTTGCATCTCTAAAATATTGATAGAGGTTATAATTTCTGACAGTGATGTTGATTGTGGCATGTAAGTAGGATGCAACAGCTGAAACCGATATTGTAATATCGTGATGGGGCCTATCACATAGAGACAAGATTGGAAGGTGCAGCTGAAAGAGTGGATAATTGGTATAAATGAGAATCTTGAGTCTGAACAGGCCTGAAATTAGGGAAAGTTCACATCTGTGTGCAAGTTTCACAGCTCTCATCCAAGTTGTGAATTTTAGCAATGATATTTCAAGTGCGAGGACTGAGCAGCACTGTGTGATCATAGGGGTATGGATGAGAAGGAAACTATTCCTCAGCAATATAGCTGAGTACCAAGCAAGCACACAGATTTTAATCCTGCCAGAAAATGATTTTGTCTCCTGTTGCTTCATGGCAGATCCTGCCTTTCCTATTTTGGAGTGCTTTCCATCTCTGGCATTAGTGATGACTCCCATCAGACACCTGTGGTCTCTCTGCTGATGGCTGATTGATCATACATGCAAGGCAGAGAAACAGCTTTACAAACCTTTGATCAGTGTCCACAAGTAGAGTATGTTTTATGCATTACATTTGACTCGAGGATTTTAGAACCATGGACTGCTTTCTCTTTAACGAAGGTTTCAGAGGATTTGAAAACTGAGGAAGTTTTTTTGTGCATGTCTGTACTTTGTCAGTTTGGGGGTTTTTTTCATAAACCTTGTTTCAAAAACAGTTTTTCTCACTTTTTCTTGAAGTTTTTCCAGCTGCTGATAGTGTTCAAAATAGCTATGTGGGATCAAAACAGTTCTGGCATTTAAATAAAGCACAGCAGTAACTGTTTTGTTTCAACAATAAAATGGGAAAGAAATGAATAATTTTGGAAAAATAATTATATTATTGGTTAGTCAGTGCTTCAGAATTAATTTTTGAGGCGTATTGATTATGTCCACAGTTAATTACATTTTGATTTGAAATGCGTGGATGTGGAAGTAAACAGCAATGTGTTTATTAGTCACTGTATTTGGGTCACCCCAAATAGCATTTAATCCCCCCACATCAAATGGTTTGTGGGTAGAAGGATGTCCTGGGAATATCAAGGCATGATAACAGCCACGCTCTTCACATTTAACTTGTTAATCAACAGGTAAGAAGAAGAAATGTCTTGTGTCTGGTCAGGTACCCACGAGCAGCAGGCAGAAGCTTTGCCCTTTCCAAGTGTACTCTGAAGAAGAATGGAGCTGTGCTCCTTGTTTTGCTCATTAGATAGCATTATCTCTGTGGAATGCCAGTTCATATCTCCTTGTGCTGTGTGTGGTTCTCACATATGGGATTTTAATAACCTTCATGCTGTGCAATGAATTCATAAACAGGGCTTATAGAGGAAAAGCACCACAGGACTTTATTTTTTAATTATTGCTCTTTTGAAAAACGGGGTCTGCAGGATTTTTGCAAGGGTCTTGTGACATAGTCAGCAATTGTTTTGCTGCTGCAGTGAGGTTATTCCAAGAGGAGGGCATAAATACAGTATTTACCTATGATACTTTTTCAGAATTGATTTTCAGTATCCCGCGTTTCATTGCCACTATGATTTCTGCTGTTTTATAGATGGAATTTTGAAGGTCTGATGGTATGGGAGATTTCCCCATTTTTCTGGAATGTAATGTGCATTTGATTTCTTAGAACATACCTCTCCTCCTCATCCCTCCCCCCATCTTAGCCTGTGAAGCCACCGTTTACTGCTCAGGGGACACTACCACATGGAAGCAGTTTAGATTTCTGTTTTTAAAAAGACCTATTCATTCTGAATCAGTGTATTTCTTTTTTTTCTTTTAACCCCTCTTCCCCCTGGAGTCCATTTGAGCCACCACTTCTGGATCTCAGGCACATTCCAGTACTGGTAAAAAAGGCACCACAGTCTAGTTAGTAGAGCTAAAAGGAGTAACAAAAATTCCCAGCACTGATCTCCAGGTATGGCGATTATATAAGTTATATATATATATATATATATATATATATATATATATAATCGACAATCGACTAAGTTATAAACTTAGTTTTCTCTGCAAACACCTACGAAGTACTGAGTCTGAGCTGTTGGATACAGCCGTTTTAGCAGTCCAGGCGCTGGTTCACACGTGCCAGGAGGGAAATTGCGCTGTGTTGCCTGTCCATACCCTGTGCCACAACCAGCTGGAATTAACCTGTGGTCATTCTGGCTTCCAGTCTTCTAACTGTGCCTAATAATATTTTATCTGGAATAAGATTTATTAGGTGTAGGTTCTGTACGGGATTCTCATAGGACATGCAGATCAAATCTTTAGCCCATTTTCTTTTTAGGAATGTTTCTCTCTCCTGCTGTATTTTGTATGACTTTGTGTGTTACAGGCAGTAGGAAGAACCAAGAACAGACGAGAAAAAAAGAGAGTATTTTTTCACTAATGATTCAATTTTCAATATTTTGTTGTCATTTGGAGTTCTATTATTTCTAAAAAAGTTCCCCAGCACATTGAATAGTCCTCATTATTAAAGATGCATGCTTTTTCATTAAAATTCATTGAGCTTCCCCTTGGTTCTTAATAGAGATAGACCTATAGAATTACTGAAAAAAAACCTATGTTGGAAATAACCTCTGGAGACCATCTTGTCCAATATCAACTATAAATAAGACTAATGTCAAGGTTAGGTCAGGTCTGTGCCTCTTCAAGCTTTGAAAATCTCTCGGAACAGAGACTCTAGATTCCTTTGTTTCAAAGCTTAATTGCCCTCTGTCATAGAAGTGCATTCTTTGAAAAAAGAATTCTTTTTTAATGGGCTATATGTAGTCCATCAGTTTGGGTTTTTTCCCCTCAGCTTATCTGCCTTTGTCTTTTTCAGCCGTGAGAACACTGAGAATGTCTGACACCATGTATGATGGGGTAGCTGAACACAGACACGCACAAACGTCTTCGTGCTGCATCTATAATTCCACAGTTGTATGACTCAGAGAGAGGGGATGCCAAAACTTGCACATTTGCTTTGTAAATATTTTCTTAGAGTTAATTTAATACGTAATCTAGACCCTCCATCTCTCTTGCTTGCTCCTTTTGGTGTTGTTAATACATATGTACATGTATGTGCTTTTTTTTTAAGTCACTAAACAAATGACAATATAGAACTAATGTTGAGTATGGGAAAGTTTTTCATTGTATACTCTTCATAGAAGTGAAGAAATGTTATTTCTATGCTTTTCCTCAGGATAAGCTGTAACCTGGATACCTGTTCATTTTCTTTGGATGATTATTTTATAATTATTTGACTTCAGCTGACTTTTTTTTGTTTTGTTTTTGTTTTTGTTTTTGTTTTGTTACTCAGCTGCATCCCCAAGTCCCTCAGACCAGCTTTGTGGCAGTGAGGTGGAACTTACCCTCTCAGGTCCCAGTGTGCAGTTGTGACCTGCTGATACCTTGAGGTGTAATAGAGCCTGTAGCATGGAGCAGCATTGCTCCAGAGGGAGGATGAAATGAGAGGCACAACTTGTTTGCTTAGGAGGCAGTTATCAGTATTCCATGATCTCTTCTCTTTCTGGCCCTCAGCTGAGATGTATTTTCTGTATTCATAGTGCCAGCAAGCCGCAGCAGGCAGATGCTCTCAGAGGACGCTGATTTTGTTTCTCATGTGGCTCTCCCGAGAACCTGTTTTGTCAGAACCATGGTAGTCATTGCTGTATCAGAGTGAGTTACAGAGCCACTGATGAGCTTAGGTGTTGACCTTTAAGATTGCTTTTCAAGTTTCAAAGACCCTGCTGTCATTACAGTCCTTGGAAACATTGGGAATCATAAGCTACATTAAAGCCAACGGTGTAAAAGAACAAAACAAAAAAAAACCTACACAAACTGTGCACTCACGAGCAGAGTGGAAATGCAGAATCTGATGTCAGCATGGAAGCTTCATGGCCTCCAAGGCTTCCATCCCAGAGACAGACTTGGGGCAGGAAATAGTTTCAGTAGTGACCAGGGAAGTCCATCCAGCCCAGAACATCCGTACGTGTGCTCACACACGGAGAAGCAACACCATATTCTGGCTTAGTGAGTAGAGAACTTACATCAAGAAAACACTTTGCATCCTTTTCATGGGTTCAAGCAGAATCACAGCTGAAAGGTCTCTGCTGCTGCCCAGGCAGTGGAGCAGCACCATGATTTTGTAATCTTGTCCATCCATGAACTGCAAATTCAGACCTCTCTTCCCAAAATTCCTGTGTTAAGTGAAGTGTCCAAGAAGTCTTCGGTCATGTCAGTGAGAGTTTTACTTGTAACTGTAATGGAGGCAATGAATGTGCCATAGGTTTACCCAGAAAGTCAGTGTATAGGTACATTGCTGTGGTATTTTTCTTTTGAAGCTGTATGAAGGACTAAAAATGAATTTCTCTCTTAAAAATTTAAATTACAGGTGGAAAAGCTGTATGATTATATATACCCATTTTGGAAATAACGTTGTTTATATCTTGCAACTGTGTCACTGTCAGGCCAGACTAAATAGCGGAGAAAAGATTGATAGGGTTTATTATTTTCTTCTTTTAATAAGATTTTGTTTTGCAACTGCTTCTAGCATGTTTCACCTCTTAACTTACCAGCTCATTTGTGTGTGTGTGTTGTTGAGCGCCTCAGGGCTTGGTTTAATTCTGAGCTCTGTGCTGGGGATGCACACACCTGTGCAAGGCCCTTGACTTAGCAAGATTTGGCTGAGGCCACTGAGCTCAGGGGCTTTTCTTCAGTAAGGGCTTTTAGGTGAGGGGTAAACAGGGCTGCTTTGGGATGTGGTGGGAGCAGGAGCTGCGCTGTCAAGCTCCATGAGTAAGGAGAACAGACACAGAAGGATCTTTGAGTTATTTACAAGTCACTTAACCCCAGTGGTTTCCACGTGAGTTTATGCTCATTGAGTTACTGCAGGTGTTGTTAGTCCATGGTACAAACCGTTGTCTGCATGAAATCTGCACTGGTTCAAAGGTGGTTAATGGACCACCAAGGCAATGATGCAAAAGCAGTCAGAAGAGAGTATATGTACGGTGATTTTTTTATTTCAAAACAGACCTTTACCTTCATAGCTTTCATTAATAACTTAAAAAAACCCATAAAATGCATCTACCTAATTATTTAAGCAGAACTTCCCAAGCCAGTTTCATTTTTTGTCCTAGTCCTCATTGCCATAGCGTTTGAAATTTCAGGTGTCTGACAAAACGATGATTTAACCTTGTATCTTTCTGCAACTGAAATAATTTTATTATCTTAAAATAGATATTTTAAACAAACAAAATTTTGGACTAGCACTTTCTAAGTGAAATTTCAACCTGAAATTACATTCTTAGAGAAAATTTTAAACATTTTTACAGATGACATTCCTAGGGTAGTACTGCAAATATTGCCAGTGTACCAGTGAAAGTAAATGAATGTGGCCAGAAGCAACTGTGTATTCTCTTTTAGATAAGGCATCCTGCAATTAAAAACACTGGACTTAGAAAGCTTCTTAAGGCTTATTTTGTCAAATGAAAAATGCCACTGGTTTTAATGCTATTGTAATAAACCTTATTCTTATTCCTGGCATGAATATGATATATTTTTTTAATTTCAGAAAAATGGATAATTAACATTTTTGCTTATCATTTTCCTTCCATGCATACAAATAATTTGTCAGATAGACCACCAAGAGAGACAAAATTGAATAATAGGTCTAGGCAGCATGGAACCAAAATAAATTAGAGGTTAGGTTTCCAGCCTGTTAGTTGGGTTTTCAGGGGAAAGAAGAGGTGGTTGTTAATACAAGGAAGTTTTTCTGACAGTTTTTGCAGCCTACCTTTGTATTGTTTCCCCATATGAAATCCCAAATAAATTGATCTGAAATAAGATGTGAAATTAATATTAGAAGTCCCCTAGTTTATTTGTGAGTCTAATTTTTTCAAATGTATTTAGATTAGAGGCCTAACAGGCATTACTGCATCTGTGATTCAGCCAACTAAGTTCCTAGATAATGGTCCATGATTAATGGTGAGTGCTGATAATAGGAGGTTATTAGCGAAAGCAAACTTGGAACAAATCTGCTGTATACATTATATACTTTACCGCCATCTGTGGGTATTTATAATAAATACAAATTAAAGTCAGCGGTTAGAGAAACCTATGTTCTCCATATATGACAGAGGATTCCTCAGACATAGTCTTCCAGTAGGCATCTTCACTGTAGGAATTCCCATTAATTTTTTTTGCAGAAATACTTACTATTACTTGCAAAGAAAAAACAGTTTTTGTGGATAGAGTTCTTTTGGCCTTGGTTGCTGTCAAGGATGTCTTTCTAGAGTCCGCTCTGTGAGGAAGGATTATGTGTCACATGTTACCTCTGCTCTGCTGCCACACACGTTATTGGGTGTGAAAAATTGTTTTTGTCCTTTCGTACTGAGATTCATTCGATATTCAGCCCATGTGCTGGCAGGACGTTCCTCCCTTTTATGTCTCCTTGAGTAGTGACATTTTACCTCCTTGTGGTTCGTATTGTTTGTTGAGCAAATATGTCTGTATAGAGAAGAAACAATTGGTATGTTCCTTACTACTAAATGTAAAAAGCAGAAAAGAAATGTGGTACAGACAGAGAACTGCAGAAGATAAATTAGAGCTAAATATTATGATGCCAATAACCTGCTGAATCAAGTGACATGTTTTGCTGGTAGCAAATGTACTGCTGCAAATACGGTTCTGCAGCAGAGTGACAGAAGGGGTGCCATTGCTAGGATCAACCTGTGTTGTGCTCTGAGTTGTTTATGCTGTTTGATGGACAGTGTCTGGTTTACATGGTGTTTTTCCAGTAACTTTTGTGCACAAAATTCAAGAGTCATCATGTAGTACTGAGGGCAGGTGAGCAATGTGGTGGATGTTAAGATAAATGACTTACTGGATTCAGCATTCAGGAAGCAGTATTTGGTTGGAAGAATTCCCGGCTTTTGAACTATTACAAAGTCATGATATTTTAAACCCTGTGTGTTTGTAAATGGATGATAGATGAAGTGTCACAAACGTTCTGGTTATTTGTGGTCATCAGCTAAACCTCTGGGATGAAGTTAGGAATACTCTAGAACTAATGTAGTTTGTTTGGTTTTCCATTTTGTACAGCTGTGAAGCTAATTTTTTCATAGGCTGGTTTTCAGAGCGAATGCTATTTTAGTGGCTGCTTTGTGAACTTGCCTGTGTAGGGTGTGCGTGATGGAGTTTGCCTCCCCTCCATAATGATTCAGTTCTCAGCAGTGTTTCACAGATGCATTTCCACATATGTTCTTGGTTGTACTTGTATTTTTATGCTGATCTATCTATATATATATGCCAAAGAGTATTCTGCTTTTCTTGCAGTTCAGAGGTGTTCATTATGTGGATCTGAAGGTGCAGACATCTATGTGCCTAGGGATGTCAGGGTTTCTGGTTACCTGCAAACTATAGCTCTATGTGCTGGACTGAACTTACCCATTTTCATCTGTTTTCTATGTGGGCAGTTTCAGTGTAAAGGACAAAAGCTTTTCTCTCTGCCTATTCATTCCTAAATTATTTGATTGACACGTCTGATGAAATTTTCTTCACAACAGTTAGTTTATAACTTTGCAAACATCTTTAGGCGTTTTGGTCCTTCTTTGCTGGATTGCATTCTCAAACATCATGGTTTATCTTCTCAGCTATATATCAGTATTTTGCTTTTTCTCAAATCCTTCTTCCCCTTACATGTTTGCCTTTTAAGCACTAAACTACATTCTCCCCTTTCATAGGTGTCTGAAATTTTTTGTCTTTTCTCTTCTGTGTGTTCCTTCCATTTATTTCCTTCCCCTTCTGTGACATGATGCATTCATGTAAATAAGAGCACATCCCTTCTGCCATCCTGCCTAGGGACAGGACAGTTTGCCAGGCACCTGAGACACGAATGAAAGTGGGTCTTCTGCAGACTGAGCGAGAGTGCACATGCAGGACAGGTCTTCACACCCTTCAGGAAATGCCTTAGGGCAAAACTTTCTTCACCTGCCACTCTCTCAGTGCCAAAAGTCCCTCAGAACTGTTGACCATCAGTCCTCCAGAGCTCTGCCTCTCCCGGGTCTTTCTGTTGTATTTGAAGCCCTGAATCTGGCAACTTCTTCCTTCTTTAACTCTCCATGCAGAGGCAGAACAGTTTCTTCTGTTTTTATTTACTCCCTGCCAACTTCCTGTTTTTAAGTCTTTTTTACCAATAGAGCTATCAAGAGTGTTCCATTAGTTTATTATTCTAGAAGAAAATACTAATGTAGGCTTATTTGAAGGGTGTCAGTTTCCATAAAGTTTCAGCTGGAAATAAGGGAAAAAATTAAAAAAAAAAAAAAAAAAAAAAAAAAAAAAAAAAAAAGGGACTGTTTTGGTCATGTGAACTCCCATTCATTCACCTTCTCATAATAAAGCAAAATGTTCAATTGGAGGAGCATTTTAGCTTCATTTTAGAAAGTTACTTAAATAGAATTTTTGAAAAATAAGAAGTTAGAATATTTTGATCAAGCTGGATGTGGCTTTTAGTCACTTTTAGTACATTTTGTTTTATGAGATTATCATGAAGGGCATTATCTTTGACTTTTCAATTTTTGCCTTAAAATAAAGCAGTGGAAAATACCTAAAATACAGAACAAGACCTGATTTTATTCTTTATAGGTTATATACTTGATTCTTTCTACTCAGAGTTCTCTCACATATAATTGAGGCATTTGGTTTTTGTCTCTTGATATCATGAGACGTACTTAATTCTTGCTTTGTTTCAAAGCTGCCTATATTGTTCCCAGTAGGAGTAGCAAAATCAACAACATTTTGGTGAGCATTTGCTCTGCTATATCTTGAAAGAGGTAGGAGCTGGCGTGGAGTTGTCTGGAGCTGTCTCAAAAGTGAGAAAGATGACACTGCATCTCTTTGCACTGTGGTTCGTGTTTGGAAGGTTTGAGTTTCTGGTTTGGTTTTGTTTTTTTTTTTTTTCCTTTCTATGAGAAAGAAAACGAAAATGTTTCAAAAATGCACTTACTGGTTGAAAGTTTAGATGGGATGGGTGACTTTGGCATGCAAATTTCAACCTCTGCCCGAACTCTAAGCTTTCTTTGTTTTCCTGTCTCTTTGCCACTGACATGAGGAATCCACAAGATACTTGTTCAAGCAAAGGACTGGTACAGCCCCTTTAAGGAGCTGTAACAAGAGCTGCAAATCAAACAGTTCTGTAACAACTGGGTCAGTGTATATAGAAAGACTTTCAAACATGGTTATTTATTCAGTCTCCTGCTGTAAGATTAGTCCCATTTTGTGCCTCCTATGCATTCCCTTCCAGTTCATTCAATCTAAATAAAAACTTTCTGCTAGAATTCATGTACATATCAGTGACATTCATCTAAATAAAATATCCCAGGCACTTGAGTCTCAGGAACAGTCTTACGAAGAAGCAGATCATATTCTGTTTATTTGGAAATGGGATGCATGTTGACGTTGGGCTTGTTTCAAAATAATTTCAAAATGTTAAAATCTTTATGAAATCTTAACATTAAATTTTATGAAGACAGATGTTTGCTGAGATGTGATGCTGAGGGCTAGGACCAAAATCAACTGCTGAAGGTAAAAACCCCACAACACTGCCATAGGGAGGAAGAGGGAACAAACACAAACCTCAGGGTAATCAGACCTGTCTTTTTTTATACTTTTTATCATTTTTTGCTTGATGTTAGTAATATAATGTAAGTTATATACAGTGCTGTACTAATTTGGTAGTTCTTGCTGGGTGAACACACAAATACTATCTTTCTTCCCTTTTAATGTGCTGAATTTTTTCCTAGAGAAGCTTGGCAAGCCTTTTCTCCCAGTTAGAGGTTTGAAGAAATTGAGTAAGTGTAGATAAAACCAGCTTTTTTAATCACTGAAACACAGAAAAAAATTAAAATACATTTTTGCTTGTTATGTAGAGAAAGCAATAAAAACAGTGCCAGACAGTTAATGCCTCTCTTGTACCTTTCATTTCAAAGACCTCAAAAGAACATCAAGAAGAAAAAAGGCAAAATCTATTCCCTATTGGCATCATTATAAATGTTGTATCCTCTAAAACTCTAAAGACATCCAAGAAGAGTAGAAGAATAAATGGCATTGAAATAAAGAAAGTCTCTCTGGAGCTTTGTTCAATCGGCTTTGTTAGAATTCACTCAAATAGGATGATTATAAGAAAAGATCTCATTTGTTTCAACATTAAAGGAGCAAATTAATATGTGGCAAGCTGCTAATAATTGCCTCATTATGTAGTGAATGGGCATTGCGTCCAATTTACAAAATTACAATCATATTGTTAAAGTAACAATTGAGAAAGTTTAGTCTGAGTTTCCTAACTGTCTGCATGATTAGTTGTGGGATTCAGAGTGGAACAGAGTTGGTGGTTGGAAAGAGCACACCACCTCTCTGTAGTGCTGAGAAGCCACAAGAGAAATTCAGCTTTTCATTAGTGGGAGTTCCATCTGCGGAGGTCTTGAGCTGGATTTGGTCCAGCTGAGGAGTGAATCTGGCAGTCTCTGCTGAGACCAGAGTTTGGCATGTGTCTGGTCTGTCCAGACATTATTTTGTAGTTCAGAGACCTGGCCTGAAATCATTCCCTCCCAGACCTCAGCAGTTGTACAGGGCTGTGGCTGGGAAACTTGGTGATCCAAGATCCGTGCCATTGGGGAAACCCACCCATACAAATGGTTCTGTAGCTGGAATTTCAGTCACCTGGTGGAGACACTGGAAATGGTGGGGGAGTTGTCAAGTTTGGAAAGTAAGCGATTTTCCAAATAATGAAACCCTGTGTGGAAGGGAATCATGTTTTGTGACCTAGTTTAGTTGGATTTGCTTGTGACCTTTTCTAATTCTGGCTGATTTTGTTATTTAATGATTTGACCTTTGATTCTGTGAAGCCACTTCAGTGCTAAATGCAAAGATTTAATAACTAGAACTGTTTGATAAGTGACCTTTATTGCATAGCTATTTCTCATTGCTAGAGAAATTGCACTGTTTTGTGAGTTCTAATTCACAGTTTTAATTATCTTTTCTATTGTCTGTGAGCTTGCACAGGAAATGGAAAGGTCAGACATTTCATTTTCTTTACTGATTAAAATATAAGTGTTCCTCAACAGTTACAATGTATCATTCAGGAAAAAGATGGGTCTATTTGTCAGAACCATACCCAACTTCTTTGCTGAGGACTTCTACATCCTTCTGGTTGGCAACAAAATGAGCAATTTTCTAGCAGCAATAATAGCTCAGTCCCCTTGGTGTTTAGAGGTGAAATAAATGTCTGAGTTCATAAAAATAGAAGAAAAGGTGAATGGTTCTTAATGTTTTTGTCTTTAACTTGTGTATCTATGATACGAAGTGAAATGAATGAAGTGAATGAAGATCTTGTGAGAGGTGAACCTTGGCCTGATATTCTGGGTCCACAGAGGATAAGCAGTAACAGCACAAGTTTCTGTGTGGTCCTGCCAATCTTGTTTCAATCCCACTGCTGCTGGACCATGTCTGCAGATGAGAGGGCAGCCTGGACTGCCTGGCAGACCCATTTGTGTTGTGTGTGGATTCATGTGTGTTACTTAAACCACCCTTCTCTGTGCATCTGACACTTACAAACCAACACCACAAACTCGTGGCCTGTCTCCATAAGGGGTTCAATAAGTGAATATTGATGTGTGTTTTCTCATATGTTGGGGGAGATACAGTGCAAAAAGATGATGAAGACAGTGGAGGATTCTGGAGTCAGTGGAATATCAATCATGGATGTCAGTCAGTCTCCTAACTCTGGGATCTCTGTTGGGAAATATGCGTATTGGGACATGTAAAATCCCTCTACATTGTAAAAAATATTTCTTGTGAGATAGAGCTGGGAGGGAGTTAGCTTCTGACTCTGTTCAGATTATATGTTGACCTACTGTAGGCATTCAGTATTATGAAAGCACTTCATAAATTGGAACAAGATAAATGAATCACAACAAAAGAGCTAGAAAACCAGGGGACACAGTTGCAGGAGAGAGTGTTCTCAGCTTATTCAAGCAGAACAGTTGCACTCAGTGAATAGAAAATGTGCAATGAATTTCTAACTAAGGTGAGAAAATCAAACAATTCCAAATTTAAGGGAGCAGCTCCATTTTAATGGAGAAGGAAGAATTTAGTGAAAAAAGCAGCTCTGAGGATGAGACAAATTTAAATGGAACCAGATTCTTGACCAAATTGGCTTTTCCTATCTTGCAGTTTCGTATTCAGCATTTGTTAGTTTGAAAGTTCACCCTGAAAGCTATAAATTAATCTACTGGGACTGTAACAATTCACTTCATGCCAGGATATGAGTTATGCCTGTGGATTTGTTTAGGTCACCCAGCCATGTCCTCATAATGTATCTTAGAGAGAATTTCTGTAAGTAAGCAGTAAACAGAAAGACTGCTGCGTTCAGCTGCATCTCCTGGGATTTCATCCCTGCTGTCAGAGAGCCATGCAGGACAGCTCTCTAAAACTATAACAGCTATAAAAAATGCATGGTGTTCTGTTAAGGAAACATTGATGATGCTTTTGCATTCAATTATGAATCTTTAGCTACTGATGAAACGAGGAAAGAATGTTTTCCTGAACTAGCCACATAATGAAGTCAAATCAATCAAAATAGAGAAATCAAAGCTTTGAAATCGTGAGGTTTGCTGCATAAGTCTTGCAGGATGCACCTTAATTCACTACAATATTTGTCTCCCAAAGATGAGATATTTTAGCTCTCTTCAGATGTTTGTCTCTTGTCCTTGCATTATTCTCCCTTATCAAAGAATTCAGTATTTTGTCAGCGATGGCATCCAAGGGTTATAGTGGTCAAATGTAGGCAGGCTATTCATCCACATCAGCTAAATGAGGTGTGATTTTGAAGAGAAATAACCACAAGTTTGATCAGAAAAGCACCTAGCATCCTGTCAGAGTAAATGTCCAGAGAACGTGAAGGGAATTCTTCCTGAAAAATGCTGAACTGAGGTCACTGGCTCCCAGTTGTGAGCATGGCAGAGGATCAAGTCTCTGAGCATACAAAAAATTGCGGGTTATCTCTGACCTGGATGATCTTCTGTAGGGTTTTTTTTGATGGATCTAGTTTTCATTTGATTTATATTTCTAACTGAACTCTTTGCACAATCCAATTTAAATAGAGGGCATTTCCTTTTAGTCTTTAGGTACAAAAGAATGAAAAGACATTTACTCTTTATACTCTGACAAATGGAACATCAGATAGGTCCTTATATCTCTGTTAGATGATCTTTTCTATTTTCAATTCATATTGGAGTAATAGCACCCTAGAACTTGGTCAGGAAATACTGTCTTTGACTGTAGCTTTCTCAGGATTAATTCCTAGTTCAGGTGTCACCAGTCCGTCTGCCTCTCCTTTTCCATGGATCATAATCACTCGCTGGAGAGAACAGCTTATTCCTCTGTCCATATATGCTTTCCAGCTGTAGGATTTTCATACTATTAGATTGCTTTTTAGAGGAACGTTCGACTTCTGTCACAAATTTGTGAACTATTCATTCAGACACAAACACAGTTAATGTACAGTTAAACTTCCACCATTACTTCTTCAGTAGTTTTTTTCCTATTGCTGACACCACCTTGTTAAAAGAGAAGCCACTGACCTAAATATTGCTTTCTGCTGCTTCTTTATTTCCTTGTTTTTTAGTGAACAGAGTAACACTTAGAGGAGAAAAAGGAATGATTATTTGTATAGTTGACTTTGCAAGGCGGGAACAAAGGCAAAGATTGGAACTGCCTATTTCACTGAAAAGGTTTGCATTCAGAGCTTTGTAGTGGTAGAGTTTTTGAGCAGCTCTGCCACATGGGGATTGTAGTTTTGCTTTGTAAAGAGAAACATCACTATCAATTTGATGTACTTTACCTGTTTTTCTTCTAACTGAATTTTCAGTCTTCATGTTTTACAGATAAAAACTTACAATATGTATTATTGTTTCCTGTCTTCCAGCCTCTACAACTTGACTGTGACCTCTGTGCCGTTGTTTCAAACTCAGGACAGATGGCTGGCCAGAGGGTGGGCATCGAGATAGACAAGTCCTCCTGCATATGGAGGATGAACAATGCTCCCACAAAGGGCTATGAGGAAGATGTTGGGAAGAGGACAACTGTAAGAGTGGTCTCTCACACAAGCGTGCCTCTCCTGCTTAAGAATCCTGAGTACTTCTTCAAAGAAACCAACAACACCGTTTACGTGATCTGGGGTCCTTTCCGAAACATGCGGCGGGATGGAAATGGCATTGTGTACAACATGCTGAAGAAAACTGTTGACAGCTACCCAACTGCCAAAATCTACGTGACAACGGAGAAGCGCATGAGTTACTGCGATGCAATATTTAAGAAGGAGACAGGAAAAGACCGGTAAGTCTTAAACATGAAGAACAAATATAGTGTTTGACAAAAGATACGTGAGAAAAGTCCATGTGGGATGTCAGCTACTAAATGAGTCCCCAGATATGTTTTTAATGGATTGTTATATGGGTTTGACTGTTATAAGCACTTGATGAGGCAGCAGCTAGGCCCCATTTACCCCACCTACGCTACCTTCTGTTCATTCCATTTCTGTTGGCTTGAATCCCAAAAATATTGGATGTCTTCCTGAAATGTTTTCAAAGCTGTGTGTTGTTTTCAGCTCAATTTACTATTGATTAAATTGACATTTTATTTGAAGAGGATAATCCTACACAAACAACATTTCCAAATGTACAACCTCAGGATAATTCTGGATATTGGGTTTTCTTCTCTTTTGAGATTCACTGTAGCTTTCTTCAAACAGAGACCTCAGGATTATGCATTATTGCTGTTTCTTGGTGAAAACAGGTTATCAGAGATACTGGAATAGATGTAGGTATTATGCTTAAATTCTAGTGTCCATTCTTGACAATGTGTATTTATGCTACTCAAGGGAGGCTGTAAGAGGTGGAAGTGTGAGACCCACTGTTTGGGCTAGCATGTTAAAAGCAGAAACTGGATTTGTGGAATTAAGACCACAAATTTCAAGAATTTGTAACAAAGCTGCAGAAATTCAAGTCATCTGTGTTTTGGTATAGAAGAGCACCTGTAATGCATACTCACTTGAGCTAACTAGGGAGGAGTTTCCAGATCACTGCTGTGCCTAAATATGATTTTTTAAATTTGCCCATCATGCCCATTGCTATTCTGACCAAATAAAAGATACAGATATTCACAAACAGCTTGATGTAGTCTGAAATTTTGACTTAGCTTTTGAAGTAGAAAAGCTTGTTGTCTCAAATGTACTTGTTTCACTGTTATTAACTGTCAGAATTTATGACAGTTGATTTTTTCCTATTTTTCAAACTATTGGAACATAAGGAGGAGCCTGCCCCTGTTCACCAAGTGCACATGTTGCTGCTGTGGTTCTGGAGTTGGAGGGAGCTCATAAATCTCATAAAGGTGTCAAGGTTATCGCGGCTTCTTTAGTTCAACTGAACAAACTGATGAACAGAGGCTAATAAATACACAAGACCCATTCTTCAAAAATGACCTTTAATAATCCAAGTCATCCTGTTTACATATTAATCAAGCTAAATATGATCATGGGTACATTATTGCATTGCTGTACATAAATTTGTTTATATTTATGAGTCAGTCAGGTCACAGCAACTTTACAATACTTCATCAAAATCCTTATTGTGAGATTAGATCTTGAAAAAAATCTTCTCTTTTTCCTTTTAAAAAAACCCCTCATCATTCAATGTCAAAGTATCCCTCTCTCCAGCCTAATGCATTCCTCTTCAACAAATTAACACATCTCAAGTTTTTATAGTTACGCAATTAACACAATACTAATGCTTCTTTTCATGTCAAAAGCTTCTCTCAGTGCTTATAATAAAGTTCTTAAGCAGCCTAATGTTGAAGTGGCCCATGTTCTTTCTCTTTAAGTTTCACATTGCAATAGCTATAATTTTTATGAGCCTGTCTCACGACCCATCACGTTATTTGTGCATGTGTGTCCCTTTTTCCTAGGGGAAAACCCACCCCACTTCTCTCAGTGGCAACCAGGTAACATCCTTGTATCTACTGCAACTTTCATTTTTAGTCCTACTTTTTCACATCAAATACTTACAATACAAATAAAACTATGTTTTTAACATAATTTAGTGCTTTTGTCAGCCAGAAACAAGGGAAATGATTGATATATCACCACCCAACATCTTCTGTATCTCAAGAAAACATCTTGCAATTCCCTAGTAATCGGGGACTTCAGTTTGGAAACTGTTTCATTTTCTCTAACGTCTTCAATTTGCAGGACCTGTCTTCTGTTTCTAGGGAGGGTCATGAGACTGTTAGAGGTATGTGGCATTTGTGGAAGCAGTAAATGGAGAGCACAGGAGATTTGTGGGTGATGAAAATACTTTCACACATTGTGCCAGGCTATTACGATGCTGCGAGGGCTCAGGTTCCTCAGCCAAATATTCCTTCAGTTCCTCAGAGAAAAATCAACCCTTGCTTGGAATATTAGATTGAACAGAGGTCTGGTTCGACATGTTTCCAGCAAAATTCTGGAAGGAAACCAATTTCAACTCATATTTTAAAATGTACTGAGTGGATTGCAACTACATCTATTTTAGTTTAATCCTAAAATACTGTCTTTCTGTAGTCTATGCTACTAATGCATAGTACGATTGCAACAGATTTCTAGTCTGTCGAGCCTTTAATGAGTTTTCTGTTTCTACTCTTTGATGTACAATCTTTTTAGGTAATTAGTGGAACTTTTCAGCAGTTTTTTCCTCAAGTTTTTAAAGGATGTTGGGAGAAGCAACTAAGAGGTACGTGCTTCAGTCACTTCTCTGCTGCAGAAAAGCTCTGGTCCTGCAGTGCAGACATGAGAGCTTTATCCCTGACTTCACTGGATGCAGGTTCAAAACCCACAGCTTTGGTATTGACAAATGATTTATTACTGATGCATGGAAGAAACAAGAATTGCCTCTAGGTGACTTGCAAACAGTGGTTTTTATTTTGTAATGCATTTTTGAATTCTACAGCAGTACAGAATACCCTCTGATATGGGCTATCTGCTCTGGGTAATTAACCTTGCATGAGTGTTAAGAATCTGGGGAACATATGTTCTTTCTGAGAGTCTTTGTTAGTGAAGCAGTCGAGTTCAAGGTGGTGAATGCTCATCCACTTTGAATAATTGTTGTACATAAATAATATTCATTACCAGACATTCACAATTTTTCATTAATGAATTTTACTTGGTACTTTCCCAGAGGGAGCATAAAGCTGGCAGCTTCTTCCAGTACTTCACTAATGTGCTGGTGTATTATATATATTGACTCAAGTGAAAGGATTTAAAGAAATATTAGATAATTACTAAATGTGGCATCTTTGTATGTACCTCAGTCCAGATAAGTGGTTCTAAAACCATCTATATCTTTGCCATGCAATACAAATATAATGCAATATGATATAATAACATTTAATTGCTAATAACAGAGAAAACTGTAGTCTTCATTAAAGCAGCAAAGCTAATTCTGGTCTGATAAAGTGCACTGAGCATCCCTAAATAGGTTTTAATTAGCTGGCACCAAAGCTGCACCACCCTTAGGGAGGGTAAAATTAATGAAAACTAGTGGCGAATAGATCAATGCTACTGGATGTTCTTGCCTTAGGTGAAGGTGATGAGAAAGAAAGGAGTGTCTTTTCAGGATCATTTAGAAAACAGTCTGCATTAAAAGTCACTTTCAACAAGCAATGCTAAAACAAATCTGTGCTGATATCAGCGGAGCAGTGTAATGTTTTCTGGACTGCAAGCTCCATTTGTGTTTATTATACTCCAAGCATCTGGGGCTAACCCCTGAGCTCTGCACCTCCGGGCAGTGCCGGTGTGGTCCCAGCTCCCCGTCCCCCCGGGGCTGGCGGTGGGCTCAGACTACTCCTGTCCCTCTGCACACGTGAGGCATTCAGCCAGCACACTGCCAGCGCTGATGTGCTGGCACTGCTCACACAGCAGCGTCACTGCGTGTTTGTAGTCACTCTGTTTGTGACTAACTGCGGAGCCCTGCTGAAGAAATGTGTCCTGAGCTGCTAAATTCCCAGTAAGAGATGCGAGATGATGTTCTGAAACCCAGCCAGTTTGGTAGACAGAGGACTTTCCACATACACTGTGCTAACTCTGACAGTGCCCATCCCACACCCAATCAGTTCAATTCAACAACATTTTTTTAAGATTATTAGCTGTACACACACATCTTCAGGAGTCAGGTTCACTGAGCCACATTTGCAGTCAAATGACTGATTCTGAAAGACTCCTGTCAGTATCTTGGACAATTCTGAAGAAACAAAATTGCTTTTGTGCTTCTCTTCCAGAAGTTCTTAGTTTCGTCAGTTCATGCCAGATGGTGCTATGTGTTAGGTTGTGAGAAAGCTGTTTTATCATTCAAGGCAGAAAGATGTATCATTCTGATCACTGACTTCTGCATCAAGATTCAAAATTTGGGGTTGTGTTCAAGCTGCCATTTTACTCAGTTCTGCTCGCTAATTATTTATTACTTTGGTGATATATGAGATCTATATTACATCTCTGTCATTTAGAGCTAGCAAATTACATTCATCTAAAGTTTGGATTGACACTGTTAAGACAACTGCAGTCATCACAGCTTCACCTCAGCTAATACGTGGTTTTTCATGTGTCTGACTAATCTACATGAAGCTATAGTCTAGTAAAAATGTCATTGAAATGAATAAATGAAATTGCATTCTCTGAGGTTCAAGTAGCTGAAGGTTCTATTGTTTGGTGATATTCTCTGTGAATTGAGGTAGTAAAGCTGTCAGTGGCCAGAATATCAGAGTTTTATGCTGTGTTTCTGGTTGTTGGCTTGAATGAAATATTGTAGTAATGATATTTTCATTTTTGAACTTGCTTCCACATATGTATTGGTCTCTCTCTCAAAGTTATTCAGAGGAAATATAAAAGATTTGCTAGTGTTGCTTAAATTTGCAGGAAGGAGTTTTTCATTAGGAAGCTGTGAACATTGACATTGAGTATGGCTCAGAGAGTTAAATTTTGGCACTTGGGAAGTATGTCCCATCAGTGCTTTGTATTAATGTGATTTTAAAAAAATAAATTAAAAAATATATCTATATATATAAAAAATTTCTGGAAGATGAGTAAAAGTTCATTTCATTTTGAATAGAAAATGAGAAGAGTTAGGGAATATCATTGTGTTTAAATTACAGAATTTTAGGACAAAAAAGATGCAAAAATTGATTCCGACTGACAGAGGAGATGTATAATGCCTGTTAGAACATTTTTAAGAACAAAGATTAATTTTAGTTTACATTTTGCTACAGTCCTTATCATGATGATGCAATATCTGCTGCTGCACCAATAAAGTCAGCAAAAAGTTCTTAACTGCCCGTGAGCATCTCAGCAACCCCAAAAATACATGTTTGATATAGTGACCATATTTTAAGTACTTAGCAGTGGATGTTTCTTGAACTATTGCTTGGCACTTCCATTCCTTCTTTTTATAAGTTCCTTTAAAAAATTATAATGGATTTGTTCATCTTAATTCATAAAGGGTTTAAATAGTTTCATTGTCAGTCGAGACTGCTTTATTACCTGAAAAAACAAGGGTCTAAAGCATGAAACCTTAATGAAATAAATAGATTTTTCATTATAAAACACTTAAAACCTCAGCATCTATTACTATTTGTGGTCAATCACCAGATGGTTAACAACTGTTTGGGGGTTTATATCCACTCTTCCATTTCCTGGTAAAACACCAGTTGTTCCTGAGTGTTCTACATTTATTCCCTACAGCCCATTAGTAACTGCATTTATATTCTTTATGAAGATTTTCCTAATTAAGATGAACACTTTTCTCTATTGGGCAGATGGAACTCAATAGAAGAAGTCCTTTCTTTATTAACATGCCAGTAAATGCTGCTCAAAGCACCAGCACTTCTGTTAAGAAACACAGCTTCTACTACATTACACTAATTACACAGCAACGTGAAGCTTTATTAAAAAATATCAATATTAGCTATTATTTTGTGATAAAGCTGTGGCTGCATATAGATTGGTGTGAGCTTAGAGACCTATTGATTCTGCAGTGGTTGCTGACTATAGCCATGGAGTTGTTTCTTTTTAATTAATGATTAAAGACAAAGAATATATAATCAGAATCTACTCCATCATTGTGCATTTTTTTTTTGATGTTCTTTGAATTTATCCATCTGTTTCTTTTAGTTTGTCACATCTTCTTTAAGTGCCACTGGATCTGTTTTCTGCTGCTGCTGAATTGTATGTTAAATCTTAATACGTTTGGTATAGCCCTAAATACATGCACTCCTTTTTCATCTTTAAATACTCTGCAGCTTTTATTGTTATGAGAAAATTGCCGATACTTCTCAGAAGGAACTGTGCATATGGATGGGATTCTGGAATTGATCCTTCATGGTCTCTTCCAACTCAGCATATCCTGTGATTCTCACATGCCGTGAGCATCCACCTTTGGAAAGGATGATGTAACTCAGTGACTCATGCTGGTGATCATGGAAGCATTCTGGATTGCAGGGCTTTCAGTTTTGCTGCTGGTGGTGAGGATATTTTATGGTTACAAAGGAAAAAAGTTTTGAGAGAAAAATTAGCGGGAGCATAGATTTTGAATGAAGCCTTTGGTGTTCGTCTTCCACTGTTCAGTGTTTTCACTTTTCAGATCACAGTGTGTAAAATAGACCTTGATGTTCCTGAAGGAGCTTAAAATTTTGAAGGAATAGAAATCATTTTTCAAAAATCTAACAATCAAAAAGAAAGATAAATTAATCTGTTTTTAAAAATTCAGCCTTGCTGCAAGGTGAAGTAATTGTCTTGAAAAACACAGAGTGATTACCACTGAAGTCTGTGCTTATTACCAGTTGTCATACAGCAATTCTTTTCTAAGAGATATTAAATAGATTAGAAGGTAAATTTAATGTTGTTATTGCTTAAGTGTGATACCTGTTGGTTACTGGTAACTGTGGGGTTTCTAATGGAAGCTCCCTAAAGGTCTCTGAGCCAGATTTATAGTGCAAAGTAAAAAAAAATACTGCAATCAAACTGCATGAGATGCACTGGGAGGTTTGTGCTGCAGAGCTGCTGCTCGAGTGAGGATAGCAACTTCAGGAGACAAGGAATAAGACTCTAAATAATTTCTTGCTTTGGGTAGAGAAGAATTGCTGTACATCTGTCCACCTAATAGCTAGTCAAATTTATTAGAAACTACTTTTATAAGAAAAGGTGTATGAGAACTCTCATGCATATCTCACTGAGTGATATTTAGAAAAGATTGTCATCTCAAGGCTTTGTACAAGTAAACAACACAGCAAAAGAAAATCTGTTTGCAAGTAGAAAAAGTTTAGCCTGAACTTATGTTTGAGTATTTTATCTTTAAATGTAGAAAGATTAGTAAACACATTCTGCATGGAGAATTTAGTAAGAAATCAACCCTGTGTGAGACCTCATAGACATAGATAGAAGGAAAACTAAGGGGAAATGGGAATTTTTGTGACTTATTATGTTAATTTAGAACTAATTGTTAACTAGGTGCTTGCTTGTGCACATCTTCAATATATTATTTTTACCCAGATGAGAAGAAAGCGGATGTTCTACATTTTTTTATTTCTGTGTCTGTTATCCCACATAAAGACTTTAGGCTGCAAGTTCAGAACAGTGAAACTGTTCAAATATATGGATCTACAGCACCTGCCTTTGAAAGTGACTCAGGATTCATAGCAATGCTTCTCAGGGAACCTGATGTGCTACTGGGATGTGCTACAACCTGTGTTTAGAAAACAATCACTCCTACACAGTTGCTGTGATACTCAACTTCTCTGAGCTTTTAACCGTGAGGCAACTCTGTTTAAAGAGTAACATGCACAAGAGCAGCATGTACAATTTTTCTCAGAGATTCACATCTTCAGCAGGTTTTGGAACTTTCAACAGTCTGGAAAAACATAACTGTAACAGTGGGGATTTATTATGACTCCTCAATCTTATGTCTTCAAACAGTTTGTGTGAAGTCTCAGATACTGACCAGCATGGGGCTTAGTTTGTGTGTGAAGGGAAATAATTTTTATACAGATGTTCAAAGATTCAGCCATTCTGTTTTCAGGACTTTGTAAGCAATTCCTGATTGTGGGAGCATTCAGTAAAGTTGGGACCACTTACCAGAGACACCACTCATCTCAGAACCCTCTCTGGTGCATAAAATTGAGTAAACGTGCAATTGCAGTAGAAGAAAAGTGTTTTTAACTGCTCATATTAGTTCTTTACAATTATCTTGTTGGTATCCCATCCTTATGTTTGGAGACTTCTTTTTTTTATTTTTAAATAAAAACATGCATATCCTCTCTGCTCTACTCCTACCTGTTACAGAAAGGAGGCATAAACTCCCTGTCTAATAACATTCTCTACATGATTCATTAAAACTTTCAAAGCACAGGGTTTTCTGCAAAGCTTTAAAAATTGCTGCAGATGATGTCACTAGTGTAGAAAAAGTCAGAGAAAGGAAAGAAAGAGTTAGCAGATGAAATTCTAAAAAACAAACAGCATGCTTTTATCTGAACAATAAAAACAAAGATAAATGTCAGAAATATGTGCTCTGTGTTCAGTTTGCTCTCCATATGTTTCAGAATTTTTCTTGAATAAATTAATTAGATTTTTCCAGTACTCCTGTCTCCAAAAAGTGTCCTAAACATTTTCCATTAGAGCGTTTCTGAAAAACATTGCAGGTATCGCTTAAGTCTCAAAAATGCCTTTGTGAGGCGAAGGATATTTGTTCCCTTTTTACAACTTAACTTCTCTGAGAGAAATGGACACTAGGGGAAAGCAGAAATTATTGCTGTGCAGAAATTCATGCCCTTAGGGCTTTTTGAATATTATATGCTTACTGTGAAGGCATTTCAGGCTCATACAGTCCTAATTTGGGGTTGGAATGGTCTGAAAGTGCAGTATGGAACAAATTGCTGCTACTGTATAACCTGTTTTCAGCCAAACACGGTAATGTTACAGCATTTCCTTCTATATGAAATTAGCAGTAGTCTCCTGACATTTTACAGTCAATCAAAATATTAGAAAAAGAAAATAATCTGAAGAGTATGTGCAAAGGAGTGTTTCTCTAAAAGAAGATTTTTAGTTTAATTTTTTTTTCAAGTATTATTTCATTTATTATCAATATTCTCTGTCCATGCATTTCAGCATTATTTACACACCTTTCTAGACCTTTAGGAAAGGTGACTAGTGTTTGTCATGTGTAGCATTTTCTTTTATCAAGGGAGAATTGTGTCTTTGCCAGAGCTCAGTGGTTGTGGATTTTTGCTCGCTCTGTTGCTGCTGCTCTGATTTTATGTAAGTGATGACACTGTTGAAATATGTTTTGTGTTTGGAGTAGAAGCAAGCAGTGGTCCTTAACTCCTCGGGGCTAATTTCATGGTCTTAAATTGCCTTTACCTCCCCTTCCAAGAATGAACAGTGTTCGGGAGAGTTGGATTTCAGCTTCACTGTGCAGAATGTGCCAGGGACTCCCAGCTGCAGTGCCATCCCAGAGCCTTCACACTCCTAGAGAGATTTTGAGTCTTGCTCATGGAGTGCCTCTTGGATATGAAACTTCATTTAACTGTACAGAGGACATCCCCAGGGTATCCTCAAGCTTTATGTACTGTTTAGGTCTGTCTAATCACTTCCTGCCAAGCTACACTGCTTTGCTTGGTTAGAGGGAAGGCAGTGAATGGAGGAGCAGCTAAAGCCAGTTCAGTATTTAGCAGTGGGAAATGTAGGATTTCAGGCATTATTTCTGGATATGGTTTAGGGTGGTATTTAGAAATTATACATTGCAGGAAGACTTGTTCCAGTTTCCCTTCCAAGCTCCTAATTTTGGATCACTTGGTATTTTTCCTTTGTTTTTGAAATAATAACCCTTGGTGTCATATAAATTTGACCAGTTTCAGGGTAGCACAAGCAAGAGAAGCTTTACATGTTTTCCTTAAACTTCCTCAGTCTTAATTCCAGGCCTGAGACAGGTATGCAATATAAACATTTTCTTCATTATTCCTTTACATTTTACCTTGAGGCTATCCTAATGATTTCAAAACCATGGTCATCATTACGCTAAAACGGTGGCATTAGTACATTGGTCTTTGAGGGTAAATTATAATATGAAGTTTCCAAATAACTGCCCACTAATATGAGAGGTGGTTGTATAGTATTCCATTGCTTGTAATGCAACCATTAAAATAACAATTACGTGATAATGAAAGGACTCATTATGCTTTAGTTTATCTTTGCATAAAGTTAATAGCTAATGAAAACAAGAAAGATTATATCTAATTACATTTTACAATACTTTTGCTCTTGCCATAAAGAGAACATTTTGCACAGAATTGTAGATTGGCATGCCTCAGTAGTGTGCTTCAAATTACAACCATTTAAGACCAATGGTTGCATGGTCTTTTTATCAAATGGTACACAGTCTTCACGAAGAACGTTCTTGCAACTGAGTTACCAGAGGGAGTCAAATTTGCAACATGACTGTGCTGAACATAAATTTAAAAATAAATTTAGTTTCTTCAGGTTTGAAGTGTTAGAAAAATGAAGGCAGCTTGACACTGAGTCAGTCAGCAGAATACTGTCTCTCTTTGGATGAATGAGAAATGTCAAATGGGTATTTACCTACCATCTGTGACAATTTTGATTCAGTATTGGCAACAAGGCATTGTCAGGCAGGTGAGCAAGTTCCTTTTCTATTGTATCCAGGGCTGGAACATGCAAGAACAAATAGCAAAACAGGGCTTTGGCATGGATAGAGAAATCTCTCACTTTGTATGTTGGGATACTAAGCTCTAAGTGAATAGTTTTTATTTCAGGAATGCATTGATAGATCTCTCAATTGATCTTAATGGCAAGAAGTCTAATTAGAATTAAGACATTTTGGTGTTTTTATATACAGATCATAGTACACTGAATTTTAAAGATGCAGGAAGATTGTCCTCCACTTTTCAATATTTGCGTATTTTTTAAACATAATGATTTGTTAGAATGTTACCTTTAAATGCCAAAGTCATGGAAGTGGGAGTTACATAATCTAATCCATTTCACTCCAAAACAGAATTAAAAGATAGGAATTAAGCAGTTACGAGTGAACGAGGCATTAAAAGTATAACTGTATTGATTTTACTAGGTATTATATGAAATTACATCAGTTGAAAATGTCTTTGGTCTAATTGTGTGATATTTAATTAATTTCTGTTCCAGTGAGTTGAATAGTGGGTTGAGTTTATGAGCCACGGTGTGCATGGTTTCAGGGTGTTCAGAGCCTGTTACTGTCTGAGGCTCTGTTTGGATGCCAGGACAGCTCAGTACATACTAAAGCAAACATTGTAAGTCCTGAGGTCTGGTCCCAAGTAATTCCTGAAGCATTTCAACTCTCAAGCCTTCTCTTACACCTGTCCCATACTCTTCCATTTGGATTAATTAACTCAAATCACAAGCTGTAATGTCACTGTGTTTTGGTCACAAACTCTTTCTTTTCCATGCTTCCCTTACACTTTCACTTTCTGATCACAGAATCACAGGATTGTTAGTGTTGAAAGGGACCTCTGGAGATCATCCAGTCCAACCCTCTTGCCAGGGCAGGGTCACCAGAGCAGGTTATACAGCAACGCGCCCGGATGCGTTTGGAATATCTCCAGTAATGGAGATTTCACGACTTCCCTGGGCAGCTGTTCCAGTGCTCTGCCACTGTCGGTGCAAAGAAGTCCTTCCTCATGTTAACATGAAACTTTTGTCTTAGTTTATGACCACGGCTCCTTCCTCTGTCCTGTGGCTGGGCTCCACCGAAGAGAGTCTGGCGCCGTCCTCTTGGCACCCATCTTTGAGATATTTATATTATTAATGAGATCCCCTCTCAGTGTGCTCTTGTCCAGGCTAAACGGGCCCAGCTCCCACAGTCTCTCCTCGCAAGAAAGATGCTCCAGACTGCTCATCGTATTTGTGGCCTCTTTTCTTATCCTGAGGAGCCCAGAACTGGACACAGTATCCAGATGGGGCCGCACCAGCGCTAAGAAGAAGGGGAAGATCATTTCTTTCAATTTGCTGGCCACACACTTCCATATGGGATACTTGTTTCTATATTACATGTTCCTTGCTTTTCTTGAAATATGTTTTCCATCTCTGACATTTTTTTACAGATATTATGGACATTTTTTCCTCTTTTATTTCCTGCCTCATTGTAACTATGTCATCCATACGGCTTTCTTCTTTCAGCCTTTTGTCCTTTTATTGTGAAACATACTGCCTCGAATACACCTCCTGTTTTTGACCCAATCTCTTTTAAAACAGCTCACAGACCTGCAAGGTATCTGATGAAGAGCAGCTTTTCCCTCTGTGCCCTTGTCGTTGTCCTTGTGCTTCCTCATTCGCTTGAATCCTGGTGCAGAACACCTGAAATTCTGCAGGTCCAGAACTGCAGATCTCAACTCAGTACATCCAGTTCTTAAAAACAAAAACAAAATATCACAGCGGGGTGCAGAAGCTGTGCATGATTATTTATTGATGATTGTTGGTTACAGGAATTAAAACAGCAGGGAGCTCAGATTTTGATCAGAAACCAAGTGATTTTTCTGTACACTTTTATTGTAAAATATGAACATAATATAAACCCATTGTGCTCCTGCTGTTAAATGCTAAGCCCTGGTCTGATCTCCTGTATGAACAGTGTGTGTTCCCTGTCTCACAGGTATGTAGCTCTGTATATGTGAGCATTGATTAAGGCTTGAAGCTGTTATAAGGCAATTTTTATATATGTGAATATAGGAGCTTTCATAATTGCTTCACATCAGCTCTCAAGTGTGCCAAACACCCAGCACAATGTGATCTCCAAGTGAAAAGCGAAGGGATCTGGGGCTGGGCAGCCTTTCTATGGGCTCCCAGCACAGGAGTGTTCACACAGAGACTCAGTTCATGTGCTGGCAATGAGCAGAGTGCATGTGCTTTGCTTTTTGTAGGCACTTTTCTATTATTACAGTACAGGATAGCCAGCCTGGCAGTGACTTTTAGGTCTACAGTTATAATTTATTTGCTTTTAGTTTTTGTAACATCACCAACTGCTAAGGGAATTGATGCTTAATACATTTCTAAATAAGTAAAACTAAAGTATAAATAAATTATGCCTGGTTTATTAGTCCAGGTGTTTTCAGCATTGCTGAAAAGTGGTTTGATGACAGCCACCAGCACTAGCAGTGGAAAAAAACTTGATTTCACAGTGATTATTATCATTGTAATAAACCATAATTGAAAGATTACAAAATTGATTCTTTTAAAAATTAATGTTGCATGAGTGAGTAGGCTCCGTGGCATTCAGATTTTTTTCAGTGTTACTTGGAAGGAAAGTGGCTTATTTTATTTCCTGGCAGAAAACTGCTGATTTTCAAACAATCACATTAGAGAAAACAGTCCCAGAGGGTTACAGGAGGCAACAGACCTGTGTCATTATGCCTTACCCTTTCCTGATGGGTTCGGAGAAGAGCCAGAAACAAAAGAAAGTTACATTCATTATTGAGAGAGCCTTGGGAAAATCTGTTTGACCAAGCAATTTTGCATGAAACGAGTGAGGAAATATTTGACTGCAAAGAACATAAACTCCTTCCATCAATATGCAATTTTCTGGATCCATTTGTCCAAGTGATTATTAAGAACAGTTTCTAAATTTGCAGTGCTTTACTTCAAAGGGCTGTGAAAGCATCGCCTAGTTAAATGGATGGAAGTGTTTTTACTAAACAACAAAAAAAAAAGACCAAAGTCAGTTGTAAGACAGTTTAAAGTGCAAAGTATTGAAAACAGCAGGAAACTTGAGGACCTGCAATAGCAATCATCTGCTCCAATCAGGAACATGGAAACCACAAATTTATCTTTGATGATTTCCTGTAAATATGCCCTTTGAGGACAGATTGGCCTGCCCAGTCTTGTGGAAAATGCTCAGAGTTACAGCTCTTCTCGCTGAAACATATGGATCTCAGCAAGCTCTGCTTCTCCATTTCCGAAGTCATTCTTCAGATGGAAAAGTCTGAGCAAAAATGTAATCCTGCAAAAATGCTGGTTAGCATCCTTCAAGCCTGGTCAGCCTGACTGGAAAACATCTTTCTAAGTTGTTGTTTTTTTCCTTGACCATTTTCTTCAGCAAGGTCTGCCCAGTTTTCCAGACCTGTTATCCTGGCTGAAATGGTTTTATTGATGTTTTCATTCACTTTAGAGTGTCTCATATTTCCCTAGGACGCTGCAGTTTAAGTATTTTCTCCGGAGATATGTAGCAGTGTGTGCTGGGGACTGGGGAAGGTACATGTGGGTGTCTCTGAGTGCCCCCAGGGTCACTCTCTCCAAAGGACCCCACCTGCAGTGTGACGGTGCAGTCAGGGTGGCTGTTCAGCACGTGGGGGTAATTTTGCAGATGGGGGGGTCTGGACTCTATTTCTTGCCGCCTTTCTGTGGCACTTCACTCCTGATGGTGTCTTACTAGGTCTGAATGCCTGGAATCTGGGCTGCACTCATCAGTGTTACATCCTGGTAGCCTGGGTTTTCCAGTCAGTGCCACATCTCACATTTATGACACAGACATCAAAGAAGCCCAAGAAATTGAGGTTAGATGTGGCTTACTGTTTCCCCATTTATACCCTGAAGACAGAACATGCTATTCCATTTTAAAGTTGATGCACCATTTCACATTGTCCAGATAGTTTGCAGTCTCTGAAGAAGTTTTCTGTGCTTGAATTTACAGTAGACACATAATCTACCACATTTGGTATGTATACTCTTACTTGATGACAAGCTCCTACTGGCCTTATGTAATGTTTTATTGAATAGAGGGACAGTTCCCAAGCCCATCTTTCTTCCCAAGATTGAAGTCGGTGTTAAGTTTCATTAATATTATTTAGAATTTCATAGTGCATACCATCCACAGACCTTAAAGCACTGCAGGACATTAAATCAGCTTTAATTTTCCCATTTTCCTGATTGTAAAACTCATGCAGGGAGTCATTTGTCAAGTTGCACAGAGGTATCATCCTGCAACTGTGTGGCAGAGCTATGAAAGTACCCTTCATTCAGGGTTCCCCATTGTCTCTGATGCACTACCTTGACATTCAGAAGGCACGAGTTGTTTATTCTTAAACTGAATACCTGTGGAAGTTCATGCTTAACTGGGAGCGATCACCAAGTGATGACCAAGTGCATTTTTATAGGCAGAAAGAAAGAACTGGGATTTCTTAAAAGAATTCACTAGAAATTCTGTGTCCTAAAATTTTGTGTGACTAGACCCAGCTCTTGTGTCTTGGCCTCTGTGTAAAGATAGGGTTGTAGTGCTCAGCAGAGCCTTGTTTAAAGATAACGCTTTGCAGGAGGGAGGGGGTGATCATTAGATTTGGGAAGGAATATTACAAGACATGTTGGAGCACTCCATATTCAAGCAGTTGCTTTCCTGCCACTTCCCAGCAGTTAACATTGCCCATCAAAGAAAATTGCTAAATAGCTCTGCTACATCATTCTTCATTTGCATTAGAAATCGCTCTAAGCAATAACAGAATTACAGCCAAAAAGTGCCAGCACTTTATCATTCATTTATTTGGTTTAATATATGGAGGTACCTATTTGAAACAGCATTTACTTTTCTTGAGCTCATCTTAAAACCCACTCTGAATGGAAGTGTTTAAGGTAATGACGACTCCGATTAATTCTCTTAGAAGAGCATGACTAGAATCAGATGCACTACTTCTCTTTTCATTAGACATTTCTGAGCTGCTATGAGTGATCTCTTAGCATGAGAGGAAAGAAATCAGCTGTATAAATCCGCATGTAAATAATCCACAGCACGCTGCTATTCTTCTTACTCAACCTGGTGAACGGTGAACTCGGAAGTCTTTGTGGTGGTGTCCAGATGGCATTAATAGAAGCTGATGCAAACTTTTCATTTTAAAAAAGGCAGAAAAGCCATGCTTGCTGTGTGCTGCAGATTGCTCTTCACCTGCACTGTGAATTGAGCGCTGTTACAGCTTTCTCAGCCAGCCATTACCACCTTCTTCCCCTCTTCTCACTGCCACCAAATCCCTGTAAATCCAAGCCTGGCCTGAACAGATCTCTAATCTGTTTTTCAACACGCACATCCCCCACCAAAGTCAGGAGGTCAGACGTTGTGTTGCACTTTTGTTCACAGACAGGATTGATACGTGGGATGCTGCAACAGGAGCTCTCTTCGAAGCAAGAAAGATGTTTCAATTCATTCGAGGAAATTTGAGAGCTGGCAGCTAAATTTTGCCAGTGTTTTATTCCCGATTATATTTCTTGATCATCACTAACTGCTATTTATTATCAATGGACATGGCACAAATATAGGGAAAAACATTTTCTAAAGCACCTCCCTGACCAAATAGCCTGTATTACATCTGAAAATGAAACACTTCCCTGAGTAATTTAGCCATCTTCATTTTTTTTTTTTCAACCGAAGTATCTGAAATTCCCATTTTCTTCTGAAAACACAACTGGAAATACTACTGTAGGATGCTTACATTGGTTGAAGAAGCAGAGATTTTCTGGTAACATTTGTCTAAAGTTCTTGTGCTGTTTTTACTAAACGTGGTTATGAAGTTTTGCATGATTGCTGGTGTTGCAGGTGTCTTAACATTTTAACATGGTAGTAGTAGTAACTAAAGAAAAGGAGTGGGTAGGAAGGCAATGTGATAGAGAATCTCAGTGAAAAACTTTCTGAGAAAATAGTGTTTAAAGTCAGAGTTACAAAGTGCATACTTTTCTACTGAGAACTGAACCTATCGGTTTCAAATTAAAGGTTCACACAAGAGTTATATCTGCTGTGCCTAATCTGCAGTAATTGATTCTTCTAATTCCTAGAGGAGCCCTCTCCACTTAAAGTACAATTGAACTCCACATTACCTTAAAACGTTACAGTTTAAGAAGCTGTATCAGCCTAGCACTGTACCAAGTGGGCTGCATTTGCAAGCAGACACTTTAGACCCTTTTCACTTCTTTGTTTCATCCCTTTGAATGCTAAACAGTTGGATCAGCAGCCGTTCCCACCCTGTATTTCACACGTGCTTTCATTTCTTACATGTCTGTGCCTGGCAACAGAAGAGGAGAATTCAAAATGGTATGGTGTGTTTCCATTCAGACTGGCTTATGGGCTGGGTTTTCTTTTCTGCTTCCTCTCCTGAATCTAAAAAAATCACCTGTAATCACATGTAATATCAAGGCTAATAGAACAGCATGATCTCCATTATTGTTTGAATAAATTTTCAGGAGAAAGTTAGAATTCTGCTGAACCATTACCTTATCTATCAAAAGAAAATGTATTTATAAGCCTCTATGTGGAAGATTTTATGAAGATAAGTTGTATCTTATCGTGTGATCTGAACCATTGTGGATTATAGACGTACTGGCTTTACAGAATCGGTTTTTAACATTTTTAGTGGCGATAAATTTAGTCATCAGTTCTACAAAAGTCTGGCTGTAACTAACAAACTGTGTGTGTCTGTATTTGTAATGAGTGTCTTGATAGTTTCACATATCAGTTCAATAAAATATCTTCTGCTCAGGGGAGGCATTTGGGCAGGAATATCTCATGACATCCCTGCCATTCCCATTACCATCACTACACACTCAGAGTAATATATGTTTTAAAAATTGATTGAGTGTGTATTTACAACATAGATCATAGGACATGTTTTTTTAATGGTGAGAAACTCCCAATGAAGCATTCTGTGATCTGTAGCATTGATTTGGGTTCTTTGATTTTAATGCTACAGAATACAGTCATAAAATTTTTAGACCCTTGATGTCATAGGGTGCAGCTTCTTGACAAAGAGTGGTGATGTAAAAGGCAATAGCTACTGCAGGTAAGAGCCGATAAAAACCAAAGGCTTGCATGAAACATTGCTAACTAAGTGAATTTGAGTTCCTAATACATAAAATAAAATATCTGGAGAAGTTCATTGAAGTGACATAAATCTCAGGTGAAAAATCTCTAATGCAGACAGACTTTCAGTGGGCCATTTTGGAACTGTGGTGGATGCACGATTACTTTAGAGAGTTTACTCACCTCCCTTCAGGCAGTTTTCAGTAAGCATCTCTGAAAAGTATTTCTCTGAAAGAGTCATCTGAAGATGGGTGAAGCAAATTTTCCATCCCTTCTCAGTTGACTAAAGATGGTCTAGATGAGTCACCTAGACCTTTAGCTCTTGGTTAGCAAAGGGAGGTGAGGTAAATAGTGGTGAAATATCTTGTTATATGTTGCATTATTGAACAAGTATTTGCTGTTGTACTTAGTTCAGGGTTTTGGTAAAGGCAAACAGAGGTTTGTTCTTATCGTAGCAGAAAGTTCAAATGCTTTGTCATACTCTTTTCAGTCTGGTTGCCATTCTAGTTCTTAAGAATTTCTTGTTTCTCGCAACATAAAACTAGGTCCGAAATTTAATTCCACCCTGGGTCAGAGGTAAAAGGTGACAGAAAAAAATGAGTGAAAGAGGTACCAAAAAAAGTCTTGTCAGATAACAAGTGTTGGAATAGCTGTGAAGTATTTTTCTATAGATCCAGTTATAGTGAACAATACCGGGACGCTTTTAATTGTTATACAGAAGTCCTACAACCATCCAAGGTGTATTAGAGTTCACTTGGATATAGAAAAGTCTTGACATTTCTCACTGCAGTCAGATTACTGTCCAAAGTTATCTGGAATCCTTCCAGTGCAAAAATTGAGTTTAGAAAAGGCTGAAATTGCTTTGTTCTAGTTCTGTATGACTAAACTCAGATGGAACAGTCAAGACAACAGAACTGTGGACTTAAATGTGTGAGTGTGGTTGGCAGTTTTAGTTGAGTGCCTTTTCTTATGAATTTCATTCCTCCCATTGGCATATTAACACTTGGTCGAAGTTCTTAGAATATTGTTTGGACACAGACTATTTTTCACTAATTTTTTTTTTTTTTTTTTTTTTTTTTTTTTTTTTAAAGGAAGGGAGAAAAGCTGATTTGATTATGGGAATGCCTTCTCTTTGTTACAGGTGTCTATCTGCACTGAGAGCTGTTTGTTTAGGAACACACTTTGTAAGGCTTTAGCAGGCCAACAGGTTGATAATTTGGCAGTAGTGCTGAGAACAGAGCTTGCTTTCTCTGTGGCACTTTCTCCTGGCATTGTAATCTTACCCTCTGGGACATGCAGAGCTGCAGCTGGGTCAGACTTGCCCATGGGCTGTTGTGTGACTCTGCTGAAGTCACACAACAGAACAGAACACTTAATGTTGTTATGTGTTCCCCCATGAGATGAGGGATAAAGGACAGAGCAGTGAACCCACTGGAGGAAATGATAGGAGAAACTCTTTTTGCACAGGAATAAGACACCTTAAACTGATGCTGGATTGTATTTACAGTGCCTGTTCAGACCTGTGTCTCTGTGACTAGCCTTTTGTGGTGTTGGGGAATAAATTACCTTTCCCGTCGGCTCTGGGCAGATTTTAGTTCTGGGTGTTCCTATTCCTAATGTTTCCTGCTGCTGTTAACAAGAGGGTTCCCGCTGGCCAGGCTGGGGCCTCGGGAAAGGCAGTAAATCCTTGTGACGTGTCTGCCTTGTGCCCCACGTCCCCCATCCCCTCACCACCAGAGCCAGTGCTGGGATGTGGCAGCCAAGGGGAGGGCAAACTTGAATGTCCATCACCTTCCCATGCTTTGCAGAGTGTCAGGTGCTGCCACAGTGGTAGGATACTTGAATGGACAGGATCCAGCTCTGGCAGGCTGTTCTTCATTGTTCCAGCTGTTCACAGCTGCTCTCTGGCTGATTGAAAAGGCATTTACTCCCCTCGTGTGAATAACCTTGAGGGATCAGAAAGTCAGTTGTGCAAAGCACCTACAGTCAGTGCCAGATGTGCGTCTGTGAGCCACTGCAAAGGTGACTGGCGTTTAGAAGAGCTTTTTGGTGGTGGTTTAGGGACTGGCAGGTGGTTACAGCAGCTCAGGAGAATTTATTGCTGGTGAGAGTGGTGCAGAGGTTACTTAGCACGCAAATACTGGTATTTCAAAGCTCTCTTTGCACCTCCTTTTCAGAGCAATGCTCAGCATACATCCCCTGTAGTTTTCAGTCTGTTAGTTCATCTGTGAATGAAGCAAATGTTACATTAATTGTAGTTCATTAGTTCCATCTGGTGCCAGGGTGGGGAATGGAGACCCTTTCTTACCTTACAAAACATTATATACCTTTTCTGCCAAGCTGCTCTACTGAATAATAGAGCCTGAGGCTAACTAAATGTAAAGATTTGGAATTGCTTCTCCACTGGTCTTCCCACAGATAAACACGTGGCTCCCTAGATCTGGCTGCTGTCTAAAGAAATTAAGACAAACAGTATTTTAGTTAAAGCAGTAGTATGCCATATGCAAGGCCAGAGATGCTCTGCGTGATACCCACAAAATTTGGTACCTGTCTGCTTTTTTTTGTTCCCTTTAATCGATAAAAATGCGATTTCACTCGAGTTCAAAGGAAATTGAATTTTCACATAGCAGGGGAAAACAAATACCTTCCAGCATTGCTATCTGTGAATTGGGGCACCAGATGTCTTTTAAACGGGTCCAGCATATTGTCTCTCCATTTCCAAGTCACTCTTTTATGCTTCTATTTATTGTAGGTAATTATGCTTTGACCCAAAGACATAATCCTAGTGGAATTAAAAATCATGTGACCTCTTTTTATAAAAAAGCTGAGTCTGATTTTATGGAAAAGAAATGTAGAGAATGAATCTAGTGGGAAATTAGACAGTAGTATTTGATGACTGTAAATGTATTTATTTATAACAGCTAATCTTGGTGGAAATGAAGAAATAAGAAATAATTAACTTTACTATTTATAAAATAGTCTCTTTTATCCACTGTGTAATGCAGTCACTTCCAGGATGAAATGCAGTGTTTGCTGAAGAGCATGTAGACATTTAAGAGAGAAAGAAAAGAGCAAATGTATGTTTGACACAGTGGGGAAAATGTAGCATGGAAGGAAAACATTTGCGTGAAAATGTTGCCCCTTTTAGTTGAAGACATATTTTTAACTGGTTCTTGTAATTATTCAAACTGGAATTTGGTCATAAAAGTAAAATGTTTCAGCCTTGCAAAATGCACTCTGACATTTTTAATAGCTTCAATACAGAAAAAGCACTTACTTTACAGTAAAAAAGAACATTTACTCTTAGAAAGATAAAGGGCTTCATTTTCCTTTTCACAAAGACCAGTTTTACTGATGATGTCACTGGAGTTATTGCAGACTTAGAGCAGTGCAAATTTGGGAGAAATCAGGATGATCACTCCAGCAGCACTGGGACAGAGGAAAAAGTGCCGCTCATTGAATTAACAGCTCTTTTCATGCGCCCAGAGAATGAAGGAGTAACAAAGAGGCTCCCTGGCTGTTGATGAATTCCTGACCATGTGCAGTGTATTTTGGAGCTCCAGTTAAACCTTTATATACCTCAGGAGAGAAAGAGAGTGAATGATATGGTAAAGAGCACTTTGCCAAACAAAATAGGAAGTTCCATGGGATTGCTATACTATTACAAGTGTCCGCACACAATTAGGAGCCAGCTTATATATGCAAAATATTTTACTGAGCTTGAGTGAAATTTACAGTTTTTAACAAGAAACCTATTGAAATATACCACACCATCTGTGATACATGTACTCAAAAAGTCTACTTCTCATCTTAGATCACCAAACTTAAATGCAATATGTGTTATTTTACATAAAACTATTACCCTCAAATCAATCCTCATTCAACCAGTAATATCTTAACTTGCATGCTGACTGAAAGTCAAGGGGACACTCAGTCTTGATAAATCGAAAAAGGGCAGCAAAGTGATTTTACTATTTTAGTATTGTTGATTAAATGTATGAAGCTAACTAAGAAAATGATCTGCAAGGAGAGATGTTGCAATAGTGGTCACGTTGTGCCATTGATTTGTATTAAATGCTAGGGAGGAGAGAGAGACAACTTTGAAGATTTGCTTTTCATTATGGTATGAATTGATGTTCAGCTACTAAAATGAAATAGGTTTGCATAAGAGTTATGACTGTCAGAAACCATTTGGAATTTCATTCTGTGCAGAGAAATTAAAATTTTGAGTGATTATGTGAAAGACTTCTGAGGCAAGATTACAAAACCGCGTATTTCCCTTGTTACTGGACTTTTTAGATTAGTTGAAATTCTTACTGTTTGTTTTATCTCATCTCATCTCAAATGCTTTTTTAGTGACTTACTCAATTAATATCATATTAAATTCAAGAAGCTATGGTGATGGGGCAGCATGCTTCAGTATCTAACTGCATACAAAGATATTCAAAATTACAGGTCATAGAGCTAATGCCAGTTAACCATCTGGGTGTATATATACAACAAATATATATTCTAGTTTCTAAAAACAGTGTAATTGAGTAGATTGGGCAGATACACCATTAATTACATGCTTCAGTACAGTCTGATCTGATATCAGGAACGGAACACTCGAAATTCAGAATCTCTTGACATTTTTCATTCATTTCCATAACAATCAACCACTCAAACCACTCAGTTTCGAAGGAAATAATGATACTGGAAAAGCACTGAGTTTTACAGTATGCTTTCAACATCCTGGGTTCAATTAAAATGGAAAAATATATTCTGAAATTACAAGACTTGTCCTTTGAACAAGGATCTGCAGATGGATGTGTATGATTCCCATTGGCATAAATTTCCCAGATCAGATTACCTAAACCTTGAAAAGCAGAACAATTTTGAGTGGTCTCAAAGTTATGACTGTTAGATTTCACGGTGTTTTACAGCACTTGAATATTGCAAAGTGCTTGCTGGAGTTCTGGGCCTATTATTGTAACTGCACTCTAGAAATAGCAATTGTGGCCTGGCCACTTTATCCTCTTAGAAATGTTAGAACAATCAGATAATAGAATTCACTGCAAGATCCTAATGGACTTTGTAACCATGGATCTGAATGACTCACCAGTGGAGAGCTGTCAGATAGTGATGCACCATAGAAAAAACATATGTAAACTTTTGTGCTTTTAGGGCTTTTAGGCTGGTTTTGCTCTGTTTGCAGCTATCATCTGTTTTAAAGGAAACAATAAACCAACAAAATTGCTCAGTTGATGACAGAATCAAATTTTTTTTTTTGCATGTTTATAATCAGACGTTGAGTTAAAAGCACAAAATGAGTGCAGTCCTTTGAATGGATGCCCTCTGAAATAAATGCACTTGTGTTTTCTTTTCAGAAGGGGTTTCTAGACATGTAGTAACAAGCCTGGCATTTTTTCACTGGCACGTGAGGTCACAGCTTCAGTCAGCCGCCCTGCCTTCAAGTCCCAAAGTGTGTCCTGGTTTTTTGCCTTTTGAACTTTGTCTCTTTGGTGCAGTCAGTTCTGTTTTGAAAAAAAACACCAGGAAAAAAAAGAAAAAGAAATGTAAGAAAGTGTCAGCTTGCAGATGGTGCCTGTGCTCCTCATCACATCTGCATTGACACGTGCTGAGAGCTTCTCCTCTGAGTCCCTGTGTAGATTCTGGGCCAGGAACAGAAGCTTGTTAGAGGTGTCACCAAGGGTCTTAATGCCATCATTCACAGGTGTTCAAGGCTGCAGCTGAGGTGAAGAGATTTAAGAAAGATAAAACTGGAATTCTGTTAATTTTTGTTCCTTTTTTCTGGGCTTCTTGTGTTTGTTTTCCAACGGCTCTTTGAAATCATGATGGCTAGGAAATTTCTTTGGTTGCAGCAAAAGTGGCACATGCCGTTGAGTCAATGGATTCAAAAAAGTGGAGCTCAAAGAATGGTAGATAATGTAAAATTTACGATAAAATTGTAAAATATCACAGCCCCCGGCTCTTGCCATTAAAACAAAAGATGTATTTGGATGAAATTTTCCTGCATTTATATTAAGTGCTGTAGCAGATAAGACATCCTGGAAAATGGTTTTGCTATATTTTTAACACAGCAGGCCAGATTTGATTAACTTTCCTTTTTTTTCCCCTGTAGAGTCATTTGACTTAAGGTTACTGCTGGCTTTTCCCCTGGACTCTCAGCGGAGGCAATGAGTGAGGCAGACACAGTCCTGTTGAGAGGTCCTTGAACTGTGCCAAAGGTTCAGCTCCCCATGCTCTTCAGGCATGACTATGCAAATAAATGTACATTTCTTCCCCCAAGCTCATGTCCCTTTCGTCCCTTTCATTTGAGCTGCAGCCTCTTGCAGGATTTGCTTTATTGGCTTGCAGCCAGTGTCGTGTCCTGTGAGGCTGAGGAAGGTGTTACAAAGACAATTTGGCAAGGGGAGCGCTTCAATCCGAACAGCGCGAACTTCCTCAGAGAAAAATGGACTTTAAGTAGCTCCCCAACATGGTGCCCTCTCCACTCTGCCACACCAGTTACTAGTGATAATGCATTATAGAAGAGGCTGATAAATTTGATCCAGCACTCAGCCATCCACACATTTCACCATTTCCTTTTATCAGATCGGCTTGTTTAATAGCTGTGTACTCAGATGACAGTTTAAGTGATACTGGACCATTATTTTTGGATTATGGTCCAGGAACCTGATGAAAGAGAAGCTAAAGTGTTGAACATAAGGAAGGGCAAATGCATACATGTATGCTGTGAAAAACACGTTACTGCATCTCATCCTGAGGACAAAAATAACCATAAACAAACATGGAATAGACCATATTGTTTTTCACAGACTTTTCCAAGCAAAACATATAAAACTGTATAAGAGGCTTTTAAAAATCCTGCTATTTTCTGGAAATCTTCAAATGCTTACTCTGGTTCTGTACTGCTGAGATACTGCATTGGTGGCGTTACTCTGGCATTACTAGGAAACCTTGGGGTAATTTTCCTTTTATATCTGCCTTCCAGGATGGTTTGGTCCTTTCTGATAACACTGGAGACCAGCTAAAACTGAAAACCAAGCTCATATACTTTGAAAGACTACATCTCCACATGTCCCACTGTCATTGTGGCAGTTAACTTGAATTTCAGCTAAGGCAACCTATTGTAATTTTTATGTGTCTGTTTACAGCAAGATGCCTCAAAAAGACTGTCTGAAGTTAGCATCTTAAGTCTTCATATAGAAATGTAAAATTTACCCCATTTTTTTCAAAGCACACATGCAGCAGTTCCCGTATTTTAAAAACGTGGTGTTTTTTTTCCTTTTGGTGTCACTCAAAAATAAGATGAAAATTAGGATAATAATTATACAGCAGAGTGCATTGATTGCCAGTGCCTGATGCTGGGTACTAGCAGAAATACACTTTTAAATATCCAAGCAATTAATTTGGAGATAGCATTTATTGATTGGGTAAGAAGTTCCTACAAGTCAATCTAAAATGTGTCATCCAAAGATGTATTGTTATAAATACAATAGTGAGCTTTGCACTGGATGTGCAATGAATGTAATGGGTTTTGAGTGATCCCAATTACATTATTTATGCATCAAGTCACCTTAGATTTTGCAAAGGTATTTTCCCTGGTTGATTGAAACCATGACGAATAAAATCCTGGTAAACCTGGCCTTTGCTAAGGTGACACAATGGGGAGGTCACTGGAGGTTTTTTTTCTGTGTAGTTCTTTCATCTCCAGCTACAGGTTATCTGGGCCCCTCTCCCCACACAGACTGGCACAGCCCTGTGCCAGCTGTCTCCCCTCTGGGGTAATCTTCACTTTCAAGCCTGTCAGACCTGGTTTAGAAAAGGGTGACTGCAACTGTGGCACAAAGAGATGGTGTGCAAATACTAATTAAAGCCTCGAGGCTTTGATTGGCGCTGCTGGAGAGCTGCCACTCCGTGCATTTAGTGCGCCAAAAATTTGAGATTTCCTGTTACCCCTTCCAAGGTGAGGACTGTTCTGCAGGTGGTGTTAACACAGAGGAATTGTGATTCTTCAAGATTCCAGCCCTTTCCTCCTTTCCTCCCAAAAGTATTCCAGACTATGAATGAATTTGACTGTGAATGTTTATTTCCCTTACTGCTGTTACAGCTTACTGCATTCCTATACTGAAGAGTCTCCAGTTTGGGGAATGTCTGTGTTGAGTGCAGCCCTACTTGTTAGACCCTTGATGCACAGCTGAGAGCAAAGTATCAGCATTAATCTCCACAATGAAAATGTATTTTGGGACATTAGCACACATATGGTGAGGATTTTTTAACCTACATTACTGTATGTAACTTTGCAGCTTAATTAATCAATTAGGATTAGTGCATTTGTAATCAAGTCCAAGAGTGATTGATGCATGCCATATTAATTGCAACATTCACATGAAGCATGTCATATACACAGTCATTTTACAGCTGGATTTCACATTGGGTTGCTCATAAGCACTTAATGGCAGGAATATTTTAGACTCGCAATCAGGGAAATTGTATTGCACAATATGCTTTATATGTTGTACACCCTGCTTGGATAATAACTCCTCCATCACTGATGTATCCTCTTGCTCCTCCCTCCTGGTTCGATCGTTGGCAAAGTAGTCCGTTTTCAAAGGCTTTTCTTTGCTATGGAACAAGAGGTATAATTAAATTGTATCCCAGTAGTGAAGGTTTCTAATGATGATGAGCCAAAACTAATTGTATTGATTTGTTTATTACTGGCTTAGGAAGCTCATCAAACAAATGGACTGAAACTATTTCCATATTCTTATCTGTTTGGTAAATGAGAAACAAATAACACTTCCATATGTCTGTTGTGTGGTGTCACGGCATTAATACTAATTCTGAAGATTGACTCAAGCACAGGAAGGGAGGTTAGCCTGGTGCAGTTTTCTACAGCTAAGAAATGCCACATTTTTTTCTACATTTGTGTTCTGGGATGAGCAGAATGAGGATGTTTTCTTTCTTTTTCAATACAGATGTTCTAACTGCCAGAACTGGGGAGTAACAGGCTATGCCCAGAAAGTAGAAAGATTGGGGCAAAAGAAGGGAAACTGGTTTTATGTTCATGTCTCCCTTTGTCCTGCATGTTCGTTCCTTGGCTTCTGTGTTAAACAAAGCTGGATGAATAATGTGAACTAAAAAGTTCTATGAATATTCATTTTAATTTTTAAGTTAATTTACTTCACATTCTCACATTAACTCTGCAAACAGTCAAGCAATCACATCTGGTATAAACATTTGGAGAAAGTAAATTTCGCTATTTCATATAAGAGTTTTTGTAGAAGAGTTTTGATTTTGTATGTGCAAAAATGTGTTACTGCTCACCAGTTTCACCAGACAAAAGTTTCTCTGTCCTCTGTGAAAAATCACTTTTGATTTTTCATTGCATAATGATTTAAAAATGTTGGGCTTTTTATTACTAAATATTTGTGATCAATTCTTAGAGCAACAATTTGTCCAAGTTCATTTAAACAGTTGCTGATCTAAAACCATTGAAGCCACCAATAGTCATTCATTGGCTTGAGTGTGTTTTGGATAAGTCTCCTCATGGATGTAGTTGAGAACAACCAGAGCTAGGAATAAAAAGACTAAGTTAATTGTATAAATTGTTACTTTAATTGAGTTCGGGAGACTGATTGTATGAGGCTGTGAGAATGTGGATTCCTCCACAGTGAAATGTTGATTTGGGCTCTGTTTTGCTTTTAGAGTAATACAAGTGAACTGGCCACCCTAATCAATTTAGAGCCTGAATCTTCTTCCTGTGGAAGCAAAAGGAAGTGTTTTATTCTTAGGAGCTGCATAACACTAGCTAAAATTGCTATTTATACATGTGGAACCATCCCATTCCTTTTCTGAAATACAGCTTCCTCTTGCACTCAGCTGTGTGTTTTCAATTACAAATGTTTGCCACATCTCACATCTCTGATGTGCTGTAGCAGATGACACATTGTGGCAACTTTTGTTCAACTAGCAGGTTTTGGTCCAAAGAGGATTCAGTAAAGTTGGAGGGTGAATTACCCTTACATCCCTTGAGAAGCTGATCCTGTCAGCTTGGCAGAGCATTGCTCGAACTGCTGCACTGCATATTATATGTAGACTGAGGATAAGTTAATAACACGAGAAGCAGAGCTAAAGGTAGAGGGAATTATACACCACAGTTATTAAACTTTGACCTTTATGATGCTTTAAAATCATAAAACACTTTAAAATAGGTACAGGATAGCACTTTTGTTGGGCAAACTGCCTCTCAGTACAACACACAGCATTTATTTCAGCACCTCTCTCCGTATTCCAATTTCCATACATAGCAGTTTCAGACGGGTAGTGCCGCCTTTCTTCCAGTTATGTTTTCTGTGAAGATCTGTTGTTGGAGACAGAATCTGGTGTGCTGGGCTGTGAAACATCCCATCCTGCCTGTTCTGCCCCTCGTGCTCTCATTGCACAGCTGTGGTGCTGTACAGGCTTCCAGCATTAACCTCCAGCCCTGGAGCTGGTGAAAGGAGAGCCAGCTGAGGCACCTGCTTTGTTTGTCAGCCACAGTCTTGTGGAAATAAGCATAAACAGAACGGACGAGATTCAAAATGCTACTTAGGAGCTTTCATTTGGACACCTTGGCTTTCTTGCTTTCTCTGTATCATTGAAGAGAAAGCCTCTTTTCACCCCTGTTGGAGTTCTTTTCACTCATATCCGAGAGAGGTGATCGGACATGGAGGGTTACTTAGGGTTTCTGAGTTGCCTTGTGAAGCTGACTCTCTTCAGTGGCTGTAGAAAACCTGGTGAAAAGTGTCTCAATTAAGTTGTGTGAATATCCTCTCTCCCCATGCTGTGCCTTGTGCTATAATTATAAGGCAGCTTTTATTCCCTATTTGTTGCACTGACAGGTAAAGGAAGAAACACAGGTATCAGGAAGCAAACAAAATTCAAACCAGATCCATGACTTAAGCTTATCCCCTAACAAATAGCTCAAAGGTAAATATTTTTCAGTTAGGATTTAGATTTGGCTCATTTTAAAGATTCAAGACCCTTTGCAAAATGTGAATGTTTCCTGGTTCAGGTCTCATAAGTTGCTGTCTTTCCTCATCTGTGCAGGGCTTACTGGCCCTGAGTGGCAGAGTTCACCACCACCCTCGAAAGTTTACATTTACAGAGGTAAAAAAGGTGCTTTTTTTGTGGAAACAAACAGTACTTTTTTTCCCCCCAAGCTGTCTGAAAACCTGCCCATACATTTCTGTGCATACCATTATTTTGTTTATTATTTACAAAACTTGTGGAAGTTTTTGCATTTAAAATGGAAGGTGAATCAGAGGTCTTAAGAGCACTAATGAGCCAGTCCTGAATGAGCTATTTCCATATGTCATATCATTTGACTGAAGTTTGAGCTCAAGAAAAACAATCTCTCAGCCACTTAGTATTCAGACATTTGCATGTGCCCTCCAATTTCTAAGTTTTGCTCCAAAAGTCAGCTCTGTGGCTACTTTAACAATGCAAACTCTGACAATTCCATTTTTTCTTTCATCTCGCAGTAGTAAAAATATAAATGATGAGATTGGTCCCACAGGTATAAAGAACATGCATTGAGCACCAGAGTTCTAAAGCAAAAGGGGAAGCGCTCAGCACCAGGACAGGAGCAGCCAGCACTTGCAAGGTCAGATTTTCTGCACTCGTTTAAAAAGATCCTGTGGCATTTCATCGCAGAGCTATTAGAAGAGCATAAAGCAAAAACTTCAAACCCTTGAATAACACATTTTTATTTTCTGCTTTCACCGTTTTTATGTCTTTGCATTGCTTTCGTGTAGCACAGATGTGAGCATTGGAGTGCAAAGCATTCTCAGAAGTACGTGTGGCTATTCACTGTGCCCACTGTACCTCAGAACAGAAGAAAGGTGCTGGCAGTGTCTCCTCATAATACAGAGGAGCAAAAGAAAGAGAAGTTTGTCACCTGTCAAGGCTGTGTAGCAGTAATGACCCTCTCTGTGGTTCACTGGAGAGCAGCAGATATTCCAGGGAGAAGCTATCCTGTAGAGCAGACATCCCCGTGGCTAAGATACCAGCTTCTTATGGTGCTTATTCCACATTCTGGGAAGAAAAACCTCGGAGATGGGTTTTACTGTCAGCAAAGGCTGACAGGGCTCCCATTAGGTAAGGGACGCTTTTACCTCTTGTTGCACTAACAGCAAAGTAAACAATCTCCTGAATGCTTTTGAAAATCCTTTCTTTTGATGCGGGGATGTTTGTAAATATGCAAACAAAGACGGCTTAATGTGTCAAGATATTTTATTTATGAAGCTATTGACAAATACCTTTTGCTCTATTTACTCACCACTTCCCTTTAGGAGAAAGCAGATAATACCAAGGATTTTTTGAAACCAGCAGAAATTGTATTACAGCACCAAAGCCCAGAATTTTGGGGTTTTTTTTAGATTTCACGAAGACTGATATGCTGGGCATGTGATAGTGGAGGAGACAAGAAAAAACAAAGAGTGGGAAGAAAACTTTGAAGGGGTCATGAAGGCAAATTAGAGATGGCAGACAGTGTTTTCAGATTTTGATAGGTCTGAAAATTAAAGCACTTCAAGTTCATGGAAACCTGTGAAATGAAGGAATCTAAAGCCATTTCTTTTCCCATTCTTTCTGTCATAAAAATGAATCTTCGACTGGGCACATCATAGCTACTGTCAGTGGGCACAATTCAAATTCCTGTACCCTGCAGATAAAGAACCCCAAATTGCCTCTTCCTAAATATATCCTCATGGACAGCTCAAAAGCTGGATGGCCTTTGTGAGGCTCTCAGGTGCAGTTTGCACAGTCACAGCTGCTGTACCAAGACCAGTGATGTTTCAGCATGCTTGAGTGCACATTCCCAGGAGGAACACAGTGAGTCTTGGTGCAGACTGTAGTGAGGTGCTTGAGGACAAGTCTGGTTTGGAGGTGACCTGTCCTTTTGCAAACCCAGGAGAATTTGCTTGCTTTCAGAGCTGTCTGTGCGAAACTGAAGCCTCACTTGCCTAGTGAATCAGGCAGTGATAATTCTTTCCCCGTGCAGCTTTCACTGACTTTTTCTGAGAAAGAGAACACTCACGCTTTACCTTCCTGTTGCAGAGGAGAAATCTTGGCCTCGAATCTCAGCTGCCTGCCTCTTTTCCTCTTTGTTTTTCTTCTTGCCCAGCCTTCTCCTGACGACTATCCAGCTTTGCTGTTGCAGGTTGAATAATTCTGGTGGAATGAAGTGTGAGTTGAAACAAGTGGACAGTGTTCCTCCTCTTGTCCACTTCAGTTATTCACAGACTGTCCTGAAATAGGACCTTTGCTCTGTATCTTAAATGGTTGCGGTGTTCCAGGTCAAGTTATGACTGTGTATTATAGTAAGCAGCTGTGTTCAGTTTTAAATAATCAGGCATGAAATACATTAAGAAATTTTTCTTACTGTATAACTGAACACGCATTTTTTCATTTTAGGTTCTACTTTGGCCTGACACTAATGAGTCATGTCATTGCATTAGAATGCACAAGATTTTCTTAACTTTTTTTTTAATGTTTCTTTATTGCACTTCGTATGATTGGCTGCTCCTATTAATTCCACCTGCAGTTCCAGTTACCAAGTTCATGTTAAGCCAGGGTACAGGTTTGAGTGTCATAGACTCAATGTCTCATTTTCTAAAAATCTTAACTTCCCCCAAACTTCCATCAGTAGCAACTTTGAAATCCATTTGCAATGTAAATGACTCCAAGTATCCTGCTGTGTTACAGAACACTTCCTTCTTATTTAATTGCCATAGACACTTTAGTTACTAATTAAGCTTTATTGTTTATGATGTTGCATTTCATTAATAGTTGTGATAAAAATTGCATGTTCCAGCAGATATTTTGCATGTTAATGCCACTAGTGGGGTAGAATTCAGAATTGATGGGAGTTAATCTCAGGGGTTTCAGGGTTGTGGTCTAACAATCACATAGTGAAACTGCCCCACAAACATGGTCTTGAAAAAAGAGGGCTCATGTTTGAGTCTCATGTCTGAGGTCTTTCACTTCTCCTATAATGGAATGACTTAAAAGTTCTTTAATTGTGATGAAGAATACTGGAAATGTCATTGCAGTAACTTACAGAAGTGCTTCAGATTACATACACATATCTATGTTTATATGTATTTGAATGACAAAGTGAATGGTTAGGAAAATTTGGAACATACTTTGAACTAAGAATTTTTTAGGTTCAGGATCTACAAAACCCAAACCCTGTAATTAAAGATATTAAGGAAAGCCTAAGGCTGAAACTTTAGCTCTAGGTACAGGAAGGGACTAGGGAGTGTCTTAGATGGAGGGCAGCCAAGAAGTCACGGAACTTCACTGAACTGATGATATATAACTCAGTTTTCAGTGATGAGAAAGGTGCCTAATTTTTGAATAGATGAGTTTTGCACCTTCCAGTCTCATGGATTCAGGAAAAGGATCATTTACATCCAGAAGCTCTGAAGTCACTCGTGGGACCTCCCTGTCCCCTGCATTTCACTTCCCTCCAGAAAACCATTGTGGCCCATCAGCTTTAGTTCTATACCACTGGTACTCCTGAAATAGCATCTGCCATGTGGTGGATCACCCAGAGAAAATGGTGCATTGCAGTATCTGCTATCTGACAGTACAGAAAGCCACATTGATCCAAGTTACTTTTCACAGCACAGCATGATTATACCAGGATCTTATCCCAGTGAAGCTATGTTTGCTTCCCTGTGCTGAACAGAGGCCTTCTCCCTTCTCAGAGTCCTGCACAAAACCCCTCAGGGATCAGAGGAATGAGAATCTCACTGTTGCTTCCCTGGAAGAAGGAGCACCGGCAGAGGCTCCCCTGGACAACGCAGCCTCAGTGCTGAATGCAATTACAACAGTTCTCTCATTTCCAAATTTCAACTTCATCTGCATTTGGGTAAACAAGCTTGCCAATCTCAGACATTATTCCTTAATGGAAGCTGAGGGATTTTGTGCAAGTACAACAGGTAGAGTCCCCCAATTACCTGCCTGGCCCAAGTAAAAGTAAACAGTACATGTAAGTGAGATAACTAATTTTGTAACCTCTGTTGCTCCGCACCTCAAGTATTTGCTCACTAGTGGCGCATTCAGCACCACTAGCAGGGTGCTAGACAATTGGCAGAGTCTTGACAAAAAGTTTCTTTTCCTGGATCCAGAGTAATCCTTCCAGGCTGAAGCTGTATTGAGCTGATCCGATGAGCAGAGCTGCCTGTCTGCAGGGTGCAGAGTACAGGATCTGTCCTGCAGCTGAGCAATAGGTGTCTTTCACCTCCCCATCTCTCCTGATGCAGCCCTTTTAGCTCATGGGGAAACTTTGGTCTCCTAATGACTTGCCAGGCTGTGTGATTAAGAATGATTTCTTTTGTGCCGTAGCAGAAAAAGATTTCAGATAGATGTGATAATGGTATTGCATTCAGCATGTAAAGATCATTGAATATAAACGTGAAACAGAATGTACTTCTGTCTCAGAGAAAATTGCATTTAGGACTTGTTGCCTACTTTGCTGCTTCTGTAATAATGCTTCAACCTCAGACCCTGGATCTCAATATAAATATTGGCGTTGGCGTTTCACACAAAGGAATCAGAGAACAGCTATTATCTCCCAAAAGCAGAGAAATTCTGGAAGGTGCATTAAGACATGATGGGATCCTTCCACTTGTGCCACCCAGAAAGTCACAAAAGATACTGTTTTGGAAGAGCTAATTTTTAAATAACACTTTCCATAATAGGATTATGTCATGCTGGTTTTTGCGCATACTGGCAAGGCCACAGATCTGCTGCAAGAGGAAAAGATGGAGAACTGGAAGAGAATAAATTCTGAGTTAGAAGTTCTGACTTTAGCATAGCCCAGAAGAGTTAGTTAGTGTCACCACAAATTCATAATCACTTTTTATTTGTCAGCCATTTTATGCAAAACACAGTGAAAATTTGTGATTTTCAGTGAATTTAAGATTCACACACTTTGGTACCAAAAGTTAGATGTTCACGCCAGAGTTTGACAGTGATGAGATTTCCCAAGGTGTACCTGCCATTTCTGTTCCCATGACTGCATGTTTTCCTTGTGAAAATCTTCCACTTAATAAATAGCTTTAGTTTAAATTAATTCTGAGGTGCAGCAACTTCACTGGTAGCTGCTGGGTAGTTATTACTTTAGAAGGTCAGGCCATTTGGATAGACATTTCTTGAATTGTTTTATTACTGTGTAGACAGGAGACGTGGAACTTATTTGCACTTCACTCCTCTAGCTAAAGTTAAATACATTTTGTATTGGGCTGCTTTGTTCTACACAGGTGTATTCTTAACTCAGAAAAGCAGAACACTGAGTATTAATCAGCCTTGTCCGTTTTCTGAATATAGTATGATTCTTATAGGTCATATTTGCATTAAACTCAAAATAGCGCATAGCAGAGATAAATGCTGTTTTACTGAAAAAAATACTAAATCAAAATTCAAACCTCATTTTTCAACTGAAACTTAAGGATTAAAAATGGCCAATCACACAAGTTGTAAAGTTCTGGTTTGGAAATTATATTTACTAGTTTGCAGTGAGATTGAACTTTGGACCATTAATAATTGCCATAAAATGGAAACCACATTCTGGCCTTCTTTTTTTTGTTCCAGCACATCCTCATCACTATCAGAAAGTCAAGACTTTGTGGGATATGAGCTGGTCTGACTATAGCTCTTATCTTTCTGCTGGGAGCTAAATGTTCTACATCACTCTTTATATTCCACAAAGTTAGGTGCTGGGCAGTTTGCCTTGTCAAGACTGGAATGTCACTCTGAAGTATTTTGCTGTGCTTGGCTTTGTAGATTTCATCAGCTTCCTAATGAACATTTAAGTGCGGAAAAAAACTCCGAACCCTTTTTTCTGTCTTAATCCAGACACTCTTGTTGCTAGCATAAAATATGTTTTAAAGACACTGGGCCCATATATTATATGCAGATTTTATGAAGTTATTTTTGAATATAAAAAGATCCAACAACATAGAGAGCAGAAACAGAGGAAGTTTAAGCTGGGACAGCTGTATGTGGACGTCCTTGTCCATGTATGTACCTAATACTTGAAGATGTACTCTGCACCACCTTGAACTAAGGCAGCTTCCCAGTCTGAAATCCTGTTCTCATCAATTCAAATCCCTTTCCAATGCACAAGCTAGTTCCAGCTTCTCACACCAGCCATCCTCTGCCACATCCCCTTGCTTGTAGTCACACTTCCAACCTACTCCAAACATTTCCAGAAGATCCTGTGGGATATGGGTTGTCCTGAGTGTAGCTTCTCTCTTTAGGAAACAAAGGGCCTCATCTCTTTCATGCCACAAGCTACCGGCGCCCAGGGTGCCCTGGTGCCCCCAAAGGCAGTTCCATGGGGTCACAGCTGAGCCATTGGACTGACAGCAAAAAACAGACTTGGGTTTAGACAGCATGAGAAGTGTGCAGTGATGCACAGTAACCTCCCGAATGCAAATATGTGTGACATTTCCATTTTTGCAGTTTTCGGGGGAAGCAGCAAGCCGGGTCATTGTAATGAATTGGTAAACATCACACTGTATTACATATGAAATTCATTTCCCAGAGCTCAGGAGTGGGGTATTAATGCAATGCTCCCCACTATGGTGTTTGCTTTGTGATATTGTTCGATGCTGTGTTCTAAGATATTCGTATCCCAGTCATACCATACCACAGAGTTATTAGCCTAAATCTGTGAAGACAAAAAAGACGAGGAAAAAAGCTAATTTCACTTTTGGTTATGCACCATAACAGAATGTGAATAACCTCATTACTATACAAATTTTGTGTGTCACATAATGACCTCTATACTGAGGACCAAAGTTTGCATAATTGAGGAGAGATTCACCTACAACAGTGCTGGAATTCATTAGCATAGGGCTGAAATAATGCTAAGAAAATAGCATTTGATGTCACCTATTTAAACTGAAGCACTGTTTTCTTTCCTTTGGACTTCTTAAAGGTATATGCTTATGATGGGGAATAAAGCTTGTCCTGCTGAATCTGGCAAATAGCGAGAGATGGTTCTGTAACTCACTGGGTCTTTGCATAACAAACAGAAAAGGGCCGTTCTTACGTAGCTTGGCAGTTTCTTGCAAAGATCAGTGAAGTACATGTTACCTAATAGGTTTATTTTTATAGGCAATGTATTAATATATTTATCTTGACTTTTAAGTGTTCATCCTTCATGCTAGTTTCTCTGTGGTAATTAAAATATACCATAAATCATATTCTCTGTAATTAACAAAATACACTGTAATTATCTGTTGATCTTTTGCACCTATTGAATAACTACTGGGATGTTTCAAAGCTGAGTTATTTTTGTATTCCTTGAGATAAACCCACTGCAAAATGTTGGTAATTCACTTAATATTGCAGCATAGATCAACTTTGGAGTGTTTCATGTCTCCTCTCTCTTCTCACTGTAATGTTATGGCAATTCTATTGACTATCATACCATTCTGTTCAAAATCACATTCATGAATGGCACCTGAATCCTGCCAGCTGATGGGGTATCCAGTTATCGAGGATTACTCTGCAGGAAGCTATTCCTTCCATCCTGCTCTTTGTCTTTGCCATGACTGCAGACGGAGATTTTACATGAATTGAGGGAATTCAAAACCTGAGTTGGAAAAAAGGAACAACTCTTATCTGAAAGCTGCAGGTGGTTAAACCTACTTCAGTGCAGCTGCTCCGAATGAGAGAGGGTTGTGAGCCCAGTGGTAATAATCGCAAACATACAAAAACAATCCGAAAAATGGCAAAATAGTTCTGCTTACCTTCATTGAAGGTATAAGCATCCATGTATGAATGTTTGTTATGTAGCCTTGGAACAAATGCACCAGGCCTGGCTTACTGCAACATTTCCCAAATGTTTCCCTTTTCACAGGTATTAATTATAGCTAAAACACAGGCATCTTGCCAGATTTTTTAAAATTACCAACTCTGTGGTTGTATAAGTATGAGGATGCAATTTGTTGTTGTGTTTTATCAGAAGTTGACGTAAGCCCAAATGGAATTATGTAGGTGTCAGGGTTAATTTTCACTCCTCATGGAAAAAAAACATTACATCAGTTTCCTGCAAACTTGAATTTCCAGTGATGGTAATATCTTGCAGCCATGGTTGTGTATAATGTAGCAGTGTTAAATTCTTGTCTTCAGAGATTTATGCAAGTTGTTATTTAAAAATAGAGATCTGGGAGTCACAGCTAGCTAATTAATCTCTACCAAGGAAAGCTGAGTGCTTGGCCTTTCAGGCATCCTGTGATGGCTGAGTAAGCTTGCAGTCCCATAAAATTCTCACTTCTGTGTTGCTTGGCTTTTTCTTTTTTTCACTGAGTTTTTTGGGTTTGGGATTTTTTGGTTGGTTGTTATTGTTGTTTTGTTTGTTTGTTATAGAAAAAATAGATGCTGAACCAATCATCTTATTGCAGACACAGTTTTCAAATATTTGCATGGATCTAGTCCAGAATTTGACACGAATAGGAAATAATCAGTGTACTGCTCTCCACCATGGGCTGAAGGTTTGTCAAGCGTAAGCCTGTCAGGAATGTAAGCAGCCAAGTATTGCTTTCAGATTGTATATCATATTAATTTACCACTGCAATAATTCAGCCTTCTTACCTGATATTATGGTGTTTTTCTTTTGGTCTTGTCAGGATGTTTCTTGACATCTATTGTCATATTGCAGTTAATTTTAACAGCCCTATGGCCAAACCTGAAAGCTGACCGATTGTTAAAATAATACGAAAAAAAAAAAGGTCAACATTGTAGTAATTCATACTATCAGTAAATAGAAAAGGAAAAACCATGTAAACATAATAGCTTGATTGGAAAAAGTAATTTTCTCATAACGACTGATAGAGTAAATAGCAGTATTCCCCAATTCCCTGTAAACAGAAGTAGTAGGTAATAAAATGGCTCCAGTCCAACCAGCAGAATCTTTTGGTTCAAGATAATCCTTTATAGGTTAATCAGCAACTAATTATTTTTACAGTCATAACAGCGTGCGTGGGAATATTCCAATCTTCCTTTGGCTGTAGCCTGAATGACACGTAGTTTCTGGCACACCAGACTGGAGAAATGGAGTTCACAGGAGTGACTGGATGTGATGATCTCCCTCACTTCCTCTTTATTCTGACAAACACATTATTATCCATTATTTGTTTAGTTATTAGTAACTCTAGTGAAGAATTAAATTAATTATGTTCTTTAAGATGTATGTATCTATAAATAGATGTTATCCATCTCTGTGGAGGCAAGAATTACAGACTTTAACGAAAGATTGTGTATAAAATTTTGAGTATCTGTGCTAAGGTTTGAATTTATGCAACAGCTGGAGGAAGATTGAGATCCAATTGTAATCACATAAAGAAAGTAGGCATGACAAGGAGTTTCATGTCCAGCCACAATTCCCTTCAGCAAAAGCAGGTGCCAGTCCCACACAGGGCAGTGGAACTTGTGCTAAGGAGCTGAAGTGAAACTTAGGTAGCAAAGCACATGGTGTTCGTGTGCTGGGGTGAATCTGTGTCTAAATGTCACTGATATTGTTACTTTTTGAGCCTCTTTCTTCTATATCTTTGCACAAAGAAAGTCTCCTCTTTAACCTCTTCCTTTGCCTAGCAGAAACTGTGTAATCACTGGACTATCCTGACATATTTTACATGTTTGAGTATATTCACCTTCCAGATGAAGGCAAATACATTTGCCAGCCTCCATTCCCACAACTGTTTGGAAATACAATATTCCTGGATCAGTAGGCAAGAAACAACAAACATCTCACACCAGTTAGCCTCTATGATGCAGAAAAGATAGATGGTGAGGCCCTTAATCAGTTTTATGTCTCGCAAATCAAGTGGTAACCCATCAATAATTGCTAATATTTATTCCTTTATCTGAGCAGCGTGTCTTGTTTATCTCACACATCGCCACTCTTCCAGTGTAAGACTGAGATGCTGTTATCTTAGTCACTTCAAATAATTCAAATTATACAAGTGTCTTGTTCTTACACCTCTTCTACCCATGCTGTATCAGTGAGCAGTGCCAAGTGCAAATACACCCAACTTCCACAATCAAAGATAGTTTTTGTCGAATAATTAGATGCAATTCTTCATATGTTTTTTCCTTAGTTAATGCTCAGTCTTAATAATTTTTGTGAAGTGTAATTTTCATAAGGCTTCTTTACTGTATTTGAAATAAAACCTATTGAGGTCTTTTTTTGTTTCTGTCAGCAGGAGTTGTCATTTGATCCAGAGCAGAGTTTTCAATTTCCTATTCCTTTGTGTAAATGAAAGGAAGCAGATTGGTAAAGGTATTTATGGTCCTGTAGGGTGGAAGTGAGAATAATTCTTATTCTTGCAGACTCCTTTAATGAGTATTCGTAGACATTGGGCTAATTATAGTGTGGCCATAACTGTTTGTGGGGAGGAAGGAACTGATGCAGGTGTGGATAATGTCCTGTATCTGCTTATGGTGGTTTTAGTCCTATGTGTCAAAGGTGATGGAAGAAGACTCCCTAACTCATGTGGGAAGTGGATTTGACTGTCCCTGCAATCCAAGGAAAACAACTCAAATGGCGCTTGTAGTGTGCACTACATTAGTATTTAGGAATATTTCATCCCCTCACCTATCCACATACCTTAAATGACGTCTTTGCAATCTTCTTTTCAACTTGTCTCCTGTGGGAAATTCTCTGTGAGTATGGGCTAATGCTGATATCTAGGCTTATTTAATAAATTCAACTGTAATAACACATTTCCTAAAAAGACAATCTGAGGAGGCAGCTGGGATGCTTCTCTTTTCTAAAGTACTAGAGGAGTACTGATAGGCTGCTGGCTGCCCAACATAGGCAGGTATATTGCCTTCTTCAATACTAAATCATATTTCTACCTTTCTATGAAGTTTAGCCTTTATCTATTATAACTTCTCCTTCTGGTGAAAACCCAGTCCAGAGTGGCCTCACAAGGAAAAATACTTAGCTCAGTAATTACGCCTAAGGAGACTGACCTACACTCTGTACATTCCTTCCATTCACTCTTTGCTCCTGACCATTTATGACAAATCTTATGTAGCCTAATGTAAGCAACTCTGAGCCCAAAAGAGATAGAAATGACTAAATATGGTAACCAGAAAATCTTTTATCAGGAGTAAATATGTGCCTAAATAGTATTTAAATTCATAGAATAAATAATGATGTCTTGATTTGCTAGTTTTAAATTATTTTGTGAAGCTAAAACTTTATTAATTAAATCAATTAATCTTGAGGGAGAGAGATGCTGCAATTTCCAGAACTTTTTTCCTGCCAGTGAATACAGACAGTTTAGCCTGACCTCTGGTTACATTTGTTTACATTTTATTTGTGAAAAATGCAGGGAGGAGTGATACAAAACTCTTAGGAGTTCACCCCATGATTAACCGTGACGTAATTGACAGAGGACAACAGCAACAATTCGTGCAACCAGTAATTAATCTCTAGCTTTATGGCCTCATTTGCCAACTGTCTCCATATTTGACAGTAAAAGTGACTTGCAGAATGTTTAATTTCCACAGTGACAGCTAAGGTATGAAATCAGATTTGAAGAAAAGCATCTTCTGTGGCTTCTGCTTGCAAGAAGAGTCGCCAATTAAGTGTGCTTGCTTAGTCCTTGCAAATATTTGCCATAGGATTGACATAGGAAATAGAACATTTTCCCTGTCTGGGCAGGAGCCCCACCTCACTGCTCCCCTCTGATGTGTGTGCTCAGGAGCCTTCTCAGTTTCATGGACATGAACCGTGCTGATGTTTTAGTTTTCTCCTTTCTCTTCTTTTGTCTCTGTGTGTAAAAGGGCCAAATCACAGGAGATGCTGACTATCTCCCAGCAGGAATTGCATGCCCTAGCAGGACATGGACAGTTTGACATATCCCAGGAGACAATTTGCACCTCGTGAGATTGGTAAAACAAGTAACTCGGAGATCAGGCAGGGAGCAGCTGCAGTGAATTTTTCCGGAAATATCTTCTCCATATTGCGATGGGAAATACTTTTTTCAATGTGTTTTGTGAACAGGCAAACTTGCTGATCTGACCCACACCACCGTGTACTGCTGACCTATAGGAGAAAATTTCTCCCCTCTGCTCTGCCCTGACTATTTGAGATTCTGTCCACGTTCTGCATTCTCTGGACAAGTCAAACAATCTGCAAACAGACAGCTGCAGCCCAGAAAGGAGAGAGAAATTTTACCATAAAAGGAGAAATTAAATTAGTGTCCTGCTCACCTGCATTTGATTTTTAAAGTAAATACATTTGATATGTGTCCCATTTAGTACTATTGAAAGGGCAGTTCCTGACACCACTCATATAAAACAACCAGGAATGTGGATTCTGGCATCTCTGTATGTAACAGGATGGTGATTATCAGAATCTTCTGTTTTATTAAGTTGGAGTTGGTAAGGGAAAAAGATTTTTTTTTCTTTCTGTAATCTTTAATGTGCTTTTGTTTTGAACTTGTCCTTTTTATTTGCCTATGAGCTTTGTTTTGATTTTTCTTGAAGATTTCTAGTAACAATAATTGTTTGCAACGGGAAGATTCATGTGAGCTGCCTTCCATTTTAAACACCAGTTCCTATAAAATGAAAGGGTATTGCAGTGTGGATGTGGGTGAAGAGGACTGATGCGTCCATACAATGCACTTCTGCTCCAATGGTAAATATATTTTCATGATTAATAAAGAGAGAGTAGAAGCCATTGTACTCTGTTAGGGTTTTGTTGATGGCTACTCCCCAGAATACTGAAAAGATGCTATCAATACTCTTGACACTCTGCTTAATCAAGATGTGACCCTCCAATGCAACCAGACAACGTGCTTGTTCCACAGCTGTAACAGTGTAAGGGAGACGTGGTTGTTGTTATTTTTGGTTGCAGGATTTTTTATAATTTCATTAAAATTTAATCAGTGCCATTAAATAATATATAATGCTACTAAAGTGCTGTTGGTTACAAATAGGAAATCAATCAACTTGTGCTCCGAGTGGCTGTCAGCTGTGGAACCACATAGGTACCTCAGGGGGAAGGGCTGCACCTTGCACAGCAGACAAAATCAGATCAATAATAGTATGTTTAGTTCAGTTTTTAAAATTACTCTTGCTTGGAATATGCCAATGGGCACCTTCAGTATCAGATATGTGGGCTTGGAACAAGAAGTTTTCGAGTGCTCCCTTAATTTTTGCAACTTGCTGAGTATTTTTGTTCCTTAGGTGCTGCACATCAAAACCAAAATTACAAGAATGGAGGTTCCCCTGGGCAAGCTGGAAAGATATGTCAAATATACAGCATGATCTCAGCCTGGTGGTGAAATTAGTCAGGCCTGCTCCTTGATGTGCTTTGCAGCTTGAGCAGTAGGTCGTTGTTGCTGGCTCAGTGTGGTCAGCCCTGTCTGTGTGCACAGATACGCTGGTATGGGCGTCCTGAGAAGCTGAGTGGCAATTGAGGTAGGTTTGGAATTAAACCACACTCTGGCCTCTGTTACAGCCAGTCCCCAGTGGGTTAATGGAGTAGGATAGCTTCCTCTGAAGGATTTAGGATGATCCCATTAACTGCAGTGGATATTTGTTCAAATTCTCTACCTGTGGGGGAAGGAGGAAAGGGGATTACAATCAGTAGCCACTAGCAAAGGAGAGCTCTGCTGACTGTCAGTAATGTCTTTATAGGACTGGGGAAAACTGAGCAATTCTCTAAAATTTCACAGAGTCCTGACCAGAGACTTACATCTTCCTTCAGAAAGTCCATGTGAGGTGAGTTTTCACATCAACTCAAACTATTTCAAACAGTCGTGCTGGGTCTGGCCAGAATGCATTTGACGATTCCTTGCAGCTGTTTAATTCCAACATAATTGCCTTTGAGATTTCCTTCCTGATTTTTCTGTGTAAGCTACACTAAGCCATGTAGATAAGAAGCAATCTATACATTCTGTGTATAGGAGTAAATCCAAGACTATAACACAGATGGACAGAAGCAAGCAAAAGACTCAGTTCTTGTAATTTAAAATACATTGCAATGTGAGTCCCGCTGAGTTGAAATATCTAATTTCCAAGAATTTCCTGGGGCAGGAAGCATGAGGCTGCTTTATTCCACACCGGTCACATCAGTCTACAAATTAAAAACTAATGAAACATGTTTAAAACAATTACACACACCTTTTCTGAGTTCTTCACACAATAAATTTATGTAAGCCATCCAATGACTAGCAAGCAATTCTTGCTGACAAATATGATAATAGTTAAAATTGGTGCTACATAATTGTGCTGAAAATGTGCTTTTCCCCTCTGATCAGACAAAGATGGCTTGATCAACCTTCTGTCATTTTTTGGTGGCAGATGGAAGGAATTATTAAGTGTATCCCTTTTGGATGTCATTCCCCTTGATGTTGAAGCCTGCCTTACTCTATTTGTGCTTTAGCACCTTGCCATACCAACAGTACCAATTCTGATTGTGTTTTTATCAAATAGATCCTAAATTCCAAATGATATATCAAAATATTCTTGCCAGGGCCTTTGAGCACTCACCCTTTTGGAGCAGAGCCATGGACTGTACAAACCATTGCATTAAAATTTGGTCCCTGACAGGTGGGTGTGGGAGCTGTTGAATACAATTGGAAAAAACGAAGAGGGAATGTGGTGGTGCAGAACTGTTTTATTAGATTTTTGTAAGAAGTTTATGTTATGGTTCGTTTCACTGTATCCCCAATTCTGTATCCCTTTTGTGTTGTCTGTATATTAAGGTATTTTGTGTCAATCATCCCATACCTCACATGACATGTAACATCCCCTCTGCCCCAACCCCCCTCTCTGGGGCAGCTTGCCTATCACTCCCGGGGTCCCTCCCAGATTGTGAAATCTCCGTGAGAGAGCTTCAGGTGATAGGCAGCCTGGGGGGAATTCCTTTGGCTCTGGATTTTAGTGGTCTGAAGCTTGGGGGTGGGCACACCTTGTTACCCCCTGAAACCCCTGATTTGTGGTCTTTTTTGTATCCTCCCTGGGACCCTCCCCCGCTTATAGGGGGTGGGAGGGAGGAGCAAACTCTCTCAGCCGCTGGGTTCTCCACCTAGAAGCTCTCTCAGCCGCTGGGTTCTCAGCCTGGAAGCTCCGAGCCGCTCGCCTCGGAGCTTGGAGATCTCTGCTAATAAACATCTTTTAACCTGCTAAGCTGAGAGCCAGCCTTTTCTCTTCTGCTGCTGTTGACTGTCACCTTTGGGTCCAGCTGCCAAGCCGAGAAGCCAAAACGAACTGGAAACTTTGTGTCTGTGTTGACCCGAGCTAGCTGGGGGTCAGCTCCCACCCGGAGCGGGGACGCAACCGGACATGGGAAGGAAAGGGAAGGAAAGGGAAGGAAAGGGAAGGAGAGGGAAGGAAAGGGAAGGAAAGGGAAGGAAGGAAGGAAAAGATTTGTATTAGTGAGGGGGAAGCACTGAGTACCCCACATCCCCAGCTCAGCCATATCTAATCTGCAAAGTCCTCTAAGAAAAAACAAGATGCTCACTGTGTGCAGCTGAAAGAGCTATTTAAACCGTGGAGTATTAGCATGTTGCTCTGTTTTGTGACTTTAGCTCCTCACACCATCTCCATCCCAGCATGAGAGAAGTCTGTAAGCTCAGTGCAATCGTATCATAATTTGGATCTCTACAGGAGACTGAACTCGCATCACCAGAATGCATCAAGCCAATGCATGTGTCAATGCACAGTTGCATATACACACCATGGTTACAGGCCCATGGTGACATTTTTCAAACTGATATATTGACAGAGTGCCAGGATATTTTTTAAGCATATCCAGAAGGAAAAAAGAGTATTACAATGAGGAAGAAAACCCAGCAGAATGCTGACACCCGAGTACATTACTTAGTGTGCAGTTGCATTAATGAACCATTACTTCAAATCCCAGGTTTGCCGATAGTGTCACTGTTCGTTTATCAAGGCAGAATCATCCTGGATGTGAACAGAATGCTTGTATAATAGATAACTTCTCAATCCTCCTATATCATACATATCCTTGAGCCCATTACAAAAGATTTATTTTTAAATTGGATTTTTTTTTCAGCTGGGCAGAATGAGACTGTTTGTTGAACAAATGGTGTTAAAATCCCCAAGGCTCTGACTTACTTCAGTAACGACCAAGACTACTGCTTGAGCCAGCTGATGCTCTTTTAATGAGTGCTGCTTGTCAGAGGATCATATCTGCAAGTTTCTGTGTAAAATAACCATTTTTCCATGAGTTCATAAAGCAGTCCCTTGTTTGAAATGGATGAAGTGTTGTACCAATCTCTGCAGCACAAAACAGGCACTTTTTTGAACTGAAAAAAAACCCCAAAACCTAACCCAAGGTATTTGACAGTGTTTTTTTATTCTTTTTTAAAAATTTGTTTTCCCTGTCTATGACAGACAGCTTTGTGTTCGTACACAACAAGCTCCATTGGTTCAAGACAAAAAATGCTGAATTATGGGCTTCAAAATGAATTTTAACTTTGGCCTGATTGAATTAATACAAGCATGACAAGTTGCTTATTTAGCAAAGTGGGTGGACAGTAAAATTAAGCCTTTTACTGTGACAAGACAACCCAAAAAATTCTCTTGCTGTCCCTAGTAAGGTTTTCAAGGCAAATCAAGAACAGGCTCCTAGATAAATCAAAGTGACAAGTTCAAAACATGTGAGTCCTATTTTAAAGAAATATCACCTCCACAACAAGTCCAAGCTTATTAATGTTGCATTCTGACAAGCACAACCACTTTGTTGATTTTGTTCAGTCCGTGGACCTGATCCTACTATGTAACTACTGTACTAGTACTGCTACCTCTGGATTCAAAGCTAGGATCACAAAGTTAAAGAACAGCATTTAGTAGCCCTGCCATCAACTTCTTCTTTTTAATATATGTGTTATTTATGGCTGCAGGTTGGATTATACCCTTGAATACCACATTTCTCACCAGAAACAGCAATGAGTAATTGGGCACTGCAGGGTTTAATGTGCAATACTGAGTCATTTTGATTAGACCCATATTTTATCACTCGTGCTATTAACTTCAAAGATTTCTTTAAACTACAATACTCCATATACTTGGTATTAACGTGAATTAAGGAAATCAGGTTCTAACATGCTCAAGTACCTTGAGTTTTCTTTGTCTTGTGCATATCAAATCCACCTAGGTCACTGGTAAAATTCAGCTTGTACTTGTGTACAAACTAGCTCTGTCCTATGAAAGTGAACCACTAAAGTTAATTCAGATTTGTTCAGGGCCTTGAACGATGTAAGTAATGAATCTTTCAGACAGTTAATTCGAACTGAACAAAAATAGAATCCACTTAAATGCTATAACTGCTTGGATTGAATCTTACCAGCCTTGATAGGTCTGAAGATCCAAGCCTCAGTGGTTAAGATCTGCAAATCTCAGCCTTGATCTCAGCAGACAGAGAGGTGATGACCTGGTTTCTGTTTATTCAATGAAATTACTGCCCTAGCTTACTTTCTGATCAGAAACATAAATATGTAATTCTATTTTGGTCTAAAAGGAATTTTTACATTCGTAAACCTTTCTCCATTCTGCAGATCTTACATCCAGGCTGATAAAATCATGAAGCGGGAATAATAAAGATTTCCTGCACAGAAAATTGTGAATGTTAGAGATGTTGGTTGAATGTTTCACCTCTATTAACCTCTCTTCCAAACCAGCAGAGAAGTGGGAATATTTACTTATCATACAAATTCAAACTAAGATGCTTTTTCTGTGAGCAAAAGTGCTCACCAACTTTGTTTGCAAGGGTAAAGTCTTGTGGGGTTTGCTGCACGTTACCATCACTCTAATTTTTCAAATTCTGTGATTCTGTGAAATTATTTGCCATTCTTAATATTGGGAATAGTAAGAAAGAGTCTTACTGGTGTTTAATTTTTAACTTCAAACCTGGTTAAACTTCTATTCCTGTCCATGTGTCTCGAGGAGTCACAGATTGTCCGGTAGTGACAGAGCTGCTGTGTTATGATTCAGGCTCTATATGTGATATAAATGTGTGTCTCATGCTGTGTCTCTTTGCTCTTCCAGGCTCTAGCACAGAAAGCAGCCTCTAGCATATTAAGTGCCTGTGTCACCTGAAGTAAAAATGGGAGAGCATTTTAAAAGATGAGTTTTCCTTTGCCACATTTCTTGCTTGTGCTGTAGATTGTCAGAGTCTTCCCTGCTTCACATGTAAGCAAAGACAGATATAGAGAAAAATGAGTTCTTTAAACCACAGGAAGATTTTTTTCTTTGTGGTTCTATTAATATCTAACTGAAATAAAAAGGAAAAATTTGGAATAAATGACTGCAGGCATCTTAAAACCTGTAAAATTATTTTTTAAACAAGGCTTTTGCTTAAAAAATGGGATCTGAACATGTGTGTAATGGAGCCAGACTCAGAGGAAAATTATGATTTCTATGTCTAGCACCTGTCAGGTTTCTTCAAGAGTCTAAAATGCATGCATTATCGCTGATAATACTCCCAAATAGACCAATCAAAGCCTAATTTTCAGAGGTAAATCTTAGAATCCTTTTGAAGTCCAAATTTAAAGCGGGATGATGTGTTATCTATCAGAGGTCACTACCAGCTAGATATGTTTGCAACAAATGTAGCTTTGGAGCATGGTAGTGATAAGAAATATGAGAGAAACTATCTTCGACCATTGAACAAGGAGTGATAAGAGTATCAGAAGTAGTACTAGTCCTAAAACTTGCTTCTGTGCTCCAGTGGTTTCACACCAAGCATTTGGAGATGATACTCACGGCCTCACAGTAGGGATTCTGCTGAAACCTATGCTAAGACACTGGGAGCAGTACTTGGAGCAGGTAGAAACCATATTGCCCTATCTATCATGATTAATCCAGGACAAGGAACAGATGGCAGGAGAAGGAGATGGATTCCATGAATATGGAGTGGGTGGCAATTGTAGCTGGTCCAGGCTTTGAGACCTGAGAGAGTAGTATTGGTAAATAGTGATAAATGTGAAGGGATTGTTTCCTCCATGTTACAAGTTACAGGAAGACAGAATGGAGTTGTCAGCTACCTGACAACTAATTTTTATACATGAGGGGTTTTTTTACGGTTGCTTTTATTCTGTGATCTGTTGTTTCATTTATTTGTTTGCTGCCAGGCATTCACTGTGAGACTTCAGGATTCCCAGTTTATGAAGAGATGGCTTTGTGTAGGGAAAGCCTGGGAGACCACGAAAGCTGTGGTTTCACAGTTAGAGAAAATGAATTCTCAACCAGTAGTGAATGTTTAAGCCCTGATTTTCAGGAAAATGAGCACAAGGAAATACATTTACCTTTCCTTTGAGTTTTGTCCCACAAAGTTAATTGTTTGATGTTGAATTTGTATTGATGATTCCTTTTCCACACTGCAGTTACTATGTCAGGAGGAGGAATGCTTTGAAAGGTAACAGAAGAGGAAAATACTCCAAAGGAAGTTGAACTGTTGGTCTCCTGAGACACTCAGTAGATTTTGTTGGCTTGTGAAATGCACATCAGTCACACCTCCATTTAGATCAAGTCTGGCTTGTTTCTGAGACTTAGTGTCATGGGCAGTGAGTAATACCTCTGCAGTGGAGAGATGACATGTTTCAGTGGAGATGCCAAGGTGTAAGCATGGATTAGTTCAAGTGAACTGGTTTTGGCATATGCCTTAGAAGGTGCAAAATGGCTCAGCAAATCCCATGGGAATACATCTAGGTTTTTATTCCTTTGCTCTTACAAATTAATTAATTGCTGGGCTTCATCCTTTTAAATGCTGTAATACTAATTTTTGTTCCAGAAGAAACCAGAATGATAATGATGTACAGTTTCATGAATAGATCTTTTTTCTTACTGTTTCCTTAGGAGAGTTTATCTCTGTACCTAATACATATTTTAGAGCATAATAGTTATATACTTCCAGAATATTTTTACTTCTCTTTACAGTAAAAGAAAATAGGTTTCAGACTTTCTCAGAGGAAAGCTATAAAATCATTTCTGCTTTACAGTAAAGGAATATTTGCTATATTTACAACACTTGCACTGTTTTTTTTCTAAATAATTTCTGTCTCTTGCTAGAATTTAGAAAAAGACCATCAGTACTTTTTTTTTCTTCCAGCAAAATATTGTTATTTCAGGTGGGGCTCATTAGTGGGTGCCATATAGGTTAAGTTTAGGGTAGTGTTTCTGTATGATATATAAATTCTGTAATGAAAACTGATTTTCTTTAGCCTTCACAGCTGATCACTTTCTAGACTAGTTCATTTAAAATTTTGAAGATCTACTCAAACATTTTGAGAAGAACATTTGGTGAAATATGGAGAACAGGAACCGCGAAATCCTTGGGAACATTAGGTCAATTTATTGACAGGAATTTTGCACCATTTGGGGAGATGGGGTTGAACAATATCCCTCTTTTCTGCTTCTGGAGCTTGGATCCTGTGAAAAGGCAGTTACTTTTTTGGCTGTTTTGTAGTGCAGTTGCACTTGTTAGAGGGAGGAATATGCAGGGCTGGCTGCGAAAACAAACCTCTGTGAGAATTTGAGCCAATGAAGGACGGCACTCTGGGAAATCAGCTTCCCCATATTTCTAACCAGTGTTCAATGAAAGGACAGTCTGCACAGCAAAAGAGGATTTACTGGGGTTTAATCCTGTTGGAAATTCTGTACTTTGAAAAGTTCTCTGTGCATTCAGACTAGGATGAAGGTTTTTCTTTGCGTACAAAAACCAAGCGTACATCCCACTTAGTTATGAGATTTGTGGGCAGAAACAGACAGGGATTTTCACTTTTTAGATGGACCTCCTTTGCTTTGCCACCACAATTGCATATTGGTGGCACATTGCCCACGCATAAGGGCAATTCAAAGACTGCTAGGACAAATTCCATACCAACAGTCACGTTGCCAATGCCTGTGTATGCCCTGTGGGATATTCCATAACTTGTCTCTAACCTGTATTTGCCAAACATGTTGTCTTCCTGTTGTCCTGTAGTCTATGATGCATTTTCAGGGCGACTGACTGAGAATTAGATTTATCTTTTCTAGATTTGCAGCTTACTCTGGGCTTGATGCTATGATTCTGGAGAGAGTGAGAGTACAACTCTGTTATCCATGAGTAGGCCATTTGGATATCTGACACAGCTTCCATGCGCTTCAGTCAGTAAGTCAGAATCACAGAATATTCTGAGTTGGAAGGGACTCTTAACATGAGTGTCCCATACAGGATCAAACCCACAACCTTGGCATTGCCAGCACCATGCTCTAACCAACCAATGCCTGCTGCTTTCACAGGTGTGTGAGTAGTTGATAATACTGATTGCAGCAACTATTTGGAACAAATCCCAAAAGGTTGTTCATTTTGGAGCACTCCAAAATGTGAAGGAATGTAATAGTTCAGTATAACTTTGTGCAAATTCTAATTCTTTTTTCTTGGGCAGTTGAAGCCCTCTATACACAGTCATTTAGATATAAGCACAACACAGTTCAATGTCAGACCGAAAACCAAAAGAGATCACAAAGAACATAAATAATTTTACTTCATTTTTATGGAATTTTGATAAAAATTAGTTTGGCTTGGATTAGTTTGGACTTTTTTCTTCTCTTACAAAGAGGAGTAAAGAAAAAAAAATATTATTTTCTAGAACATGCTTCTTCAACCTGCTGCTACTGAATGAAGATCCATCTTAATGTCAGCCTCCACCTAACCACTTTGTCAAATATCTCTTCTGCTGCTTTTCATTATTATTTTTGAACAAAGCTAAGCACCTAAGGCAAAGTACTGAAAAGCTCACAGCATTATTTGCTTAGGGAGAAGTGCTTTACTAGTGGTCTTGTCTCAGGTTGGCAATAGTCTGTTGCATTGTATAATATTTGAATTGTGAGGATTTATAGCCACTGTTCAGGTAAATAACAATGTCATGCCACGTAGAAGTTACAAAGAGGTGAATTGAATTATTTAATCATAGCTGAGTTTGCTACTCAGGCTTCTGGAGTGGTGAAGAAATTACCATTACAACGATGATCTTTGTATGTGAATATCAGGCGTGCTTCAATCCAGGCCAGAAAAGATGCAGTTCCAATAATCGTCTTTATAGATACAGAGCCATTTTGAAGCTATTTGTTTGTCCATAATCACAAGATCAGATATTTTGTTCTCTCCTGGTGGATTTATTTTTTCCAATTTCCTATTAATAGAAATTCTAGGAAGCTGCTCACAAACGCACACTCGCGGAGGGCCAAGATTCACATTCCTGGCCGCACTGCTTCGAGACACAGCCACTTGCTAACTGTGCTGTCCTTGCTGTTGCTGCTGTGCTTCCAGTATCCAGGAGTTGGTCTACTTTGTTTGTTTTGCTCAGAGCAGGTTAGAGACCTGTGCTGTGTGCTCCAGAGCTGTGTGGGATCAAGCAGTTCCAGCTGTTTGGTGTTGACAAAGAGCTGGAGCAGTAACGTCCTGTACCCCACAGCTCGTCTCAGGCAGGGTCTGACGGGCTGCTGAGCATGATTCGGGGTGGAACGTGAGCTCAGCACAGACGGAGCTGAGCTGCACTGAGCTGGCTTTGTCCACCCCAGGTTTAGCTTTTCTGCTCGCTCATGATAATATTTGTCCTTACACACCTTGCATAAAACTGTGAGGGCTTGTTTACGTGCAGCGTCAAACTGCTTTAAAAGGAACTTGTTGCCGATGTAGATTTCACCTCTGGATTGCAGTGCGTTTTCCCATGGTTAATTTTCATGCATTCATGCAATTCAGAATCACATTTCATCTGATTTATGCGCTAGCGAAATAAGTTATCAAGAGGAGATAATCTTATATTTGTAATGCCTTCTTCCCAGACTCTGTTCTTAAAGGGAAACTCCAGAAATCTGTATGAAAAGACAATTTTAAAAAATGTTTCAGGGAAAAATGAAGTCTGACTTATGTGTTCATTTACTGTGGTATTTGAGGACTGAGGGAGATAATACCTAGCATCTTTTCAAACACTGCTCTGTACAAAATACTCCCACTCCAGTTGCTTGTTTTCTGTTGCTTGCCTCTGTAAACTGTTTAAATATTATGGGCCTTCCTAGTCTACATTGTATTTTACAAGTTAGAGGTGGACAGCTCATTCCACAGTGGGGAAAAAAACCCCATGATTTCAAACTAACCCTTTGCCTGCACTCAGAGAAATCAAATAAAAATACAAAGGTAAAAAAGAACAAAGCTTCACTCAAGTTCACAGAAGTGACAGCTCCCCAGTTGAAGAGCAGCTCTCTGGTTATACTTGTACAAGTAAATGGAAAACATGAATAATCTCAGTTGAAGACGTTCTGTCTTCTTCCTCCACCTGTGTTATTGTTCTCTAGCTTTTGAACAATTGCTGAAATCTATAAAATAGTTTAATTAATATTCCTTCCCCCACAAGTACATTTTTATTTCTTACATTCTCTTAGGAACAAAGTGAAGGAAAACAAAGTTGTAATGTCACCACTAAAATCATTCAACATTTCCAAAGAATGATCTTCTAGTGTATAAGCTAGTGTAATTCTGCTGCTCTGCCTCGTAAGGGTGAGGAATACTGTGATGGATGTGAGTGCAGTGTGTGTCTGTGGTATCTGTAAATCTGTTGGTGTAATCTCTGTGTGTTACATACGCATGCAGAGGCAGTGCATGAAAAGTGTGTAATAATGAATACTGCACAATGGAGGATACTACATAGCATAAAGATAAAGGATAATGACATTGCTCTCAAGTAACAAACCCCTGAGCAATGCTGGTGAACCTATGAGGGGACGTAAGACATCTTCATTGTTTCATATGGTAATAATCTGTGTACACACATGGTTTTCGTAATGATCCAAGGATATAGAATATTATATGAACAGTTCAAGAAGAAACTACCTGTTTATATTGAGTAATTTCCATATGAATGGTTTAGGGTTGTGGGTTTTCTTGCTTTGCTTTTCTGAGATCTTCAATTTCTAACACTGGCTTCTTATCACAAACTTGCAGCCATACAGCCTGATCTCATCAGATCAAACAAGTTAAATCTAGTCAGAGCCAGTCAATACTTAGGTGAACAATTTCCAAGGTATTTCAAGAATGCATTGGGAAACTGCTCCATAGCAGTATTCCTCTCTTGCCAGCATTGAAAAAGCATCTCCCACTTGATACATGGTTCTTCATCCTCATCCTAAATTGTCCTCTATCATTGCTGTGTGCAAGTGGCTGCATTCGTCAGTGTGTGTGTATTCTACCAAAAACCTTTTGTGATGAAAGGCACTACATAAGCAATGGTGCCAGCTCAGACTTTATTTTATATTTTATATATAGTATTTTTATATTTTATGTTAGTTTTGTGCAGCCCTGGTTTAGTAAACCGAACAAAATGTTATTTTTAAAGCACCGTTTAGATCAGCCTTTGACTGAAGAGTTCAGAGCACTGTTTCCTTGTCAAAAATACTTGTGCAGAATCAGAAGTGCTGACATATACGTGTCAAAAGGAAAAGATAAGGCAACATTTCTGCTATCATCTGTGAGATAAACATGTTTGGGGTCTTTTACTTTCTTCATAAAATGTGATTTAATTGGCTTACTGGACTTGAGGGGGAGCTGAACCTGGTCATTGCATCTTGATGTTTCAGTTTGATTTCACTCTAGGCCAGTTAACATAACATTTCTTGGTATTTGTGTAACACCTACAGTTCTACTCTCTTGGAGAAAATATATGGGATATCTATGCATGAGAACTGTGTATTATAATAGCTAAGAGCTATGATAAAGAATACAAACTCACTTGTTCTCATCAAGCTCTAAGATAGCATCAGCACAAAATGAAACAAGAGGCTATCGAACCTATTGCCAGGAGAAAATGCAGATTAAATACAAATAAACACAAAGTACAAACTAAAGATCTGAGTAGGCTTATATAGTGAAAAAGAAGGAGCCCAACAAGCTTATTTTCTGTCTAATGCAATACTCCAAAGACAAATATTACAGCTAAGTTTTCAAGGAACAAAAAGAGGTGCTTTTATTCTGTATTTTTTTCCGGGCCAAGCTATGGAACAATTTCCTTAACTGAATGCAAAGAATAAGACCTACAGCAAAAAAACCCAAAGCGCTATTAGCGTGATCATAGTTGTGATCATGTAAACACAACTGATTTTCTTGCTCTAAGACTGATATGATCCACCATTATGAAGGAAAACCACACCAGAAGTGAATTATACTCTCTGCTATTAGTTTGGGGATTCAGTCTATGTACTGTGTCGAAATGCTGATGCCTGTGCTCTGAGAACTTCCAGTGAATATATCTCTTTAGAGCAACCAGTAAAATGAAATTAGGAGTAAACCATTCCCAAATCTCTTGTATTTATATATAAAGCTGGGTGACTGCATTTCTAGAAAGAACAAAGGAATGAATTCTCTCTTTGTTGGTGGTGTTTCTTTCAGTTTGGAAAAAGAAATAATCTCCTCAATATTCTGGATACTTCATAATATGCACTTTTGCACAACTTCTTTCTTCTGGTCCTGTATGAGGATGTTCTTTTCCAAAAGCTTTAAAGCATAGACAGGTTTGACTATGACTTTTAAAATCAGATTTAGGTAAGGAAGTCCAATTTATACAAGCTTGGAGAGGTTTTGTTAATACCAAGCATATCTGAATTTGCCTGACTTTGTACCTTTGCAAGATTCCATATTGCCTAATATAATGTTCGTCATGGTTTTAATTTTTTCTCAAAATGGATCTCTTTTATGTCTGCTATTTACCATCCTTGGCAGAGTCATTGAGCACAAGAAACACAGTATCTACAAGATGCAGAAGCTGCTTTCTTCCTTGCACTCATGTAATATGTAATGGATGGTTTTAAGAAAGGATCTTTACTCTGTGCTTTACCTATTCATGTGTAGGATTTTGATTTCATTTGAAATGAAAGGCGTAAACCTTGGGTCTGAAAACTAATAGAATTTCTGCATTTACCTGCTGATCCATAGCCTTTAGGTTAGATTGTGTGTCAGCCAGCAGTCGGCTTGTTGAATGAAGCAATACTTTAAAACTAAAATGAAAAGATTTCTGTTATATGTAGCCTGACACCAGATATGAAGGCAGATTTCTGCTGGCTTATTATTGGAAATATTTTCCACTGTGTCTGATAAGCAAGACTGAACAAGCCGTAGGAAGTAGACCTAATCAGATAATGCTGACTTGCAGACCAGAAAAAGAGAGAAATGTATTTTCCTAAGTGCTGTGCCTTCACTTGACAAGACTGGGGACAAAATGGTTGGTGTAATGGCAAAAGGCACTCAGAGAGCAGAAAGTAAACCTGCTGCTTCCTGGGGGTGGCTGTTGTCTCTAACCTTTTTTCTTGTGTACATTCGTCGTCTGTGTTACGGAAGGTTTACATCTAAGTGCTTGAGTGCACTGGCACTCTGGAGATGGGGCATGTAAAAGGACTGGGAGAACATCAGACTGGATCAGCTCTTCATTTTTCAGTGAGTCTAGGTATTTTTTAGGAACTCCAGAGGAATTCGAAATAGGCTTATGAGAGGGTTCCCCTGAAGGATCGAATGCTGTGTTTTGCACAGACTCTCAGTTGCAAATCCTTCCTGGAAATACACTTGAACATTGAGGATATTCACAGGAGAAGCAAATTCTTAATATGACAGGACCTTCATGATGTTGTAGGATGGAGGACAAATGATGTTTTTGTAGTAATTCTTAGAAAGAGTTCCCAAAGAACTGAAGCAAAAAGATTCCTTTGTTATTTCCCTGCCTAGGTATGAAGTGGTCATTGCCACAGTTTGATAGTTAACACAGAAAGATATTTAAAACAACTTCAGATTCTTTTATGCTTTCAGATTGCATGTAGGTAATAATTATATCAAATGCAAACATAGTGCCATATTAATACTGTGTGACAAATGTGCATACTTCTATTTGCTGACCTGAAGACATTAAAAAAAAAAAAAAAAAGCTGGAAGATCCTCTTTATTATAAGGGTTTTTTTAAAACAGCTCAGCTCTTGGTTTTGTACCTTAAATGTCTCTGCTCAGGGAAAAATGAATTTAATTGCATAAAACCTACTCTGCACTGATTTTTTCCAGGGAAAAGATTAAAGTTTTAAATGGATTGAGTGTCCCTGTAAGTATATTCACATTCATACGTGTCTGGAATGAACATGCCATGGCTTCTGCTTTATTTTTCTTATGTATATTTGGAATTCAAAATAACATTTATTTTCTGAGGGGAAAAAAAATCAATAAATCATTTAAGTTGTCCAACACTTTGTACAACTAATTGTAATTAGTATAATGTCTTTGTTGGCAAGGGCTTATCAGGCACATAGCATGAAGAGGCAAAGAAAGAGCTTTATAAAGAATTATGTTGTTTTGTAAAGCTAATTGTGACACTATCTCTGCTTTTGTATGTGCTTGAACTCTTAATTTTTAATGTGGCATTCCTTCCAGTAGTGTAGCTCCTACTGTTACCTGATGTTCTCTGTAATGTAACCATAGAACAGATTTTAGTCAGTTCGAGATTTTACAGTTTGGTGCCAAAAGAATGTAGCCTAGACTTGAGTCAGCTCAATTGTGGCAAGCGGGTTGCAGTTTCTAGTTGTAATGAATTAGCATGTTTTAACGTTTGTGATGCAAATCTTGTAGACAAGAATTTAGTTAATTGTGATGTCCTGAACTTTGGTGCCAGGGGAGCAGCCACAGGCTCCTCTGCTGGGTCTGTTGCGTGTGTGGCCTTCGAGGAGCTGCTTGCCTGCAAAATTCCGTGGCAACATTGCCAAGCCTTAACTAGCTGATACTGGGAATCGCTGAAAAGTTGATGTTACTAAGAGCAGTACAATGTGGAAGAGAAATCAGAGCATTCATTTATAAAGCAAAGGACCGCTGTTCCACTTCATGAGCTCATTCTAATAACTTGGGTTCACTGGAAATATCATATTCCTGGTGCTAACTGAAGTCCTCACCATTCTTGATACCTGGGCATTAGTTTAGACTGACAGTGAGTGGGCTAGATGATTAGTATGATGATTCTTGTATTTATTATTCTCAAAAAGCTGGATTGTGAAAGACTTGGAAAATTAACTAATTTGCTACTTCAGTTGATAGCAGCGAAGCCATAAAAATTCTGGTTTCGAGCATTTAACTGCCATTCTAATAAGTATGGAGATTTTTCTCAAAGCTTCTACTTGTGTTATTAACCTCCTGCAGACTATTCAATGAATATTGGAATAATATATTCTGAAATTGTCCAGTGTTGAAGAAACTGTTCAGTGGGATAGTAGGAAATCAACTGTGACCCCTAGTTCCTCTTCCTATGAGTTTCTCTGTGGCAGTCTCCTGCTTTTCTGAACTGTTTGCTGCACCATGCTTTTTCTAAAGGCTGCCATCTGAGAGAAGAACTTGTGCCATTCTTTGTCCTGCCAAATATGTCTGCTTACAATCAAGGTGCTGCCTCCAGTGTAGATATTTGAACCAGTGGCTGCAGACATCTGGCCTTCAGAAGACCCTGCTGTATAGATGTAGTGGCTCTGGGGAAGCAAAAGGGGAATAACAAAAGCTAATCCTGTGTGTCCTCAGGATTTGGGACCCTATATTTTAAGTGGGGTTTTAAGTAGACTTCAGCCTCTTCTGCCTACAATGTGTGTGAGCGAAAGATGCCCTTCAGAAGGTCACCTACTATGTAAACCAAGCAGTGGAGGACTTAGAAGAAGTTTCAGTAGCTCAAATGTCAGGATTATTTGCTTATTTCTTGATATTTGGACAGAGGTGAGTTAATTAAGAAAGCAGTGAAAGATTTGATCCATTTTGATGGAATATAGATAGATATAGCAAGACCCTAATATTGATACTGAACCATAATAGGATACCTATATATGTGTGTGTACTTCATTAAAATGTATGTCAAAAAGAACAAAAGAAAGGGAAATATTTTGTTCCTTTTATACTTTAAGGAAAAGAATCTGGAGAAAGTTACAGTAGTAAAAGGGAAGGCAACATCTGTGTTAATTAGCAGTTCATCTTCAAAGCTTGACTGATGGGTTACATTATGGCCTTTTGCAATTGAATTAGAATTCAGACCCATTCAAGTTCTATTTTTACCTCCTTTTTCCGTATCAGAATAATTTGTCTGGATTTAAGACTTCATTTTTGCTAAAAATATTGATGCTCCATAATCTAAAATGAACTTTTGGTTAGTGCAAATAGGCTGTGTAGAGAAGAGCGCTGTGGCTCTGGATGCAATTCTGGATGCTTTATGACATGTTAGGGATAAGGACACGTACATTCTCCAAAAATTTGTTTCTCTTGGGTATTTGACAGCTAAGCTCTTTGGTTCAAGAGCTCACATGTGTGTATGGTGCCTTGCACAGTGAGGATTCACAGTGCTACTGTAATGTAAATAATCAGTAATTTAGCAACAAATTAGGAATTTATTTTAGAATTCCTGGAAACACTCTTCTGAATATCACAGCTGGTGGGAGATAGGTTGTTGATAGAGGAATGCACACTGATGAAGGTCTAATCTGTGGAGTTTGAGTTCTCTTTTTCCAGTGAATATTATCTGTTCAGAAATAAAACTTACAGTTGACATTCTGGCCCTCCAAAAGCTTTTTTTTTTGTATGGGCATCCATCCTGGTACAAAGCAAAGTTCTCAGATAAATGTGAAATGTGTGGAGAACAATGTAACATCACCTTCCCTTCCATGTCAATATATCAGAGAGATAGTGCTTGAACTACCACAATGACTGCAGGCTGTGGAAGATTTGAAAGGGTATCAGCTGATGTACGTCAGTGTGGGTTCTGTCAGCTGAGTATGTGGTCCAATGTTCTTCCCTCTTAAATGAACAGAGTTAGGGTACAAATCCTGAGCTAGCTATTCGTTCATTTTCACTGTAAAAATAAAACAAAACACCTTTATAAAAGCCTCTACTCACATCCCAGTGTCAAAGAAATACAATGTACACCTTTACAAAGTTGTGTCATCTTTTTGATTTAAACGTAGAAAGGACCCAACGTAAAAGAAAATGGGGTTTTTAATGAAGAATTTAAGCTGCTTTCAGGCAAGGTTAGATGAACTCCTTTCTGTATCTTGTATTGAGAAGGTAAGAGCTAATCTAGAAATTTCTTCTGTATTCACCTACAATACATTTCACTAAAATATGCAGCTAGGAGTAGTGAGCTTCCTTTAATACCAAAAGAAAAGGGTGGGAAAGCCTCTTTAATTAAATCTCTTCAGGGATCCTGGATTAACTGCGGCTCTGTTTAGTTTATATCCTCCCTGTAGAAAAATGTGCAGACCCAAGACGGCAAATATTGATCTAAGTGGAGATGCAGGGAAAAGGCCCTGTTGTCTTTTTATTTCCACTTGGCACAGTTTTTAGTTTTGATTCATTTTTGGTTACAAAGGATGAAAATCTAAATCCTTCTCTACTCCCTTTCACGCTGTGTGAAAATATTGAACCAGGACTCGGCAAACTGGATGCAGCTACTGGGGAAGAGAAGAGTACATAAAGCTGCCCTCCAGAGTGCTGAAACTTGTGCCCAGGTTTCAGCTGTCACTCCCTTTGCCACAGCCACCAGGGACTGCAGTAAATCTTCAGCCTGGCATAGTCCAATAAAAAGTGGGGAGCAGTGGGACAAGCTTACACCATGGTGCCACAACCAGGGAAATTTTGGCATTACCCCCCATTTGCTTCAACCACTGCAAGAATAAGTAATTGTCTTGTGGAGCAAGTGCTCTGCTGCCATTGACCAGAAGAGTTGCATTTCCTGATAAACAGTCTTCCTAAGCATGGAATGAGTTTTACTTTACAAAAATGAGGTGATTTTTGAAGAGAAAAATGGCTGTGTAAAGATGCCAGCAGCTTAGCCCTCAAACCTGCTTATATGAATTTAGTTTTCCTTCCTTCCAAATGTAATTGCACATTTGTAGTGGGCAGCATTTCTGTGCATCCTGTCCTGATTTAAACATACATTTTTTCATCAACAAAATCCCAGTGCAAATGGAGATGTGTGGAGCCCTGCGCTTCTCTTTCTGCACGGTGCAGCTCCAGCAGGTCGAGGTTATTTGTGATTGTGCATGAACTGCTCAACTTCAGACCCCAGGGGACAAGTGCAACCTGGGCACTCACAGAAGGCATCTTCTGCTGCTAACTTGAGTCTGACCAGGAGCATGGGCTGTGGCTCAGACCACAGTCTGTACTTCAGAAAGGGAAACAGAGAATCTTGACTCAAGAGAAATCAAGAGAATATGTGTTTCTGGAAACAGGAGGATTAGGGAGGAGAGCAGGGAAGGAAAAAAGTCTGGAATTGGATTTACTGTTTTGTAAAGAGTGCACCAAGACCACAGTTCTTACCTGAAGACTCAGTGCAACCTGTAGAAGGCCAGTAGCTGTAAGAAATTTATCTATCAATTCGAGTTCTCTACAGAGGTTGCCATTCATGTTGAAGAGATTGGCACAGATTTGAGAATACATGAGAATCACCTTGAACCAATTGTATGTCCAATATATAGGCTAGAGGGCAGAGTTTACAATTATAATTATTTAGAAATCCTTGTTTTTCTTGTGTGTGCTTTGCAGCAAGCTGGACCTCTATGATCTCCCTTGATAAAAAGGCATTCTGCTTTTCTCCTCTGAGCTCAGCAGCAGAGGCATCTGAAGGAGCCCTCTCTGCCTGGGTGAAATAACTCCCTTGTCTCATTGTCTAAGTTCACAACTGAACTGAGATGCATCAAAGTCAGGTCAAGGAATCAAATAAGGAAACTACAGAAGCTTGGGCAGCAGAAATCAATTTTCTTAGGCTCCTGCCTTTTTTTTTTTCCCTCTTTGTGTCAGGTTTCCATGAGTATATCGAATATACAAAGAAAGAAAGGAAATAAATTTTAAAAATGTACACAACACAAAGATTTGAAATATATCCATAGATTAAATACCCAATGCCTCAGGTATTTTCAGTACTTGTAGTAACAGACTAGTCCTTATTTCTAATGTTGGTTTTGCCTGGCTCGCCCAAAATAATAAGTAAACAGTAAGTCAAATAGTTTCAGTGGTTTTTTTTTAAATTAGATGCAGTTAAATACAAAGCCATCGTTTCTCTGTTCCTTTTTGTAATCATTCATAAGTGTCCTTCCTGTCTTTTTTTCAATGCCATTTTGACATGGGATTTATTAATTGTTACATCTCTTTTTAAATCAGATTGTGTGGGGAGATTCTCATGGGCCAGTTTGCGACTTAGAAGTAGTCTTTACTGCAGGTTTATAACAAACTCAACTGAAATGGACTCTTGTCCCTGTGTTCCATTGCTGCATTCATTATATGATATGAATAATGTTCCATTATTAATATAAACAGAAAGCAAATATTTCTGGAGATTAATTGAACAGTATGCCACCCAACTGCAGTTTATTTTCAGGATTCACAGTAAGGATGATCTACCAAGAGCTTGAGCTGGCTGGAGTGCATCACTTCTCCCTATCCAGGTACATCTTGCTGGGCACAGTCCCTGCCTGAATCTGGAATGCGGTCTGTGCTGTTCATAATGCATTCCACTTGTTTAAGCTTTGCATAAAGCTATACATGATGGATAATAAAACATCAGTCCATGTAGAAATGTCTCACTTTTCAGGATGACCTGAAGCACGATGTGTGAGACACTCTGCTCACTGCTGGAGGGGCACAGCTGTTTATTCTTAATGTCCTGCACCACTGTGGAATGCACAGCAAACACCTGTGTGTACACTCTCACACACACACATATGAAAGAATGAATGCTTATGATAAATGGCTGCCTAACAGGTATCTTTATAATGCAGAAATAGCAACCATTTTTATCAGGTGAAATCAATTCTCTGTGCTTGCATCTTCTTTGCTCCTCTTGTGCTCTTTTTCCTGCAGAAAGTATGTAATGAAATAATTAGCAAAAAAGCACCATGTCTTAGAGAAGACAGAAATAAATCCAGGCTAGGGCTAATATTCTTCAGGATTTAGAGTCTTCCCCTTCTCCTGTACCAAAGGTCCTTCCTTTGCTCCTCTCAAAAAAACCAGCTCACTGGCAAGAGAACTGTATGTGCTCCTCAGGGGAGAGGTGAGAGCCTTGCTGTTCTCTCAGGGGTGGGTGCATTTTTCTGTCAGCTCATTCCAATCTGTCATTTACACATCTACATCTGATGTGAAGAGGAGGGCATAGACCAAAACTGTGAGTTGGGGAATGTGGGTGTTTAATTTGGCAAAGCAAAAGTTTTTCAGAAGCTGTACTCAGAGATGCTTCCTCAGGGCAAAAAAAAAGAAGTCTCAGTCAGCCTGAGTACAATGGTAGCATTAAATTGGTTAGTATCAAATTAAGTAGAGGCTCACCAGCTTGTGCTGGCATTTAAAATTCCTGTATTTTTAGTTGTAAGGAAATATACTGTGATTCAGCAATGCAGAAAGCCAGGGAGAAGAAGAGCTGCTTGTCTTTAACACGGGAGTGCAGATGGGACATGAACTTTCTACCCTCATTCCCAAGAACGTGTCACAGATGAGGCTGACACAGGGCACGTGACAGTGCCAGGCAAAGCCAGAGTACCCCGAGCCCTCCCAGAGGATTAATGGTCTCTTGGTGCGCCACAGGTACAAATAAGTACCAGAGACAATTCTACCTGAACATAGTCGAAATTAATCCTGAAGTATTTTTGAAAATATTTCTGTTTATTTTCAATCATTTTAACAAACTTTTTTGTTGGAAGGGCATTTCACATTATGAAGCCTCCACTCTTAGTTTGTTTAGACCAATACTCTTATTTATACTTATTTATTAATCAAGAGGCCTGACAAGCTGCTGCAAATAAAGCTGCTGCTGATTCAGTAGTTTGGTAGGAGAGTCATCTGAGGATTAGATTCTATAAACAGCCTTTATGAAAAGATAGATATTTTTGTCAATTAATTGGCCTGGAGAATTTTGTCATTTCAATCTGTCATTGTTGAATTTTACTTTACTGCAATATTTTGAAATTAAGTCAAAAAGGAAAAGTGTCTATCTAATGCTTTTGGCAAGCGCTCTGTTAATTAATAGCTTTTTGAAGTACTAAATTTCCTTGGTTTTTATCTTAATTAGCACTCTTAATTGACCTTCTGTGATCTCTAGTTTCTCCCAAAAGAATTAAAAAATAGGCTTCTAAGTTCTTTTCTCCAATCAGATTGACATGCAGTTGCTTGTGTAGACTTCTTCTCTGCCTTCACAATTTTTTTTTTTCATTTTTATTTTTTACCACTGAAGTCCCCACTGGAAATTACAGTCCATTGAACCATAGAGCTAAAATTGATTGTGCACATAAAAAATCCTGGAACAATTGAATGAAGAAAAAGAACTTCCTGGAATTCTGTGCTAAAATCAGAACTCAAGAACTCACCTGCCCTCGATCACCAAGAAAATATTTTATGTTTCTCCATTTACCCCCAGTGACTGAAAGAATAAGTTTTTCCTTCATTTTAGCCTACACCAAAGCACAGTTAAAAATGTCAAAGAAGATAAATTTCAGTTGCCAGCATTTTTAGGGTGCATTCTCTATTCCATCTTCTTAATTTCAATTTCTTTTTTGGAAATAGTGGAAAGTTAAAGCTGAAGAAACCTGTCTAATTACTTTTATTTTAAATTGCTTTTAATTAAAGCTTTTTGTGTTGCATATTACAACTCTAGCAATCCTAAAAGTATGTTTTACTATTTTCTTCTGAAATACAGAATGCAAGTCTCTTTTGTAACACGTTGTGAGAAACTGTAGTCAGTTCTTTCTGCTTGAGTTTATGGAAGGCATTACTAAAAATGCAAATTCTATCTTTTGAGACTTCAAACTTTCAAGTAACTATCAATCTTGGAGTTTCCTTTTATATTCTGAGATTAAATTATGACATTTTAAACACTTAAACCTTCACTATGAGCAAGATAAGCAAGCATACACTTTGTTTCAAGTATTTTAACTAAGTTTATTCCACTGGTCTTTTCATCTCTTTAATGTTAAGCATATGCCTATGTACTTTTCTGAAATGGTGGATGGTATTTAGCAGAGTGAATTATAACCAATAACTATCATTCCTTTAATACTAATAAAGTAGGAAGTATGCAAAATAAGCTTTCATTTTCAAGGTAAATAAGATGACTTTTTGTGAGCATTGCCTTTTTATTGCTGCATTCAGCTGTAAATCATGTCTTGAAAGCAAAGCCATCTTTTTAAAAGTGTGTTTTGAAAAACAGTGCATTATTTTCTCCTGAGCTGTTGAGAAAATTTCCTGTCCAGATCTGATGCCCCATTAATTTTCTAATATTAAAAAAAGTCTCTCTGAGCCGGAAACAATTTGGGATTGTTGCACACACATATATCACAACAGATCTGCCTACAGTAGTTCTAGAGATGATGTTTAACAAACTCCTGTTTACCCTATTTTGGGATTAACATCCTCATTCCCCCAGATTTGTGTGGTTACATAGCCTTGTGCTACACATAAATGGAGGATTTTTTTATTTCCTATGTGTAAAATTTGAAATTTGAGTGCAATTACAGTAACAAGAGGAACTCTTTTTCTAATGAGTCTCAAAAACCCCTGACCAAGAAACATGTAGAATTCTCCTGTAGAGAGGGAAATTGAGTGCACAGTGTTAGCATAATAGCAAGGGCTGAGACATTGCTTTGCACTACAGTTTTATGGGATGATATTTTAAAAAGTATTTGGAGATTTATGGCTTTTTAGGGACGGCTAAAATTGTTTTCACATTTCTAATACTGCTTTCATTAGAATTTTGAAAGTATGTTTATGGTATCTGATTGAATTTTAAGGTGTTTAAGGTGTTACCAAATCATCCAGAATCTCCACTGCTTAAGTACATTCCCTCGTATCCCCGTGTATCTTCAGAGGAAAAAGTGGGATGAATATAAGTGCTTTGGTTTAAAGTATATAATCTGTATTCTGTCATGTACTTCATCTCCCAGGGAAGGTACCTGGGAACTCACTCCGCTGTTTTTATTTATCCTGCCAGTGCAGTATATAGATGAGAGGACTAAGGTCCAATAGTGTTAAAACAAGACATGAAATATTGATTAATTCTTTTTTAAAATTCCTTTTTCCTCCTGAGTATAGCAAATTTCAGATGCTACTGTCAATATAGTGCTCTCCAATAAACCTCCATTATTGGAAGGGTCCTGATCTTCATCGTGTTCTTATAAATGGTTATTATGATTCTAAAACACTTTGAAAGCTCAAAGCCAGTGTTTTCCTGGTGCAGGAGCAGAAAGCAAGTTAGAAGCAATGCAGCCTTTTATCATGGCAGAATGTTATTTTGAAATAACATGAATTGGATTGGGAATTCTCCCTGCTAGACAGTAGCAGGACATTCTGCTTGAAGAGATGAAGATCCTGATGGAGCAGATAAACAGCTGTACACTTTCATGGCTATAAAGGCGTCAAAAAAAGAAGCACAATTAGAGTTGGTATCAGCCTAGAGAAACATGGGTGTTTGACTCCCTGCCTTTAGCTTCCACTTGTAATTCTTCAGTTTAAGTTAACCCTTTGTTTATTGTTTCCAGTGCAGTCTTTACAAAAGCAGCTAAACAGATACGTAGCTGTTTGCCCAAGGGAAAGAAAATTTCAGGAAAGGCAGGGATAGAAGTTCACAGCAGCTCACCCATGAAGGATGACAGATATGGGCAAGGAAGTGGATATCTAACTACTTTCAGGGTTCTTGGACTCATCTCTTCGAATTAAGGTAATTGTTTTTCACAAAAAAACCCACAAAGGTTTATTTAAACTTGAGTGTACTGGAGTTTCTTTAGGAATGTAAAGCTCTTGGAGCTTTTCTACTATCCATAATAAAAGGTATTACACAGAGAAGGAATTTGAATCTCAGACCTGTATGTGCCAGGTATTTGTCATGATAAAGGTTGCACAACTACTTTTTCACCCATTGTCCTTAATAGTATTTAGTTCAGCTTGAGCAGGGAAGTAACACAGAATCTGTGCCAAAAGCCACTGATTGGTATATTTATGCTGGAGGAGGGAGGCAGGACACTGGAGTACATTCTTGTTCTGAACCAGGAAAAAAAACACCTGAGATTGGTTCTTCTCTCTCACAGGGATCCTGGGGCTTGTAGGCTGGATAAATTGCTCTAGGGTTTTTTTTTCCCCCACACGAAAATATTATTCCTACTGCGGGATGAAAATGTTTTCAGATTTTGTTGGTGGCAATAACTGATTTGTACATAGGCTTATTTGGGAGTTCTTTTACAGCAAAACTTAAGTGTGTGCAAATGTTAGGCTGCTTTCACTTAGGATGGAGAACAGACTGCTCCCTGCCATCCCCAAAAGCTAAGAGCTTACAGGTATGGCAGAAAGCTCATATATCCCTTCCTCTCATCACACCCAGCTCTATTAAGGTGCTCTATCAAGATGGTTTTGTGGGTTTTTTCTCACAAGTGGTTCTTTCTCTGGAAACGAGGCATTTAAAAATAATTAAAAGATAATTATTTTCACCAATTTCAGTCAAACTGAAAGCAGTACATGCACAAAGCTGGACTTCAACCCGTTCGTAAGCAGCAAGGGCTGAGTGTGCTCTCACTACTCATGAGGTTTGAAAGCAGTGAGTTGCATGCCCAGGTTCTCTGGATAACTCCACTCACTCCCAGTCCCCCATTGGTAGCATTTGTGTGAGCAGAGCAATCAGGATTTGGGTTGCGGTTAACAATGCATGTGTTTGCTCACACAACCAGTCTGTGAGCCAAATCCTTACGTATGTAATTTTTCTCACTCGTGCAGGTAATACTTCTGGGCTCATTGAATATATCTAGTCATTTGAGCAAAGACTGTCAATCTGGGCACTATCCTCTTGTGGTTTTCTCTCTGCTATGTTAGCTTGAAGAATGATAGCACAAAATTATGTAAAGGGATATGCACAGAATTTTGGTTTTCAGAAGCTTATGTTAGATGGTTTTGTACCAAAATATCCTTGGAAGTTTCACTACTGTGTGAATTTTCAGGACGAGAATAGCCCACTTCAGATTAAGATTTTGCTTGCAGAAGAAGATGGTGTTTACTCACATGCACACACCACAAATTCCAACAGTACTTTGTATTTTGGTAAACTTTATCTCATTTTACATACTCCACTAATTGCTGTGTTTCAGATGTGAAAATAAATTATCTTCTCTTTTACTGGAGTTGCATTGTTTGACTTCAGATATTTAACATGGTGTTTTTTTCTGTGGACAATAGCTGGAGGCCCCACGCTGGGAAGAATGAGAGCGTATCTATAAATAATTCAGAGTAATTGTATGGTTTTGACAGATTGTCAAACTGCTTAATGCCTTTTGTCCCAGGCAATAGATTGTATTTCTTTGATAAACTGTTGATAATTTCTCATTGCAATTTGTTTTGTGTGTGTTGTATTTTTACAGAGTCCAGTCAGGTTCATATCTCAGCACGGGTTGGTTTACCTTAATTTTGGCTATGGATGCCTGCTATGGAATTCACGTCTATGGGATGATAAATGACACCTACTGCAAGTAAGATCATAGAAAATTATTTTCATGCATCTACAATTCTGATGTCTTGTCAAAATTTCACAATTGATTTTAATGTCATAAATCCAAAAAATGCATCAGGCAGTCATTTCCCAGTGTTTTGCCTCGATGTGACACTATTGTCAGCATATTCACTCCTGATACGGCATGTTCTGTTGGTAAAATGAAAACATTTACAAAATCTAACATCAGATGAACTATTTTTAATCAAAGATCTTTTGCAGTTTCTGAATTAGCTGGAAACAAAGTATGATCATATTCTTTTGATAAAATATATTTGCTTCCACTGCTAAAACAAATCTATAGAGGAAAAAACTAATACATTATATTCTGAATACCAGATACACCTGGAAGTGAAATAAAATGATTAGCCCAGGATAGTTACCTAAAATTACATTTCACCACCACTGAGCAAGCTACTTGAACTTTCTAGGTTATATATGGCTTGTTTTGAGTAGCAGAGGTTTCTAATTAGATAATAAAACAAGTCCTGTGAACTTTATCACCATAAACTGACATAAATTCCAACTAACTACTGTTGGTGACCTTACAGTGACAGTGGATTAATCCTGTTGTCAGAAGTATAACTCTAAACACAATTTTTAAAAGTCCAAGTTAAATACTTTAATCTACTGCGTGTGGTAGAAAAATATAAAATGAAACTATTCCTCCTTCATTCAGAAAAGCAGGAAATGTCATGAACAATGTATGGTACTAGTGCATACACATCTATTCTTCTGTACCTAAGCTGGTCCAAGTCCTGACATTCTGTTTCACTCCAGTGTGAAACTCATTGCTGGCAGAACCTAAAAAATGTCACAAACAACGGAATTTGAGTCACAGCTGTTTAATTAGGATATCTTAACGTTAGAGGCTGACTTTTTAGAACTTGCAGATCTCGCTGATTGAGTCATCCAGATGGAAAGAACAGAATGAACATATGTTGTTCTTTGTTTATGAAAACACACAGTAGGCACCCTGAGATGAGGGGTGACAGGACTAAGGTTGTCCTCAGAGAGCTCAGCCAAGCTGGCATTGCATAGCCCTGATGTAAAATCAGTCAACAGCATGATAGCACTGTTGGCAGCAGAGAAGGCTGTCTCCTTAAAGCTGCAATTCTGACTGGATTACCTACTTATATTGGATGCTACTCTTATAACTGCCTTGCTTAAAAACCAGTTTCAACAGCTGGGACTATCCGGTGAGAAGACTTTGCTTAGGGAGGGAGCCTTGTGGGCTGAGTTATCTCAGGTTAAACAAAATGTGCAGTGCCTGTAAGAGCCAGCCCACCGGCTTCTTACTGACTGTCAAGATGGATGTATGCTGAGAGATACACTGAGCTTCTTCTGCCTAAGGAAAATTCCTAGAAATCATGATGGCATGAAAGCCCTTACAGTTTAGCAAAGGAGTTCAAGTGCTGATACAGGAAAAGGATTTCAGATCATTCATAGAACTGTTTAGGTTGAGAAAGACCTTTAAGATCATGAAGTTCAATTGTTAACCCAGCACTGCCAAGTCTGCAGTAAACTGTGTCCCAAGTGCCACATTTGGACATCTTTTAAATACATCCAAGGCTGGTGAACCAACCACTTCCGTGGGCAGCCTGTTCCAGTGCTTCACAACTCTTTTGGTGAAGAAATTTTTCCAAATATCCAATCTGAACCTCCTGTTCTGCAGCCTGAGGCAATTTCCTCATGTCCTGTCACTTGTTCCTTGGGAGAAGAGACCGACCCTCTTCTCATTACAACCCCCATTCAACCAGTTGTAAAGAGTGATAAGGGTCCTGCTGAGCCTCCTTTTCTCCAGGATGAACACCCCCAGCTCCCTCAGTCGTTCTTCATGGGAGTTGTGCTCCAGACCCTTCACCAGCTCCACTGTCCTTCTCTGGACTCACTCCAGCACCTCAGTGTCTGTCTTGTAGTGAGAGGCACAAAGCTGAACACAGGATTTGAGTTGTGGCCTCTCCAATGCTGAGGATCACTGCCCTGGTCCTGCTGACCACACTATTGCTGATCCAAGCCAAGATGCTTGTCTCTTGTATTCAGGTGGATTATATATTTATGTTTTCTTGAAAATAGTACTTAAGTTTATCTTTCTTCTCCCTAGGTCAGAAGGCTTTCGTAAAGTTCCCTACCACTATTATGAGCCAGGAAGAGATGAGTGTGAGGAATACTTTCTCCATGAAAATGCTCCATATGGAGGCCACAGGTTTATCACGGAAAAGAAAGTATTTGCTAAGTGGGCCAAGAAGCACACGATAATATTTACACATCCCAACTGGACAGTGTCTTGATACTGGTTTACTTAACTCTCCCTTAACAGCATATTACAAAAATGTCTCAGTTTACAATAGTTTTGCTTACATCTGGCTGGCCTTTCTCAGCCTAAGTAACACTAAACTAAAAACCAGAAGACAAAGAGGGTGGTGGTTCAGCTGTTAAGCAAAATTAATCATCTGTGGAAGGCAGACACATTGTTTGTTATTTCTTAGGGTTTTAATCCACACTATGCACTTTATACTTTAACTGGATTTTACTTCAAGGCAGGAGCAGTTAAAGACAGACGAGATTCCTGTATATACAGGTGCACACAGAGAACACGGTGGTCCTTTGAAAATTGTCCATCATCTCAAATATTTAAAATTATTATTTGTAGCTCATTTGCTGTACTGAAGCACTAGTTCCATTTGTGGTATCAGTAGAAATTTTCGACAAGAGAAATGTGAGGAAAAATACAGACCTACAAGGTCCATGAGAGTTAATTTTAAAAACCACCTGAATGTATTGATACATATATTGATATAATGTGAGCACTTGCATATATGGTAAAATTAGAGATGAGATAAGCATGGTTCTTGAACTGTACCCAAATCTTGAATGAGGAGGTATTACCTACTCAAGACTCCTGATTAATTCATAACTTCTGCAATGCAGCTTACTTCCACCCTGGTCAGTCTGCACCCTCTGGGACGATGTAGTTTGTACTTTTTGAAGCTGTTGTCCCACAGTTCAGCTCCAGCAGAATGGTACATGGCAAAGATTTTGTTTTCCAGCCCACAGTGAACCTTTGGCTGTTGTACCAAGCCTGTTGTCAGTGTCCAAGCAGGTGAGTGTAAAGTTGTCTCATTAATATCTCCATTTACTCCAGTTGTGCATTTGACCGGCTCCATCATCCAAATAACAGTATTTTGACAGTATTTCTCATGCAGCCATCATAATTTATTTTAGATCTCCAGTTTCTCCATCTTTAAAAACAAGGATAGTGTCTATCTACCTCACAAGAGAGTTGTGAGGACTAATTTAATTTAAAGCACTTTCCTGATGCAGAATGCTCCAGATCATTTATTCTTAACACAAAAACAATGGTACCTGTCATTTATTCTTGTCTGTTGGGTATTTGAAGAAACTGACAGTGTGTCTGGCTCTGATGGCAAATTGTTCTGTGCATCCACTTTCCTACTGAGGATAATTTGTAATACTGAGTTCTATCAGCTTGCATTGCTTCAGATGAAGTTGAAAGAACACCCCATGTCACAGTATTACCTGCACATTAAAAGACAGTTCAAGAATCTTAAAATATACTCATCTCTAGTTTAAGTATGTATTTCCAAGCTTACTGTCACGGAAAGTTTTCAACTGCAGCAGACTCATTTGTCATATGACCATAATTCAATTTTACGTGTGTTTTATTTAAACTGTATTTAAACTAATGCTTTAAGTTTAGAATGTGTCCTATGAATATTTTAACATCTGGAATGTCAGATTCAACACTGTAATAGCCAATACTGTGAACACTTGAAGGAATTACGTGTGGAACATATCACACAGGGTTTACTCACACTACTTAAACATTAACCAACAGGAAACTTTGTATGCTTTTGTAAATCAAGAAAAGGGGAAAGTAAAAAGCTATTTTTACATGTAAGTATTTGTATACTGACTATTTCCTATTGTATATTTGTATATATAAATCTATATTTTATATGTTCATTGCATATATATTCTCTCATCAACAGCCCCAACTCATAGGATAGGGAGGAAATCTCTTCACCAGTATTCCTCCTCCTGATCATTAGTTTCTTGTTCCTGTTGGTAGGTTATTCCAGGGTATCATCTCTCTTGCCCCTTCTATTTTCTACCATTAATGCAGCTCTCTTGATTTTATTTTTTAATATAGCTCAGCTTTCACTGCTTACTTTAGTACTCTACATATTCATTCTGGTTGTCAGACAAAGGCTGGGGCCATGCTTATGATCTTGGATAAACATCTATATTCAAACACAGGTTTTGTCCCAGGTTTTGGGCATGACTTTATGTCTCACCTTCCTGCTTAGAAAAGGAGAGCAATAGTATTTCCCTTTCTTGACTGACTTTCTTGAAATATTTGAGATGAATATTCCCATTTTCAACTTATTTGTACAGTGCTTTGAAGAAAAGGTGCCCAAAGTGTCTGAAAAATTACAGGCAATGCTGTGATATACAAGTAATTAAAAATTCCCATTCCTTCAATTGTAGGCTGATACAACATGATGAAAGGGATGAAATCAGAAGGGGGGAAAGGGTCATGGTTGGATGAAGAGCTGTAGTAACAAAACCAGATTTATCATCACATGCATCTTTTCGGTTCAGATGGGTGGCTGGATACATGGAAAGCTAATAAAAAATTGTAAGGCAGGATTTGAAAAATGTAGGACATGCAGAATTAGGGAGAGTGCTCCAGACATATGTTACAGGGCAGCCTGGGAAATCCTGTCATTCCCTTGAGGGAAGAGGAACTGAAAAGAAGGACATCAACCAATTGAACTTCTATTTAGAAGGTTTCAGGATTAATAGAAAACTGCTATGAAAGTGCTGCACATGGAAATTGTTTGGGCTGGACAGACTTACATGGAAGTGTTCTCATGAAGTAGAGTGTTTCTCCCCTCGAATGTTTCTCCCCAGTGGGCATAAGGGTTCTCCCTGAGTTGTGTTCACCTGCAAGGTGGTTTTTAAGCCTGAGAAAGTTTTTAAGATAATTAATACTTGCCAATTCACCATAAACGTGTTGTAAATTATGTGCATCATTCTGAAGCTATTTGAAGAGTGCTTTTGTGCTGCATGAAACACTGTCACAAAGGACAGCTGAGAAAAGTACAGCTCTAAGAACATCTAAATGTACACAAAATTGAGAACACAATTAGGGTTCAGGTGTCACAGAGCAAAGTAAAAGTGTTGCTCTCTTCCTGGATTTGCACTAAGAGCAGATCCACTTTAAAAACAGTGCAGCAGGCTTCATTCATACTACAGGAAATGAACATCAGTTCTGTTATTTAAATGAGCCTGTCTTTAGCATGACTTAAATGCATATTTACATGATTTTTATTATATGAGTAAGCAACTGTGACCACTGTGTTAAAGATGACTCTACAAGGAAATTGCTTGGTTGAGATCTGTTAAAAACCAGCTTTGGTACTAAAGAAAGAATGTCAGTACTTGGATGCTGTCCTGGTTTAGGGGTTCATGCATGTAAGGGGTCTTGGCAGTTCACCTTTACTTCTGAGAGCAGTGAAGAAATCAGCTGAGAATCGCTTATTAATTCTTTAAGATAAAACTTCTACAGTTTACCTAAATGTAATCATATCCTAATTGCTTATTCATTCAAGCAGTCCTATTTTAATCAACTACTCATGACTATAAAACAAGCAGGGAGTTTACCTGAGGTTTTCAAAATGCATTTTCACATTGCTTCTCATAGAGGAATGCTCAAAAATAGTTTGGGCTTTTTTTTTTTTTTTTTTTTTTTTGCCATCAGTGAGCTGAGTAATCATCAAAAGTTTCTTGTAAAATGTAGGGGGAATTTAAATTAACGTAAAAAAAAAAAAAAAAAAAAAAAAAAAGAGGGGAAAAAGGCATAAATGGCTTGGTTTTAATAAACATTTAAATTTTAAAATACTTTATGTTTTACATTGCATTACCTTCTTAATTTTATTTTCAAAGTAGAAAGTTTTAAATTTTCATTAAAAAATATATCTTTTTTGACTGGCTAATAACTATTCATAGATAATTGACTGAATAAAATAAAAAAGTGTTGTTTTTTCTTTCCAAGCTGACATAACAGATATCATCCCAACCTTTTCATCCCTATTACATGTCCAGATCACATCCTTCTGCTTATACCAGAGCCTCTTCTCAAGAAGAAAAAAATTAGTCTGTATATCCAGCCAAATTCCCTTTCCATCTGGGCTGGGAGGCTCCATCTGCAGACTGCTCCTATCAGTTACATCAGTAAATGGGGGAAGGACTGATGGAGAGCTCTACTTAGGAGCAGATGGTGTTCCAGCTTCTAAAAAATGCCCCTAAAGTGCTTTGGGCAAGGAGTACCCATTGATCTCTCTTGGAAATACTTTACTAAAGTGTTCAGTTTCTTCAAATGCCTTTAGCTCCTGTGTAGAATAATTTTCCTACTCTCTCTAGCAGGAATTATCAGCAATGGGAAAGCATGCCCTTTACAGGGAAAAATGGTGGCAAATTCTGTGTTGTTAAATATTTCCCCACAAATGCCACCAGGGATGAAGAAGTCAGCCTGACACAAATTATCTGAACACTCACTGATTTAGGAATCTCTGAGGACTCTCTTCAAAACTAGGGGAAGTGGCTTTGGCAAGTCCACGATACAGCACCTACCCCAGTAAATCTCTGCACTCCTGGGTGCTGAGGTAAGCAGTGTTTTGTCTGGGAAGTACCATGTGCACATAATGCTTTGCAGAATTAATAAAGAGAAGCCCATCCAACTCTTGGAGGGCTGATGCTGATGGTCTCCCATTATTCACCTGCTTGTGGCCTGGACTAAAGTAGGACCCCACACAAAGATAGCTGTCAGCAGAGCACAGATGTTCAACCAGAGGACATGTCCAGGTAAGTAAGAATTAAATAAGTGATGCCTTGTGAATTGTAATTGGATGATGGTCTTACTTAGTAAAAAATCAGAACCACATTACATATTGATGCTTAGAATTTGCTGTCTTTTTTTCCACATGTATGTCAGAAACACTGTGTCTTTAGTTGCGTTCAGGCCAGCCTGGGGTTTGTTCATGATGATCCTTAGGATACCCACAAGAGTGAACCTTGGTGTTAGTATCACACAGGAGCTGTCTGTAGCCATTGTGATGTACTGTGAGCAACAGTCTTGTATTTACTAAAAAAAGTCCTGTTTTTTCTGACTATTTAGTTCCTTTGGGGAGGAACTGTTTCATTTTCAATAGATGTGTCTCATTCTGTTCCTTCTTTCCTGAGAGGGTGCACAGGAATGAAGCTTAACCATAGAGGA